>NC_052135.2:41353670-42603670 GCF_016086655.4 Lepeophtheirus salmonis | reverse complement strand
TATAATTGACAAGTATATATTTCTGTGTTTGTTTTTCTGCTAATCGTAAGGATGGAATTGATCTTTGATGTATTTAATAATAATGAATCTATTTATTTCAATTACGTATTTAAGAAGCAAAAATATGTTTAATATATCGATGATAGCATAATTTACGTTGTAGGACAATTTGCCGAAGGAACATTTGGTCAAAGAACAGTTTGTCGGATGTATATTTTGCCGTCAGAAGAATTTTTCGAACTGACACTTCACCGAAAGACCATTTAGGAAAAAAACTTATTTAATTGATTGATGTATACAATTGTATATTATAATTTAACTTAAAATGATAGTAAGATAAAGGTATTTTTTATTTACTCTATACCGGTAGTTGCATAAATACGCAGACTAATTTTTAAACACTTATATCTCAAGGTTCCGTGCCCTAAAATAAAACATTCTAGCACAAGTAACTCGGTAAATCTTTTGGCTTTGTTTTTTGTTTTTCTTACTCGCATCAAACAAAGTCGTTTACGATGAATGACAAGGCCAAAGGTTATATGGTTGCCAATCTCCTCCGCGCCGGTAGGTCTGTCAAGGAGATAATCAAGGACACTGGACTATCCAGTACTACTGTGTTCAAGGTCCAGAAGCTTGTCAAGGAAGGAAAAGATCTGAAGGAGGGTGTTCGGACCGGCAGACCACGGAAAATCAATGTGGATGAGGTAAAGGAGGCCTTCATGGCCAACCCAAAGACTTCCATGACAAAGGTGGCTGAATAATTTTTGTGTCTTCATTTCCAGAAAAATATATTTTTATAAATTATATTCATTAATGATCATCATATCAACACAACACAGTAGTATGTGGTTCGAATTTAGTTAGAATCTTTATTGTTGTAGTACCTTGAATAAACTAAATAATAAAGAAAAACGACAGTAATTCTAATGGAGGAAGGCGTAATCACTTTTTTTCTATCAATTAATTATCATTTTACATGATGGATAATTCATATTTAAGAATACACCACTTTTAACGAACAAATATATTAACAGCAAGAACAGTTACCCTCCTATAGAATTGGACCCAGTTACATATTCAAAATGCAGGGGGCATCTGTAGGGGGTTGGATGAGCTGTAGCTCTCCCTCCCAATCAATGAATTTTTGTATTGACCAATGTTCAGGGTATAAAAAAAATAGTATTATTTTAGAAAACTATACTTAAAAATTAGCTGATGGAGCATATAAGTTACTTATTATGGTTTTCATAATTTGTCTTGAGATCTATTGGAGGTTTGAATTCACATTTCCTGATATAAAGCTCCAGAGATTCGAGTACTTTTGTGACTAAGTAATGCAAACTGTTTTGAACTCTTTCTAAAAATAAATAAAGTTCATGATGAGGCAAAGACCATCGTTCTCATCTTTCCTTTCCTATTTTTGATTGCTCTAACAGTACTGCGCTTTACAACCTTCCTTGCTTAAATTTACTCGTGCTCTTCTACGATATTTTAGAGCCTCCTTGAATCTTCCCGGGGTTTGTTCCACTAATAAAAAATAAGCTCATTCTTCAAATACATTATGGATCATTAAAAAGTAGATACAAGTGTCCTTGCCTCATGAGATATTTGTTCTTTAATTTTTGAGTATTTTGCGATATAAAAATCCGTTATGTAGAATGATAATTAATTGGTAAAAGAAAAGTGATTAACACTTCCTTTCTTTAGAATTGCTGTTGCTTTTGTTTATTTTTTAATTTATTTAAAGTTCTACAACGGTAAAGATTTAGACTACAAACCACATGCTACTATGTTGTGCTTATATAGTGATAATTAATGAATAATGTTTTTTTTTTAGTAAAATAACACTCATAAATTTAATTATATGGCATATATAGTATATGAACAATACTTTTTTTCTTATACTATCATTTTAAATTGAATTAAACTATACAATTGTATATTATCAATGAGGGTTTTGTTAGGAGTAAGAAGCTTAAGTAATTGTTGGAGTCAGAGTAAAATTGAAGTTCGATATTGGAGTAATTCCAGCTTCTTTATCCTTGCAATATATGATGTGAGATTTCAGTTAATTCTCTTCCTCTTTCAGCTTCTTGTAGCTTACTTAATAAAACTTTATGATAGCTTAGGTACTGTCCTCTCAGAAAATCTTCAAATTATTTTTAGCAACACATAAATTTTCGGTTTCTTTTATTGTTAATTATTGCAAGGACAAATTTTATGCATCATTGTTAATTTTCAAATTATTGAGGTAATGAATATGAATGTACTCAAATGAAGTGCGAAACTTTTGTTCTGTAATTGAGTAAAAGAATAGAAAGGTTTTTGTCATGATGCATTAAAACATATTTTTCATTATAGTGTAGCTTTACTCTTTGGGCTTCAAGAACAAAACTTACTGGTACTAACCCAAGATTTGGTATAGCGCAGTGTTAATTTTCTGATATTCCCAGTTGATATGATAGATAGAATAGAAAATTTGAAAAAGGTGAAAAAAGTGTTCTTGGGAATGTTGATGGAGTTAAAGAAAATATGTTTTTAAAACTGAAATAATGGGAAGTATTATTTTGAAGAATGTAATAAACCCTTGATTCTCTTTAAGTATGTGAATGTTTACGTTTATTGTGCTGGTGTGTTTTAATATTTCTCACGAAGGACATTACCGTTGTTTTGAAAACTTTTTCATACCTTTGGGATCGTGAGTTTTTACTCCTTTCCATTTTTTTTTTCAAAACGTTGGACTTCAAAATTTTCGATCGTTAGTGGCCGGAGTTGACACGTGGGATTATCTGCGTTTCTTCGACTTTTTTTCTACGTTTATCTTCTTCCATTAAAAGCGTGGGCATAACTTTCCCTCGCTCATTCTTCCTTTTTTAAATATTTTTTGTAAAATTTATATATCGTGTTTAGAAAAAGGTGGCAAGCCGTCGGTTAGAGGCTCACCATTGAAAGTTTTTTTTTTTTTCTCTCTATCTTATTCATTTAACGTTTTGATAATACCCAACTATTACAACTAACTATGGACTTGGACCCAAAATGACCGTCCTCCTGATAATACATCAATGTCAACAAAACCAAAAATGTCGTACACTAGAGTTCTGACTAGAAAAGACAAAAATATTAGCGAAGCAGTAAAAATATTAATCTAGAATCGATTTTTAGATGGGTACATTTGTCATACGTATGCTGAAAATAATCGTGTGTTTAATAACATACATTTGAAACTGTATCAAGTATACACTGCTGCACTTCATTTTGGATTCACATTAGATAAAATTGCCCGCGCACAATCCCGTTATGCCTCGTTTTATACCAAATTTAAAACTGATATTTGTCCTGGTATAGAAAACCTGAAAGGATGCTATGATACTCAAGCTGAAGGACCAAATGGCCAAATGAAAACTGTTCGTATGAAAATACAAGACATCGAAAATATTGAACTTGATAATAGAAAGAAATTTCAAATCACTGCTATTAATACTCTTAAGAAAGTTGATAAAAATGTTCGTACTAATTAAATTAAAAAGTTTTGTGATGTATCTTGTTGTTACCCAGAACCCAATCCTGAAGATTGAGATGCCGAAAAGAAATTCCCTAACTATAAATCTGCATGGCGTTCATCGAACTATATCTTCGAGGTTACCGCCAATCTATTGAGGCTACCACAGATTGTACCGGTTGAGGCCCATCTCCTTAATCTGAGATTTAGTGGAGTGCGTCAGCAATGCCAAAAGTGTTTTTTATTTGGACATTCAAGAATTAATTGTATGCGAAAAATACTTTAAATTGATGAATACAGAAAAGCTATTCCCAAGAAAATTGCAATAATACGGGATAAAAAATCTTTTGATCATATAAATATCAGTGAATCAACTAATACCAATCCTAAACAACAAAACATACCTACAAAATTGCTGAAATACCTATATCAAAAAGAATATAAACCCATGTCTAATGAAAACGATGCTCACTGTGAAAGAATGTCACGAGTAACTAATGTTCCACCATACAACCTATCATCCCAAACTGAACGTAACTCTGAAGTAAATTCAGCAGCAAATGATAAAGTAGGTACTGTAGCAACTGATGAGGTAAATAGATTATACATAGATGGCAAACCCCCAAACCGACACACCGAAAGCAGAACAAACAATGAACATATAGTCACTGGACGCGAAACTTCCACTCCCAGCAATGGACATCAGAACCTTATCCCTGTTACTAAGGGTAGTACAGAACAATCTGAAAAAACATCTGAGAAGACTCTCTGAGGCGAAACCCCAAGAAACTATCTTTGTACCCTTACAAAAAAGAATATATTACTGGCTAGATCGAGATCAGGATCTAACTCAAAGAGAGCCTTATTTAGTTCACAATCTTCTCCTTGTATATTTGTGTCAAAACAACATAAAAAAGAATGACCATATAAATCCTTTCCTTTAAAAAGTTTGAAATGTAAATATGGCGTACTCAGATTAATAAAATATGCTAATTTACCTGACATTGTCATACTTTGTGCTACAAGATATAATTTGGAGAATCCTTACTCTATTCCACCAGGTTACCTCTCTTTCTCGCCCATTAATTGTATGAATCAGAACCCAAAACGTGGAGTAACTTTACTTATCAAGTGGACTCTAAACCCAAAAGTTCAATATTGCTGGACAGAGGGAAATTTCATTAAAGCACAGTGTTATTTCTAGATGCTTACTTTGAAGTGCTTGGTCTATATGGGCCAAACACTGACGATCCATATTTCAACCATTGTAAGCTTCTACACATTGTCTCACAAGGGCCAACAATTATAGGAGGATATTTTAACGTGAGACTAAAAAGGGCTAGAGACACAACAAGCAAGCCACCATACTCCCATCCTCGATCCACACAAGTACTTTTGTCAATTATTACGTCCCTCGGTTTTAGTGACGTAGGATGCAAAATGAACACTTTAAATCATACCTTATTTTCTATTGATAAGAACTCTAAGCCAGTGTCGTCAATACTTATTCCTGATAAAGGGATTTTTAGCAGATGGAATTGATTCTTATGATGTAATAGATGCTAAACTTTCATATTACAAGGCAATTAACTTAGTATTATAACCCCAGTTAAAGGAACTTAGACATAAAAACCAGTGGACACTTAACTCGAACATCATGGACAATCCAGAAGTTAATGAAGGAATTTTAAGCATAATTCTAGACATTTCCAAAAAGCTGCAGTATGAGGGGGATGTGTTTCTACTTGTGCAATCAATGTTACATAGAATAAAAAATTTGTGCAGAAGAAGAGGATCTGTTCTTGCAAAAAGAGAAAGGGAGTACCTTGACACAATCGAATGTATTTCCAGGAGCATTCTTACTGACGAAGAAAAACAAGCCAATTTAGACCAGATGTATGAAAAAACGAGGTGAAACATAGAGTCCGAATGAAAATCAACAATATTGATGACCTGTAACATTCCAGACTGCAGTGTATACCACAGGAAAATATTACAAATATATAAAAAAACATTAGCATATTTGATAATAATGGCATGAAATTGGATGACCCAAAATTCATCTGCAGTGAGATCAATACATTCTAATCTAAACTCTACTCATGTTACGAATGCAAGAAGGATAATAAATGCAGGAGATGTCAGATGAATACATCTTCCTTTTGTGAGGTCTTGAGGTGTGAACCAAGCAATGATGCTGAGATATCAGAAGCAGGTAAAGATATAACTGAGAAACATTTGACGCACTTTGAGATTAAAAATGCCATTGTCAAAAATGCTGAACTTAATAAATACCCTGGGCCATCAGGCTTTAAGTTTGAATTTTACAAAAAATACGCTGACCTCTTGATCCCTGTTCTACCCTCTTTTTACAAAAGAGTAATGTCTTTTGGGGTTTCCCCCTGAATTTGTATCGGAAGGACGGATCGTTCTGATACCAAAAGCAAAAGCTAACAAGGACTACTATGTAGAATTCTATCTTTAAAATTTTCTCATATGTTTTGACTAACAGAATAAATAGTATGATGGACGCATATATTAGCCCCTCCCAGTATGGAATTCTGAAAGGTAAACTTATGGACAACATTCACTTCTCTGTACAGACATTCCTCGAATCGTCGAGTAGCACCTCTGTGATCAATATAGATTTTGCCAGAGCCTTTGAAACACTGTCTCATGAGTTCATCATTCGTTCGCTATATAAGAAAGGGTACGGCGATTTTATAATTAGAATGGTCGGAGTAATCTTAGTGGGTTCTTGTACCATTGTGAGCTATGGGAATCAAGAGTAATTTCTTGAGAATAGGAGAGGAGTAAGGCGAGGGGACCCCGTGTCTACGTTGTTATTCAACGGAAGTACTGACAATTTTTTTCAAAATGTACTACGAGATGCCCATATAATTGGATTTTTGGTGAGACCAGCACATCCAAAATGCCTCTGCTATGCTGACGACCTAACTTTGGTATTGGGTGGAAGCCCTTTTGAAACAATGAATATACATAACTTTATTTTCATTATTTTATTTGAAAATCCTTGAAACAATCAGAATATCTATATAATTTCATGAACAATTCAAATAATATAGTTGGAGAATCATGAGCACTTTGAATAAGAACAGGATTGGGCCTGAGTTTAAAGTTATTTCATTTTGTATGTCCCATTGCAACCACTTATTTACATCAACTTCTTTATCTACTTTTTTCTTTTTTGCCGTCGGACCATGGGTATATTGGCTTTGGGGCGAGGACCTTTCTGTTTTGTGAGATAATTGTCATTACCTAAGTTCTCCTCATATTATTCTTTGTCATCACAAATGGCTCCCTTAAAATCCTTTACCAAGAGTTGATTACTTCCTAGGATATTTATGTTTGGATCTTCTTCGTCACCAAAATCAATATTGATGTTACTATTATTGGCTGTTATTTGTGGCTGGATAAAGATATTACTCACTCTTCCATGTTTGATATCGAAATCACATTCGTCAAGTTCATCCAAATATTCGAGAACCTCAGACATTTTTTTATTCAAAGAGCCCATAATAATAAGAATGTATTGATAAACACAAATGTTGTAATATATGCATAAGTTATGGAGCTATTTTAAAGTTGAATGCATTCAATTTCATAAAAAAAATTACAAATAGATTAAACAAACCCTACTACTTTGACCACAAAGTACGTTCCCACGACTTTTCAATTATATATAAAACCCTGTACTGTCCTGTTACTAGATTTAGCTTAAACTGACGCTTGAAAACATAGATTTTTGGAGATTATACTGTTTGAATTTAGATAATTTATATTTTGAATAGACAATATAGATTATAATTAATAATTTGTATGATTTTTTATATACAAAATTAACATTTATCATATTTAAAAAATCAATTTAAAATTGTATAAATAATTTTTCGTTTCCAATAAACATTTGTTCATATCAATTACACAATATTAGACTTTTTCGATAAAAATACTCATTTATTGGGAATATCATATCATATCATTATATATTAATCTAAAAGTTAAAGTCATATGTATTAAAAAAGTACGTATAAAATCGGTAAAAGGGCTTGTCAGTTTAAACTGACAGTGGAAATACCGGGCCGTGCAAAATTATTTACCGATGATGTAAATATACTTTTTAAGAGGTTTTGTAACAACCAATCTGATTGTTTCGTATTGTTACTGTTAAAATAAACAAAAATCCTTTCTGAGAGCGTAACAACTTCCCTACGTTAGACCATGTCCAATCAGGAAATAAAGAGGATCAAAATTGCAGCCCTCTTCCCAGCGGGAGTGCCTCACAACAACATTAAGGAACAGGTTGGGGCCTCGTTGAAGACAATTTACAACGATTCCAAGCCCTTGGAGGCTGGGGATGATCTCAAGCATTCCCCTGGGGCTGGCAGGAAGCCCCCACTGTCTCAACAAGTCAAGTAAAGGCAGTGTTAAGAGGACTCCCAACAGGTCCATCGCCGACATGGCCAGAAAGATGGGAACGTCAAGATCAACTGTTTCAAGGGCATTGAAAAGGGCTGGAGGAAAGTCCCTGAGGCGTACTGAACGCCCTCTGCTAACTGAAAGTAAGCGAAAAGTCAGACTTGAGTGTGCCAGAAAATCTTGAATGATATCAAGAGCTCATCTGGACGCATCATCATTTTTTCAGATGAGAAATCTTTTACGGTCGATCCTGTTTTCAACAGGCAAAATGACCGTGTTGTGAGCTTTGGAGATGTGCAAGATAAGCTATGTGACAACAAAAAATCATCCTGCTTAGGTGATGATGTTGGGTCTCTTGACCTACAATGGGAAGGCTATGAAGCCAAGGTCCTTCGGTGGTGGATCAAATCCATAGTCGGCAACTCTCATTGGGGGTTTTCAACAAGATGGAGCATCCGCCCACGCTTTCAAAAAACTCAGGAGTGGCTCAAGGATAACATGAACTTTTGGCCCAAGGACTACTGGCCCCCTCAGAGCCCAGATCTGAACCCACTAGACTTTTCTATCTAGGGGCACGTGGAGACCAAGGCCTGCAAAAAACGACACAAGAACATAAATACCTTAAAGACTGCTGTCAACAAGGCCTGGACTCCATGGACGCCAATTACATCCAGCAAGTCTGTGGCAGCTTCAGACATCACCTGACCAGTGTCATTGAGTCAAATGGTGGCTACATTGATTAAATTTGATCACAAACTATTTTATTATTCTAAAAATGGATGAATAATTGTTTCTCAAGTCATTCGAAATGTCATTATTGTCCGCGATATGTTCTGAACAAAAATCGGTAAATAATTCTGCACGGCCTGGTATATAGGTTAAGTATGAATTTTTGGGCGATCCACTTCAAACAATAAAGATTAAGATATCTGTAAGTCTGTTTTTTCATAGCTTTTGGACTAAAAATAAACCCTGAGAAAGCTGAAACTGCGTTGGAAAAAGTCTAGAAGAAATCATCAAAGAGATTGGGCAGATATGTGGATTGTTTTAAAGATTTTAATCTGAACACGTGGAACTAAATTCAGGCATAGAACACGTTTTAATTTCCAAAGTGATTAAGAGTAACTTCCTATGATGAAGATTTTGACAAACAGATTTTCATATTGGAGATGACGTTTTTAAAATTAAATAAGAAAAAAATTTGTTGCTGAAGAGTATTCATAATCCTCTGAAATATGGCGGCCTTTCCATAGTGTCTTTCAATTTTCTATGGATATTGCTCAACTCCTTCTCGATAGGGTAACTTTTGAAGGAAGAACATTTCTGGAGTGCTCATCTCTTAAAGTTTTAAGATAAAAAGTACCCAAATGAATTCTACAAAGGTCTTAAAAAGATTCTAGAAAAGTTGAAAACTTACTCTGGAAGGATGAAAAAAAGTTAAGGGAGGTTTTTTTATTTTCTTCTCTTTTGAGAAGTCCCTTTAGAAGAAATTCCTACCAGAAGTTCTTCTTGCAATATGAAGGTCCAGACGAGTAGAGTCGATTTTGCAGGCGAAGTAGCAAATTCAGATGAGTTTATAAACAAAATGGCATTCGAACAATACAAATTAACTTTTGGGAGTTATGTACGAGTTCCAAGACGATCATTGCCAATACGTCTTAGATTGTTTTTACTGAATACGTCGAATCTTAGAAAATCCAGTCAAACTACGACATGGGACCCCTTTCTTAAATACCTTGAGATAAGCGCAATAAATTACTCTGTAAGGAAGAGTTTAAGTGTTATAAAAAAGTCTTTTTTTAGGGCAACATTTATTTCAATGATAAAAGAGCAAATGGCAAGTGATAATTTTATCTTTGAATGTGAGATGTCCAATATAAAACGCCATAGCAAAACTTTTAAAGGAACATTTTGTTTTTTATGGAATGAAGAAAGATGATTTCATATCCTTTTATTCTGAAAAAAAGAAGAAGATTTTTAATGTAGTAATACATTATTGGTAATTACGAAGGTTCATCATAACTTGTATGTGAAACGTGTTTCCTAGGAGCAATGATATCTCCGGTGTTTTATCCGTTGTGAAACTTCTTCTTCTTGTTTTAAAATGGATGGCCCTTCTTTAAACAAACTCTGAAAATAATTTCATAAGTGCAAGAGGACAAGTTCTTTTATATAAATTTAAATGTACAAGAACACCATTGCCTAAGGATTTCACTGTAGTATTGAACACTCTACCATTGAGTGTTTTTAAAGTCTTTGTTTTTATTTTTGCGTGATATAAATTTTTGTTTTATTCTATTCAATATACTATTATATTGAATTATCGATAAGCCTTGTTGCCGAAGAGAAAAAAAATGTTTTTAAAACTTAAAGGCTATGATATCTGTTGTTAGAAAAAAATTTACTTACATATTAATTTAATTGATACGTTTAATTGTGTTAAAGTTGTGGATTATTTAAATAAATATCGAAAGGATATATTCAGGAAGACGAGAGAGACTTGGAATTATTTCTTTCGATACAAGAATATTTGGAGGAATAGTGATTACACAGTAGAAAAGGTTACAAATCCCTCTTCACTTGCCAGAATTATAGTTTTCCAAAGAACTATTGCAAACTTAACGTTTGCAGGGGAAAAAAGTAGTGTCAGAAAGGCGATGAACATACTAAAAAAAATATATTCGGTGCAAGATTGTGTGACAGTCTTTAGCTTGTTGTTTAAGGTAGTTTTTTTAAGCAAATGGTTCCTTTTTCAGATACTTTTAAAATAGCGTTTTCTGCCAAGTAAACGATAAAAAAGTATAACTTAGTTATTAAATTATTATCTTGTAAATTTGTTAAAGATACAAAGACCGTGGTAAAACAGTTTCAAAAAAATTTGGATGATATTTTTGGATAATTAATTGTGTAAGAAAATACACATCAGATTTGATAAATAGGGGCGTTTTGAGATGTGTAATGTTAAGTTGATTCCTTCAGTAATTCCTAATAATAAAATGTATTATGATAGGAACCGTTTTATCAAATTGGCATTATGTTTGGTATTTGTCCTTACTGGGCTACCTCCTAAGGATTTTGGGGAAATATTTTACAAAGTATGACTTGACTTCTTTTGTGGACATTATACGTCATTTAAAAAAAAAACCCAGTTACCATGGAGACTCAGGCTTTATCCAAAGAAAATTTGAATATTGCATGATATGATTACAATACAAGAATCAAAGATCAAATATAGACAGTTTAACTACCCTTGGGTAGCAACTAAGTTACATTTTATTTTCTATATCTTGAATATCTCAAAAGTCTGCTTCCCTTGGATCATAATGCAAAGAAAATATGCTAGACATTTCTTGATCTGGTGCAGACAGTGAAAAAGGTTATAATTAAGTTCCTAAATTTGTCAAGGAGAATAGGGAATTATTTACTACTCAATTCCAAATTTCGAGGGGTTTTATTTTAAGTCAACTGGGCTTACATGGACTGTGGAAATATTTTTAAATGCTCATTTCTTATATTATTTTTTGGAATGCCCTAAGGGAAAAAGAAAATCTTTATGCCTGAAACTAAATTTTTCTGCTCTGTTTTGGGTAGTACTAAAGTTTGCAAAGCTATCTGCCTCATTTCTGGGTGTCTAGTAAACTTTCATTATCTGAAAAAAAAATTAATTGCAGTATTTTCCTTAAGTATTCACCGTTAAGAGGATACAGAGTGTAACTACACATAAGTCATTGTTAAGTTATCTCCACGATGGACATGTACCTAAGTTATACTTAACCCAAAACTGTATAGCAAATTCTTACCTAATGATAAGGATCTGATAATCCAAAATATAGGGTTTTACATTTTAGTTTTAAATTTTTATATTTTCATGTTTTATGTAACTAGTTTTTGTGAAGGTAAACTTTCATATATTTTAACATAGTCTGTAAAGCAAGTTTTTTATATTCAATGACTAATTTTAAACTATAAAACGTTTCTTTATGATTATTTTTATTGTAATCCTTCTTGATGTATTTTGTTATATTTCATCTAATAAATGTATGAATAATACTGCTTAAAAGTAAAAAAAAATGCACAAGTTTTCTAAGCTAGTATAGGGATTTGGCAATGCAAGGTAGAAAAAAATCAAAATTGAATGTGTTGTTGATGTTGAAAATGAGCATAGTTTAAATTTAACACCTTTTTTGAGAAAAAAAAATTAAATTTACTTCAAGTTAGACGTCCGTATCAGTGGAGCTAATTAACTAAATGATCTCAAAAGTTTTAAAATTTATACGCCTTATCGAACAATTAAGAAATGCTGAGCTATTTCGTTAACCCCTTTGCTTTTTTTTTTGCATGGAATAACCCATTTTGTTAAAATCAGTATAACTATTGATTTAAAAAAAAAAAAAAATTTTTTCAATACAAGTAAGGATGTACAAATAATCCTCGATTTTTAGAAATTATTTTATTCTTGAAAAAAACTGGCAATATAGTTTCATCTGAATCACTGGGTTGCGTCTTTTATTTTTCATGACTTTGCATTAAAACTGAAGACAAGTACGTATTTCTCATTTGAAATCAGCTGTTTTAATGCAATTCTGAACTTTGCCATTTAAAATGTGCCTATTTTAAGTTTTCAACTAGATTGGTTTATTTGTTTAAAAGAAAGAGCAAAATTTGTTTTCTTAAAAAAAAGTTATGAGGATAGCATAACATAAACATTGTAAACTAAAATCATATTTAAACCCTCATAACCTTTGAAGGACATGAAATTTCATAACTCTACATAACCTGTATAAAGGAACATTTCATCAAAATTTAACCAAAATCTGAGATGGGTGTCATCCTTGCCTCTCATTTATATGGAATGAACCTATAATATCCTTAAAGTTAAAGTCTCTTGAGTCCTCTTGCACTAACTAGAATTGTAAATTATAAGGACTATTACTATTAATAAAAAGAAACTAAAAAATAACATAGTGGTAATCCGGACATTATGAAGAATATTTGGAAAAATAACAGGTTAAATGTCATGACGTTTTATTAACTTAAGTAAACGTGCATGTGATATATAGGAAATTCAACAAAAATCCTACTCTGTATCTAGTACTTAAATAGACAATACTTAATCCGATCTGAATCATCAATTTTTCTCTCTAACTCCCCAAAAAATCCTCAACGTTTTTTTTTCTGTCCTTCATGAGCACATTTATTAGTAATAACATTGACAATTACATGTTCTCTCCCCAAAAAAATAAAAAAATAATGTCAATAACTTTGGAAAATGAAACAAACTATTGTTAACTAAAAATAAAATTATGCACAAGTTAATGCTAAGAATTTACATCTCTAACAATATTCAATTTAGGCAAATAACACAAAAATTGCCTATAAACACTAACTATTTTGAAAAATCATCTATATACATCTAAATGTAGCCATTGAAACAGTTTAAAATATGCATAAAAATAAATGTCTTTAAAAAAAACTTTAGTAATTATAATAAAAGCTTCGATAAGGAGGAGGAATGAGAAAAGAAAAGAGGGAATGAGAAAAATATTTAGAGTATGCTCTTTAAAAATAAGAAGCAAATATACTGTATTTAATATTTATTTTATTATTACAGAGAGAGTGATTTTTTTACACGTATTTGGTGACACTATAAAACAGCAATAAAGTATTTACATATTTCTCCATTTTATCAAAAGTATTTACATATTTCTCCACTTTAACAAAAATATTTATGTATTGTTAACAAACACTATTAAAGTATTTATGAAATTAATTTTTGTTACTTTAAAAAAAATATGAAATGATTAAGATTAATAACTATAAGTAAATATGCAACTTGGTTTGCCATTACATTTTGCAAAATACTTTCTTTTGTTTTTCTCCTCCAAAACTAAGAAATTATGTACGTCATACCCAAAAATAAAAAGCTAGAGTTTAAACCTTTAAGCTACACCATATAATTAGTTATAACAATTACTGTAATCATATACGTATATCATTATTATTTTTAATTCAAAACTTGCGTTTACCTTTATTATTTGCTGAAATTTTGTTCTCTGCCACTTTTTTGTGCTATAATTCTGCAAGTGAAATTCTTTTGGAGCTCATTTTTGTAAGTATGACAAAGAAATGATGAGAAGTGACAAAAAATGAAAATAATATTCTCGTCAACAAAAATTTAACTGTTTGATTGGAAGTCATACAATCAAACAATGAATGAATAAATAAAAAAAAGTATATTTGAGATCTGACCCCCAAATGAAGACTCTGGAGGTGTCAGGGAAATTCGCCTAATTTTTTTTACTCCTTTACCTCGAACATTTTCTTTGTCATAGTTAAGCTTGTCTCCCCTCTGTTTGTAAAACCTATTATCCACAGTGTTTCTTAGTTTTTTTGCCTTGCCTCTACAGAATAAGTGATCTCTTCAAGATTTGCTTGCTTTGATAAATTAGTCATAAACTCTTTTGTGAAGCCAACAAAGTAACTTTACTTAATCTTCCCTGATTAGCTACTTAGTTAATCTAAATAGCTTATACAATAACAAAAAATGATGGTTGTTCACATGTGGATTATAAGTTTTACAAACAGAAAGCAGTTGTGATATTTACGCCTTGTGACGTTTTTGCCTGGGATAATAATGAAATATAATATAATAGATCCTTTACAACGTCCCATATATATCATATTTCATCATAATGTCTATTTAATTAGTGAAAATGGGCAATTGTTAAGGTCTTAGTCATACAATTCAATTATCTTGCAATGTTTTGAGTTGATTATAAGTATGAAACAACTCGTTTCTTTGCCAAAAAGTAATAAAGAGACATTTAAATATTTAATAATATAATGAATTATCTACTAAATATTGACTTACATTTTAGTAATTGTTTCTAGCAGTTTTCATTACCCAAAGTTATATAAATTAAATGACACCAAAAGTGTTCATATACACTTGATTTAACATATTACTTAAGTCATGACAACAAAATTTTGGCATGCAATAGAGGATATAAAACACCAAGAAAAAACCTGATAACGCTTTCAGTAATAAGTGAAAAAAGATCATCAATAAAATTTTATAGAATACAAAAAAATAAAATTTTATACTTAAAAAAGAACTTTTATTTTATAAATCTCAAGTTTGTAAACAGTTACAATTGTATACTAAAACAACGAATACAGAAGATAAACTTGGTAAATTCAACAATTATATAGAAATATACATAACAATGATCAAACTAACAAAAGGAAATTAATATAAATATTTATTTTTATTCTTGAAACTATGCCTTTCTTGAATTTGTCAGGAACCTAAATCCTCACAGTAATAGCAATGATGGATAACACTATGCAACAGCATTTTCACCCTACGTCTTAAGCAAAATTTATTATTTTCATCAAGTCAGGGAGCACAAAAATGACCAATAAAATTTTCAATTACAGAAAGTTTGGAAGATAAATGCTAATTTTAAAAATTTTATAATGAAATTACTGTATCCATAAAAATTTATGTAATACATAACAAATGATAAAATCATTCCAGTATTAAAAAGATAAAGTATTTATAAGGGTATCTTTAATACAGTTCCGACAAATTTATTTTATCATACAAAATTCCATAAAAATAAAGGATCACATATGGAAGCTATTTTTTTTTTTTCAAATGCATTTAATTATATTTAAAACTCAAGTATAGTCATTACAATAGGACTTAAAATGATTTGCTGTAAAAAAAATTAATGATTTTTTTGTTTAAACTTTAATTTTCTCTCAGAATATTAAATAAATAAAAATGTAAGATTGCGTGGAAATGTTTCGAAATTAAATATAATTAAGTCGATAATTTGATTAAAAAGACGTAAGTAAAAAATGTACTAAATGCCAAATCTACTTCAACTGAACATTTTAAATATCATCATCGTGTTTAATAGGTGAAATAAGAATAATAAATGTGGTGCTTAGGTGACTAGCGTTGTAATACCTGAATTTTGGTGTTAAGTGTAATTGTCAAAAAAAAACGAGTTAGTTCATACATATAATCATCTAAAAATATCGTAAGATAATTAACTTCTCAGGTATATAAAAGCTCAAGTGAATGGTGGATAACTAAACTAAGTCAGTACTAATTTCCTTATAATGTAATTGAATAAATACTTACCTTCTTTATATGAAAAATAGTCAGTTAACAAAGGTTAATGTCACATTATATGACTTTTGTGTTTGAGGGTCGATAAAGCTTATGAAAGTATTAACGCTAGGAATTGAAAGTAAAGTAATGGAGATTTATTCCGCTATGAAGTGCATCAATATAAAAGTAATCTTCAACAGAGATAAAGAAAGGAAAATATTATAAATTCATATTTTCACTTAATAATATATACAACTTAATATTCAATGGACTTATTTTGGTCAATTATGGTGTTGTATTCAAAATTATGAGATGAATTGAGATAGACATGAATGAAAGCTATAGTATACTCATAATTAGTGTTGATTCGGTAATTATTTAAGACAGAGGACCACAGTCCAGTTTAGTGCGGTCCCATCCAGTTAAGACCCAATTGTAGGTCGTTAAAAAGGGTAAATTTGTTCCCTGGTGACGTCAACGAGGGTTTTTCCTCTTTTAACTATTCCGTTATATAATAAAATATATTATATAACTAAGTAACAATATAGTATGTTCATATTATATTGTATTATAATGGAAAATATAATATTTTTTGCAAGATATGTGCAATAATCTTAGTAAATATTTCATATATCTTATTTGCCTTAATAAATTTTCGTTATTTTTTTGAAAAATTCCAAGGTCCGGCAGTTAAGAACTGGCCTTAAGAAATGACGTTCCTGAGAACCAATAAGACCGGTCCAAAGAATGGACTGGACTGAACCAAATAAATCAAGACCGACACAACACTGATCACCATAGTATTGTCAGGAGGTATTGGTATTTCTATATTTTTCGATTATTTTGTCAATAAAAATAAAAACTTTGTTAAGTGCATATCCCATCCACTTAAAAGTATGTCTGCACGATTTTTTCTATGTGTCAATTTTCATTGTGCTTGTTTCATTAAGGGCAATTTTGTTTGAAGTCACGATGAGGCTAAACATACTGAGTAACTAGGTTATATGCGTGTCAATGTCTTTATAAACTTAGTGGTATTGTTAGTACCAATTTAGTACTAATTTTGTATAGTATCGTTGTAAATGCGTAAGTACCCGGACCATTTTAGGGTTGTTAAACCAAACAACATATGACGACGATCTGGCCTTTGGAATTAAAAATATACTAATTTTTTATTGGGAATGTTGTTTTTTTTTCTTTATTTTTTGCTAATTTAAGTGCAATTTTAAGTTCATTGAAGTTTATAATAATAGTGGGTCGACAAAAATAAACAATAATTAGTGCAAGGATAAGAATTTAATCCAGACTTAATTTCGGGAGAAATTATTCCATCTTATTTTAGTAAAATAGAAACATTTACATTTTAAGACCATTATTTTATTTCCAGTATATATAAAACTAAAACTAAAAACTCACTAGTGTGGAAAGAATTGAGATTCAGCAAATGTTAAGAGTACTAGTTATTTCGATAAATATGATATCAAAACACCTATCCTTACGTCATAAATAAACGATATTTCTTAACCTTTGAAAATGACATAAGGGGCTGAACCAAAACCGGACTGACCTCTTGTTATATGTATTAAATAAGACACAACACTACATAGTTATCACCTATCTTCCTACATGTCGAATTTTATGCCATCTTGAACTATTTTCTTAAATTAAAAAAAATGTTTATTTTTTAGATTGGGAATTGAATATATTTGATACAGAACTATTTGATATTCAATATATTTCCATGTATTCCAATATAAAATGGAAATCATAGTGTACATCAAATAAAAACATCCTTTTTGGCTTTCAGTATTTCAGTTCTAACAAAAAAAGTTTGTTAAGTATATTTATCATGTATATATAAAATCAAGATTGATTTTTTTGGTTGCATTGTGAAACCAATGGAATTTTACAATTTTGTGGTTCTACACCAAAAACGACAAAAAGAAAAAAAAAGATGAATATATTTATTATTATTTTAATAGAAGTATTTTCTTTCAATAGTTAATTTTATAAATGGGTAGAGTTATACAAAAATTAGAAACGTTGACTTGATTCATAGCAGTATCATTTCATTTCATTTTAATCATATTTCTAACTTGTACACAAAACGTTAAGTTTTTTTAATGAGTAATTGCTATACAAAATGTTAACTTTCAACTGAAAAGACCTTCAAGTTGACTAAAAAAACTAAGAAAAAAATCTTAATGTGTTTATAGTAAATAAAACAATATATGTATATATTTTTATAATTAAAGTGGTTTAAAATATTAAAAAAACTGTATTTAAAATCCAAATAATTAGCATGATTACTATGTCAATTAGAATAATTTTTAATAGAAGAGCAGCTTTGCTAAAATGACATTTTATTATTTAAGTAAAGAAATAGTAAAAAATTTCTTTTTCTACCTTGAAAGAACATAGGTATACAAATAAATAGGAATTAGATAAATAAATAACCTCAATTCTATTGTTTGGGTGTGAGCAGGATCCGAGATGAGCATTTTCAGTACTCCCATTTGGGACTGGGTTGGATCTTATTTCAAGGGATTAAACTGAAGTCTTTGAAAACGACTTATTTTAAGGCTGAAAATTCAAAAGATACTCATCTCGAAATTCCAACCCCCAATTATTTATTCGTCAATAATATACCTCTTAATAAAATAAAAATTTATATTTGGTAATTATGAACAAGCTGAATAAAATCAAATCAACGTAGTTTATGTATAATTTTTGGGTCATGTATTCAACAGTATTTAATTATTAGCACCAGTATTAACAACTTTAAATTTTAATAAATGGTTTAAAAGTTTTCATTTAATTAAGCCAATTCAAACAAGGACCTTTATGTATAACTCTAAAACAAGTCATATTCATAATTTACGTTTAACACCACTCGTGTTGAATTAATACTTAGATCTTTTTTTTCAATTTTCATCAATTTTGTAGCTTTAAATATTGCCTCATCTTTTACAAAGGATTTCTTCTTTGATGTGAACCACATAGGAATTTAGACAAGCATCATAAAATTTAAAAAACAATGTTAGGATTTTCGTAAGCAAAATGAAGTCACAAAATCCTTTTGGCAGTTGTAAACCATTTTGCATAGTTTATATTTCTTTTAGTTCAATCAATAGCATTCAAAATTTGCCCTTTCGGTATTGCATAATGAATTTGATATTTAATTTGAACTCAATTCTTTATTATTTATGTATTTTTAAATACCTATGACACTATTACTTTAATGCACAACTTTGTCTTTAACTTGTGTATATATGGGCAGGTAAAAAAATAAACTATAATTATAATATATCAAATGTCTTGAAAAACAACGTTACAAATATAGAACCAGTTAAGTCATAGTTTTTTTCCTTTTTATTTATTGTTGGGCTTATAAAAATCTTAAATCCAAGTTAAGTTGTCAATACAAATTTATCAAATGGGGTACATGGAGATACTTCAGAGGGTATATAATATTTGTACAAATATATATCTATTTAATACTAAAAATATTTTTGCCCTGGAAGGAAATACGAGGCTGAAGACATATTTCAAAAAAGATCTGTCAACAAAAAAGAATTATTTTTGAAAAATATTTTTAGCAAGTTATCAATAAAACATAAAATAGTTTATTCAATATTAAAGTTGATTTTTTTGAATTACCGGGCCGTGCAGAATTATTTACCGATTTTTGTTCAGAACATATCGCGGACAATAATGACATTTCGAATGACTTGAAAAACAATTTATTCATACATTTTTAGAATAATAAAATAGTTTGTGGTCAAATTTAATCAATGTAGCCACCATTTGACTCAATGACACTGGTCAGGCGACGTCTGAAGCTGCCACAGACTTGCTGGATGTAATTGTACATTGAGGCCCAGGCCTTGTTGACAGCAGCCTTTAAGGCATTTATGTTCTTGTGTCGTTTTTTGCAGGCCTTGGTCTCCACGTGCGCCTAGATAAAGAAGTCTAGTGGGTTCATTCTGGGCTCTGAGGGGGCCAGTAGTCCTTGAGCCAAAAGTTCATGTTGTCCTTGAGCCACTCCTGAGCTTTCTTGGAAGCGTGGGCTGGTGCTCCATCTTGGACACCAGAATCTTCACATAATCCTCCGCTGTTAATCTGTAGCCAGTGGGGAACCATACTGGGTTCATGGCCTTCCCGTTGGAGGCCACGAGACCCATCATCATCACCGAAGCAGGGTCCTTTGTTGTTGCCACATAGCAGTGCTTATCTTGCACATCTCCAAAGCTCACAACACGGTCATTTTGCCTGTTGAAAACAGGATCGACCGTAAAAATTTTCTCGTCTGAAAAAATGATGATGCGTCCAGATGAGCTCTTGATATTACTCAAGATTTTATTGGCACGCTCAAGTCTGACTTCTCGCTGACATTCAGTTAACAGAGGGCGTTTAGTAGGCCTCAGGAACTTTCCTCCAGCCCTTTTCAATGCCCTTGAAACAGTTGATCTCGACGTTCCCATCTTTCTTGCCATGTCGGCAATGGACCTGTTGGGAGTCCTCTTGAACACTGCCTTTACTTGCCTTGTTGAGACAGTTGGCTTCCTGCCAGCCCCATGGGAATGTTTGAGATCACCCCCAGCCTCCAAGTGCATGGAAACGTTGTAAATTGTCTTCAACGAGGTCCCGACATGTTCCTTAATGTTGTAATGAGGCATTCCCGCTCGGAGGAGGGCTGCAATTTCGATCCTCTTTGTTTCCTGATTGGACATGGTCTCACGTGTGGAAGTTGTTGCGCTCTCACAGGAAGGATTTTTGTTTATTTTACAGGTAAAAATACAAAACAATCGGATTGGTTGCCACAAAACCTCTTAAAAAGTATATTTACATCATCGGTAAATAATTTTGCAAGGCCCGGTACCATGCAATATATGCTAAAAAGTGATGAATAAAAAATAATATGATATATGTATCTTTAAATTTTGTGTAAAAAAGGTTTTCTCATTTATATGCAAAATTGTGCATATATACTTATTCTTATAAATATTATCAAAATGTAATGGGCCATAGCTATTGTCTAACTTTTGGTTTTTCTGTCGGCCCACTGCTCTGGTAGTATACTACAAAAACTTCACTCGCGTCTTAGTTGATATTTTTTACAACTCTAATTTAATAATTATAAAATAATATTGGCACTCATTTAGTGGAATGGTTCCATAATTAATGAATAAAAAAGTTATGCTCCCTCATAGAAGGAGCAACAAACATTTTTTTAAAGGAAAACCTGTCTTTAGTTAAATTTGTGTATTTATATTTAATAAGTGTAAAACAAAGTTTATCTAGTCCTTCTATTGTCCATTTTTTTTATTTGTACATGTGGACAACTTTTCTGATTATTTTTTAAAAAATTGACATGATATATATTTACGTACTCAAACAAAATCTACAAACATTTATTTAAAAAAAAAGTTTTAAACTAAATCATCTTAATAATTACATTATTTACAAAAGTTACTATATTTCTTGGTAAGGGGATTTTTGTTTTTTTGGAGTTCGTATAATACAAATTGGATTTTGCTAACCACAAAATTTTATTACCTAATTACTATAGTTCAACATATTCCTTAATTAAAAAGAAGCAAGTGTTTTTATTCAGATAAAATTTGGTTGTTCAAACTAAAGATACTCTAAGGCATGAGGCGACAAACATATAAATACGTGACAAAATTATCACAATTGAACTCTGATACGTTTGAAAATTGTTCATCTTTTGACTCGTGTGGGTGTTAGGAATTTTTTATTCTCCTTGATGTTTGAATGATTGAATATTATTAAGATACATGATGTTGTTTTTGTCTCATTATTATTTCAACCAAGCTGTCTCCTCTTTCTTGAGAGTCTCTTAAGTTCATATCTCCTATAGGTTCTACTTTCTGAATGTACGGCGAATAAAACCGCTGCATAACGTAAATACATATTACAAATATAAAAATAGTTCGAGATATCAGGATATTTGAATTATTATACTTTTTTATAAGTATTTATATAAAAATTAATATTTCCTGAGAAATTTTTGTTGAATATAGTTAAAAATGAATCAAATGCATTAATTTATAGTTAGATGGTTCAACTTTTGTATACCTAATCTGTAAATAATTTTTTAGACAACTTCAAAAATCGTAGTTTCTAAATAATATATGTACAATAGAATGGTTCTTATTTTATTTTATTTTCGAAATGTTGCGGTTCATGGTTTAAAAAATTGTAAACTTCTTAATTTGATTAGAAAAAAAGAAAGAGTTCTTACGTTAAAAATAGTAAATAAAACTAATTATCAATAGTTTATAATGAATAATAATATTAACAAAATAAACAATATTTCAAATACTACTAGATAGTTTTTTCCTAACATAATTATTTACGATAAACAAAAATGACATAAGTATTTATGTACCACGTATAACTGGCACTTTTTCCCCTGTATGTATGTAGGAGTTCGACTTGTTTAGATGATAACAATTATTCATCATAGTACTATGTATTCTTTTTCTATTTTTTTTCTTTGTCTTCGTACAAAGGAATGATCATTTTTACTCTGTTAAAATAACGATATTTAAATCTTAACATTTGTGACCCCGACGTGATATCATGCCTCCTAAAAAATATCATTCTGATGGTCAAAACCCTACAGACAAAGTCCCTCAGCTCGAACAAAAGTACCTAGTGGAAGAGGTCAGCAACTTAACTTTTGCCGTAGCTGAACTAAGTCTATCAAAATTCTCGACGATGTATCCAACAAATTGGTTTCGAAGAATTAAGCTAGATTTTTTTATGAGGAAGATCAAGGAAGATCAGACCAAATATTATTTAATGGCTTCAGCATTACTGCGTGAAGATTTTAGGTCTATTCCTATTAAAATGGATAGTATCATGTATGATGGTGCAAAAAAGGTAATTTTACAGAAATATGGTATCTCACCTTCAAATAGAATTTGAAAAAAATCTGAAATGCCGGGCGAGTCATCGGTATTTTCCTTTGGGGAAGTTATAAATGAAGTGGAGAGTCTCCTTGACGAGGAATACATCAATGATTTGCGTCATCATTTACTAAGGGAGGCCCTCATCAGAAATGTGCCCATAGACCAGCAAATGGACTTGAGAGCACAGTGCCGTTCAATTGAAGAGTTGAGGTAAATGTGTGTTACAGCCAAAGAAAAGAGCAATTCACAAATTTCCAATGTTGAAGACTCGTCTCCTTCGCCTCCTATAAATCATGTTTTCAAAAAAACCTCTTCATAACACGTCCAAATTTACTAAATCTAAAGAGAAAAAAGATATGGGCTATTATCATTCTATATTTTGAATGAACTCAACTATCTGTTCAGGAGCTAGTTGCCATTTTTATGTACTTGTTTCAAAAAACTAAATTGCCCTCGGTTGCACGGGACTGAGGTTGTAAATAAAGCATCAATTTTCTTTTTCATCAAAGACAATTCAAATTTGATAAACTTTCTGGTAGATACAGAAGAGCAAGTGTCTGATATTCCATTTAATCTAAAAAAAATTACTGTTTTTAGTCAAATGGATTTACTAAAATCGTATAACCGCTTTTACCTATGAATAGCAATTCTATAAATAAAACTGCAATCATTACGCCCTTTGGTTTATATTAATATTTTAGGATGCATTTTGCTCTTAAAAATGCAGCTCAGACATTTCAGAGACTCATTGATTCAATTCTACGAGGTATTCCAAATGTGTTTGTGTACCTTGATGATATTCTTGGCACTTTAAAGTCGATAAATAAGTATTGGAAAACATTGAACGTGGTTTTATCACGACTTGAAACAGCTGGTATCATCCTCCCCCTTGAAAAATGTGAGTTTTTCATGAAATTGGTGAACTTCCCTGGACATTCTATTTCATCGAAAGGTTTAGGCCTCTAGAATGTAAAGTAAAGGCAATAGATTTTTGGGCAAGGCACAATATTACTCACAGTTCATCAAAAGATTTTTCAAGTGACAGTTCATTTGTACCACCCGTTAAAAAAGAATATAAAAATTAATTGAAATACAGAACATGAACACGCCTATCAATGTATTAAAAATGGTTTGTCTAAATGTACTCAGCTTACATTCAGAGATAGTTACCTTTAGCCTGACGATTGACGCATCTGATACAGGGATGGGAGTTATTCTCCAGCAAAAGGTAAATGGGGCACTGGCAACCTCTAGCTTTTTGGTCTCGGGCTCTTGCAACGACACAACAGAAATATTCTACGTTTGATAGGGAATTATTAAGTGTTAATGAAAGCATCAAACATTTTCGATCGGCTTTGGATGGAAAAATTTTTAACGTTTCCATAGACCACAAACCTTTAGTCACTGCAATTCACATTCACAATCCCTCTAGAACACCAAGACAGTTCTGTACTTTTGCATTCATAGTAGAATTCAATTGTGATATCGAACACGTTTCTGGAAAATTACATCATACTGCAAACATTCTTTTTAGAAGTATAAATAACATCACAATAGGTACAACTTTCATTAAAGATGTAATTGAGTATCAAAAGAAACTGGAGCCTAATTTAATTAAGTTGAAAATTAAGTCTTCTTTTAAATACATTGCATGAACCCTACTTGCTGGTTTTGGCAATGTTGACGCTTTCCGTGTGGCTGTGTCATCTCCAGAATTGCGTTAAAGAATAGTGCATTCTTTAGACAAGGACATTAAGAAACATTAAGGAGGGGTTCACTTTTTTATGGTTGCCCTAATTTGTCAGTCGTGTCAGAAAACCAAACCTTTCAGGACATCACAAACAATGTTGTTTTTCGATTTTCCATCTGAAAGACTTTCCTTTATTCACACGGACATAATCGGCCCATTCCCACTAATTCAGGGACAGCGCTATACCCTAACTATTATGGAGCGTTTCACATGATGGCCAGAAGTGACACCTATTCCAGATATACCCTTCAAAATAATAGTCAATAATTTTTTGAGTGGTTGGATTTCGATGTTTGGAGTTCCAGATACCATTTTGTCTGATCGAGGAACATAGTTCACAAGTTCATTATGGATGGTTTTTGAAGGACACTTGAGATTGCAAGCAAGAACACAACCTCATATTGTCCAGAGTCTAACACCCTCATAGAACGTTTCCATAGATCATTTAAGACCGGGCTAGTAGCACGAATGCTGGAAGACAAAGAAGAATGGATCAATTGACTACCTGTAGTTTTATGGGGATTGATGAACGCAGTACCAGTAGATCCGTGTTCTAAAAATTCACCTTTTCATTTATTCACAGATCGCTCAGGATCCATTAATTTCTTGAATGCGTCCACCTTTACTTCTGGCAACCTCAACGTCGAAATTTCTTTAAAACTATGGAAAAAAACACACGTTCCTCCGAGACACTCTAATATAGAAGTCATTAACAAACAATTAAAAAAACCCGATTTCGTTTAAGTTAAAAATAAACCCTTAAAAGAGTCTCTTTCTCCAATTTTCTTGAACAGGTTTATGAGAGGCACGATCGTTACTATAAATTGGACTTTGGATCAAAAACTGACAATGTCTCGATAAATAAACTTCGACCTGCATTCGGAGTTCCAAGTATCCTTCTAACGTCTCCGACTATAACATGCAAAATATCTACTTCTGGAGAATGATCTATTTGTTTATTTATCAATGTTTTTATGATGCAGTTTATTGTGTATTACTAACTAGGCAATCTCTTTACTCACTCTGCCGTCTAGGGGGAGTAGTGTTGGTGTTCGACTTCGATGTTATTAACTATTCATCATTGTACCTTGTATTCTTTTTCTAGCTTTTTCCTTTTTATTTTCGGAGAAAGGAATTATCATTTTTACTCAGTTAAAATAAAGATATTTAAATCTTAACATGCATTACATAAAATTTAACTTTTTTGAAGATAAAAAAAATATGCAGATAATGATTGAAATCTTCCTTATGCCATCAACCTAGTATATTTCATCACTTTGGCCTGGCTAAGTTGTGTTATCCGTGATGGAATACCGCCCAAGTAATTTGGAAGTAAACCACTTTAGTCACTTCATATTATTATGGAACCAATAATTTTTATAATATTAACTATTTGGAAGATGATAAGATTAATCCTTACTATCCATTTTACTGAAAATATGATTTCTTTTTTATTTTGAAAATATCACTCTTCATATTGAAAAATGTGTTTCAAAAAGCCATTATATAAAAGAAAAACAAAAGGTCTCGCAATACAACAATATTGTATAATTGTATGTTATTTCTGTACAACATTTTATGGGAAAACTGTTACAGATTTATTAAAAGATAGTTGATTTATCTAAAATCGCTATTTTTGTATCAGATGCTCTATTTTGACTAACATTGACCATTTTTCGTATATTTCTTTTATCTCATAAAATTGGGAAATTGACGATTTAAATGGTTACCTCTAAAGATTGATTATTATGGCGCCAAAATTACTATTCTTTATCATTACTTCAAAAAATGAAATAAAAATATTTATAATGTATTTTGTACATAGGTATAAGTATTGAGATACAGTACTAGGAAAACTGCCAGGGGGAAAATTGCCTGTGAAAGATTACCATTTTGGAAAATTACTAGTGAGGAAAATTGCAAGGGAGAAAATTGCCAGTATTTTGATCAAACTTCATGATGAATAATGCCACATTATAAATTCATTTAAAATTATTCATGAAAATATCTAAACACATTTTTTTGTTCCAGCCCTCAATGGAGTACATTCATGTGTGAGTAATATTATTGTGATACAATTTCATTGCATTTTTTGAAATTCAATCCAATCTTCTATAATAAATAGATCGAGAGAATTGATAAGGGAGGAGGGATAAATAGCTTAGGGTCTCTTAAAATATTGTTGAATACAATCCGCTCTCAGATTGCCCAATGTCCCGGGGGTAATTTGGGGGATTGTTAAAACCGATGCCGATTCATCCAACACATCCAAGAAACCCATCTTACACCACAAACTGGTTCATAGCCTTTGGATTGTCTGGGGTCCCAAGGGTAGTGAGGGATAGTTAAAAACCACCACCAAAGCATCATATACATCCCAGAACTTGTGTAATAATAATTTCGAATAATAATTGTACATTGTAACATCCACATAAATAGTATGTTCAATGTACTTGCCTGTGCGATCTGAGCACATAATCTTTTCCTTGTTTTACGATCTGCATATTTATCTATGTACTATCAAAGTACATCGAAATACTTTTGAGCGAAATCTGAACACATTGTTGACGTATGTTCGATTAATTTATTGGGTACTACATTTTTAATCTTCTTTATATTTGCCACGCATCATTTAAATAGATATTCAGTTTTCTTTTGGTTGCTCTACTATCCTATTACTTATTTCTACAAAGTGGCAAAGTTAACAAAAGTGAAAGAAACAGTTTGTTGCTTGTGTATGAATTTCAATACATTTATCATAAGAATGGCGAAAATTGGAATTGAGTAAAAATTTATTGTGAATGCTCTCTAAGAAATTTAAAGCAATGCAAGGGAAGAGTTTATACTAATTCAGACTTAGAAAATGTCACAATTCATAATTTCTTGATGACCACTGTCATGAGGAGACAAATGATGAGTTGAAGACTATCGAATTCAATAGGGATATGAAAGAAAATTCTTCAATCAACACACATCAATCGACACTCTATCTTGTCTACAATGACATGTCAAATCTTACTCGGGGAACCATTGCAGAGCTACCTGCATTTAAAAATATATCTGGATGGGTTAGAATCTGGAAACAAGAGACCCACAATTTCCCATCTGCTCCTTTCTTTCGGACAGGATATTCCATTCCACCCCAGTTTGCAGCATTGCAAGAGTTTTGAGAAAAATTTCTACTATTCTATTCCGGGGAAATGACCAAAATTGGATTCTCATATTTGGTACACATCCAGGATTGGAAGACCTTGCAAAGTATAAAAAATGGGCAATACATGGATCATTTAAAATTCCACCAGACATAAAATATCAAGTCTTTACAATTCACACAATCGTTCAAAACACTTATACCCCAAGAATATTTGCACTTCTACTAAGTAAAACCGAAGAGATATACTTAAAATTTTATCAAAAATTAAAGGAAATGATTTCATAATCTCCTGACTCTGTTTCAGCTAATTTTGAAATGAGCCCCATCAAAGCACTTCAGACCATTTTCACTAATTGTATATTGAATGGTTGTTTTTTCATTTCTCTCATAATTTATACAAAAAAATTGTCGATCTTGGCAATAAACAGCGTTATTACAAGGAACGTGACTTCAGTTTAAAATTGAGACAATTTTCTTCACTCATATTTCTACCACCAAATAATGTGATCGATATATTTGAAGAACTAACTGAAGATGAAACAGTCTCCATTAATTTTATTACATATTTCGAATTAACGTGCTTTGAAAAATTAAGAGGAAGAAAAAAGAAAATGCAAAGAGATGCACCAAGAAATTACCCATCAAATTATGGAATGTGTTTGATCGAGCAAAGAATAGTGAGCCCAGGACGAACAATGGGGTGGAGGGATATGATGATTTGGCGGTGGTTTTTAGGGAACCTGCACTACCCCCCAGTACCCCAGCCAACACAAGGGCTAAGGACTAGTTTGTGGTCTTAGAGGGATTCCTTGGATGTATTGGATGAATTAGTGGCAGTTTTTAACAATCCTGCTCTACCTTCAGGGCAGGTAGTATTCAACTATAGAATAAGAGCCCCTAAGCTATTTATCCTAATTCCCTTATCAATTCTCTCTATGCATTTATTAGAAGATTGAATTTAATTTCAAAAATGCAATAAAATTGTATCACAATAATATTACTCCCACTTGAAGGTACTCCCTTGGGGGGGAACAAAAAAATATATGTAGATATTTCTCATAAATAATATTAACCGGATTTATAATATGTTATTATTCATCATGAAGTTTGATCAAAATATGGGCAATTTTCCTAACTGTCAATTTTCTCCATGGCAATCTTCCAATGGCAATTTTCAACAACGCAGTTTTCCGCGCACGTTCATATAAGTATATCTTTGAATTGCTTTAAAAAATATTTTTTCCTTATTCATTTATAAATATAATAATATTTTATCTTGTAAATGACATATTAAATTTTAATTTAATTCTACGAATTTATTTGAACTTAATAAAAAATTTTTTTTTTTAAAGTAATCAATATCTCCCTATCTCTTTATTTATTGTATTTCATGTACGAGTATAAACCTTGTGTATTAGACTGTCCTATGAATGAATATTTTATTCCCTCTATACAAAGGGCCATCAGCCTTATGTCCGCCTATACTCAGTCGCCCCTTTAGTTCTTATTAGTCTTCTGCTGTACTTCTTTTAAATATATTGTATACTTTTGAATGGTTGATTCGTTTATGCAATTTTTTGAACTGGTAGCCCTCAAACCTTTTGGAAATCTTGAAGTAGCCCTTAGCTTTAAAAAGGTTACCCCACACCTGCTCTACGCAAATACATTATCTGGTGGGGAAAATAAAAAACTAACATTGGGAAAGTCTGAAGTCTTTCATACCATTTTGGTGTCGTATAAGCTATTTTCGTTTGAGAAAAAAAAAATTTAAGATCGAAATGGGCCAGTTTTAGAATTCTTGAATACTCTTTCAGAATATGATGCCATATTTTCACGAACTTCTCCATTACTATAAGTATCCTTATTTTGTCAAAAAAAACTTGTTTCTCATTCTTCTATTCTTAAAAAATTTGAGTAAATAGACGAATTAACTTCTTTTTTTGGTTTTGATGAATCAGTGAAACTGGAAATCAGTGAAAACATCTTAGACCCCTTTAATTATCAAAAAAAAAAAAAAAAAAAAGAAGCTACACAATATTTTTACTGACAAACCAAATACTGATAGTTATAAACCATATCATTATATTTGGGACACTGAAAGAAGCTTTAATTCTATGAAGATAATTATTTTTTTTCAAATTAACTTGCCAATACCATTGAATATATGTGTATTGACAGTCTAAACAAAAGTAATATAATAATAAAAAGTATATTCTTATTTTTTAAGGTCTGCAGAATTGTTTTGACAATAGCTGTAAAAATAAATTTAAAAAAAGTAAAAAAATAATTTTACATTTTTTTGTTTGAGAAATTTATTAAAAGTGAATATTTTATGAAAAAACTTTAATTTGAAAAGTTAAAACATTAACAATATTACATTTTGAAAATTATCAAATTTTTAACAGAATAGGCTAGCATTATGACAAAAATCTTTGAATTTGTATTATAATGACAAAACTAAAGGTGGGTTACCACATTCATTATGCATGTACATTAATAATCAATTTATTTCGAGGAAATTAAAATTTTTTTTTTATCAACACAATTTTATTTATAAATACTAATTTAAACGTGATTGAATAAAAACTAAATTATCTTAAAACAATAATGTATGCCTAAGTAAACAAACATAAGTTTACATTTTTTTTTTTTTTCCATAACAATCAATCTTCACAAATTTTTAGGCATGATATAAAAATCAAATATAAACAATTTAAAAGAAGGAAATATGATTCATAGTTGATTATGACTAATGAGTGACGCGTAATAATATAACATCCCTACTTCTCTCTCCTTTCCTCTCCTCTACCCCAAGGGCAATCAGTAACATTAAAATAAAAACATAACAATAATTAAATCCAGATTTATTTTGTATGTATACTTAATAAATTTATAATCAATTTATTTCGTAGAAATTTACATATTATATATAATCTTCAAACCTCGACAATTGTCCTTTCAAAATATAGAAGCTCTTTGATTTAAAAAGGGTCTTGTTTATGGGAATGAAAATACAATAATAAATTAAATTTCGGGTCCCCAAAAATAAATATTTTACGTCAGCATTTTTTCTGCCCAAACAACAAGCAATATTTTAAATCATGGAACCTCTTTATTTTGACAGAAATAAGGAAATGTATTGAGGTTGATGTTTATAATATGCAAATTTATAGAAGAAATGAATTTTACACCAAATCTTATTGGGCAGCCTGAATGAATTCACCCTTTTATCTAAATTCACCTGGAAAATTCTGCAAAAGGAAAGACAAATGTTGCATAAAGAAAATTCATGATAAAAAAATATTATAATGTAATTTATTATGTCATAAAAAGCCCCAAGCTAACAGGCGCGTTATGTTGCTTTATTTTTAAGCTTCCAATGGGATTAAAGATACTCTTATGAAAGAAACGACATGCATAATAATATCTTTGATAATAAAAAAATTACCTCAAATATCTTCAAAAATTTACTCACTTATGCACAAAAAAAATTCTTGGAGGAACAATAAAAAAAAATGACTTTTTCAAAGTTTCAGGCCTTTCAAGTTATTTTAATTTTTAAAATCATCTTTTTTTGATGGAAATAGGTCCAATATAGGTGTCATGTATCACTGTCTCAAATATGATGCTATGAGTTAAAAAGCGCATTTGTTTTTATTCCATAGAAGTGAAGATTTGGACTTGAGAATAGCTTCTTCATTTTGAATAAATTACATATTTTGAAAACTTGGGACTTGTCTTAATCATATAAACAAAGACTCGATACTTGAATTGCACTTGCTATCTAGGTGGTGGGGACAAGGTACTGGGGGGCTAGTGACTCTACTTGGACTAGAAAGTCATTCTAAATTTTATATTGAATACCTAACATACTCTTCGAAGTATGAAAAGTATCGATGATTTGTACTCCTCTCGTTGTAAATACCTTCAAATTTATTATATAAAAAGGTCCTTTACTATAGCAGAATTGTCTAAGAGGCTTTAAACCTTGGCAAAGTCATTTTTTATGGTTCCCAGCGGAAAATATTTTTGTTCACAGGGGGAAAAATATTCACACAAAAACAAAACAGTCTAAATTTTGTAGTATACGATGGTATTGTTTAAAATTTATTATTCTCTCTCTCTTAAGTTATTTATCTTATGCTTCAATGATTTTTCTCATTTGCATATTGGTACATTTTAAATATAAATAAACTTGACAATGCATTTTTTTTTTTTTTGCTTATTATTTCCCATTTTTAAATTTGTTTAAAGACTCAATGTAATATAATAGATTAGAATTTGATTCTATTTTATTTATTTTTAATCTTATTTATTTTATTATACAAATGTCCAAAATTCATTTACTACTCAGGTCAGTCCCTTGAATCTTATTCCAATGTGATAAATTTCTTTGTGAAATGCTCATACTCTAATCCTTTTTTTAAGATCCCATGATTAATATATGAAAAAGGGTAGTGTTCACAACGACCCTCCCCCGCTAGGAGAGTTGAATTCAACCCTTTCAACTGAAAGTAAATTCTAGGAGGGGGGTGGAAAGCAGCATACTTGAATCCGAAAAATGACAACAAATGATATAATGACCTCATTTGTGGTCAAGGATTTCAGGCATCTAGTTTTAATTTCAACACAGCATCTGTTCAGGTATGAGCTAATACCGGCTGGTTTCCGACTCTATCCGATATGACCATGTGTCGTAAATATGCATGCCAACATGCCAATTTTTGTCCTAAAACTTTAATTAGACTTCAATTATATGCATCATAGTTTATACTTACAAAAAAAACAGGTAAGCATATAAATTTTAAAAAATGGGGAAAAAATGAAGGATTTATTCTTATAAAATTACTCAAAACTATCATCATTCTCACTACTACTTAAACACAATCTAGGAAGGGACAACAAAGGCCATGTTTTGAATTGTGCTTCCGACAACCACTTTTTATTTTCTCAATAAGTTCTACTTTTATCTTCCGGGAAAGGGGTCCTATGGAGTGTCTAATTATGTTGAATAAGGGTTTATTCATAACCTCAGTTGAAGTTTCTTTTTATTTTCATCTTAGAGTTCTGCCTAAAAAAATCCTGCTATATGGCCGTATGCAGTAGTTTGCTAGAATCACGTCATAGCACGCCCTGGTCTTGGAAGACCTTTTTTATGCTGTTATAAAAAACGACATCTTGATTTGTATCCCTCACAAATACCATGCATCTACTCAACCTAATAGGTTTGTTTCGCCACTTTATTTTAAAACTTTATTCCAAATATATATACTAATATTTTGTGAAGTGTGCTTTATAATTTTGTCATATTGACCACAGTATACAAAACATAAATATGTAAAAAGGATAATCGATAATTACATACATTGTATTTTATGTTAAAAAATAGGATTTGTATGTTGTGACCAACATTTTCTGTGTCTGGTACTAACAAATTTCAGCAGCTCAATAATGAAAGCTCTGTAATAGTCCTTATTTATTGTGTCCAAGATTTATATAATTATGGTAATTTTTAGAAGGAAAAGTAATGTTATATTTTTTAAATAATCCTTTATAAGGATGTAGGTCAAGTATATTTTTTCAATTTTTGAATCAGATGACCTTTGCTGGCTAACTTATTTCTAGAACAATTCATAAACAACCAAATGACTAAGTCATGACAGCCTCTGTTTTTTTCTTTTATTCCATTAATGTACTTTTTATTCTGTACATAAATGAAAAAATTCCTTCACGTTTGGTAATGTCCTTTTTTTAATTTACAAAGGTATGCAACATATTTAATAATTATGAAATAAGAAAAAAATGTAACCGCTACCAACACCATAAATATGTATAATACATTAGAGTATTCCAAGGCATATAAAGAAGAATAAATTCTTCAACATCTGACAATTAAATTTACTTTAAAAATTAAGTTAACGAGAGCAAACTCCATGAACAAATTGATGAAACAATTACCACATTCATAATTTGGTTATTTTGTAACTATTGGTATTGTAAAACACCTTAATTTCCACTACCAAACTGTCCATCATATTATTGATAGATTTGAACAATCTAGCAATGCTACAAGTAGGAAAGATAAGAAACCCACGCAAGATTCTTGGCATGGCTTAAACCGTCGGTAACATCATCCCTAGGTTCTCCAATGAGTAAAATGGCACAAGATTGACAGTTAAATAAGACAACCATCTACCAAGCTGTTTCGGATGGTCAGGGCTTTACTTCTCATTGCCTACAGAATTGTCATCTCCTCACTATTTCAATAAAGGTCAGAAAAGTGATCCAGGGAAATAAACTTATTTCCTTTCTGAAATAAAGATGTGTTTAACTTGGTTTCTTTTGTGATTTAAAACTTTTCACTGTAGATCGATAATTTAACAACCAAAATGATAGGTGGATCCATTAAGACGTTCAAAAAGTCCCTGCTATCTTCGGAAGTAAAAATCTAGCTAATATTATGACATTGTATGTCATCAGCAGTGAAACCCATGCCATCGAGTCTTATTTCTTTAATGTTAGCCTCAGAATTAACATTATTTAAATGGATGTCATAGAAACGGTTGTTGTACCTTAGATAAAGACTATCCCTTCTGGTAGGCGTTACACATTCCGGCATACAAAACCACGAGATCAATCGAAAAGTTGAACACTAATTTACAACACCTTTGGCCACATAAGGTATAGTCTCCAAATTCCCCAGATTTACATCCATGCGGATACTATGTTTGGTGAATATTAGATGACTTAATCTGCAATAAATTACAGATCAAATATATTGGAAATACCATATTGAAATTAAAGTGATTTCTTTACCTCTAAATTATTAACTACATTCAAAAATAAGTCAAATAATTTACTAAAGTACATATATTTTATTTCGTAAAATTTTATCACCAAACCCTTCATTGCTTATTAATGAAATATTCAATAATAAAATTAAAACTAAAATAAGTAATCAAGATAAATGATTTTTACTACAAATCTTTGTATTGGAATTAGTTCATTACGTTTATTGTTAAGTTTTAGCTATAATATATTGTAAACAATAAAATATGCAAAAAGTATTAGTTTTCAAAGTAATGCTCTTTGTTTTACTTGATTTTTGTATGATTTTGTAGAAACTATTTTCAAAATAACTTTATAAATATTCTGTATTTATATTGCTGGAATGTTTTTTTATAAATTGTTCATTTTTTTTAAAATTTTCATCCATATAGTTAGTTCCTCTGTGAATCATAAAAAACTCTAAAACGTAGTAATAGTTATTTTTGTGTTCAATAGCTTAAATAATATAATAAGTATAAATTTTTGCCTAATAATTCTTCTATAAATAAAAAAATTAAAATTCTCATTATTGACATTCATTTTAAAGTTGCAAGTTCATTAAATAAATTGGAGTAATAAAGTAAAATTATTTTATCTTATTAAAAAACTATCTTTCTTTATAACATGATACATGCACATTTTTTGTACTTTAAGATGTTTTTTCATTGCTATTCATTTACTGACCTTTCTTTTCTTTTTTGACAGATACAATATTTTCTTACAAAAAAAAAAATGTTACGGGATTGAATGATATATTATTATCTTTAAATATTCTCATTCTTGGATGACATAATCTCAAGTGACTATAATTCATAGTATTTTTTAGAATGCTTTGATAAGTCGTCTTATTGTTTAGAATATGATGCAAGACAAAATTTGATACCGGTTATAAAATGACAGACAATTTAGGTTCTCTCAAACAGAAACGGGAGATATTATAAACTATATCGTAGTAATTTTTATGAAACTGACAAAGTAATATGGATATTTTTAATACACCAAATTTCATCCTATTTTGATTATTTTATATTGTTGCAGCAAATTCATACTGATATGTCTCTATTTATAATTTTTTTAAGGGTGGGTATTACTTGAACTATGAACAACTCGACTTTACTTGCTACATTAATGTACTTACTATAAATTAACTTTTGATTATTCAAACAATGTCCTTTGTTCTTCATAACAATAAAAACAAATAAATATTTAAAACGATTTGATATGGAATATCTAAGTAAAAATATTATAAAATTTTAAAACACAAAAAATGTTTGGAACATACAAATAAATACATTATTTGAATGAAAAAATGAACCCACACGCGACATATTATATACACAAAAATACTAAATAAAATCGAATAAAAAATTAGATTTATATATGAAAAATCATATTTCTTCCATGCAAATATATATAGACTATTTTTTTGATTTAACAAGTTTTTCCTTCTAAAGAAGGTTTTTTTTTCACAAGAAACATTACAATGGTAATAGTGAGTGCTAGGTAAAACCCTTTACAAAACCCTTAATATAAATCGGAAATAAAAATACTAAGTTACTTTTTAATATATTACACATTTTTTAAATAGTCACAATATTTTTCCACTTCTGATGTTCTTTGAATGGAAATCATCATATAATTTTGAAAGGTTTCTCACGTTTCAGAAATTTATTTTTTCAATCTCATATTATCTACAATTTTCCATTGCATAAGCAATAAAGCTTTTTCTTTATTTAAAAAGACTATAACTTAACCAAAATGCAATTAAAAAATTATTTATTAATCGCCCTTTTTTTGAAATTTGACTGTTATAAAAACTCTTTTCCATAGTCAAATAAAAGTTTCTTTAACCAAAAGTTCAAAATGCATAAAAAAGTACACCAACGGCATAAATTTGCATAAGTAAAATAAAATAAAAAATATGTTCATCAAATCAAAATATTTTTGCAGTTTTTTTTTTGCATATTTCGAAATAAAATAGTATGAAGTTATCCATTAAAATTATAAATATTGCATGTAACAGAGTTAGAAAATTGCTTTGGCTTCTCTGTATGTCTTTCCAAAACTAACAGTGGCCATTGGAAAGATTTTGACCAATATTAATATGAAATTAAAAGAATATATTGGGTTCAGTAATTTTCATTTTTCAGAAAATTACTAAAAAGTAAGAAAAACAAATCGATGATAATTCAAATGTTATCAAAAATTGAATTACAAACTTTAATAATATTTCAATTCGCGTAGTTCAAATTTAATTCAAAGACCATTACGGCCAGCTCTTTCAGACACTATTGGTTATTTATCTGCTCATTCGACACTGACTAAATATAAATATGTTAGATATTCCACATTCATACTTTGAATGAATTCATAAATAAAGTTTAACTTAAAAAATGCAGATAACTCTACAATATACAACCAATCACTAATACAATTGCATGAACTTAATTAGAAAAGTGATTGATATATGAAAAATCGTATTTAGTTATTTTTTTGAAGTTAAAAATAGTAAGTTTCTTTTTGTTCATTTTGTAAAGACTATTTAGATTTTAATCAAGTATTAAATATAGTTTAGAAACTAATATTTGCAGTATTTCAACACTTAAAATCAATCAATTGAGAAATCTACAAAAGGCAGTTAAAGAGTTCTTCCCATAATGATAAAATAATTTACATAATTTTCAAAAATATGGTTTCATCGTTCATTTTATTCCTGTGTAGTTTATCAATTTCAGAGACCAAAAACAAAAAAAAAAAATTTGAAAGTATTATATTTTACTTCAGTGTAAATTCTCAATTTATTAAATACTTTCTATGTTTATATTATATTGTTCTTCAACAGTATATGAGTTATTATAACAAATTCTAGAATAAATTATTTAATTTTCTAATAATTTTCGGATATATACACGTACTGATCTATTATGACGATTAATAGAAAAAAAGTTCATTCAATGTTATGGTAGCTACACATTTCAAATAAATACTTGCTTTTGGATTTGAAGGGAAGTAACAAATAGTTAAAAATCCATTTTTATCCATTTAACTTCAAATTAAAAACAACAACTTTAATTGCATTGAATCTTACTATCAACATGCATTTTTCTTTTTGATAATAATAATTAATATCATTTTCTAATTATTTATCTAAAACGTTTAAAAATAAAGTAAATAGTGTTAAAATATTCAATTACCTACTTTTTAATATTTTTATTATAAAAATATTATTGATATGTTTCTTTACAACTTAAAATACATAGTTGTATTTGTAATCCGATTTCATGTTGTAAAATCTTTCTTTTTGTATTAAAAAAGCGACTGTTTCTTTTTTTAAGGATTAATATTAAGTGTGCAAAAAGGCAAAATATTTTTGTATTTAACAAAAAAAAAAATACATTAAAAATTATTTCACTTAAATGATTAATTTTTGAATAAAACAAATGAACAGTGTATACATTTTTTAAATAAAAAATCACTTCAAATATGTCAACTATTTGTATTGATTAAATCTGAGCAATATTTTGTTCTTTTATTTTTTTATATAAATGTAAAAGTATGTTGGTTTAGACATGTTAAAAAAGTTGAACAATAAATTAAATAATTAATGGACATAATTTAAAAAAATCCTTTTTGCGCAACAAATACTACGTTATTGATTTTTATATAGATACTTTATGATATTTAAACAAATTAACCTACAGTTTAAAGAGGTAAAAAGCTCAAATTAAGAGATATTTATTGTGTAATACTTTATATAAATATTTTTTATTTAAATATTTATGAAAAATTGTTATCTTCCTAATTTGACGTACAGCAGATTTTTAGTTTGGCCATCACACATATAGCTTCAAAAAAGCTGAAATTTTGCATCAAGGACTATGATTCCTTAGTTATATACGTATTGTTTATCATTAATTTGTACAAAACTAAAAATTTATTTCTTTAATTTATTTTTACCATCCACAGCCGAGAATTTGATTTAAAAAAATATAATTTTCTCAAGTAGGAAACAGGAATGAACTTAACACTTCTTAGTGACATGTTCTACCCCAAATTAGTTATTTTGCATTGAAGCAAAATGTTACCAAAAGCACAAAATATGAAGATTCATTCTTAATTCGCTTAGCATAAGTCAATCCTAAGATCCCTCACTAGGAACCTGTTTCTCGTATCGGTGAACCTTACGTATTATGTGCTGAAAAAATTAGATGAGGATAACGAGGAAATGTCCCTTATAACCTCTAAAGATAAGGTCTTGTGGTCTTTTTTTTGATTGGCCGTCAAAAAATCGACAGAGACTCCTCTTCCGAAAGACTAGGAATGATCACACTACGATGTGGCAGACAATGCTTTTTTCAATCTTGGGACCCCTTCGTCAAACATCTCCCACTTTAGCTCGGAGATGGGCCCGGGTAAAGCCATAGTTGCAGTTAATTTATTAATATATATGAACAATTTTACAACCTTACTCTTCCAATTACTTATAAGCAATTCAAAAAGGAATAAAGACAAACTCTATCAACATCCTGCATTTAAAGGAATTAACAAAAAATTAAGTTCATGCAACTTACTCTTGGAAGTCTAAGTTCAATTTTAAAAAAAATCCTAACTTTGCTTCCCATAAAAAGACAAATAATTAACCTAGACTTTGAAAAAGCTAGGCGACAGTGTTCAAACTGCTTAAATATAAGCACACAATCTCCAAATGTTAAAACGAAAACATAACAGTGAATCAATAGAGAAGATGACTTCTTTTGTCTCTGAGAAAGGACGAAAGAACATCAGTTGTAAATGCCTAATCCAGTAGTCATAACATTCACAAAATCGAGAACATCAAAACAAGGAAAGATATTCCATTGACAAGATCGTGAATGAAGAAAAAACGGTCATTATCGTTGATAGTGACATAATGTTAATCCCACTCGATTCTCAAAAGTAGAATAGCTTTCACTCATTGGATTTAGTGGGAAAAGTTGATTAGTTGGTGGAGAATAAATTTGAAAAAATATTGGCTGAGAGCATCAAACAAGGCATTTAAGACTGCCTCAGAAGCCCAATAAGTTTCAAAAGATGTAGATCACTCTTTTTCGTGAGTGAAAGGTCTCGAAGAATTAATTTAGTGAGAAGATGGAACAGTATAATGTGTCAACATCATCTAACACCAAAGCTGAAAATATCACCAAAAAATGACTCATTGCAACCGATAGATCAACAATTAGCAATCCCAATGAAGGACGCCTATGAATAGCCCTAACAGACAAAAAAAAACCAAAGTAAGAAAAGCAGACATGCAAAAGAATCGTTTTAGACATGGACTTATTATGATTTAACCATTTTTTTATTTTGTTCTTTTGTGATGAAACAATATATTTATACTGACCAAAAAAAAAAAAAATCTTTATTCGTTTTCGTGTAATGTGGTGAGTTCTTTGTAATTTAATTTATGTAAATCCTACAATGAACACTTTAGTTAGGTACTACACATATGTGTATCATATATGTCAAAGAAACTGTGAGTTTTTTTTTTTTAGTTGGCACTCTAACCAGGGTATTTTATTATAAAAAGTTGTTGTTATTGTTATTTAATTCATAAGAAGGAAGTTTTACCTTAATTACTAGTGCGTGTCCTCATGAAGGTTTGTTTGGTAGTTATAAGTTTAAGTTATTGTTAAAATATTGCTAACCGTTTTTGAAGAGTAGGTATCAACTATTTGTCTTACATTTGACAGAAAAAACAACAACTGAGGATAAAGTAACGGCGAGAGTTTATACACATAAATGATGAGAAGGATTTGTTGAGAGTTATTTTTATAAGTCATTTTTTGGACTCAGAGTATAATTAAGGATCGACTTTGTAGTAATTGCATCAATAAGTATACTGAGTTAGTTTTATGTTTATTCCCTCTCTCTCAAAATGTGCATGTAGCTGATCTAATAAAATGTAATGACAACTAATCCCCTCTCCTTATAAACATTTTTCAAATTGTCGGGCTTAACACATTCATTTTTGGTTTCTTTCATTTTTACATACCGTCAAGGCTTGTTATATGCACACACAAATTATAAGAAATATTTTAATCAATATGAAACTATATTATCACCTAGTAGTTGGCACTCGTATAAATGATGCCTAATATTTTTATCAATAACTAAATTGAATACTATTATACCATAATATGTTATACCAATGAATTCATAATCAAAAATAATAGTTGGAGAAAAGAATATTAAACATTGTAGACTGTAGATGATATCAAATAGTATTAAACATTTTTAAAGTTTATTGTATTTTTATCAAATGAAATTTTGTAGATCTAGAGATTATGCATCATGTTGACCAATGAATAGAATTTACATATTATCATTTCATTCTATATTATTTTTTCATAATCATTCATAACCAAGTTATGGTCTAGATATTATCTAGAGTGAGACCCTTTATGTAAATATATATTCAGATGTTGACAATACCTAGAAGTTAAAGCATGAAAATCTGCATAAAATGCCTCAAAACTATATATGAAGAAATATAGGTAAAAATATAATATAAAATAAAACAGACTTTGACCTTAATAATCTAGTATTATTCTAGACTAAGAATATAAGTTTATTTTATGTTTAAATACCAAAACTACTTTCAAATTTCAATTGATTCAGCGTTCATCATAATAAGTAAAATTTGTGTCCTTTCGGACTGGTGGTCTTCTTTAGAATTAGATATTTTATTTTGTTATTATCACAACAATAAATAAGTTGTGACTTAGAATCTGTTCTGTATTTTTCTAGACTTGAAAAATCAACTTGATTAGACAATAAATACCCTAGACTTGACTTGAACTCAAAAGCTTAGACTCGACTTGTACTCGAAAGTCATTTCAATTTTTTAATAGATTAGTTATATTTCCTTAGTACTCAAATTAAAATCGATTAAAATATTCAAGAACTTTGATTTGTGATCTATAGATGTAAACTATAGATTAAAGTATTAATTTGATATATGAGACCTCATTTTTTCCTGAAAAGAAAACATAATCGTTTAATTTTTGGCTTTTTCAGTTTGACGATTAAGTGCAATTAGCAATACAAGTTCTAAATGATTAAAAATTAGAATATCTTTATGGTTTATTAAGAAGAATCTAAAAGGTAATATTGACAATATTTGAACATATGACACATATGAAGTACTTCAAAGTATATTTTTAGCAAAGTTGTTTATTATTTTGTAACCAAAATTTTTACTACTGTTAGTTATATTTATAAATCTTTAAATATTGTGTACCACACTTCAATATCTAATATTCTTATTACGACATAACAAGATTTAACATGACATAGGGGGTATAATCATATTCAATTTTGGCCCTCATTTCTTATGCAAAAACCTATTCTACGAAATGTGGATAAAATAAAAATGAATTTGTGACCAAACTATAGGATTCAAGGCACCCATTGGTTAAAAGATCTTGGAACTTCACGTTTTTGCAAGTTATGTAGTAAATATTTCTTTGGAAATAGCTCTAAGCTATATAAATATCCTTTTAATGCCCTCACTTTTTTTATTTGCACCAATTTTCCTTGTTGTACTTTAACATATTTAAATGTCATTAACTGGTCAACCATCTAAATTAATTGTGTATTTCTTGCATCATATTTATCTGTATAGATGTGACTGTACTCAGTTGCAATATACTTACATTTGTGACGAAATATATAGATATATTTTTTAAAGAATTGAAAACGAATAATGTTAATGACATCTTTGATTAATGACACAAGATCAAAAGCGAAGAAGGACTTTAAGACGTTACATATATAAAAGCTTCTGACCTCCCATTTTGTGTTTTTCAAGTACGAATAATATTGTGGAACGGCAAGTGTATCTTTTTTGGCCTTAAAGCAATGATAAAATCCAGAAACCCAGATCAGAGGCTGGAAAAAATATTGATTCTGTTTTGAAATAAGGTATGAATTATTTCTATAAAAAATGATTCTTATGATAATGATATGATAATGATATGGAATATATGCTATATATATTGAGAATAACAATGTGATTGATCTACGTACAGCACCATCCAATTCGGAAATACGAGAGGCATGTAAGATTATTTTATTTAAAACTCTTCCAGAAATTGTTGAGCTGATTGCGACGGCATATTTTCTTTGAAAAAATCAAATGTTGATCATTCGAGTGTTTGCAGTATCACAATTGATACCAAATACGGGATTTTCCTACACTTCCGTTTCATCCTAGTCTAAGGATAATTTGACAATGCTTAGAGCGACAATTCTTAATTTAGTTTCAATAGTCAGCAATGACAAGTATGATACAAAGAATATTCAAGTAAAGATAACATTTAGCTCACTGATTATGCATGTTATCATTTTTGAATCAATAAATTGGTAACTCTTGAGTTAGAGAAAGATTACAATTCAGATCTGCTTTATGTCATTATCATCCAGACATAATGCTAAACAAGAATCAAGTCAATCATTTAGAATCATGGAGGAAGGAATATTCTCAAAACAAATACATAGTTAGTTGCTGACAACTGCAAATAGTCAACAAAATTGCCTCACTGAATAATTTATCTATTGTGTCACGAATTATTTTATTCAAGATTTTAACTAAAGGAGAAATTATTTAATAAGAGTTACCAGTTGCAACTTATATGTATCCACTGAATAACTTATCTATAACAGTCCAAAAAGATCGGTTTAATCGTTTTTCTCAACAATGTGCTTTTTTTAATTATCTCAATCCATATACCTATTTAGCTCTTCCTTTCAAAAGTCCAGCTTAGATTGTGAGATCATGTGAGGAAGTCGATCTTCTTAACATTAATAGAGGAGTGGGTGCATTGATAGGTATTCACTTAATATAGGCTTTCCATCAATGATGCCATTTAATAAAGTGGGGTACGATAAATTTACCCTTAGAATGAAGGACCTCTTTAATGATCTGCAGACTGTAAATTTTAGATGTTTTCCGAATAATTCCAAGCAAGCTTCTAATTTTCAACTATGGAGTTATTTACATCTCGTAAAAGTCAGAAAAAAAAATACTTCAGCTGTTATTTGTGTAGCAAATATACATAAAGATAGAATTGAAAATGTCAATGCCCTTACTTCTTCGAAAACTCCGGCAACAGAAAGCAGATTTCTATCGGTTTGGAGATTTTGAAGCTAACAGCATTCTCCTCGTTCGCAGAAAAGATCCATTCAAACTCAAAAATGTACAAAGTAATAACCTTTTAGTTGAAATACATGTAGGTTCTGCTGTATACAAGTTATCCTTTCGTACGGCTTGTAGTTTGACTTCTGCAGGCTACATCATCGGGATAACAAAGTCAATTGACCTCATGAAACTCAAACCATTCGACAACATTAATAATTTTTGTTGTAATGTATGCCATTTGCGATCTGATTGAGTTAGAAAGATTTGAAACCAAAGTTGAAGTAAATGAAATTTTGTGTTAAAGAGTCTCAAAATATAAATATGTATAGAAAATGGAATGCTGACTTACACCTAATAAAGTCTAATTATGTCCCATACAGAACCAAATAAAGTTGATGAGTTTAACAAATATAATAACATATCAAAAGAAGCTAAAATTGACTGTATCTTTAAAGAACATCAATTTTTCATTCAAATTGAAAGAAAACTACCAAAGATTATTATTTGATAGTTCCGTAATTACTTAAAAAATATAATTATCAATATATTTTAAAAAGGAAATAATTCTTAGTTAACATAGACGTAGTTATTGATCAATTCATCTAAATTAACTAAATTTAATGTAAATAATTTGATTTTAATCATTTTATCAGTGAGATTTATATCTTTTAAGTATTTTTAATAAGTATATACAAATTATCATAACCACATAAGAATATAAAATAAATCACCTTTTTTACGACCATTCATCTGAAATAGGATCGTTGAATTATACTTTCTTAAGTTAAACACCTGTTGTTTTAATTATTAAATGTTATTATTGATCTCAACATATACCAATTTCTCTCTTTTTATTTAAAAATAAAATAGAAGCAAGCGTTCGTTAAAAGATAATTTTTGTGGTAGAGTGGGACTTTGGTACAGATTTATAAATTTTTTGAAACAAAATGCTTTCCACACATATTATCAGAAGAAAAATTAGATTATAAACGAATATACTTTGATTTTTATTAAATAACCACCTCCTCCTTCTCGTATCTAACACACTATATTAAAATTTACAAATTTAGTTTTGAGAAAAAAGTTTATACTTTGTTCGTTTTCTTCTTTTTTAGGTACATGTACTCGGTAGAGATATTCCTTTTATCTTTTTGTTAAATCTCTCATACCACAAATTCTTTGAAAAATGAAAGAAGGAAATAAAACTTGAAGGTTTCTTTTTTCAATGTATGAATGTATTCCTTTAAAAGACTGAAAACTTTGCTCAATTTTATTTAGATCAAATGTTATAATGCTTTTGTAATTTTTCGAAGTAAAAAAAAAGTAAACTTTTTGAATGTCCTCTTCTCATCCCTACCCTTATTTTTCAAATGAGGATGGATCTTTACTCGTTTCTAGTTATTTTTTAATGCTATATAGCAGTTACAGCTCTAAAGTGTTATTTTTTGTTAAAAAAAACCTACGTATGTTCATTAATAATAAATGCAAAGTTATTTCATTTTATAAAAAATTTCTTGGAGGAAAAAGAGAGAGAAATATTTTTTTTTCGACACAAGTATTTTAAAAATAAGACAGAATAATTAATTTTGTACTTGTTTCGACCATACTTTTAAAAATCATTTTTTTTAAACGTTTATAATTATATCAATCCTAAAAAGCCTTTATCAAAATCATTCAATCAAATTTGTTTTAGTTGTATTCATATATGGCACGTGAAGTAGTCCAACTAAATTTGTTGTGGGCAAACAAGATTGAAGGGCATGCATACAACAAGCGAGTCCCGTTTTGGAGTGCTAAAGATATCACAGGGGATGATATCACCACAATTGTTATTCAACAAACTTTGAATGTCCACCACAGTCGAGTTGTTTGTATACAAAAATCTGAATGTTTACTACTTTTTGGCATATTTTGATATCTCTCTAAATGTGAGAGCTCAAAATAAAATTCCTGGCATAACTTACATACTGTAAACAACGACATCTGCCACTAATGATTGGAGTTGACTCCTATGCTCATAGCCCCTTCGAGGATCTACTAGTTCAAAAGCTGGAAGTGAGGCTCTTGAGGAATTTTACTTAAGCATTCAAAATATTGGAACTACACCTACTTTTCAAACTAAACGTGGCTCAACATATATAGACATTACGATTAAAAACAATAAGTTCAACCAACGTATGCAGATTAATGACTGGTAGATGGACATTGAATATTCACATAGTGATCACTCATACCTGAAGTACTCCAAGGTAGCTATGTACCAGTTTTGGAGAAATATTGTAACCTTATTAAAGAATACTGGTAAAGATTCGACTATTTAATATCTGGAAAATTAAAAGATCCTGACTAGCAGCCTTGAGATTTCTTTGACAGATTGGATCGGACCTATCTGGGAAGTGCTGGATTTGATTGCTCCTCTCAAACCAACAAGGAGGTCTACATAGGTGCCTTGGTGGAAGAAAAGACTCGAGTCTCTTAGAACCAATGTACACATCATCTTACGCCGTGTTTGCGGAGGCAAAGGAGGTCAATGCTTCTGGAATGATATAACGAAGAAAACTAGGGAGTATTCTAATCTTTTAATAGTTCAAACGTTTTAGCTGCCATAAATATTGTAGTTGATATGACAGTATGGGGTATGTCTCTATGGTGGTCCCATCAGTAAAACCTAAAACAACTGCCACTCTTGGAATTCTCTGTGATGTTAATGGAACTATGGCCGACACCCCTGAAACAACAATAAAAACACTTTTAGCTCGTCACTTCACTCGGGATACATTTCAATAAGTTTGTTTAAAAAGAGAGAGATGATTTTGATGGTGTTATCACGTTGGAGAAACTAGAAACGTCTGTGCTCTCCTTCCATAGATTTATGATAAGTTCTGATGGAATTTCCCTGTGTGTACTAAAAAATCTTCTAATAAAAATGCTGGAATATCTTCGCATTCTCTTTTTACGATCTGTACGATTGAATGAGATTCCTTCTGTTTGCGAGAGATGAGAGCAATCTTAATTCCCAAACCAGGAAGAAAAAAACTGCTATGCTGATCCAAAGTCTTTTCGCCATATAACTTGTCAAGTTTTATCCCTAAAACACTTCTAATGATTCTTCAATGGAATCTTCAAGAAAAACTGCCTCTATATTTGTATTCAGAACACGTTTTTACAGTTGGTCGATCTACGGACTTAGTTCTTCTCAAAGCTACTTCTAGAAGAGGCTGTTTACAGCAAGAAATATGCTCTTACTGTGAGTCTTGACTGTAGTGGAGCCTTTGATAATATTTTCTTTGTTGGTGCTTTAACAGGACCCGAATCTCAAGATGTGGATCCTCCTATCTGATTTCGGTATTAAAATTTCCTTAATGGTAGAATTATAAGTACCAGTCTTCGAAGTAAAAGAAGAAAGTCCTCCTAACCACGGGTAGTCAATAGAGGGTGGCTGTCCCCTATCATCTGGAATATTACCATCAATGATCTCTTAGTCAAATTTGAAGATACTAGGGTCAGGGTTGTCGGCTATGAAGATGATGTCCTCCTTATCTTTGTTGGACTGGATCTTCCAAGTATGTTTCGTAACATACTATGAATCAAGATTAGTAACTTTTAATCAATGGGTCATTCCAAGGGTTTAATTTTTAACCCCGCCAAGACAGTAACCAAAGTCGTCACTCGTTACACGAAACATTCACTTTCACCTCGGCCATGCCTTTCAATGGGAGGCCAACAAATACAATACTCTTAAGAGATAAAATATCTCAGGGTTATATTGGACTCAAAACATATATTCCACACTCATCTCAAAGCAAAATCGTTGAAACCTAAGAAGCTTCCTTATGCAATGAAGGGATTTATGGGACAAATCGGAAACCTTTGGTCCATGCCAATTACTCTGGGCTTACCTTAGTGTAGTCAAGCTTGCCTTAACATATGGAGCTCCGATTTCGGCATACAATACGTGAGGGTACCCGAGACTTCTTGAATAAATCCAGAGAAATGACTTTTTGGTCTCTATCATCCTATCCGTTCGACGGCCACACGGGGGTTGCAAATATTCTTTCGACTTCTCCCCCATTTTCATAGTGGGGCAGCGTCTTTTAACGATGACTCGTCTGAGCATTTTGCTTAGGAGACAACTATCTCCAGCCAGTTTCCTAACCTCCAAAAGGACGAAATAAATCAAGCGAAAATGAAATACAACTTTCTTCATGAGAGATACAAACTCATGAATTCTTAGACGGATTGAAGAGCTACCGTGGTTCCGTATTTGTAATCCCTAACGGTGATCAAGTAGTGGGGGAAGGCTATATGACCCTTACTGCTCAAAACACTGTTTTCCAAATCGAGATACTTGAAATAAAAAATGCTAATTTTTGGATTACAGACAATCGTGAGAAATGGGGTCCTAGAGGATTTTGTAGTTGGTCAGACTCTCAAGCCGTTATTGAAGCATTATGGTCGATAGAGAAAAAGAGTTCCCTTGTCCAAAATACGAAAACTTTTTTTGTGGTCGTTATCTAGCGAGGTCATTCTCTCCCTCTGCTGGTTAAAAGGTCAAACTAATATCACAGAAAATGATGTGGCTGATATACTTGCCAAAGCTGGAGATCTGGATCAGCCTACTACCCGAATTGTTGGAAGTCCTTAGTCGTCTCTTAGGGAGACAGTATCTGCCTATTACATAGCCAAATGACAGACACTTTAGTCGAACCTTGACTATTGCCGTCAAAGCTGTGCGATGCTCCCAAGAGTTACACTTTGGAGGTGAAAGCATATCATAGATTTTTTTTAAGGAAAACTGATCTCCATGGTTCAGTTTAACAATGAGCATTGTCTCCTACAGCAAAAATATCACCTTATGCACCATGAAGTCAGCCTGCTATATTGTGCGTGTAGTTTAAGAGATGAAGAACAACTTCATCTCGTTTATATATGTCTTAAATTTATAATTGAGCGACACAGCTTTTGGACAATTTTCGACCTTTCTAGGACATACCATTTCCAGTCTCTCAAACTCTGGAAGAATTCTGATGTTGCTGCCTAATGAATAACCATTCACTAAAACTATTTTCAGCTATAATTTATATGCATCTCAACATATCAAATATATTTGAATATAATTAAATGAATTAACTGAAATACATCAAAGAAATAATGGATCGTTTAAATGTTACATATAGATAATTCTAATCAAAAAGTATTCATGGATTGTATTTATACCGTTCTTAAATCTAATAATATCACATAAAATACCGAGTGCATAGCACAGAACAGTTATGCAATATCATAAAAAAATATAAATCATGGGTTATACATCACAAAAGTTGCCACTTGATAAGATTAGAAATTGCACTCATATTATATTCTCAAAAAAAAACTCTATTAAAGCTTTGCACTAAGTAAAATTATTTACCAAGTAATAAAGTATGAAATACACTTCAAAATAATAGCACTAGCCGAATCCAAAGAATTTAAAAATTTGCCCATTCTCAATTTCTTCCTATCCTCTATGTTGTAGATTTTTAGAATCACTTAATGGTGTAGTTTATGGAGCAGTTTTGGTCTCTTTGAATAACTTTAAAGCTTCACCAATGTCACATTAGTTTCTTTTTTCTGTTTACAAGAAATTGATAGTTTATTATTTATTAAAAATTTACAACTTAATTTCGCAATTTCTAAAAAAAAAAACGGGTTCATCAATTACCTAAGAGCATAATCAAAGTACAGGAAGGTTAAATAGAGTAGTGATATATAGGAAAACATAGCTGTTTTAAAACATAAAGATGATTTTTTGCGTAAAGGACAATAAGACTAGATTAACTTTTGAATTGTTTGCATACACTACAGCTTGAAGAAGTGATAAGTATTCAGATTTAAGTTTTTTTTGGCAATGCTACAAACAATATGCAAATTTTACTAACTAAGTAAATGGTATTTAAGCTCAATTACTAATTGAAAAGTTGACATTTTTTTAAAACCAACTTAACCTTTTATGTGATAATTAAATAAACTATAGATAAATATTTTTTATTGGTATAATTGAAATATAATTTAATCTAATTATAAAAATATCTTTAAATAATCTAATACACTTATATATCATGCATAATATATTTACTTCTAATGTATTAAAAATAAACTTGGTAAATATATTTAAATTAATATAAAGTGATATTCCAAATTGGTATTGAAGATTGCAGATTGTTAGTAAAAATATTCGAGTCTTTATGTATTTTTATTATATTTTTTTTTGTCCCACAAGTGTTAACAAACATGTTCATACCTCCAGGCCATTATTTGACTTCAAACACTAATATCTATTTAAATTTGTACAAAGTTAAACTAATTTTTTGAGTTCCAGAATATATTTAATGAAAATTACTCCAAGGCTGTAAAATCTCAATGTGTCAGCATTAGGTGTATTCATTACGCTGAAATAACCGTATCTCTTATCAAACACTAAAAAAGGTTATTTTGGAAAAAGAGGGTAGCCCAAATCGTTAAAATTCACAATAAATTGAAGATATACAATTTGCCCCATGCGCCAACTCGGTGCTCACCCCCTATTTTACTACTCAACATTTACTAATGAGGAATATAATTAATTAAATGTGGATTATTTGCGTAAATACAATTTTTAGAGTCGTGGAGTGGGAAGAGGGTGTGTGTATAAAGAACTGGTATTACTACTAAATCAGTTGTAGTATTTTATAAGTATATTAATATACATAAAAATTATATAATACGGATAAAATAAAAATAGTCAACAATTTCTTTCACTTGTATTGATATATACAAAAAAATAACCTTGATAATCCAGAATTTATATGTTTGTGGTCTATAAACTGATCAACATTTTATATTCTTCTAGGAAATAGATAACCCGGTGTTGCTCGGCCAAGGAAGAAGCGGGGCATATCATTGAGACTGGACAATATAGTTCCGAATTTGTTTTTAGAAAAATCTTCCTTTTGGAGCATTTCTTCTTAAAAATTAAACATTGACGTATGATGAAAATAAGAGACAAAAATGAAAAGAAAGAAAAATTATTAAGAAAATGACCGATATTTCTGTTAAGCAATAATTTTTAAGTGTCCAATTTATATACAAACGAATTTTGAGAGAAATTTCGAGAAACTTTACTTTTTTACGAATCCAATATTTCATTCAAACTTCAATTTTTTGCAACCTGAAAAAAAAACATATTGCAATTTTCACATATTTTTTATTGCCCATTTTTTTTTTTTTTGAATAAATTTAGAAAATGTAGCTGTTTTTATAGTTTTTTTTAGACGCCGATTAATTTTTGATTAATAACTCAACACCCTATCTATTCTCCTAGAGCTTTAAAAACACGTTTTTTTTATTTTGAATATGCATAAGCACCCCTTAGATGACTCCTCCCCCACCCAAAAAAAATTGTAACCTCCGTCTAATCTAAACCTAGTTCGAAAGAGGCAAACTTGACAAATTTTAGCCATTTATGTCTAACAATGTAGGAGCTTGTTAAAGACATACTCTATTATATATATACATATTGATCAATGAGCCTTTTTAGCTAAATAAATGTTGAAAAATATTTTTTCAAGCAATAAACCTTTCATAATAATTACATTAAGATGCTATTTTGTATGATGTTGCCTAATTCAAAAATTTATTTTTCATTGCCTTCTATTCACACGGTTTAATTGGCCAAATTCACAGGAATTTAGATATTATTTTTAAATTACACAAAATAAGTTAAAAAAGAATAGAGTTTTCTCAAGTTATTGAAAACGCATAAAATGTTAATAAGGGATTGATGAGGTGTTAAAAGATAGGGAAAAGTACATTTTCTATTGTAAGAAAATAATATGGCCTACAAATTCGTTGAGTATATATATCTCACGATTATTTTGTTTAGATCTACAGAAAGATGACTCCTTTATGATCTGAATGCAAAAAGAGCGTAAGAGTCTGTGAACTTATTACCTCTACTTTGAATCATTTTTTCCTCTCATTATAAGAGACTAGCTAATCCGACACCTTCAGACTTAAACCGAATCTATTGTTTATGATACTATCCACCCCAGATACTAGAGGTCTCACTTTTAAGACAAGGTTTATAATTACGTAGTTTATAAGGATCTTGGGAAATGAGAGTAGTAACAATCGAAACTTAACCAAGAACCCCCAATAATTACCGAATGTTTTTATTACATTAAAAACTTCACATGGTAAAATATTATGTCTGAGAAACCATGAGTTGATCTTTCGAACATGTATTTTCCCAATCGCTTCGCCTTTCCTTGAGCCTTTTTAGCCAACTAAGGTTTAGATTCTTCCAAAAAACTTATGTACATAAATAGCCAACCCTCAGCTATTTATTTATAAGACGGTCTTTGGAGATATGTATGGTCTTAAAGCTTCCTAGACAAGATATTTCTTGCATGTGTTTCTGAAAAACGGGGTGTGTCTCTGGAAATTGATAACTCTGGGAACAAACAGTTTGTCCCAGAGCTTTTCTAATTTTGTAATATTCAATAAAGTACATCTGTTAACTTCCTTTGTCACTTTTTACAAAAAAAAAAAAATAATAATCGTAACCTGGATGAATGACATGTTCTTGAGCCATCAAAGAGAATACAACGACAAGCAGATTACTTGATCATGTGTTAATAAAATTTGTATTAATTATCCATAATTTGTTTGCATTTATGAACAGCAAAATACGCCGAAATAATTTTGAATCTAGAAGATATACAATATTATTATTATTAGTCGTTCAAGGGCTACAAAAACATCTGGCTTATAATAAATATTTGTACGTCTACTCACATTGAATTTAGAGGAAAAGAAAAAGAAAATTATAAAACAATATATAAAATTACATTTTATATTTAATTATTTTATGAAGATCTTTTAAGGCAACAAATAATTATAAATCATGTAAATTTTGGATATTTAAAAAAAAGTATATTATATTGCAAAAAAATAAAAATATTCGAAAAGGTGAATTTCCTATTTTCTCGTGGTCAAAGTAATAAGGAACACTTCATCTTAATCCTAAGGCAACAAAAAGTTGAAACTTTACTGACTAAATATAATTTATTTTCAAATATTATATATATACCTCCAATGCTTTAGAGCTTCATTGAAAACAAACAAAACATTTCTATTGACTTTAAAAAAGACAAATTTGTAACTAAGGATCTCTGAGGAGGACTACTAATCCAATAAGTGCGCAAATTTTAAGCCTTTTTCCTTTCCTTTTACGTTTCTTTGGAGTTTCTGACACTATTAGCATATTTATGGAATATAATATCTAAAATATTATAGGTTGAAAGAAAATACAGCATACATAACAAATAAATGTACATTAAATATATGTATAAAATAAACGATAGTTTGATATATTTCTTTGTTGAATAACTGAGTGGAAATAAGTATTAAGGTTTTTCAGAGAAAATGGAATAAAGAAGGAATTGTGCTTTATAGGGATTATTATATCCCCAATGTTGCTCTATATCAATTGTTTTTTATCTTATTTGGAAATGAAATCAAACACCATATCATAAAAAATTAAGGAAATTTGGTTTTTACTCGAAATTTTTCCGGTCAAAAAAAGAAAGAAAAAACAACATTAATAAACGGGTAACATTTTTTTTTTAAATATTTATTTTCTTAAAAAAAACATTCAAAAACTTTTTTTAAATTTTTGTGAAAAGCTGTGTATTTTTGACATATTTTGCAAAAAAATAAATTTCCCAATTTTTTTCGAATAATTTAATTCTATATAAATTGCTATGCATTTTTCAAATAATTTCCCAAAAACTCAATATTTAAAGTCTAATTGAAAACAGCTGTAGAGTATGGATTTTTGAAATTTTTTTTCTTAACAATTTAATTTTTTGTGAATAGCTGTACTGTTTTGAAATGTTAAAAAAATCCCAAAAATTTAATATATAAAATTTCTTTCGAAAAAAATAATTTTTTCGTAAGCATATGTTTATTTTAGTATTTTTTTTCGGAAAAATTTAATTTTTAGAATTTGTAAAAAGTTTCAAAAAACAATCCCGCCAGACTTTACATAATTGAATTGGAGCACAACAGACTTGATATTAGAGAAAATACCAAAAATGTTCATGCTGGTATTGGTATATACCCCAACGCTTTTATAGTTCCTGTACATGAAAATTATTTTTCGGGACGAGTAAAAAAGGGATTCAGGAAACTTTTGCAGTCTTCTCCCAAACTAATATTTAATTTTTATAAAATAGATATAGTTAAAAGAAATCAGCTATTTTTCCAATAGATGGCTGTAGTAATCTGTATCTTTCTTTGTATAAATGCAACTGGTTTACGCAGATGGTGTTGGAAAGATAAAATTTTGTACTAGTAAAACTTTTCAACAGTTTTATATTCGTTTGAGTACACGTTAAAGATGGACATTAGCAAAGAGAAAATATGCCATATTTTACACACATTCTACAATAAAGACATAAATGCAAGCCAGGCTGCTGATAGTGTAAATAGCGTTTATAGCTCTGATACTGTAACAACCAATTACAAGTAAGTTTGGTTTCGTAGCTTTCGATCTGCTAATTCAATGTCAAAGATGCACAACGCTCTGGAAGGATAGCTGTCAAAAAGGTACATTAAATTATGGAAATGGTGAAGTCCAACCGTCATGTAAACATTATTTTAATAGCCAAGGAGACAAAAATTAATGTCAAGAAAATCAATAAGAAAAAAATAGCTTCTTTTGGATTTTTTTAGTATACCTTATATATTAATTTACCGATGTGTCTCAAATATGGTATAGCCTTCGTTATATTAGGAAGGATAGTCTCTTTCAATAAAGTAGTACTATTAGTTAATGATGTAAGGAACACAACATCTGAATGAAATATTACAAAAACAAACTTATTTCAAAGTGCTTTTAATAACTCAAACCATTATCCTCAAACAGAGGAAAGAAAAAACTGGGAATAATATTTATATCTAATTAAATGCTTACCACTCATCTCCTGTGTACATTTTTTGGTAAGCATAGTCATTATCATTAGAGTTTGTTGTGAATTCAAACTCAGCTTTTATTCTTATATTGATCCTACTTGATAAAATGCAGTTTTTTCTTGCATAATTTTATCCATGTAAAAAGATGCCTTCTGCAAAAATGTCTAAGCATTTATGAAATACTTACATTTTCTGTTGATATCATAATGTGGTATTTGCATAAATTATAATAATATACTAATTTCGTCTATTTTAATATTTTAGTATTTTTATCACCATGAACCGATTACAAAAGACGACTAAGTTATTTATAAGGAACGGTGTCTTAAAAAATCTTGTTATTTACGTTTCATAATCTATTTAACACAATATCTTTAAGGTAATGAAATTTTCCTATTTATGAGGTTAATAAAACACAATCGTATATACCAATACAATAGTGATAACAAGATTATGCTAAACTTAAAAAATATTATATTTAATTAATATTGAAACTGGTACTCCCTGGCCCACTGTGATACAAAAATATTGGAGCATCGATCACAGAACCCCTTTATTTTTGAACTAGATCCCTTCCTTCCCCTCTCCAAAAGACTAATAGTACTTTGTAGTTCCCCACTACCCAGAAAAAAATAAATCTTCGGACCTATCTGTGAATTGCTTTTATTTGTTAAACACTTTTTATTAAATATATAAATTTTATTGGAAAATAGTATTGAAAAGTATTAAAATATAAAAATAGGAAAGAAATTTAAATAATCCTTCTCGATTTAAAGAAAAAAATAGGTAGTTATTACTCCAATCACAGTTCCAATTATATTTAGAGCTCAAAAATTACTTATACTTTTAATTTTGATTGTAAGAAACGACGACGACGACTGCAAGATTTTTTCTGTATATTTCTAAAGTGTTAATAATCTGCAAATCCAATTGTTTGATACTTTAGTGGTCACATGGTGACTTCAAGAATAAAAAAACCTGAAGAATTTAGCGAAATATAGGGCAAAATAACTTGCTTAACTCAAATTAACATACTCTCAATCTATTTTGTCTTCTTGCAAAGTACGTGTCTATGTGGAGGAGGGATTCCATATTTTAATACAGCAGAAAATGTGAAACAAAGCATTTTGGAAGTGGATGAAAACATTAGATGTAATATATGACTGAAACTAAAGTAAAAATATTATTCGTATTTACGTCATGAACATTTGAAACATTTACAAACAAGTCAACTGTCAAAGTAAAAACCTTGGGGGAGATAAAATACGTCTGTACAAATGATGTTCATATGTAAGTAACTACATAAACAGATAAAGTGATTACTGAAGTGTTGAGATTATCACGACTTCTTTTAATATATGCATGTATTTATGTATTAAGCAGTTCAAAAATACACAAGTAATATGTTTGTAGCCAAGCCATTTACGGAATTTGCATTCCTCAGCACATTTAGAAAAAAAAGACGACGATGGAGGTGAACTATATATATTTTTCTTTAAAAAGTTTCAATTAATTTCATTAAACAACTTTTTTTGATATTATAATATGTCGGCTGTCAACACAAAATCAAGCTAAAATGTTTCAAGCACATATGTATTCTTTGATAAATTATTGTCATTCATATCAAGAAATTATTTTGATTAACCATTGGGAAACTTTGCAAATTGCACTTAGATTCGCAAAAAGTTATCGTCATAATTTAATATTTTGCAAGTTATAGATATTATTTGAAAGATAGGGACAAATTATGACTTACAATAAAATAAATGTTTTGAACTATAAGTCAAATTGGATCCGGTATCTCAAATCATCCCAAAAATATTACATATATTGGTATGTTATTGTATATGATTTATAAAATTGATGCATTTTTTATACATGATTGTATTGTTGTTTTGTTAACTTGCCACATATATTATTTTATTTGGTAGTAAAATAAATTACAAATAACTTTTTGAATACATAATGTACATGACTTTATGACAATTTACTCAAAATAATATAATAAATAAATTATTGCAATGATTGAACATGCGAAATGAATCAACAATATGTTTCAATAAGAAAATTTTATACACCTACTATTTAATTTTATTTTGATGGTTTATACTTCACTGTAAATGATTTTTTAGTGAATTATTCCTTTGTTTCTATTCATAAATGTTCATAATTTGAAAATTGTGATAAAAAGTTTTTTAAGTGTCATAAATATAACTATTAATTCCCTGTAGCTGATATTACATGACTTTTAAATCTTTATTTGTGAGTATCAGTGTAATTTTTTTTATTATAAACATACTTATTAGAATATAGGTAATGCCAGTATTAATTTTGTTAGATATGAGTAAACGAAATATAGTCGTCATCACATTGATTTTTGAGCAACAACCATCCGACACAGACGAAACAAAACTCTGTTTTTTTTTTTAATGGTTCAACTTTCTAAAACTAATCTGTTCTACTTTTGATGAGTTAAAACCAATGTGACAAAACAAGACAAAGTTAAAAATTGAATGATCCTAACAATTAGCATTAGGTCATCATATTGAATTCCATTTATTCTTTCGATTATTTTGGCGATTCATTGACATTTCCTATTGCGAATTAATTGGATAAGTTTGGGAAGGTTATAGTGGTTATAGTACTATGATTGTTTTTGTTTTTAAGACCATTTCATTTGGGATTTCAAGTTGACATATTGTTCCTTACATGTGGTAAAGGACTTGAGACGCCTCAAGTGATGAGTAAAGTTTTAGTATATTTTTATACATTTGTTGTTAAGTTGATAAGTTACAACCTTTATGGTAAAAATTAAAAAAATTATATAAAAGAGATGGTGTTGTCTAACATGCATCAATTGTTGCTTTATTATTGCTTCTAGTGTACACAAAATAAATAATTTAGTAAGGGTATTGTTTTATAAAAAATTTTAAGTTTATTTCTTATAAAGGGTTAATTGAGAAATGTTTAGTTCCATAAGCTAGTTAAGTCGGATTGAAAGGGACATTTTGTGGTTGTTTAATATAATTTCATATTTCTTCGTCAAAATGTTCATTCAAAGAAAAAGTCTTTAACTCAATGAAATAAACTAATATTGCTTTTAGCAAACTGTTCTTTAAGAGACATCAGTTAAATTACTTTTAGGTATATTATATACCAGATGTAAATTTAGTCTTAACAAAAATTTTGAATGATCTTTTTGAGAGATATGATGAATTGCTAAACAAAAGTTTTGGTAATAATAACTATTAATTAATATTTTAATGTGTTATAATAATAAAAAATTAAATATTTTAATAAAGTTTCGAGGTAACGAAAGAAATCCTAGGTCTTCTGCATGATAAAGTCAATGAGTGCACATTTAGTAAAAAAATATACATGTCCTTGTCAACTTTACATTGAATAAATTGACGCATTTAATGAAGAGGTTCTTTGCCCCTTCGCATACTTTGAAATATCCCTGAACTTTGTGGATTAAAATGTACTTTATTGCCCAGAGATTTTGTTTTAATTTAAGTATCGATAAAGGATCGATATCTTTTAAGGATGAGTAACAAAAATGTTATATTTATGTAATATCTGCAAAATTTTATTTACATCTAGTATATGTATATATAACAATCCAACCTCTATTAAACAATCAGGCAAGATAAATTGAAAATTTGAGCATTTGATGCGAGTGAACTCTTCAACTGGATTCGCTAATTTGGAACAATTTTAAATTTGAAAATACTAGATTAGAGAGTACAAAGAAGGATAAAAATTATATCTGGGTAGTAATATAATATTTATTCTCAGGTGGAAATGGAATGAAATACCAAAAAGTAGAGGAAACATTCATATATGTGGATGCGCATATAGTTTATCTAATAATAGGGAAGAGGAGTGGGAAAGCTGGTGGTAAAATCAATTTCAATTTCAGACCATGTCATGTAAGTGCTTTAGACTTTTAAGCACATTTCGGGACAAAATTGAAATAAATTAAATATTGCTGAAGGGTATCAAACTTCCATGCAAATATCATAGCTAGTATTTTTATCAGGTTCATACATGGCTTGAAACCAGTTTGACTGTATATATATCAAGATTAACATTTTACCATGGATAAAATTTTCACAGTAATGAGTCGATTCATCTTGCAATTATAAGTTTTTTTTATGTGGACTCGGAAAATATCTATTCAATAATAAATTATATTTTTTTATTAGCCTTTTTTTTTTTTTGCAGTTTCATCAGTTTGATTATAAAAACTATGAGTACATTATGCTATCATTGACCCTTTTTTTAAAAGACTTAGTAATATTTACAAAGACTACCCAATTAAAATTTGCTTATCAATGAAAATAAATAGTTTAAACAAAAGATAACATACCATAGATAACAAGAAGGCTAAGTGATGCATTGATACCGAGCAGTCAGTATATTCCACTGTTTATGTAAGAACAAAATCTATCATTATATTTATTTTCACGTTGTCTTTGTTTCTGTAAATTAGAGTTTAATGTGAATCACTGTCATATGAAATAATCATTCTGCCCCATTAATTCAATTTTTTTCTTTAACAAAAAAGTCAATAAATTTATAAACTAGCCTTTACTCCCAACAAAATTATTGTTCAAACAGCATTTTTGACAAAAATTAACAAAGAACTGATACCTCTCTTGGTAAGTATTATGTATTTCATATTTACCTGTCGAATTGTCTCATCTTGTACCTTATCAGTCATATAAACATAAATGTATTTTTTTTTTTACTACACAAGACAATACATTGGTTTTTAGTTATATAAATTACAATTTATTTTATAAATTATACTTTGCAAATATATCACTGAATTAGTGATCATGTTATTTTGGGATCATTCAAATAAATTTGTATGTATAGATATGTTCAAGTCTTCTGGTATGTTTTATTTGTTATTTGATGTAAAATATTTAAAAAAAGGGATATTTTATACAAAAAATTATAATTAATAAGTTCAACAAAGAAGAACCTTCATGGGGAATAAGTAAACAACATTTGGGCAAGCGTAAAACAGATATACATAATTTTTTAGATTGGACTTAAATAATGTTCAGTCTCTCTTTTTATCTTCAACTCTTGATTATTTCGTAGAAATGGTTGATCTAGCCGTTTTGCAGAGGAATCATTTTTCTTCTGAATCCATGAATAGGTTGTAAAATATTACCCAGCCTAGAGACTGAAATATTCTTGAAATATCTTGTGTTTGGCATATTTTTCCTCCCCCTTTTGTGTAAATTCTTAATTTATCATATTCTTCCTTTATTCTTTTTGTTTTATAACAATGAATGAATATGTTTAATCATTTTTTTGAGTTATTAAAAATTGTGGATTTAATTATCGATGTTTCAAGAAATGTTTTTATACGTTCTTATTATTAATTCACCTTAACGACGAATATGAAAAATGCATAATTAAAGTGCTTGGGAGATGTCTTATTTGTGCACAACATGTATTGTTGATGATAATTTAGAAATATAAAATCATCAACACTCTACAAAATTTAATATTATTTTCTCAAAAAATTATTTGATAGCTGTAAAATATAATGGTAACAAGTATTTCAGTTGTGCGCTAATGCTTATAGTAGACATCATACAGCACAACTACTAAGGGATTAAATAAAGTTTAATATGCCTATAAAATATATTTCAAACACACTAAGGAAGAACTTGTGTTTGTGTTTTTTCATCCCCATTAAAACAATTTACGACAAAGTCCTAAGGAGCATTTTCATGGACATCATAAATGGCATCATAATTGAAGGAGACGCCACCTTGGGTCACAAATTTGATATGTGTACAACATAATATGGAAAAATGTCCAATGAATCTGATTAGACTCCATCAAATTGTTTTATAAATAATAAAAGACTTAACGCTTGCAGAAATAATATTGTATGCATATTATAAGCAGTAATATTTTATTTAAATCATGTAATAAAAGCTGAAAATCCCTGAAAATGAATAGATTTGTACAATTTTTTTTTATTGATTGGGAAGTTAAGAGTAGGATATTTAAAGAAAAAATATAGAATTCCCTCCATGTAATAGTAAATTTTTTTGTACAAAATATAAAAATAAGACTTTATAACTATGTAGTTACATATTTATAATACACTTTAGTGTCAAATGTATAATAAAATAAGACAACTGAGAGATAAAATATTTATAGACGGTTAGGTTTAAGTTCTTTTATTTGTTGGTCCCACATTGACATCCAATACCTAACTATTTTCTTATTATTAATGGGAAAAAAGGCTTTTATTCTTACAAAACTTGGTAAATAAAATATAAAACTATATACTCCCAAAACAAACAATATCAAAATCATGACGTGGCGTGAAAATGGGCTATATGTTTCAATAGCAGGGAAATATATTCTATTTTTTAGTTTCCCCTAGCTAAACGACGGCCAAACGCTTTATTTATATTTTTTAGCTGGAAAATTAGTTAACATAAGTTCATATTTAAATTTATTTGAATTTAGCCAAATAAAGGATAGAAAAATATTATTTTACTATTTCATATTTCTACTCTTTTATAAATCCCTTATTTATCTTTAGTGAAAATAAAACCAATTAATATTATTAATTCGAAAGAAAGGAAATTTTATGCTTTCAATTATCTTTTTTTCTCCATGATTATCAACTTACTCAAAGGAATAATTGAAGTATATATCGCCAAACAAGGGTATGTAATAATTTATTTTACTGTACATAAATATGTAAGAAGTTTGTCCATTTCAAAGTAAGTTTCGAATGCAGACTTCGTTCATATTTTGCATGTATACAATATACAAACATATACAATAAACTATGCAATTTATATCAATGTATTTTAGGGCGGTTTCTTTTCGCACTTTTTTAAAATTTCAATCATAGCTAGTGTAGGAAAGGTGTCATTTTATAAGAAATAATCTATAAAAATACATTGACCTAGGATGTTATCAATAGGTTGCATATCTCGATCAAATTATAAATCGGACAAACAATATATACTTAATTAACTGAAAACTATAATATATCAATATTCCTACATGAAAATATTATGAAATATATTTTTTAAACTCAAAACAAATTTTGTTTAAAGTAATGTTTGATAACGTAAAAAAATTCATATTCACGTGTTCTGCATCGTTTTCATGTTTTTACAATGAAAAAATTAGATTATATATTCAAAATTGTCGTATGTTTTTATTACTTTTTGTTCCACAGAAAAACCTTAGAATCATTATTATTTTTTTTTTTGTAAATAACGTTTTCCGGATTTTTATAAATTGGTCGAATTGTGCGTCTAAAGATAACATTGTAGGACAATACAATGTCATATCTTCTTACTTGTTGATAAATTTTGGTGCTTGAATTTCGAAAAAAAGTTGAAAAACAAGCCTTCCTACTAACATACCTATATATATGTAAATAGTGCTTCATAATTTATGGGGCAGAGAGCAGGAATATGTGTATGCAATTTAATTTTATATGTATATATATATAGAAAAAGATGATACTCAAAGTATTATATCATTTATCTATTGAATCCTTATGTTCATATATAGAAAATCGATATATAAGGACCAAAAGTAGGAGAAATGAATATAATTAGCTAAGTAATATAAACTTATGAATTCTATAAATAATAATCCTTAAATTTTATGTATTAATAGCTGATTTAACACTAAAACGAAGGTACTATAACACATCCCATTCCAGATTGCTGGTAATAAAAATATACACACTTATTTCCAAGTAATGAAAATTTGCCAATTTGTCTACAAAACTATTTCGAAATATGAAAAATTAATATTCTTAATTGATTTTTAACAAAAGTAAGTTATGCTTGAACAACGGGATTATAACACCTCCCATTTCTACTTGCTGCTATCAAAAATGATCCCACTAAAGTTTCAAAACTATGTTGGGCAGCACTGTTGTATTCCTTGTTCAACGTTCTTATTCATAACTATTCTACTAAAAGAAAGAGAGAAAAAATCGGTTAGTAAAATTATGAAAGAAAATTAGATTGAAGGATTCATATACAGAATGTTTCTTGATATAATTTACTTTGACATTGTTTTAAATATAATTAGATTATTTCATATTTAAAGGATTTTCTAATTGGTTTTTGGCTATTTTTTTATAATTTATATTGATAACAGGTAATTGAAAGTATTGTTGTAATTTAATAGAAGACACTTTAAGCATTTGATAAAAGTGCAGGGAAAAAAATTGAAAAAGAAAAAATGTCAAATCGTCCCCCTGTAGTATATAACATTACATTTCAAATAATAATTTAATTTTTTACTAACTAAAAAAATGTTTTTTTATCATTCAACAGAAGTAAAACATCCTAAAAATAAAAATATAAAAACTGTACACGTTTAAAATAAATTATTTGAATTTGTGCCATTTTATTTTTTCCAGATACAATTTTCTGTACCCTTTCGAAAAAAATTGATTACAACTTTACAAGAGTCATGCTTAATGCATATACAATAAGTAAAAATTATTAAGTGCTGTTGCTATTATAATACAAATATCATATATCACATGTCATAAATATATTGAATGATAAATAAGGTATTTCTATTATCAGAACTGAATAATTAACCAAAAAATTCTTTAATAATTATGGTGATATCAAAATCTATAAAAAAAAAAGATTGAAGGCCTTTTAAGAGTTATGCCAAATCATTCATGTCATATTATACAAGTTTGTACAATAACTTAAAATTAGTCCAGGGCAAAGCTTTAAACCAAAAGGTGTAACAAATCAAACTTAATCAGTATTTTTCTAAATAAAGAATGTAATTTGGAAAAAATTTCTTTACTTTTTGTATTCAGTAATATTACTCTTCAGTAAAATACGCAATCTCCATAAATTAATCCTTATAATTGAACTCAAGGGTTAATTGTGCAAAAGGAAAAAAAAAATGCTGTGGTCATGATGCAGAATGGTAAAGTAACGTCATCTATGATATCATAAAATGCAACATTTTACTAGGAGGAGGGGGTAAATTTCACGTGGATAATGAATCTACTCAAGCGTTTCACATCCTGGCTTATAGCTTTGATCTGAAGATAGAGTTGTTATTTTTTGGCGTCATTACTTTTTCCTTTTTTTCCTATATTGAACTATGGATTTTTCTTCTAATGTAAACTTTATACAATTATAGTTCTTAATGCTTCCTTTGTATTTGGATCCTCTTTCTTTTTTTTAATTCTTAGGAAATAAGTTACAATACGTATGCGATATTTGTGATATGTAATAAGTTTATTATTTAAATTTTTTTGTCAAAAATAGTTGATATAATTTAAAAAATGTTACAAAAATCAATTTGTGAAGTGCACTCTATATTCCAGTTATCTAGAGCTCCATGAAGGAGTCCATGTACTCTTAAACTCAAATTATATCCCTTCAAGAATGAAATAATAATGATAAGAGATTTAAAAAAAGGCGCTACTCAGATTGCCAACTAAAAATACTCCTACACTAAAAAATGCTTAGAATGTACCATTCTTTAAAAGCTTCAATCCCATTTTGCTATCGTTTGACTCAGTTTAAAAATATTTTATTTTATTTATTAAATGGCAAATCAAAGGTATGCATAATTGATAAAAGAGATTTCTAAATATTTCGGCCTCCCTTGCAACCTTCTGTATCTGTGTGGTGTTGGCAAGAAATATTGTTCTTGATAGTCCATGAGGCAGCTTTGAAAGGTTCCCTGTCTGTACTATTTTATTACAATGAATGAGTACTGTTTTTTCTACTGTAGTATGTAGTTACAATATTTAATATTATTTATAAAGTTGGTCCAAGAGTTGTTTTACGTAATTGTTAGTAATATCATTCTCTCAGGATTCAACATTGCTGTTTTCGCCCTTATTGTCTTGAAAGATTAATCGTCCTTCTTTTACAAAAAAAAATAACAACACACAACTAATAAATTGGTAAAATAAGGAAATTTTAACCTTCAAATATTCCCTTCCAAGAAAAACTAAACAATAACAGAAATAAAGATATTGATTATAGATACACTGGAAATTCAATCAAATAATCTTAAATTATTTATTGCAATTTTAAAATGGATGTATGTATGCTTAACTTAAAACTCACGTGTTCAATGAAAGTAGTAAAAAACATTGTAATCTTTGTCATTCAATGTAATATTTAGTTTTTATCCACCTAAGAGTTTTATCCAATTTCTATGTAAATTCTTAATTTTATATTCACTCAATTTTCTTTGGAATAATTGCTCCTTAGTTTCTGTGCTACTAAAAAATTCTGGATTTAATTATCACCGATTCACTAAATGCATATGATGCAATAGCATTATATGCCTAATAGTGACATTGTTCAGAGTTATTTGGTGTCGACAACACAGAGACAGACAAACTTTCCTTTATTTTTATAAATATTTACTGAACCACTTTTTCAATAGGACACTCTGAGCTGAAGCTACAAACGCTCGTTAGATCATGTAGTCTCGCAGTTCTAAGATATTAAGCAAACGCTCAAAAATGGGTTCCTCACAAACAAAATTTTTTTGTAAAGTTTTTTTGTAAAGTTTTTTTATAAATATAAACATGGCAAAGTTTTAATTCGAGAATTTAAAAAAAAAACTATAATTATTCGAATGAAAATGGGAAAAATATATGTAGAGTTGCAACAAAGAAACAAAAACTTCTTTTAAAAAAACCTTTCTAGTACTTTTGTAACAATTAATATATTTAATAACCTTCTTAAATGTCAACTCTTTATTATCCATCCTATAACTGACAATGGTATTTTATTTTTTCAATTTAACTACAAACGTTCGTTACTTCATTGTTATTTCTTATAACAAGTAGTAGCACAGCTCTTAAGATATTAAACGCACACACAAAAAGTAATGCCTCTACAAATATCCAAACATCCTGACAAACTTTTTTATAATCCAAGAATGAAATTTAAAAAAAAAGAGATGGATAGAGTGTAGGAAATATCTCATTTACTGTCAAGAAAAAGTCTTTTTTAATAACAAGTTATTAATTTAATAAGAATCTCTCACTTATGATTTACAAAATACTGTATTTAAAAGAAAATAAACTTTTGTTGAAAATTATAAATTAACATATATAAAATTTGATGGTAAACAAATATTAAAATTGGTTCACAGATATTTATAGTATTACTTGCATCAAATACTAAGGAATAATAATGTTCTATTTGGCTAAAATATGTATGTATTATTTGGCAAGCCATTCCATGGAAGTCCTTTCGTCAGGATTTGGAGGAAAGTAACGCAGGGTTAATAGCAATAAAAAAAATATACTTGAATTTGTTTCTCTCTAAATTAATAAAGGTTTTTATGGGTGTTTATAAAGACTATGTAAACTATTTTAAATGACCTAAATCTAACTTGATAATAGTGCATAGGAATGCTCAATAAAACTTTCTTTTAGTTATCGTTATTGAATAAGAATACTACATAAATAAGGAAAAATTGGCAAATTTGAAAAATTATCAATAAAGTTCTTAGAAAAGCAGATTATAGATAAATAAAGTATGCAAATATGTATATAATAATGTAAGGTACAATTTATTTTGCAAATAAAAAAATCCCAATAGTATTGATATAACATATTTTTGGAGGCTTTTGCAAGTAAATGTTGAATAGTATGTATATAGGACGCTAACCCCATCGAGCAGACATTTATGAATAGCTAATATTTATTCTTATGCCTATCTGTTATTATTTTGATTGAATAAATAGCTTAAATATCCATTTGATATTGTTTTTAGAAAAAAAATAAAAAAATCTTACTGCAGTTTATATCAAAACCATATAACAAAAAAAAAAGCTTTAACCCCTCTAACGTCATAAATGTTATACAAATAAACATTAAAGCAGTAAAAGATTAGAAGGAAGTGTATTTAAAAAATGTACTTACTTTTTAAATGAACATTGTTTCAGTTTTCTTAATTTCTAAAAAATGAAATGTCTCGATATCAATCGAACACTTTTTTAATGTAACTAATATTTCAATAACCAGTTTTATTTAATTTTACAGAATTATTATGTTAATTTACATACAGGGAGGTGTTACTTTCAAAAATTGCACGCTTCGTACTCTGCAGCGCACAAACTTCACAGTTTACTATCAAATTTTGGCTCAATGCTCCTCCATAGAGGTGTACAGGTTAGTAATATTTTCGTGGTAGGTAGCAAATCCATTTTTCTCAATAGCATTCTGTAAATAGTAGTTACAGAAATTTGGATTTAGTAATGACGTAGGGTGAAGTTCCTTTTACTAAAATCTTCTTGACACTTTTTTTAAAAATTAAGATTAATTGACATTTGATGTGTCGTTTTTAGCCCCATTTTGATTCCGTACATAATTCCCAAAACCCACAGGAGCTGTTGTGAACAGGAAAAGTATTATAGGAAAGTATTATCCAAAAAATGTTTACTCAGACTAGAGGAAATGCTTTTCCATAACCACAAAATACTTGATCATTATCATGGCTGGAAGATTATACTTTATCCTTTTTATTAAACCTAACAATTTGGGGTACATTTTTAGAAATTCTCACGATTTATTGGGTCCTCATAGCTCAAATAGTACAACAAAAAGCTTTTAAATACTTTATAAATTTTCTTTCGTGGCTCAGAGATTTTAAAATAAATTTAATATTTATTGGCATATAATAATAATTTAAATAAATAATTCAAGCTTTTGAGTCAACAAAACATCTTCAAATGTTTTTTTTTTTGTTTTTTTTGTAAATAAATGAGAGAAGGGAGAAGTTAGTGTTTTTTTAAAAAGTGTACAAGCAACATTAAGGCATACTGTTTATGTATTTGTATTTTTATTGTATAAAGCAGTGGCTTTCAAACTTTTTTCATTGCAAAAAAAAAAAATCCTAGGCAAGCTTCCAAAAAAGATTATTACCATTACATCTCACAGGAATTTATATTTTAACATGTTTGTACTAAGTAGGTATCTAATAAGTTTTGTTCTCAAGGGTAAAAATGTGGTGAAGTTAAAGGAGCTTGCTACAAGTTTGAGTTTTTTTTTGTATGTATTTTTTTTCAGGATGGAAATAGACATATTTGTCATATTATAACAAGAACATCATCAAAAGTAGAAAAAAGTTGTTTGGTATCTTTTTCTTAGATTGTTTGTTAAAGACTTTATGATAATTTAGGCATAAATATATATTATATATACATGTACGTACTTTTAAGCTCTTCTTCATATTCTAATAGAAAAGTTTTTATAACTTTATTATACTCACATCCTATGAAATATAAGTTATGTTAACAGAAGCAATGATGATATAATAATCATCAAGGACTAATTCTACAATAGGCTGTCATTAATCATTATGGTCACTACTAATTTCATTTGGGGTTTATTATAAAGGAGAGATTGGGAACAGTTGTATTAGTCCCATCATTTTGAACGTCAAAGAAGCTATAGCATAAAACTAACATTACATTTTTATTATATCATGCAAGTTATTGTGAAAAAAATTAATAATTTCTGTCAACATTTCTGCGAATATTGGATAAAAATTGTTTTTGAAGAGTAAAAAGTAGTTTATTAAAGACCATTATTTTTGTAATAATGTAGTCTTTTTTTCAATGTTTTTCCTGTATTGAGATACTATAACATTTAGTACAGAGGGAACAGTTGTAGCAAGTGCTTACAACTTTTCTCAAATTGAATATTCTTTCTTATTATTTTATAGAAAGACGTTTTACATAAATTACGTTTTTGAGCCAGAGAAAGGCCCTGAACAGGTGTTTTTATAAGACATTCAGACACTGAAAATACCGCAATGAAGTTGTAGTAATGATAAATTAATATTTTTAACTAAATGTGCATAGGCTCTATCTATAGTTGGTCGTTCTTAGATAAGAAAATATAAATTAAGTTATTTACGTCTATTGATTTCAAACACAATTCCTGGGTCAGATGAAATAATTGTAGTACTATAATGATCCGTGCAACTTCATCTGACCAAATAAAAGAATATTAAAATTCTAGTAATCAGTGATTAATGATATAAATACTATTAATCTGCTATAATAATTTAAAATTAGTAATTCAACATTAGGAAAAATATTTTGATTAACTCACCAAAAAGTATTATTTTGACTATTTATTCAATTTCTAACTCAAAATCAATTTTTTAAACTGTTGCAACTGTCCTTGGCTAGGAAAAAAAAAGTGTTTTTTTTCAAGATCAACCAACCCTACATTGAATTAATTTACCAATGACGGAAAAGAATCAAAACGATCCGTTTGACTTCATTAGATATCGAAAATGAGGTTCAAGATATGGCAATCTGGCAATTGGAGAAGACTACGAACCTTTATTTAAGCTCTGTGACTTTGTAAGATGGATCGAACCCAGATTCATTTACTTACTACGTCTTGCCAAAAGAAGCATGAAAAAAATATCCTAACAAAATGACAAAAATTAGAAATGTGGTATCGCCGGAATTTTTTTTATTCCGAATTTTATTCGTCTTATCAGGAAATAAATGTCAAATGTCCAAAAAAAATTATCCTTCATGAACGCGTTTTTATTTGAAAATCTGGAAAAGTGGAAAAAAGGAAATTTTGATATTGTTTCATTGAAATTATCGGATTCAATCCAGGTACAAATTTTTTATTTTGTTAAGTATTATTGATGAAATCCTTATTTTGCAACAATGTCTAAACAAATTTTCTTTAACTTGCCTCAAAAATAAGTATTTTAGATCCAAACATGCGGGCCATAATTAAATATTCTCTTTAGGTACCGCATGTAAAGGGTATTTTTCTTGATATTTATTTTAATTTTTAAAACTCAAATCTCATCTTTTGATATAAAATATCAAATATACTTTCATTGTTTATTTATGTTAAATAAGCCACTCTATTTGACTAATTTATAATTTTTTAACATGTAAAATATCAAACTTATAGAATATAAAAATAAATAAATGCTTATATAAAAAAATCAACCTTAGAAATTAAAGAACAATATATAAAAGGTTTTATTTTTGAGAGTTTAATTGACCGTTTTCGAAGACCCAAATTATAAATTGGTAAAATAGAGTGTCTTATTTGGTATAAATAAACAATAAAAGTATATTTCATTATAATATATATTATATATTTTGTATAAAAAAATGAGGTTTTTAGTAATAAAAATGAAGAGAAACGTGAAAGTATTAAAAAAGAGTTTTTTTTTGCACTTTTGGTAATTTTCATGTCTGACTTGATGGAAATGCATTTTTACTGTATTCCTAAATATAAATATATATATCTGATTTTTTTCATATTAAGATCTTTAAACATTAACCTTCGTATTTTCATGAAATTTTACATAAACTTCAAAAAAAAAAGAAAAGAAGTTTGGTATTAACGATATAATGCCAGTGTATTTTGTATTTTTCTTAATTTCAATGCATTAAAATAAGTGTTAAAATCATCCGATTTAACACAAGTATGCCCCGTTCTTGTTTGGTAATTCGTTGCCAACTAGAATTCAACTTCATAATGCCCTTGGACAACCAATTTTCACAGGCTTCTATTCAGGTCAAATTTGTACCCCAAGTGTGTGTTCATAGACACAAACAATTGATAGTCACTTGGTGCAATGTCATGACTGAAGGGTAGATGTATCGAAACTTCCTTTCCGAGCTCTTTAAGTTTATGGTGCGCAATAAATGATTTGTGCGCCCTGGTGTTGTTTTGATGATGTTTTATGTCTCCTAATCACTATTGCTGCCCAATTCTCTTTGACCGCCAGCTTCAAACGATCAAATTGTTCACAGTAAAGGAAGGAGTTGCGCTTAAAAACACACTCAAATAACTGTTATGCAACATGAATAGAAAGATGGTGCAATATATATTGCAAATTTTCTTGATTGCTTTCGATGCGTTTTTCCTTTTCACGTTGTAAAAATGTAAAATATGGTGAACTACTTCTTTTTAGACCTACATTTTGGATTCAGTATAATTCATGATTACAGCAGCCAAGCGTATTATTGTTAGATAAGCGTGTATAGTACACAATCACACCTTTGCATCAATATATCGCAAGACCCAATGTGACCAATAATAGACAAGATATACTTTATTAAAAAAGGGGGAGGAATTACAAAGTTAATTTTTCCCCACTCTAATATTAGACTGTTATTTATTATATAAAGTGCTATGATACTATACAATGAAATTGTATTATAAAAAAAAATACTGAGCTGTAAATGTACGTAAGAGTGGAATAAATTATGGTACTTTTTTTTTTTGTATTTAAGTCATTTTTTCATTAATACTGGACTTAAGCACATATATCTCAAATCAAACATATCCAAAAGATGAAACCTTGTAATGCAAAGTTGGTCGAGATAATTGAGAATGTTATCGATTCCTACCTAGTTCTTCTACTTCATTCTATGAACTAATTGTTTTTGAAATAATAATAATCCATACCCAATAACTAATAGACAACACAAAATACAAATTTGAACCCAATGGTCCAATGATGGATATTAATTAAAATAAAGGGATGCTTCAGTGTTGCAAGAAATGAATGATTAATGAAGTTATTATTACTTTTTTTTTCTTCATTAGACTTAACACTCAAATGCTTGCAAACCTTAAGTTGAATATTCGTCCAAAAATAACTGATTGGTATGTGTACCCGAGTAAATTAAATTGTATAAGTCTTTCAAAATAGACTTTGGAGTTGGATCTTTGTAACCACAGAAATCACATTCAAAATTAATTACTCTATATTTGCCAATGTATTGTTAAAAAACTGAAGCTAAAATTTTAAAAACATTATAGGAAATTGTTTTATGTGTTGTTACGAAAAAAAGGGAGGACCTACCTTTGTTCGTTTAATTTAGAAATATTATGGTTTTTTATTCAATATGAACAATGTTGCTCAATAATATTGACTCATTTAAGTTATTATGTTTCTTATACCACCTAAATTTATTTTACAACCCCTTCCCATTTCTCTACTTGTTACTTCTATAATTTTCATTTGTCTCTATATTTTTGTTTTGTATAGATGTAAGCTAAAATTTGATAGTTTGGGTATTTTTTTTTCATAGCTGTATGACCCTTAACATTATATCTTCAAACGCAAATGCTGTACCTGATAAATAAACTCAAAAGAGTAGTGGATAGTTTGGATCCCGATATATTTCAGGGGAATCCTTCTTATAGTTAAAAATCTCTAAAGCCGAAATTAATATTTGAGGACATCTTTTTGCTAATGTGAATTGGAAAAATTTTGTGTGAAGATTTTATCCACCTATGGACCAAATAAGGACAAACCAGGATTATATTTTTGTTAAGCTTATTGTGGATGATGGCAGGAATTATGGAAACGGGATTGTAATGGGAGATTTTAATGTGGTGATGGACCAAAGAGAAGATACAAATAATTACATGAATGAAAGGAATCATAAAGCAAAAAAAATCGTGAAAAAATTCCTGGGTACACTAGGCTTACGTTTAAAAGATGTAGCTACGAAATTTAAAGAGTATCCAAAACATACTTTCCGAATTAGAGGGAGATATAACTTAGTTAAGAGCTCAAGGTTTGACTATTTTTGTGTGTCTCCCTCACTGTTTCCTTTACTGGAATATTATAATGTATTGCCAAAAATACTTTCATATCAAACCCCATAAAAATTAATTTGTCAAAACCGAAATGCACTAAAATGTATCTAGAAGTTGAATATAGATCTTTCAGGGAATGAAATGACAGTCACCAAAATCAAAGATATCATACTTGATATTTTAGATAGATTGACGTATAAGGAAATCCGTACATGTTTTAAAATTAATTTTGGATTCTTCAGGAAGAGAAGAAATAAAACTTGGGGTAAGACTCAGTAAGGAAAGGAAATTAATAGAAAATTGGGTGAATGGAGAGCGTGGTACTATTGAGGAAGCAAAATTCAAGGTGAAAATGTTTAAACACCAAGGATGTTTACCAAGGAGTGGCTATAATTCTCCATCATAAGAAAACGTAACTTTTGAGCGACTTAAGAAAATGGAAAGCAATAAAATGGCTAGAAAGCAAGTATATTCTGTGTTTGATGTAAATGGAAAACTTATAGTAAATCCTAAAGAAATGTCCATGTTTTGGTTGGAAAACATTGGAATAATTCTAAAATTTAACAAAAAGTTTTTCTTTATATTGGTTTAAATATCGAATTATTTAGAGCACTTTCTCTTTTGGTAGTACTCAGGTAGGGTCTACCGTATAAAGAATTTGCTTCTTCAGTGGGAAACGCCCAACCATTTTTTATTAGAGTTTTAAAAAAATGAGTAACCTATAGGACCACTTTAGCAGGGAATTAAAAAATAATCAATTTGATATTAGGGCCAAAAAAAATTATGTTCATTAATATTGGTCTTGGGTCGGAAAAAATAAATTTTATTGTAATCAAAATATAACATATTTTATATAAATATGAGAAAATCCCAGTCTCCCTGTTTGTTAACGCGTGTGTTTAATATGATTGAAGTTTGTATTGAATAGATGTTGTAATTATGTTAAAATATAGTTGTACTGTTGTACAAAACAAATATTTGCCAATGTATTAGTTCCAAAAATTCAGAACTTTCCTCAGAACTACATTTAATATTTCTTAAAGTAAATTAAGTCACCCTTAAAAAAAATATGAAACATAAATTGATAAATCGTAATTTTTTTTTTTCATGATAATCCAGAAAGAAGTCACTCTTTTGAAAAAGTTGAGAATTTTCAAAACTTTCTGGTCAATGAGCTCCTTCTACACATTTTTCATTTTCCCTAAAACATGCCAATAGTACTTTTTTATCAAAAGGAACGGACTTTGATGCAAAGATTTGATATTTCGACGAAGAAAGTATACAATATTTGGGATTTTGCATTTAAATTCAGAATAATTAAGCAGTCTTTTTTCATCCGATGGTAAATTTTACCGTTGAAGTATTTGATATCAAATCTGCCATATGGGATTTGAAATGTTGCATTTGGCATATTTTGATGTATTGTAACTAACAAAAAAAAAACCAAAATGCCTTAAAAAATGTATACTAAAACGACAAAAATCTAATGAACTCCTTGATACATATGCACAATTATTATAAATATAAATGTGTAGTAAACAAGGAAAATTTGTCAGTACAAATAAAAATGTTATACTTAAAAGAGAAAAAGTTTTTAATAATCAACATGTCAAACTACAAAATGACATTTTTAAATGTAAAACATCAATATTATCATTTGATTGAAAAAAAAAAAGTATTGTTAAGCAACAAAATTTATTGGTTCTCCAAAAAGTAATCGAAATGAATGAGACCATTTTGGCAGAATAATTGTTCATATCTTATTGAAATTATTAGATAAATAGTTTTTCTTTATAGATAAGATGAATTGAAATCTATAAGTTTAATAAATATTTTTTACTTCTTAACGCTTAATTTTCTTCGTTTATAATTTTTTTCATATAATTCAACTCATTTTCGAAATATCAAATAAATGATATTAAATTTATTTCTCTCCCAGGTTAAATTTTACAAAAATCGAAAGAACTAAAAATACTCTGGACAACTATACATAGATACACAATGTTTTATGGGAGGAAAGGACCTTGGGTATCGACGACGTAAAAAAATAAGCGGCCTCAAATTAATTAAAATCTTTTTAAGGAAGTTAAAAAAAATGATCAGAATTCACATTAAGTCTTATACATTAATATATGTTCGTAAAAAACAAACAGATTCTAGGGTTGAAGAAACATTGCTAGGTAATAATACTAAATATTTCAGCCGGATAACGACAACCTTTCCTAGTCGTGTGTCTTCAAGGTAGGGAAACAGGAATAAACAAAGTTTGAGCCATACTATATTATTTCTATCTGCGCTTCAATCCGAGGCCGGTTAAAACACTCTATTGAGACATAAAGGCTTCATACTACATAAAATAGGAGCTATTTCTTTATTCGATATATCAAAATATTAAGTGACTTGCACTAGACGTATGTTCAAAAATGCTTTTGTAACTTGAAGTGTGTCCTAATTGAATTTACAATTAATATATAAATACTACATAACTTCAAAGACTTACTAATATTATATAAGTTCCGTTTTTCTTTATGATAATGTGTCCTCAAAAGTTGTCCTCGGCACAGGGATATCTTTATTAATAATTCTCATATAAAATTTATAAAAAAAGGAGACATAGTTGTTATTAAATTTCGATTTCCGTATAATTCAATTATACATATATAATATTTATTAGAAAATGAATATCTTGTTACCACTTTAAAATAAATGTAAGTAGATATTTAGATTAGGTTTTAAAAATAAATCTACCTGTTTTATTGTGCTGATACCTATAATGGACTTATTATCTATGCATTACTAGGCTATTTAAAAAAAAAAAGAATTGTAATTTCTATATACGCATTTTGTCCTTGTTTCATCTAAAATGTTGTCCTTAATATAGATTATTATTTATGAAGTTGATACATATGGAAATTACATGTACAACCAGAACTCACAATAATGGATTAAGTTGAAAAAAGTTCAGTTGCTTTTCCAATACCCCCTCAATATTATTTATATATGTATATTGTCTTTCTGGATTGAGAGTTCCACGTTTTGCCAAACATTCAAAAAATCGAAAAAAAAAACTATAAATGAGAGATTCAGGCCCTAAGCCCTAATTATCTTCTCCCCAAGGCTTCTAAAGCTTTATTTTACCCTTCTGCCACGTACTGAACTCATCGTTGATGGTTTGATGAGGTAGGTTTTTGATATTATGTGCATGCACATGAAATTTTTTTCAAAATTTATTCGTCTTTAACATATATATATATGTCTTCAATTTCAGAGGTCAGAGGTAGTAACGGAAATGCAGTACATTTTTTAAAGTTGGCAAACTAAAGAGTATATATTTTTTTTACCGCTGATGCCATTATTATTTAATAACTGATGATGAACTTCTTTTTCTACCGTATTCAACATTTTATAAATCGATATTAATCCGGATGGACAATTTGCATCTGCTCATAAACGATAGAAACTATTTGTTAAGAAGGTATAATTGCAAGTCCTTGCTGGATTGAGTGTAACATTGAGAATCGACATTGGAGTAATTCGTGTCTATGCCCATGTTCATTTCCTTCTCCCATGTCCTCAACGTCACAGATGCTTGTAGTCGGCCTATTAAAATGTCATAAAATCTAAGCCGCTCTCCTTCAATGCATTCTTCAAATTTTAAAGGTTACCATGTCGATATATGGTCTCCTTTATTTTAACAAGTCTAAAGCGCTCCCAATTAGCATCCCTGCATTAATTGATGCGCTAAAATATCTACCTATACATCGAAGCTACAACATAATCTGATCAATAGGTAAAAATAGTATTATGTTCTTGATGGGATAAGCTGTGTGAGCTCTTTATTTTGATTTGTGGATTTGAATTTGGCCTTCTCCTGATTTTAAATATTTTTTAGCGGATAACCTACTGCGTAACTTGAAAGTAGATATACTCAAACTCAAAAACCCATGTATGGTTAAATAAACTTTGAATCTAGACAAACCAATTTTTAACTATTTTTCTTTAATTTATGGTCTTTTTTTATTTTGTATTTTGATGGAAAATGGAAACAGAGGATTGATATTGTAAAAAAGGTTCAATGTGATGTAGGTAAAATCAAAATGCTCAGGCGTAATTGTGTTGAATAATTTATTGATTTTTAAGTTATAATATCCTTGTATATTTACATATTATATATATATAAATGGATATCTTTATGTAATATTTAAACGGTATCATTGAAAACTTATGGCTCACATGCATGAGCTCCAATATACTTTATTTGGTCTGCTTTGGTCCTCTTCAAAAACTCATCCGTAATGCATTGCGTTAGAACACAAGAAGTTGTCCTTAACCATAACTTCCTCTAGAGGCTTAATCTGTTCCGCCTTGCCACAAGTACCATAGTACTTAGACTGACGCCAATAAGGACTGATACGACTTTTTCTTAAAGAGTTGATATCTGTTTCCTCTTTCCTTCTAGTTCCGTCATTTCTAAATGATGTTTTTTATGTTTGTTTATATGAGCAGTTCTTTATGCAACAGTTTTATGATTTATTCTTCTTAATTGTGGGAACTTTTGTATAAATTGGAAATATTTTCACATTTTCATTAGAAGTTTAGTATTTTTTTAAATAAAAATATTTTAAAAAGAAGTGTCACAAGTATTATTGATATAACTAATTAATAGAAATCTGTTTGCAAAATCAAATTTCAATTTTTTTTGTTTTAATCTTGAGATAAAATAGTTTTGAGAATAAAACTAATTTTAAGTACAAAATTATAATATTTTGAAATTCTAAACTTTGTCCCGATATTTTTGAACTATAGAAAATATTATTTATTCACACTTGTGATCCTTATTTATAGATATTAAAAAGTTATTATGTAAACCACTTAAACTAATGATAGTATTATAAAAAATTATTGGTCATCTTGATTTTTGCTAGCAGATATGAACTCACTAATTTGTTTTATATGCCCAATAAACTTTTATTAATGATTGCAAGTTAACAAAAGTTATTAATAAAAGAATAAGATAATAATAATATTTTTGGTAGTAGAAGGTTGGCTGTAGTACAAAACTTTTAAATACATATTTGTACAACTAATAATAATTACAATAAAACGATAGTCAGTTTATTTTTAGTAAAAAAAAACTTTTTCATTTATAATTATTATATTTAAAGTCATTGCAGACGAAAGTTATTTTGAATTTAGAGATATATTCAAAAATTATCTATTTATTCAGGAACTTAAATAGTTCCAGCATTAATTCTAAAATACCCCCTTGCTTTTATCTGTATGAAAAATATATTTTACAGTTATAGAATAACATACTTCATCTTTTTTGTCAATATTTCTATTTTAGGAGCTAAAACCATTAATTAAAGTCATATTTCAATTCATTCATAGATAAATTCCTTTTTACCGAATAATCACTTGTTCCAACACTTCTAAAAAGATATACGTTTGATCATTATAAACAAAATGCTTGAAATAACAAGACTGAACATCGTTTCTTTAAAAAACAGCACTACATAACTAAGTACTTGATAAGTTTTTGATAATACATAATAACTACTTAACACTTCCGACTCTAAATAGGAATAAGGACAAAGCAGGTTGATCATTGAGTCTATCTGTAATCATAAAAAAGGCTCAGTTCCCCCAAATTCTTCATAACACTAAGTTTCTTCACAACCAACATATCGAGGCTTGTAAGAATCCTGCACCTATTTGAACGTGCAGAGTAGAATACAAATGAATCTTCTATAATGATTTGTTCAATCGTGTTTAAGTTTTTATAGCAAGGGGATGAAATGGCTAAACATGCAGTCTTGGAGATATATGTTTAAAACAAATCATCCAAGAACACTTCAGCCTGTATACCATTTGGCTTACTTTCGGAGTTTTGTTAAATAAAAGAAAGAGCTTCCTCTTCCAAGTCACAGAGAGTTGGACTTTGTATTTCAATTACTTTAATAGATTTGTTGGTAAACATATAAAAAAAGTCACCATCCTGTAGCGGAACCATTTGTCATATTGCCTTGTGAAGGTGTTTCCCTAAAGTTTTCTCTAACCCTCAATCACATTTTTATTAGCAGACCATCCCTGATGTTCGAACCTCCTCTTTACTAAATTTACTGTAGTTTACTTATAACTATTCTATTGATATACTAAAAAACTCTTTTCAGCGCAACGATCTCCAAGGGAATTCGATGACATAAGAAGTCACAAATAAAGCTTTTTATAATCTTATTTATTATTTAGGTTGTAGAAACGTCTTGGAGCACCTCTTCACGGAGTCTTAATGCAGTTGGCAAACTTAAAAAGGTTGATAATTGGCAAAAAAGAAATCCTTCGTATAGAACATGGAATTTTCGTTCAACTTTACCTCCGAAGCCAAACGAGGGACGATAAATCAAATAGAATTATTATATTAGTGGTTTATCTTCTTCAAAATGTTTTCACAATTAACAGTGGTCTTAAAAATTTCTTGAGATCCCATATATAGTTTTTCATTTAATTTTTGTTCAGATATCCTTAAACTTTGATCTCCAGAAGCCTTTGTAGCCAACTCAAGCTTAATGTTTTCCAGGTCGCTTCAATAATCATCAAACCAACTTCCCAATCCGATAAAGCTGTAACTAGACAATCTTTGACATAAAACTATTTTAATTACGCCATATAAACTGAAGTTGAATATACTGGAATTAAGCTTTCAAGTACTCTGGTTATGGAGTAAACTTGAGAAGATATATATATACCTGTTGTCTATCCTAAACAATCTATATTGGAGTTCTGTCAAGACTGTTAAATACTCGATGGTACTGTGTTACATTATTTTAAACATAATTTATGAATGCTTTGTTGTTATTAGCAATTCTACAGCTTAAGCCTTGAGATTAGATTATAAGTCCAAAGAACACAGTAATTTTCTTAAATTTCAAACACATGAAATACTTCTCTAACAGTCCTTTAATTGGGCTAAGAACAAGAGTTTTGCTATCATTAATTACTAAATCTTACTTTTATAAAAATAGTTTTACTAAGTCTAGGCTGATGGAAAAAAACAATCAAACGTTTCCCATCTACCTCAAGCATAGAATCAATCTTTCAAAGCTCTTTTTTTTTCAAAGTAATAAGAAAAAAATCGCAAAGGTAGTTCCCATTCAATTTTTTTATGTTTAAAGCTAAAGTTATATAATATTTTAAGTTTATGAAATATATTTTAATGTATTTAAAAGGTGAAAGGTCACAATAAGGTCAAATTCTTCTAAATTTTTAGTTTAACCTGTGTACTAGGGTGTTCAATTTTTAAGTGACTAGTTGATTTGATTTTTTGTTGTATTTTTAAGAAAAAATTAGTTTTCTAAAGTTTCAGTCTTCAAAGAGCGTTTTTTGAAGATGAATTTTTTACGACATTCTCTATTTCTAAAGGGATTCAGAAGTTTCAATTTTAAAAATATGTTGCTGAACTTCGGAAATATGAATCTAAAAGTTATTTTTTTGAAAGTTTAACTAAAGTTCATTATCTCAAGAAATATATAAAAATACAATAATCCTTTATTTCATTTTGAAGAAAAACAAACTAAAGGCCAACGAAATACTTCGGATACTCAAACGATCAAAAACACTTCACTGACCTCCAAATCGAATCAAATAAGTATCAGAGCTCACTCCTAAATTTTACAGTAAGCACTTGAAGTAATATTAGTTTATGTTAAGTGGAGAGCCAAAAAGAAGAGTACACATAACTGAACAACAGATAGTTTGGGATACTGTTTACGAAGTAAGAGAAGAAATAAAAAATTAATGTCGTAGAAAAATAATTCTAAAGGATATCAAACTTTTATGTACATACCATAACGAGTATTTTTAATATTCTTAATGCACACGTTTGGATATCAAAGTTTAAGGATATCTGAACAAAATTATAAAAAAAATCATTTTCCGGATTGTATACTGAGTAATTTTGAGTGAAAATATAGAATGTACATTTATACGCTGTCAAAAACCACATTTCATAATTCACTTCAATTAATTCTGACTTATTTAGATTAAATTTTTTTTTTTAAAGGACATATTTACCATTGTAAGTAAATTGCTCAATATTAACAATTTCATAAAATATATATAACTTCAGTCATGATTTTGAATGATTAATTGGTGCCAATTGATTTTTATTCATCTTTCAATTTCCAGGAGAAAGATAACAATGCCAACAAAAGTTGCAATTTAATTATAGTTTCAACATTGTATGGCGATCACCATCATGGACCTTTGCAATTTTATTTATTGATGCTGTTATTACTTAGTCTAAGAAATTATTTAATGCATTTCTGAATTTTTTGGCTCAGATATGCTCAATCTTCTCATCATATCAAAATCTTCAAATCCAAAGACAAATTTTCTTTATCAATAGAATCATTCGGTTGGTTTGAGAAGAGTAGTTAGTTAAGAATTTATTGATATTGACCATAATACATAAATGCATTATAAAATAGTTTATATATCCATACATTACAAAACTATACATACATACGGCAAAGAACACGAATACACAAAGGGGTATATGTGCTACTATAGCAGGATTTATCTTAAGTGCTGCTTAATTTTATAGTTATTATTAATAATTTGTTTAAATTTTTGTACATTTCATAACTTTAACAATACAAAAATCTTCACCTCTTCTTGCATACCTTGGTATCTCTCTTATGAGAGCGATGGACATCTGTTAATAGATAATTATGGAACAAACTATGGATGTAAATTATTAGCAGTTCAAACACATGCACTTGGTTTTGAGCCAAATTTGCAATGCATCGTATAATTACTTAGAGCGAGGCTTTTTGTTGGACCGTTACTGACGATATGGCTCTGTTATTCAGGTTATTTGGTATTTTCTTAGTTTTAATTCAGAGTTAGCTGATTTGTAGTATTGAGTGTTGATATAAAAGCAGCTCATCTTTTTTTTTTGTTATGTTTTGGTTTATCCGATAATAGAGTTTCGTCAGACAAATCGAAGAATCTATCTATTTGGGACTGGTTTTTGCCAAAACGACTTTTTGAATAAATATTTTAATTTTTTTCAGAGTATTTCAAGCCTGTTGCTTGATTTAGAAAGTATTCCTGGCTCATCTGGCATTCTTAGGTTCCCAGTAGCAGTTTCTCTAACACTGCCTGTTTCTTTGGTATTTGGAGTATTTTTACAATTATTTTTATTAGTGCCAGCATCAACACAGACATTTACTATTTTCTCTGTGCAACTACTTGCACAATCATAAACAATGGTAGTTGTTTTTTGTCGATTAGACTTATCAACACAGGGTTCAAAATTTTGATCTTGGTCTATCACCTTTTCCACAGTTTCCTCACTTTCTTGAGTTACAGGCATGTTGCAAGGTTCCTGTAAACAAATATTTCCTGCGGAAGCCACTTTTAAGGTAAAGTTAATAGCTTGCGGATATTTAAATACTGTTTGATCAACATCAAAGTGTAGGAATTTTCCTGACTGTGTTATTTCAGATTTGGCCATTTCCACCTTACCTCTACAACAAAGGGAGTTACATTGATATGTAATAATCTGAGAAGGTATTTCATCTCCAATGTTTCCTGTGACACTTCCGATGAAGCCAGTATGCCTTTTCTTGCCATTTCTTTCCTCTCTCATTTTCTCCACCTTTCACCACGAGGCTGCCACGAGAGGTGGTTTTGTTCAAAAAAACATTTTGGACAAATTGTTCCGTAGGGTCATCACTGAAATAGATCACTGCACATTTATTGGCGTAACAGAGACCTTTATAATCAGGTAACGGGTTTGAAACTTAATTAAAACTTTTGAATCCCTTTACAAATAGAGAATGTCGATCAAATGTCATTTTCAAAAAGCGCTCATTCAAGACGAATACTTTAGATAACTAATTCTGTAACAATTTCCTGGCTACTGAGTCTAAGATTTACTATTTTCTGGAGCTTGAACAATTGATTTTATGCTTGGAGTTTGATTTTTTTTCCTATCACACTAGACTGTATTGTTATTGACTTTCCTAAAATTTGAAATTTAATGATGTTATGCATCTCAATATTTACATCAGTTGTAATCTCTTGTACATATTTCAGCTTTACAAGTTGGTCTAAACGGTATTTAAAAATGTCTTTGAAAAAGACAATTATGCTATAATTGATGAATATAGAGATAAGAACATGTTTGAAAGTCAACTTGATGTTTCAAAATGTAGTCAAGTTTGCTGCTAATGCTTTCACCGTTCTTGAATAAATTTGCATTGAAATAGTCGAGCGTTTTCACGTTATTTTTTTCTAAAACTCCATCATATTTTTAAGCTCTTAAAACTATTTCAATAGAGTGAATAGAGGGTACCCTTGAATGATTTTATTTTTGTTCCAACTGTCCAGGATAATGAATGTAAAAAAATCATCTCTAGCCTTGTCTAGACCGTAGATTGTGTATATTCTTACGCTTTTGTCAGAGATAATTACGTCTAATGTTACAAATTAGCCAATGTTGTCTGCATAATTTGTTTAGGACATATACTTTTCTTTACCAACAGTAAAACTCATCTGGATGGTTTTTAAAATTTGTAAGCAGAATGAACAGAGTTGTATAAACGCATGAGGAAAAAAAGATTGGCAACTTTATGGGAAACTTTTGGGCGAGTGTCCACATGGGCTATTATATCACGAAGCCCATTCATACTCTTATAATTGGGAACCTAAGAAGCTTTAGTCCCAAAACATAGAGTTGATGTTAAATGATAACAATTAAATCTTCATTTTCTATATTAAGTTGAAATACAAGGAGAGACAAATACTCACCGAGCCACCAAAAATAGATTTTATATAATATATTAGTTTCTTTATTATTATTTGACATTGTCCTGTATTACATGTTATTAGAATTTTTTTAAGACTGCCATATGAACATTATAACCAAATGTGTGGTGGCCATATTCTTCTCTGGATTTAGCTATTTTTTCTAGACGAGGGTGGCTCTCAATGTCACTTATTATTCCTATACTAGTTTGTAGGTTCTCTTAACGAGATATGGCAAAATAGTTTTTTCTCACTCATTTAATCTTTTTAGGTTCACCCTGCTTTTGTATTTTCCCAGATATGGAAATATTCAAAGAAGACTGCTCCTGAAAAACTATGGAATTTTTCAATGCATTGTCTTCGACATTATTACCACTATGAAATCATCAGCTGCTTAAAGTGAAGTGTACGAAAAATAAAACAATGACAATGTGTCTCTAAGTTCTCTCATCATTGGTTTCCATAAATATTTCCTACACCAGTCTTTTGAATATGCTCAATGCCTCTACCTTACTATAAAATAAAACTAGGGATTTTTCATCTTATCTTCTAAAAAGGTTTCATCCTCTGTCTCTAGATTTGATCTTTTTTTCATTTGCAATACAGTTTTCTGGTACGACTTGGTGATGCTATTTATATCTGCGAACTTTTTTTATTTCTAAAAATGTTTTTCTTTATTTTCTTATATGTATACCTTGGTACCGTCAAATTTGGTCATTGAGTGACCAATTATGAAGTAGTAAGTACATTCTTTACATGCTTGACCCAAAACCAATTAGATAATACTTTGATGATTTCCTTTCACAAGTAAAATTGAGTAACTTTTTGAGAGTTTCCCTTTATTTCGAGCAAGAGAGAGTCCAAACCTATAATGTTAGCTAACCCTTTTTGTGCAGTATATTCAAATGTTTTTTTTTTAAATTTTCATTTACTTCTCATCTCCAATATTGGAACTTGTTCCGTAAAGAGTTTGAAATTTGAAATTAATTCGGCCTTTGGTGCTCAGCCCCTTGATATCCCAGAAAAGGAACATGAAATTCGAACAAGAAATATTTAATAAAGGCCTCTCAACCTTTATATCACGTTTACAGTTGGTGATTAATGCTGAGGGTGATCAAATTGAATGACACTACAGCTAATTGTTCATTTTAAATTTCATATTTTATAAATTTTCTCTTAATATACCATCTAGTATTATTATTCTAACTTATTTGAAAATATTGACAGGATACTTCTAGGTAACCCTTTATGAATTTATTTAGATTTCATGCAATTATATCTCTGTATAAATTTTTTCTTAAATTCACAAATTTTGTTTGAGGAGAGCTAACTCAAGAATTTATAAAATAATTGACTCATATTGATAATTCCCTCTTTATTTCAGAGGGTTTTACCACAAAAACTAAAAAATCTTGTGTTTATCACATTTTTGAAGAAACTTCTATCAAATTTTTTTAATGTAGCAAATCTATTAGAATTTTACTTTATTAGTCTCTGAGCTTTTAAGCATTTTGAAATAAACTATCTAGGTTATAAAGAAGTTTTTTAAGTGTTCTTATTATGTATCTAAAACCCCAATATGATTATAAAAAAGACAAAATAATGGGAGTTGAATCTGTCTTATTCTGTAAAGAACATAGGTTGTTTATGGTGATTTATTAATAAGGAATTATATTTAGCCTCCAGTTACAAAAATATTTTTTATTTTTCAATTACTATTTCAGATTATGAATTCATACATACATAATAATAAAAAGTTTTTAATTTTTTCACTGATGCCGGAAGTATCATATGTAAAAATAATTACGATCCTAAAAAAGTATTGTTAAAATGTCCCTTTTAAGATTGGGAGTCCTAAATATTTCAATTGAACTAACGCAGGTCTGGGAGTACTTGTGATGAAAAGGGGTAGTGATGAAATTCTTTTGTGAAGATTCCTATTTTTTTATTATTATAGTTCATTTTTGAGTAGAGAAGGGGAAATAACAAAATAGAAAGCAAGAAGGGGAAAATTCCCCTATTCTGTTCTTTTTTCGCCGGCCCTGTTACGTAAAAAGCGTCGTATACTTAAACATGAAAAAAGCGCCTAAGAGTGCGAGGCTTAAATTTTCTTCCCTTACAAATATTTTGTATCCCTTACATTTTCATTTAAAAAAAATTAGTTCAGTTTTCTCCATCTGACGGTGATTTGTTACATATTAGATATTTAGTAAAAATTCATAAAAAATCATACAGATTGCAAAGAAATATCCACTTGTGTATAATGAAATTTGTGACCTTGATTTTTTTAAATATGATGTAAAGTGATTCATTTATTTTGAGAAAAAAAATTATTTGAAATATATAACTAAAAATGTGTTATCGAAAGATTCATTACATATATTTCATGATATGCTTCATATCTATTGGATATGGCTCTGAGCTAACAGAAATGGAAAAACCAGGTAAGGTTTGTTTATTATTTGTCCTTATAGTTATAAATATTATTTCTCCTACAATTTAAAAAAATATTATCTACGAGCATCCCAAATCTCTTTTCATATCCAGAGTATACTAAAAGCTAAATATAGTTGTTAAGAATCGTCTTTTATTTTTGGTTAAGTACCATGTATATATGTACATTTTATATATATATAAAATGTTATTGAACATATCAAATAAATCTTTAATGGTTATTAAATAATTCTATCCAATTGCACCCATACTACAAGCAATTTTTTTTCTAAAGAGGGGATGAGATAATTATTCCTGCGGTCAAATATTCAATTAAACAAATTAGAAATCTACAAAAGAAATTAATACAGTAGCCCCCGGTTATGGCGTCAACACTTAATCCAGATATTTAATAATCTGGCTCTGTGGACAGTTATTGAAAAAAGGGACCTATAAATCTAATTGAAAATAAACTGCTGCAATATGCTGGTTAACAAACTGTTTTCATTTTACTGTTACAGTATCTCTTTTTACATTCTATACGAAAGCTTGGCGGACTTTAATATAAATGGGTAAAATGTTCTGTCTCTTATGGGTAATGTTGATTTTAGGATTTTAAAAGTGGATATGTACGCTTGGTCTTCCCAATTTGGAATACAAAAGGAATTTTCTGAAGTAATATACAACAACATTCAATTTAAAAAAAAAGATCAAAAATACTTTATATTTTCAACTGATCAATAATAATGAACAAGAATCATATATCAAATTATTATTTCTTTTTTTAAGATTTAAAAATAATTATCCCCCCCCCTCACTATATGGTTCAGATCTCTTTTAAAAAACAAAAACAAAATATAGATGCTCTACCTATATGATAATAGGGCCAGCATCAAATTGTTTTACTTAATTATTTACTTTAGAAAATGAAGTAAAACAATTTGATGCTTTTATTTACAATAAACTGGATCTAATAAAATCATTTCAATTGTCTGAATTTCTCTTTATATGTAAGTATCAACATAAAATATTAAACTTCTAGAATGACATATAGGCAATGGCACTTATAATTGTAAGTTTTGAACTAGGACCATTTGGCACACATCCCTCGATAATTTATGGGTTCTTTGGGATATGGCTTAAGGCGGGTTCCAATATTTGTATAATGTGACGTATTTATTTTGGATATAAGGGCAAAAATGATCAAATAGGATTGGGTGTCAGAAAACATCTACTTGACAATATTTTTCATCAACAAACACAAATAATAATATGAAGTACAACCCATTCGTAGAAAATATTTACTTTTAAAGTCAAATAAAGGTATATAATAGGATCTCAGCCCCTGTTAGTATGATGAAAGTTTATTGATTATCTATGTACCTACAAAGTAATGAAAGTAAAAACATACAAACAAAAAAAATAATATTGAGATATGATAATTTTTTGAGTTGTTCATAGCACCATAAGTTATGTTCGATTATTCAATAATAAATACTAGAGCACGTAAATCCGTTCTACATATGAAAAAAAAAATATATAATCTGTTAGCAATGAAATAAACGTTAGCTTATATGCATATTATGGGATTTAACCAAAACAGTTTAGAATATAACATTACCACAATAATAGACTTGTTTTGTTTCAACGATATAATATACAAAATAATAAGGGATATTTATTTTTTTGCAAATATGTATAAAAAACTAAGAGCTGTTACAAATATATGTATTTGCTTTATTAACTCTTTAATGTCATATTTGATACGTATGAGTTTTAAAATTGTTAATTTGAGAAATTTGACAATTTTTAGTCTCAAAAACATCATAGACGCAATTGTTAATATATAATTGATATATCCTTAACCTGACAAAATTCTAATTTCTTACTCATGATCTTACAGTTATGTTGCAAACGTATTGCCTCATAAAATAAGCTCACATGGTGCTTTGAAAATTTACAAATCTAATGTTACAAGTGTTTTAGTTTTATAAAAGATAAAAAATCTTTGGTTATGACCAGTTTATTGAAAAAAACTTTTTTGTTTCTTGACATGCACATTAATTGTAATTTGAAGCAAAAAGGGTATTGTGAACTCGCATTTACCTAAGATCCGTTATAGATAGCATTAAACGATCTCTTTATACTAGAACGATGATCCAATAGTACCTACCTTCGTTGAATAATGATTGAAAAATGATTTTACATCATTGTTAAGCAATATAAATGTGTAAGTTTGCCAATAAAATTAATTTAACATAAAAAAAAAGTTCCATAAACATTCTATGTTTATTTTCAATAAATAACAGTAAGTACAAACTAAAACGAGGGATGTAAAAGATTAAAAACTATGTTGTAGAGTTTGAGGTCATATATTTTTAATAAGAGTTCTGACTTACTGAATAAATTCAAAAAAATGGATTCCTATATGTCGGAGTAAATGTTTGTACAAGCAAAAAAAATGTTAAAAAAATGATTCCATTCTCCGCTGAGGTACCAAATCAATTTAAATGATAATTAAGAACACATTATAATTTATAAGACAGTCACAATTCAATAAAAAAAATTATGCCAGTATCGTTCTAGTTTTAACATGGTAAATGTTATAGGTATAGTTAAAATAGTTTTTGAAGGATAAAAGATAGCTGAATTTGAGATATTTATTTGTTAATATAATGTATCAAAGTAATATGCCATAGTTGTGTGTTTTTTTTAAAATATTTATACGATTTTGTATGATTATATACTTTAATTTTAGTCTATAGTTCATTAACACATATTTGTGTAATCCGAAAATGCAAAATAACTTTTTTTTATTTAGAAAAAAGATTAGTCTTTCTGATAACAAGTATTCTTTTGCGATTATGTATATTTAAAAAAGAATACTAAACAATATATACATTTATGTATGTTCAACTCTATTACATTATTAAAATACGTGCTTACAAATATATTTAAACCTATGAGGTAAAGTGTCCTTCATATTTATGTAACCTAATTTAAAATTTAGTTTGCAATTTAATTGAGAGAAAACATTCTTCGAATACAATAACGTGAAACGGTTGCAACAGTCTCTTTGTTCGATAAAACTACATTTACAAAGTTTACGTAAAAAAAATAATTTAATACTCTTATTTGAGTTAATGGATAAATCAATGACCACAGAAGAATAAAATCTCAAATCAGTTTTAAAATTTTGAGCAATTTTTCTTACAAGTTATTAAAAACTGACGCTTACAAATCAACAATTCAGTTTGGTATGATATTTTTGAAATAGTTTAAGGCTACAGTTATAGAACAGTAACTATGAGAATCCTTACATCTTCAGTTGTAAATGGGATTTACGAGCCACTTCTGTTGTTCTTTGATTCCTAGAAAATTTTCTTCTAGCAGATTTACGGACAATTTGCTTGATACCGGCAATTCTTTAAAAATCAATCACAACATAAGAGGTTTTTCTAAAAACAACAAGAGTAAAGTCAATTATCCTAATTTTGTGTGTGTTAAAGGTTGATTGTAAGAATAAGTATTTTTCTTTCAAGGAACAACTTTCAATAAACCAATAAACTAGTAATTTAAATTAATATCATATAATTTAATCAAGTATAGTTTTACTTAGTACAGTAAAGTTCATAGAAAATATAATTAATTATCTATGTGCAATGACTTAATAGTATTTCTTTCAACTATACCTATATTTACGTGCCTTGAAAGACTATTTTATTGAATACATTGTTTTGCATTGTTTGTCAAATAAATATTCAAACATTTTAAATAAATAATTTACAAACAAACAAAAATTACATGTAACAAAACAAAAGTGAATTCTTGAATAAAAATTCTAAAATTTGGTGAACAATTTTCTAAAAAACAAACTAAAATTGTGTTCTTAGAAATAAGACAGTAATAAGATTAAGCCTATATTTTTTTATTATTGAAGTGTCTTATATGTCGAGGAAAATTAACCACAGAGTTGATTATATAGATCGATATTATTTTAAACACGTTTTTCAGACAACGTGTTGAGCAAATTGAGTAAAAATTATAATTATACTTATTTATAGCCCTAAAGATATTCATTTATTTATTATAATCACCTTTCACATAAATCATTATATCAATACGATGTCAAAAAGACAAACAATCATTCAACAAATAGAACTAAATTGTCAATGCTTTTGCTACTTACGGCAACCAGTGTAATAATGAAGGGTAGAAAACATCACCTCTTACTTTGTTACCCAAAAATTTTTATAAACACGTGTCTAGGTTAACTCATTGCTAGAAGAAAATGTTTTCCCCTCCATTTAACTTAATTTGTAAACAGTGTATTATTCTGTGTGACATAAATATTTCATTATAAGGATGTGACCTTGTAGTAATTTATCTTAATTCCAAATTGATGGCTTTGGAAACAGTTTGATTACTGTAACTTCGTTTTTTGGCCGGATACTGATAAGTTTCAAAGATTTTACCTAACAAACCGTTTGAAGTTAGCAACTAACCTGAAAGTAATTTTCTTATAACAACGGGGTTCGTAAATTTTTGTAAAATTATTGTCATCCTTCTTCTAGAGATGTCAGACATCAAACTCTTGTGCTAACTTATAAAGTTCTTGATTGTCCAAGGACAGTTACCCCCGTCATCTAATTCAACAATTACGTCCCCATTCTTCTTTTTTTTTTCAATTTTAAGCTGGTTGTTCATATTTAATTTGATTAGTTAGTTAAATATTTATTACTGCTTGCCATATATACATAAAATAAAATTTTACAAATATATGGCAACGAACATGACCACACATCAGGGTGTTTGCCCTACTAGTTTACATCAAAATTTTGTTCAATAAATTTTATTACTTTTTTACTCTTAATAAATTTGAGAATACGAAACTCTTTGATTTCCTCATTCATTGATTAATGTTTCTCATAAGATAGGGCGGGCATCTATTGATGAGATGGTCTGCACTTTGCAGTTTTTTCATACAGAGATTGCATGTTGAGTGTATGTCTTTCCACATGCTTAGGTGGGCCAGAAAAGACCCCTTTCAAGTGTAAGCATGTACAATGAGTCTTTATTGTTCTCTTCCGAACTTGATACACTTCGACTTCGGCTTATTAAACAAAGTATGTGTATACTTCATACTTTTTATGTCGAACCAATATTAATAGAAGAAGTCATTAATTATCTTCTTTATGTAGCTTGGAGAAGGTAATTCATGACTTCTTCTATCAATATATATGTTAAATTTGATATCAGAGAACAAATTTTTTTTATAGCACCTAATCTTGTAATCTGTAAAGCTTCTTAAATATATATGTTGGTACTAAATATATATTCATTTATGTATACAATGGTGGAATAATCTAAGGATGCAGTTTAACGGAAAAGAAGTAATAAGTAGGATTTGATTTATATACCTATTAATGCTCTAAGTGTAAATAAAAAGGCAAATGATACTCACGGTAGTAAATCATAATTTATTAAAATGCAAAACAAAAAACATACAAACATACGCAACGGCAAACATTTCGTATTATTATTAAAAACAGTCATAATCTATTAAAAAGTGCAAAAAGTTATGAATTAAATATGTTATTTATGAGAAAGTATAAACGAAGACTTTGAGTTATAATTTTCTTTCATTTAATAACTCACATATAAATAAATATGAGATGTTTCAAATCAATTCAAAAATATTTTAAGGTTTCTCAAAGCTCAATCATATCCTAATACATTTACTTATATACATGTTTTTGTCTGTAAATAAGAAAAAAACTGTTAGTTAACCCTCGATTACTTCCCTAAAATCCTTAAATATCTTAAACTATTTCATCCAAATTACAATTGTAAATATTCTTCAAAATTACATAAAAATAATACATTGAGTTAAAGTCAATTAGAAAAGTACATTTTTTTAAAATTAGTTATAAACATATTAGATTGACTTATAGGAAAATATAATTTGGGACTATTATATTTAATACATTTTAATTTTAATTATGTTGAAAAATTCTATGAAGTATTTAATATTTTTATGAAATTTTAGTTACTATATATGTATTTCTTAATTTTTATTAGGTTAAGTTTGATATATAAAATAATAGCTTTAATTATATTTTAAAACGCGTATATTTGAAATAAGGAAAATAAGAAAAGCATAAGACTGACTTGAAAGCTAACACTAGAACAACAAGGGCACCATTTTTGATACCATTTGGGATTCTATGAAATATTGTAATAAAATTTTGATTGTATATGTTCAGAAGTTCTTGAATTTTTATAAATCATTATATTAACCACAAAAAAAAAAAAAAAAATAGTAATCGTTTTGTTGATATAGTGAACACTACCTAAACAGACTTGGGTACCATATTTCATATCCAATCATTTCAAATAATATTTTTGTTTTACAATTGTGTATGAACAAGGTCAAACAAGTTCAAAGATGAATGGACACCTCTAGAAAAGAATCTTGTACTTTCCTTTTTCAAATATAAAATATATTTATGTTCCTAAACTAAACATTCTGTTTCCTCCCTTTATTATCCCAAAATAGTTCATTGAAGAAATAAGACATTATTTTGTGTTCGCATCGTAATCCAATTCAGAAAGTAATTATTTCGAATTGGAAGCAGATGAAAAATATGTCCAACCACCTCAAAGATGTACATCTGATTCTCAAGACTATTCTAATTTTTTTTTACAAGCCTCTCGTTAAGTAATGTTGTTGAAAACCTTTTTTGGTTTTGGTAGACGCTATTTGTATTTGTTTACGATTAAGTGGTGTATTTTACAATTTTTATAATAGAACTAAAGACAACTCAATTCCCGCTTACTAAACAACATAATTCAACCGACTTATTTATATAATCATTGTTTATCGGTACGGGCAATACAATCTGGCACAAAAAAAAATGAAAATTGAAAGAGTTCAGCCCATTTTAGACAAGAAAACATTTTTAAAGGAAGTTCCTGGTCCATCATCATTTTCTAAACTTTACATCAATTGGGACCAGTTCAAATTTTAATTTTGTTTTCAAACCTTTAAATATTTAATTTTTTCTGTCTTCCAATGTCTATAGAAACTTAATATAGCATTAATTTGGATTTTGGACTTTGGCTATGTCGGCTGCATCGACTTGGAAAATTAATTGTTTGTGGCTCTAAAAAAGCAAAAGAAAACGTGAGTGTTTGTATTCTTTTGACTATAGCTTCGCAAAGGCTTTTTTGTATATCATTGATATTGGTATAAAATCAAAGCTAATAAACTGTGCTTTAATTTTTATAAATATGTTATTAGACCTTTATTTGTGACCCTGGGTAAATTTAACCCGATATATTAAAAAATGCTTGTTTTGTTTATTGTTTTTTCCCCTGTCGTTTTAGTTACTCTCCAGAGTTATTATTATCTTGACTTATATGTATAGAAAAATAGAATTTAATAGAATTAAATATATTTTACTTCGTAAAAGCTAATAACTTTATACCAAAAATAATTCAATATAGCGCATAAGAAATACATAGATTTCTTATGGATTAAATTAGATTCCTTCAAAATAATATATTTATTTATTTGGTATTCTACAACTTGTAGAAAACAGTTTCACTGCCTTTGGTCGGTGGTAATCCTAGTTATGAAATCACTCATGAGTTTTACGACTATTTCAACAACATTATTGGTCACTTTTACTGACTTCACAAATTCACATACTGCTCTATGGTTTTCATTTTTTTCCAGGTGTCAACCGGTGTAATAAGACTGTCACTTTTCAATCCAAGAGTATAATAAAGAAAATGTGACTCAGTTTCTAACAAGTCTGTGAGAGATGTAGCTTGAGTGATGCCTGGAAAAACTGACTACCTAATTTACAAAACTCCAGGTTTTGAATTTTTGATAGCTTGATTGCCAGCTTTTTTTAATAGGGGTTAGCATGCTCTCAAGTTAACTGAATAAAGTGAATGGTACTAATTTCTGAGTCATATACCAAGTGTGACTTCTCATTTTCTTCATAACAGAGGTGAATAGCTAATTATCAACATGTTGATAGTGAAGCATGTTTTTAATCAATTGCAAATCATAGATAGGAACATCAGCAGCAGATTTGGCTGATATCCAGTGCTTTCAATAAAATAAAGCCAGGAATGTGTTTATTCTCCTAGTTTAATGATGGTGCCCTTTTCGTATTTTAGTCAATTTAAAAAGATTAACATTTTCATAGCATATGCATTCTTGGCAATCCAACAGTATTGGCAAATTGCACTGGTCTTGGTCCAATACATACCTCGACTCGGTTTATTACTGAGAATAATCAAGCACAGCTCCGCTTCTTATCTTAAGTCTGCCATTGGGGATGTCTTCTTTAAAAATTGTTTATGGCAATATTGATCATATGGTAAAATGTAGAATAGTTTAAGCTCATTACAAACTTTAGACTGATGTATGGACAACAAGCAAACGAGAAATACTCTAATTAATTGCAACAATGTATGATAGAGAAATCTGAGTCAACAAGGAAAATTAGGGATCCATCTCTCGCGACAGATATATAAAATTTTTGAGATTTATCCGCCTTGATATTTTTTCTACAAGATCACAAAGATACCAAAACAACAAGTTTGACCTTGATGTCAACACAATGGGATGGATTAGTCCAAAATTATAAATGAGTGAAAAGACTGGGTAAAATTATTAATATTGATGAGCAACTATTCATAACAGAGCCTAAATATCTATTTACTCAATATATGGCTAGGAAGCCTGATTAATTTGATATTAAATTTTTGTTAGTAGTAGTTTAGGAACTTTGAAATATACTCGCAAAAAAATAACTCCTGAACAAAAGCTACCAAAAATGCACTAAATTCAAGATTTTTTGTAAATAATAAAATATGGACTTCTTATAAAAAAAGAACTGAACTATATTAAGTTTGAGCTCTATTCACAAAAATATATGTGAGAATTTCGTAAGAAAAGAAATCGTTACCCGAAAAAATTCAGTATTATGACGAAAAATTATGGAGTTTATATTCTAGATCAAATGGTCATACTTTATTCAAACAAAAAAGTATTTTCGCTAATGGCCTTTGCAATTTTTTTCTAATATTATGGATTTTGCTTGTATAAATGCTGTTATCTTGGTTAGCGAAGTGACGGGTAACACATTATTTTCAATTTTATCACCCACTAACAGTTACAAATATTTAAAAATAAATGGGTATCATTTTTGAAATCAACCGTAGTTTAAGAGGGGTCGTTACCATCCATTACAAAACCTTGAAAAAAAAAATTATGAATTAAGAACAGAAAAAAAACAATTTTATAAAATTGGGGATTCAGAAAATCTTAGTTCACTATCGAAGGGTGAAATATTTTGGTTTAATAAACACCCTTGGAAATAAAGAGTGCAATATGTTTCAATTATGGCAAAACACAAATAAATATCAATACATATTATATATTTACTTCCATTTTTTATTCAATCCGTTACACCTCTGCAAAAAAAGGGCGTATTTGTACTAATATCATGAAGCATGGGAAAACATTTGTAAAATAAAATAATATCATTTATTTGCAATCATTTTCCAACAATACATAGGTCATGTTGTAAACCCTAATTAAAACCAGAGACTTCTGAAAATAATGTTTTATTTAATTAATTAATATTTGCATGGCTTTTTTTTTGGAAAAATTCTTATTATGAGTAATTTTGAATAGAAATCTATATTCGTTTATAGTGTCAAATATAACAGTTTTAATACTCCAATAGAAAATTTTCATGATAAATTCTGATATTATAAATAATAAAAATATTTTCAAGGCATATAAATATAATTGAAATAACTTTTTTTTAAATAGAGTGAATATTTCGATATACACCCTTTGTAGGGAAATAAAAATAATCCTCAACTACATTTATACATATTATGAAAGTCCTTATACAACCTAATTACATTATTGTTGCAATAATTCTCATGAAATACTAAGGATTAAATAATGTTACAACTTTGAATTAACTATACTAATGACATAGTTGCAATTGTGTGCTTATGGCTGCTAAATGTATTACATATCTAAGCTCTAACAAAAAATTGTTTTACCAGCTAAATATTCTTGAAAAAATATTTGTTCAAGCACAAATATTTGCACGTTAATGTTTGACTTTTTTATTTTTTTTTGATCAGAGATATATAAAAGTAATTTTATGTTCTACTAAAACCCCTTCCGAAATAATATTATGTTTTTTTCTCTCCCCAAAATAAAGATAAATTAATCAAATTGTATTTATTTTATAATAATAAATATACAAATGATTGTCAAAAACAATCCTTAAAAAAAATCAGGATAAGAAAAATTGTCCAATTTAGTTATCCTTTTTACATCAAACTTCATAAACGTATTTTGGTCAATTTTGAAGGTCATATTCAAACTTTTGTTTTGATTTGAGATACCCTAGAATTTTAGGTTTAGCTAAGAACTTTCATTAAAGTTATATATAAATTGTCTAACAAATGATTTCTTTAAAATCAAATCTCTCAATTTCTAATTCATGGATTATAGACATTAGCACGCCTTCAAAAAATTGATCAGAATAAATTGTTGATTGAAATGATAAATTATGCAATCAAGACTCAATTTATAAAAAAACTACTTGCTTAATTTTTGACGGGTCACATATATATGTGTAATTCTGACCCATAAATATGAAGATATATTTATAATTAAATAAATGAGTTAGGTTAATCCACCTATGGTGTAATGTGAAATGAATTATAGACTTGGGATCCCTTTATTGGATATGTAAATATTTGTAAAACTTCCAGCTTGTTTTTATGTCAAAGGGTCACACATATCCTTATATGTAAACTATGGATTTTTAGAAAGAAGTTTTTGAATTAACAATAAATATAATATGTAGTTGTTCATTAGATATTCATTTGGTCGAGATCCGTCCCGGATATGTCATACAAAAAAATCGGTCTGGAATGATTTTTTCATAAATTCGGTCAAGTTTGATTCTATTGATAAATTGTTCATGACACCAGGGATTCAAAACTGGTACGATTACTACATATGAAGTAAAATTGTGGCACAAATTGCATTTCAACCATTTATATCCAAGAGGTATGGGAGAAAATTGATCCATATATTAGGACTAAAAAAATCGGTCTATGATTTGGAAACGATAAAAATTCGATCTATGGTCTGAAATCGCATTCTAGACTGAAGTATTGGTCCCAATCGGACTAGAAATAATAACTTGATACCAAATTTTCTCTTAAACTGAGTCTCCAAACTAGTTGTTCATAACTTTCGTTGTGTGTGTATTTTTCCATCTTATTTTGTTTTTATTAGCGTGTTAACAAATTTTTTCTACGTATTATAATCATATGTATACATAATAAATTTAACTCCTTTGTTCCTATTGACTCTGAGCTTTACTTCATCTACAATGTGATTTTACAAATAATATAAATATATCACATAAATATGCGTATGTATAACACCATATATCTTTTTTTTTGTGTGCTTGGGGGGGGGATACATTATTTGTAGATATTTGCAGGTTCCCTAATGAGCATATATTATATTCAGAAAACTCACCTATCAAAAAAATATAACGCTTCGAACATGGAAGTCTTTCAAATTCTGGTTTTATTAATTCTGTGCTATTGTTTTAATTTTTTTTTTAAGTCATTTTTTTTGGTTTTATAGGTTTTTATCGTATTGTATACATATATGCTATTAATAGATAAAAATAAGTCACGGTCTTTGGACTATAAGTTGCACACATTGCTGTATTAAAATGAGGGAGGTTATACCGTTGAGAATATATTAATACATTTTAAAGTAAAAATTATTTCATTGTTTTAATATTTTGAAAAAATCAATAATTTAATTTTAAAGTAAAAGTACAATGAATAATTTTCCTCCCTTGTATTTTTGAAAAACAACATTCATTTTTTCATTGGAGTACCTATACTATAATAATTAATTCCTTGATTGAAATATACAATTATTGGTTCCGTATGAAATCTGGTCTTTGATTATATTCGTTTGGAGAGTTTTATTTTTTACCCTTTTTGGTAGGTTTGAAACAAAAAAAAATTGTATGAAATATAACATAAATCTACATAAAAATGAATTCACTTTCTACAAATTCTTATAATAATCAGAAATACAGGCTTTTCATTTTGTTTGGGATCATCCATTTCTGAGGAAATGTATTTTAAAAAACCTTTTTTACCCTTGGGTGTAAAGGACGAAAAAATCTAGTTTTCATTTGTTTTATATTTAAGTTATTTATTTAAAGTTCAAAGAAATTGTAAAGGATCTTTGGAAAGTAAAATTTTATTGACTTTTGCTATGATTTTAATAATGAAAATAAGTTTTTATAATACTAAAATTAAATGAAAGGTTAAAAAATCAATATTCCGACCACTAATTATCAAAATGAGTATACAAATCAACTATTGACAGAAAAAAAGCAACAGTTTTTCTCTTGAAAATTTCATTGTTCTAATATTTTGAATTGTAGGCACTCTTTACATGCTTTCATTCGAGTCCAGCTGATATATACTCATAATACAACTTTTTTTTTCCTGCAAAATTAACAGTTGATACAAAATAAAATAAATTCTTTATAATAGTCTTATATAACACTGTATTCAGCTTAAGAAGGAACTTAATATGAAGTACTTAATTATTGTAGTGTAGTAAAATATATTTCAGATGAAGTTATGAATAACATTAAATAAGTATTTTACTTATTTCTATTATATTTTAACATGTATAAGGCAAAAAAAAACGAAATTTGTTTCTTTTTATATAAAATTTTCTCCCTTAAATTCTTTTTATTTTGGGCGGTTGAAATTTTTAATATTTTTTTGCTATTATTAATTATTGAAAAACATAATTTTATTTTCATCTTTGTAAAATACAAAAAATATTTAAATGACCATTTTTGGATAATCATAGTCCCGTATCAAAATTTTGAGTACTCTAGAAGTTTCCAAATCGAGTGTGATGGGAAATATAAATGTGAAAGACACATAAAGGAACTTAAATGGATTGAATATTTTTTGTCAAATTTTTAGAAAGACATTTCATTTTTTTCATCTCTAATATGAGTTTACTTCAAAAAAAGATACGAAAATCGTATTTCCCATAAATAATAAAAGCCTTTCTTAACAAATAATTCTTTACTAACCTTTTTTGAAAAAAAGTCAAGAATTTTGCTTATAATTTCCATGGTTGTGTCAATATTTAGTTGCATTAAGTTATTTTCTAGAGAATCCCTTTTATGTAAATGCCTATATTTTATTTCTTCAAAGGGACCTCAAAATTTCCAACTGACAGTACATTTTTTCTAATTATAATGACGAATTTTCACATGACGTCAATATTGTTAATATTGGTCATTTTGGGACCTAAATAACTAGGTTTTATAACAATTTAACATTTTTCCAATAGTATGAAAGAAAATAGTAAACTATTTGATGTCAAAATGGGCCAACAAATAAAAGGACTTAGATCTTACTAACTTTCAAAAATACATCCCTTTATTTTGTAGTGTTATTATTTATCTGATCCTAAAATGTATTACAAATATGTTATTAAACCATTATTATTTAAATTTTATAGATAAAAATTAACTATAAAAATGGAAAAAAAAGAAGACTTTTTCTCTAATTGGCCTACTTTTCTCTTTACTATATTTATAAAAAAAAAAGCATATTTAGCCTTGTAAGGTTTTTTTAACATTTTTCTTCAATAATATTCAAATATCAGTATTTATCTATAAAATCATTGATCCGGGATGTGTACCAGATTGATCCAAAAAATCAAATTTGCCCGACCCACCAATCCAAGGCCCAAGGAAAGATCTAAGATCGAAGAAATAATCTCAAATGCACTCTTTATAATGTATGGCGCTAGGTCTTCATGGTGAGCTATGCTAAGAACTTTGGAAGATCTGGTGCAGATGCATAAATAAATTTTTGATGTTTTTGACGAGAGAGGAGAGAAAGCGGATTTACAATTGTAAAGGAATAATAATATTTATCAGAAATGCTTAAAATCCATTGTAAAATGGGTATGTTAAAAAAAAAGGAGCCGAAAATCAAAATGGTAACCCTGACAATTAGACAATTAGAAGAATTTTTAGGAGGAGAGAAGGAATAATGCTCATGGGGTTTCATTAGATCTGCTTCAATCAGCTGTACAATAGAGGAAGGACATAAGGATTAAAAAAAAACAGATATACATCATTGTTTATGAGTATCTCTTTCTTAAAATTGGCTGGAGTTCTTTTTTTATACATCCTATTCTTTTATGAGGAATAGAATGATTCATTTAGTTATTGTTAATAATAATTGAATAAATTTTTTAGATAGGTAATGATTAAGTGTTTATATATATATATTTACATATGTAGATGGTTAATGTAATAAAATAAATAATGTTATTATAATAATAAAAATATTTTCATGCTGTATTCAATGCAGGTGTTAATTATTTTAATTTATAAAGTTATTGGATGGAGTTTTATTAGAATTTATTAGAATTGTGTTCACTTTTTTTAGTTCAAATATCAACTTTGATTCCTTAAAATGGGGGTTCCTTCAATTATGATGCAGTTTATGACAATCAACATAAAAATGGTCAATATTGGACTCATTGAATATACATATATATATATATTTTTTTGCAAACTAAATATAGGCATCTTTTGTCTAACTTATGCAACACAAGTTTTGTTTATAGTACGGTGTACATTAAAATACATACATCACAAATCGTGTGGAAAAATACAATATTAGGGAGCTTTCTTGTTGTTATTCTTTTCGTGTTTGTTATTAATTTCAAGTTTGGATATTCAAGAAATGCACACTTATACGTTTGTGCAAAAAAAAAGTTTATTGGGGATTTTGTTTATATGTATATGTATAATTTTTAATAAGTATGAGTGATGTAATTTTTTGTATACATGCAAAGGAAAGGGAATTGGAAGGGGGGAGTTTAGCTTTCATCCTTGATAACAAAATCTGCATTTCTTAATAAAGTACATTGTTGATGGAGTAAAAGTAAAATTATACACCAAGTGACGAAAGAAAATCACATTCGATCAATATTTGTCCAAAGTAATATCTACACAACCTTTTTTTTTGTCCACTATGTGTGTTATTGTACCATGAATTTAACTTCCAAACTAACTACACAGTAGGGTCTTTTTAACAGTTCAAATTATTTTAACAAAATTATTATTTTATAAAATGGCTCATATGAGAATAATTTTCGTACCCTTTAGATTTTAAAATCTTCTTATGAAAAAACCGCCTTATTGAAAGTTTTTTCTAGCATTCAAGTAGTTATCAGTAAAGCCTTATATCCAAGTAAAGATTTTTTTCTTGGATAAACTAATACTAGTTTTTTCGCTAGTATAACTAACTAAGCAACTTCTATGAATAAACAAAGTGAATTCTGCAAAGGGAAAAAAATTTCGTCCCTTCGCAATAGAGAAAATTATAAAACAATGCATGTGGTATCATAAAAAGGGAAATATTCGAGGCCAAGAAAAGATTTCATATAGATAATCATTTTTAATAATTGAATCACATATTTTTTAGGTTTGGTTTGGAGTTAATGCTGTAAACTCTAAGTATTTTTGACATAAAAACATGAAATAGAGATCCTGACAGTTTGAAAAAAGTTTTGAGAGAAGAGATGCTATGTTGTTATTACTTTTTCTAAAAGCACCTTTGCCCCCTCTCCTTTCTTTTTGCAAAAACATAGGGAGGAATTACTCCAATGTCGATTCTCAATTCTGCTCCAAATCTAACAAGGACTTTTATTAATAACTCCTCAACAAATCTTTAGTGTTACTCTTTCTAATTTATGATCACAAACACTTGCAGGTTAGAATTTATCTCTTCAATATTCAAGATAATATATTTGAAAAATAATAAACATATCTCAGAATACCAATAAGAAAAAAACTTTTACACTAGAAAATGTTTAAAATTTACAACTCTATCTGGAGTTTTCTTCAAATTTTGAAAACTCATCTCACATTTTCCAATTTTTTAAGTAATTGTAAATTAGTTAGTAAATGTTAATTCAAACAAATTTAACAACTTTTTTTTTGTAGCCTTGAGTAGAAGTGCCAATAATGTAAAATATCATTGCTGTACTGTTGTAAGAAATTCTTGCAAATAAACATATATGTTTGTGCAAAAATTTATTACTATCACACATTTTTCAAATGTGTTTTCTCTCATTGAAATACCCATGTTTTATAACAGCATATTTATGCATAAAGTAAAGAAAATATAAACTCACATGGTTGAACAAATTTGGTATTTATTCAAATTGTCCGAAAATGATGGCGTTTGAAGTACGTTTCTGAGATATGAAGCTCTCTATTTTCATAATTTTACATGAAAGGATGATGCACATCAATATTCAAATAGTCATATGATCTGAACATGATGTCCAAATTCAACAAATAAATAAGTTCTGAATAGTAAAGATATGTTAAGCAAAATTAAGTTCTTTCCTATTTTCAATACAGTTGGCATTAAAATCATGACCATATCATTTGGATTTTGACCTAGTATATTAAATAATATTAATTATTTAGCTCTGAATGTTGTCCACGGAATGTACAAAGATAAAAAGAGTAGATATGTTATGTTACTTATATATTTCATCAAATGCAGATTTTGGAAACGTAAGGCTAGCAAGTTAAGTGCCAGGTGCACTTCCATGTCTCTAGTCGTATTCGAGTATAATCGGTTTGTATCAATGGTCATACAACTAAGTAAATGTAATTTTTTTGAGATATATGTATTGTAGTTGAGTCATTAATTATTTAAGAAAAATGTTTATTTATTGATTAAATTAATTTAAAACATAGATATTCTATATGTTTTTGAGAATGTTTGAATTATTTATGATGATAATTTTTTTTTAAATCTATCAAATTAAAATAAAAATATTTTATATTTACTTTTATCTAAAACAAATGTACTTTCAAAAAAGGATTATATCAACAGTAGTTATAATCAATTTTAATGACATACTTTTATGTTTGTTTGTTCTAAATTCAATTGTTCAATATTATTTATATCATAATTGATTTTTGTTACATAAATTATAGAAAAAAAGATATAAATATATTATTACATATGCATTACGGCTATACCGTTATGCAAAGATATATTTATATATCTATGCATATTTATCAATTGTTGCAAAAAAATTACATTAATAGAAATACATTAAAACAACACAAAAACTTAATCAAAATTTAAAAATAATTTTTACTTTAAGTTTAGTTTTTCCAATTAACGAAAGTTTGATTATTCAAAGAATATTAAATCCATTTGTGTAGAGTTGGATAAAATAAATAGTATGCTAACAAAAATAAATCGCTTATCAAAATTGTGATCCTCACAATTTTTTTTTTTTTTTTTGGAGGAGAGCATCTAAGATGTAATGACATTTTATTAGATAAACTACAAGCAGTTATAAAAGGATAGAAATATACATAAATACCACTCCGACATTTAATATCTAGCACCAAAATTGGCAGAAAATACTAAAATATCAATCTTAAATTCAACTCTGAATCCAACAAAGACTAACCATTATATCTCCAGAAAAAACCTTAGTTTCGAAGTTTTTATAATATTAGTGATTACTGTATAACCAGAAGTTCTTTCTTAAGAATTATGATATCAGCTTTTGAAAAAAAACACATTGGTTAGTTTGTCAATTAGAAGAAATCTTGAACGCGTTTTATTTTACATTTTCTACTACTCTACATATGTGCCGAACATACATAATTCATTATATCAAGGTTTTGAAAGTTGGGCAATTTTTTTCGGATAAAAATGATATTTTGATGTTAATTAAGTTTGATACTATATATGAAGGCAAGTTATCATAATTTAGAGAAATTGAATATAAATTTGTTTAAGGTACAAAAAATTCTTAAGGGAAATACTTTATAGCTTTCTTTATACTTTATATTTTGTTCAGCTAGTAAGATTAATAGAAATAGAACTTATCTTCGGTTTTTATATTTTTCTTACCCCTATTATTTTATCTTCATCCTCCATAATTAACTATTCATCTAGTGTAAAATAAAATCATTAATATTGATTATTTTAATCAATTAACAACTCATACTGAATACTTGTTTAATATAATATTAGTATTTTTGAACTATTTTTGCATATTTTATTTTCATATATTTTAATCTATACAGTAATCTAGATATATAGTATTATGAAATGAATACAAACCGTGCAGATTATGTTGTATGACAATATTTTTTATCAGGTTTTACAGGTTTAATATTTCAAACAATTAACCAATAATTAAATCTGCTTGTGTTTTTTTCTGAACAAAATGGACGTAGACAGCTACTCAGAGCTAGTACGCACCACGTTATTTCCCTTACTGAGTCTAGAAACTGTGTTGGTCTCTAGTTCAATGTAAACGGGGTTAAGATTAGGTGAAGTAGGAGACCAAAAGTATTCAAAATTGTCTTTATATTTATTTTGCAGTGTGGGCTGGTGCCCACACTATACCACCATGTATGTACTGAATATATATACTGAAATTGACAAAAAATTTATATTTAACTAATGTGTAGGAATAAAGTTAATAAGTTACACTATCTATAATTTCTTTTTTAAATATAATAATATTTTTAATTACATTGAATTTACTCAATGGTATTTAGTTTTATGAAAGGAGTCAAACTAAAATGCAAAAAGAGACAAGTAATTAGCATATTACTTTTGTAATACCCAAAGTTTGCATATTTTTAAACATGAAGTTTTGGCTTACCTTTTTTTTTTTCAAAGGACTGCTTAACCCATTTAAACAGTTTATTACAAAGAAAGTTTTTAGATCCTTCTGGATATAATAAAACACTGAACCACAATCAAAAAATTTACTTTATTATGACTGGGTAGTTGACATAATCCTTCATAGATTACAAATAATCCGTTTGACCCCGTTTTTTTTTTTCAAGTTATTCAAAATAAATAGTGTGGATTTTGAAAAAATTTAAATATTGTTTTCTAAATTAACCAAAATACTTTTTATTAGAGGAAAGCCAAAATTATTTTTATCGTTCTTCCTTTGAGTGATAAAGCATGGATTTAATGCAATACAATATTAAGGGACAAATGTTTTTAAGCAATTTAATAAATTGAAAAAAGTTTTTTAACGATACAAAATGGCACATATGACTCTTACATTCATTCTTTTCATGATTCATAATCTTCTCACCAACAAAAATATAGTATTTAGTTTTCCAATTGTCCTCAGCAAAGTCATGCATCATATACATACTTCAAACCTGGTATAATAGTCACTCCACTCTGCGACCATATCTAATTCCCAAGCTGTTATTTCATATCATAAAAATACTTTATTATTCAGTCTCACTGCAATCTCCGGCCACATAAACTATGTAATTGTTTATGTGTGAGCCAAAATTTTAACTCTCACTTTTCAAACTTACAAAGATGTTTCAGTATAAAAAACTAAATTGGAATGACCAAATATAACTTTACTGACGTCTCTCTTGACAAGTTAATAATTAAAATATGCAGAAGTAGTGAATTGAATTGTAATTTTTTGTATATGGCTGATTATGTTTAGTATAAGGCTAGTAAAATTATAGTATACCTTCAGAGGTTAGTTAAGAAAGGTGATAGTCTCATAATTTATTCGTTTGAATATCTTAACATTAGAGCTTTAGTCAAGTCTCTAGTTAATAATTTTTTTTCTATTTGTCGAAAAGATAACATGTTAAATCATTCATATAAAATACCACTTGGTGCTGGAGAAATGCCAATTTGATCACAGTTTAGGATTGAAGATGGTTCTTCTCCAGTAATACATGAATTTATTTAATTTCATGATATTATTATAATAAACTTTGCTTTTCATATACATAAATGAATTTTTTACTCAAATTTCATCCTTTCCCTTGTACTTTAGTAAAGAATGAATGCTATTCCATTACTGCCCGATGTTAATTATATTCCATCATTCACTATTTTCAACTTTTGAATTCCTCCACAAATACCAAACCTGGTTTATAAGGCAATATTGACAAAGTGGCCACTTTTTTAGTTTATATTGTCTGATCTTCATACAGGTATGTTGACTGTATGATCAGTCATCATTTATTAAAAAAGACAATTATCAAAAAATTTAAAGTATGACAACGCAAAAGTTGATTCTCTTTTATAAATAAATATTTATGCATGCATTTTATATTTTAAAAAATAACTTATTAAATGACGAAATAACAAGGATTATGTGAATAATAAACAAAGTTGTATAATCCTTAGAATGTAACTATTTTATATAAATATCCATGTTCCTTTAATAACCCCCCCCCCACCCCCAACAAAAAAAACACTTTATCATGTTTCTATATAATAGTATTTAATTTTACAACCCTTGAGCTACATATATATATATGGAAATACAAAAGTACCAATTTCTATCTATCAAATTGGATGTTTGAAAATAATAAATACATATATAAAAAATATATATGTCAAATAGAGACTCGGCCCAAGTTTGTTTAGTCTTGAGTGATTCCTTCTACACTGTATTAGACCGCTATTTAAGTCGAGGCAGCAGTTTGAAGATTAAAATTTGGTCCCTTTTAATCGTGAACCGATTTTTGATCGAATTGCTATCTGTGGGGCAAAATTTAATTGTTTTTAATGGTGAACTGATTTTTCGATCTCTTTTGGTTGAGTAAATTTTCACCACTCTCGTTTTACAAACAGATTTTCTATCAAATTCCAATTGTACAATTTGTATAAATCGTTCAATGACTATAAAAAAATATCCGGTATTGGGGTGTCAGCTGTTGATTTTTCGGTTTCCCCCTTAATAAAAGATTTTACTAACTACTTTATACTAATTTTGGAACTTTTTTCTGGTTTTTTTAGTAGAAAGGCTAAAAGATACAATATAATTTAATGTGTAACACTTTGAACTTCTTATGACGTCATTTTAGTACATGACGTTAGCTGCAGTTAATACATAAAATTGGTCATTACCTTTTTGTATCTTTCTATGATACTAAATAAAGTTTTTTAAAGTATCGACATAGTTTGCTCCAACAAAAATGATAATGATCTCTGACTAGTTTATTATATCCAAACTAAAGCCCAGCACAAATATACGTTTATGTATGCTCACAACAGGCAAATTTTTCATAGTCAGTCCTATCCATATAGTATAAACAGAAAGTTCCAGACTCCTACCTTTGACTTTTTGAACATGTGTACCTACATACATAGGTACTTAATATTCAAAAGGTAAAATAAAAAATATATAAAGTTATGACTATTTTTATAACCTTTCTCTGAAGACAAAACACTTCTTTATTGACTGTATTAGAACACTAAGTATATGTCTGTTATTTGTTTGAAATACTAGTAGACTTATTTGTAAAATAATAAAAGAAATGCCGAAGAAGGGATAAGGTGTGTATATGAATGAAAGTAGTAGGTCTGTAGTGGGTTTTTATATTTTATTTTATTTTTTTCTAGAGGGTAAAACAGCACAAATACTACATATATATATTTAGTGATAGGTTTTTTCACCCCTTTTTCATAATAAAAGAGGTAATGTTCTTATATATATTAGATTATAATAATAATATAAATCAAAAAGCAACGAAGATTTGAAAGGGAGTGAGGGGGGATATATTCTGGAGTAAGAAGCTTTAATACACTTTCGATACTGAATAAAAATGAAAAACTTACACATGTATCAAAATGTGATCGAATCTGATACTGTGGATAAATGTTTCATAATTCTATTTTTTTTACGTTACCGATGCTTACAGAACAATGGGTAAGTTCAATCCTAAGAAATCTTTTTACAAACGGTGGTGCAAAATTAGAGTTGAATTAACTTGGTTGTTTTTAAATTCAGAGGTTTAGAGACGTTTCCAGCAGAATGGGGTGCTGGTTCACACTACAAATGAAGTGCAATAATTGTGCCAGTACAATTTTTAGAACTTTTTTTTTTTTTTTTTTTTGGGGGCAGAAAAAAGATCAACTTCCTTGACTTTTCAATATTGGGTATGGTTTAAGAGTAGGCCAATGCAGTTTCAGCAAGGGCTGACTGATGGCACCTGCAAAATAATATGAATTACATAGTTTTAATACCTACTACAATAAAAACCATTATTTGTAAGAAATTTAATATTTTTGACCACGTTTTATGCGCAAGGTGTAAATTAAAATGAGGGACTGCGACTACGTTGCCCTTTAACTTGGTTTTGAGAAGGTATGCAAAAACTTTTTAGAGCTTACGTCTAAATATAGAAATTATCCGCTTTTTTATTGTTTAATGAGCAACCCCATAAAACAGTAAAGAAAACTGATTAATTTTTGTCTGAACACTTCTTGACTCAAATTGTGATTGGCTAACAACAAACTAATTTTGGGTTTTTTCTTTCTGTTTTTGGAGAAACATTGAAAGATCACATAATATAATAATATACAAAATTGTCAATCTAAAAAATAAAAACTGACAGAAGTCAAAAAGTATGAAATAAACTGTGTTAAACTATTTTCTTTCTTTCTCTAATAACTTGTAGGTTAATGGCAAAGACGCTGAATAAGAAAAGGGGTAGATATTTTTCTTTCTTGGACTATAAAGTATATTCTTTTATTTAATTTTTTTTTTCATCATCATAGATATGCCTGCTGAATAATTGAAAAGTTTTTGATGCATGGAATTGACATTTTTGTTACAAAAGTAATATAAATGAACTTGTTAAAAATAACTTAAAAATCGTTATAATATTTTAATGGTTGTACTCTCAAGTGTAAAAAAAATAAATGTTTGTATTTTTATTTCATTTGTAATCATAGAAATAATCAGATACTTACACATACTTTACCAAAAAAGAAACAAAAAAAAACATTGTTATATAGATATATGCGAGCTTAAACAAATTGAAACGCTTTTCATTCCAATAACACGAATGTTTCTGTCTGTTTGTTTAAGAAAAAAAAAAGTTTTTTTATATACTTTTATTGTTTTAAAAAGTGCAACAAAATTGTACCTAGTGGTTTGCTTATTTTTGTTCTTATAAGTAAAAAAAGAGCAAATTCATTTTTGAGAGAGACCGAGAACAGTTTCAACACTTTTGGGTTTTCGCTCAATTACATGAAGCTGGGCTGACTCAAACACGCCAAAATTTAATACAATATATGAAGATATATCTGTTACAGTTTAAATTGAGTACTAAATTATATTATTGAGTAATTTTCAACCAAATATCATATAAATACAAAGCGTCAAAGGAAGCAACTCTCCCCGTAGCTATGAACGATTGCATGAGTAATACAAAAATTAATTTAAAATTACATAAATAAGGATTCATAATACTTTTTGATATCAAAATAATTAGATATTTCAAGGTATAATATGATTAACTTTCAATTTATAATATAATTAACTTTAATTGTATAATATTAGACTATGAAAAATTGTACAACAGTTGAGAAAAATTGGTCAAAAACAATCAGGTTTGGGGTCTTAATTGTTTCTTTGTTTTTGTTGTTTTTTTATAAAAGAAAAGATTTAATTATACAATTAATTTTATTATAAATAAATGATAATAGTGAAAATGTTACTTAGTCCAAGGATTTTACTTGGAAATATGATCTAAAAAATCCAATCTTTTATATGAAAATTATTTTTTGGCGTCATAAATCCTTCTGGAACATTAGGTTCTCATTGAACCATCATTATCATACTGCTACCACCCTCTCCCTTCTACACCAGGATCATATTGAACGGGGAAGGAGCTACGCTGATTTCCATAAATAATTTTAAGGGAATGTACCAACAATATATCAATATTCGTATTTTCGTATAATATTCGTATTCGCAATATTCGTACTTTTTATACGTAAAATATCCCAAGGATAAATGAAAAGGGATTATATATACTTTTATATAATTATTAAAACTATCATTTATTGAGTTTTTTAACTTTTGTAATCAATGGACATTTAAAGAGTGCTCTATGTACAATTGAATTGATTAAGTCAACCAAACTGAGTTGATAAACTAGAAGTAGAAGAAAGAAGTATGAAAACTTATTTATTTTCTATTGCATAAAAATTCCCTCAATGTCTACTAATTAGTAGATAATACTTTTCAACTTTTCATTTTTTATTTTGGCGTTTCCTTTTTCTATCTGAGCAATAAAGAGCAAATATTATAAGTAACTGTGTTATCGTGCAATTTGTCACAAAAGTTGTTGCTTAAGTATGTCTAGTCATGCTCCTCAAAGATTAAAAGAGCTTTATTAAAATTTTTATTGATTATAAAATCACTTAGGGACAGCACACAACCCACACATTTAATTAGCTTAGAGATAAGAATTAAACCGACGTAGTAAAATATTAATTGATTCGTTTTTGTTTTTTTTTAATTTGAAAACCATCTCACCCTTTGTGTCGAGTTAAACTTACTTGATAGTTGCTCGATCAATACAACACTACTTTCTAAGCCTTCTGTTTACATATAGTGTAAATACAAAAGCAGTAGATCTGCTGTATGAAACCATTAATTTAATTAGTTAAATCAAATGAAGTAAAAATAAATTTATATGAGTTGCTGCAATGTTAACAATTACTAATAATTATTAATTTTAAATTGACTGAAGTACATTCTGCCACAAAAATATTAACCGTTTTGTTTCACTTGTGACATAGAAAGAAAGAGTCTTCGTATTAAATCAAAAAGTTTTCTTGAAATTCAACTTATATGTACATATGTATGTATATGATGTTATTTTTGTCTGAGACAGTTATAATCAGTATAAAATGATATTTAAAAAAAAACAGTTGCACCCTTAAAAAAAGAACGCATAATATATCGCCCAATAAAAAATTTATACAGCTCCATCCAATATATATTTGTTTTGCTTTTTGGATTTAGTAAATAACCTATAGATTGTTGGACTGTTTTTTTCACTTTGACAACACTAAAAATACTTTTTTTAATTTTGTAAATCAATTCCCCATTTGAGTCGAGTTAAAGCGACTCGATAGTTGCTTAAGTTGACATGAAAAGAGCTACTTCCAGGGTATATAAAAAATTCTGGAGAGTTGATATGATCAGATATGTAACAACCCCTTAAGTAAACGTGGGCGTTGTAAATAGTATGCCTTTACTCGTGTGTACATATATATTTTTGTAGTTGGCTATCTAAGCAGTGCTTTCTTTTATTTTCCATAGATGTAATAATTATTCATTAACTCTGAGGAAGACCAATGAATTAAATAGTAATCCCTACTGCATGTGCTCACGATGACAGAGAGTAACATCCTCATATTTAATGACGAGTCCAACAAGAACTTATCCTTTTATCTCCCCAACAAATCATTGGTCATACTCTCCGTCATTCATTAGAACAAATACACTTTATACTATACACTGTGGAATATAAATCGATTCATAAAAGATTGAAAAAAAATCAATTTCTTGTAATAATGATTATTTCAACCATAAGCTTTACTCGTCAAATCTAAACTAAATTCTAATTATTAGCATTTAGACAGTCGTCAGAGTTCTACTTAATACTACCAGAGGTCTCAGATTTCTAAAAAAGACTTCTGCCATATCTCCCCCCAACTCACTTATACTGGTTTTATACCTTGTCCCATCCAACGTAATGAGTGTAACTCATTCAGACTCCCATAACCTCGCAACTCTCACTAATGTCAATTTTACAAAAATCCAGGATTGCCGAAAAACCTTATTTACTATTATAAATTTATACTTTTATGTGTAAGATTAATGGCAAAGATTTCGAAAACTTTCACATCTTAATTTATTTGACAAATAATACAATTTATATATAATTAATAGCTCCATGAACATACTATCATTAATATTTTATTGAATGTTGTTGAATTATACTAATAATTTTCCTCACTTGATCATTAAAGTCAAACATAAAGGTAGCCGGACTTTATGTGGACAACCAATCAAATAACTTTCTGCATAAAGTCCCTGACCAGACTTTATGGGAGTTATATGGAGGCAGTTTTTAGTAAGTGCCGAACAATCTAAATATTGGACAGATTATTGTTATAACTACGAACAGAAACATTTTCTAAAAAGGAAGAATTGGGCTAATTTGCAGGAAAAGAAAGAGAAAAAAAACATAAAAGAACCAGACTGCTCTGTGGGAAGAAAGAGAAAATATTCAAAGGTATATGCTTGTAGGGCTCTGCATCTTGCTAATGTTTTTAAGAGTTCGAACTAGCTGAGTGATATCTATAATATGCTATCATATAGTCCATTTTCGGACTATATGGAGGTAGCAAATATGTAGATACAAAAAAATCTCCATTAAGTCCAGGAATCAAATATAAATGTCATAGAGTAATGATATATGTAGAACCTCGAATACTTGATTACTTATACTCGCTTACAAAAGGAGATATAATCTTCTTTTTTTTAAACTATGTGTTCATTTTTATAACATAGAAGAAAAGGAATGGAAAATATAAATTATGTGCGTACGCTTGCTTTTTTTTCATTTATATTTATTGACCATTATGGACCGTTATTATGATCTGTGGTATTAATAATACCAATAAAAACCAATATCGATGGATATATCAGTATAAAAAAACTGATGGGTATTTTCTTCTTATTTAAATTAAGTCACTTGTTAAGAAGAAGGAAAAAATGGAATCAGATTTTAATAAAGGTTTTCAATAATTAAAAACTGTTAGAACCCATCAAATACGATTTTGTTATAGTACATGGATCAACTGATAAAAAAGACAATTTATAAAAATGTACATTTTCAAAAAGTAGAAGCTATGGTAAAAATGTCTCTTACACAGAAATTTTAGGTCAAATCTCAAGTATTTGCTCACAAGTCCAATTAAACCCCAAGTTCTTGCATATTTCTATCCAGTGCAGTTTAATTCCCCAGAAAATAAAAGATACCAAAAAAAGTACATTTTATCCAACACTTAAATTTTGAAATGACTTTCGAATCCAATTGGATGATAAGTGTTAGGAGTTGAGATCATCATAAATATTTTCTATAGTTTAGAGTATTCAATTAAGATGTAATTCTTAATTTGATTATAATATAGTATTTCATAAAAGATTTATACAACTGTAATAAAGGGTTTTTGATACTCCAAAATGCAATTTGGTGTCTATCTAAAAGATTGATTATAATTATTTTTTTAATAGAAAATACAATTGTATCACATTCTTTATTTAAAAAAAAAATATAACTCTGCTTGTTTTTGTTTGGACGGGTCCAAAATAGAAATGGTATAATTATAAATTCGAAACAGTAAGTGACAAAAACGATTATGTAACAAGTTTGAATTTCTGCAAAAATACAAATGAATTAATTGGCTATGAATTTAATTTATTGTAGGGTATGAAATATTTGAATATTTTTATTGAATATTGTAGTCAAAAATAGATAGATTTTTGTATGAAAGTAAAAATATTAATTAAAGTACTACCTATGTTCATTGGTCAGTATTTGTCGTACATACTTAATACTATAATCGTGTTATTTTCCTACCAATGAATGAGTCATACAATTCAGTGGTATAGTTAATGAACTTCCATACTTTGATTAATTATATATGAATAAAAAATGAGGTAGTTTACGAAAATATTTTAAACATCAGTAATAAAAAACACTTTTTTATTCGTTGGGTTGAAACTGGGATTTTAAATTCCTTTAATACGTGTCACCAAAATTCAATGTACAACAGTAAAAATAGAAATAAATGAACTTTAAAAAAAACTGACTTTTAAGGCCTTAAATTGTAAATGAGAAATATCGTGAAAGATCTCAATACTTTAGCAATAATAACCTCAAACTAGCAGATAATATGTTGCTTATATAAAAGTGCATAATGGCATGTAAAAAATCATATGATCCTTTCGTATAGCTAGAAAAGGAAAAATCTTTTTTTCATAAATAATTATTTTTAATCTTAGGCTCCTTTATTGATTACACGTCATTATGCACAGCATAATAGTATGCCCACACGCTTTAGAAAACCATACATATTCATATAAAAATGTTATGAAAAAACTATTTAAGTAGTTTAAGTTATCTAAAAGGGCATCAATATAATGTACAAATGTTATATATTTGTATGACTCGCCTTTTTTTGATAGACTACATGAAGTAATAAATAGATGTTTTGTTATTGTTTAAAATGATTTTTTTAAGATATTATTTAACATATTGTTTGTAACATTTTATTTAATATACCTACATAAATAATTGCATTCCATAGTCTCACTATGTATATACATATATTGCGTGTTTTAACACACTTTTTTATTTTCATTAAGGATTCATTTGCGCATAGTAACCATTATAATAGGTTCTTTCGACATTTTCTTTATTTGATTCCGATCCTTAATTCCACTCTGAGTACAACCAAGAGTTTTAACCCAAATAAATAAATGTTTTCTCTCGGTCCTTTTGAGCATACACACATGATAATTTAATCTTGAGATGCTCTCTTGTCAACAGTTAAGTAAAAATAATAACATAATTTGAAAATAATAAAATTGGTTCGGATTACAACTTTAAAATATTTGAGCACGAGTAAATGCCTCATATTTATATTTCTAACCAATAATGACCAAAAAATTGCACCTACTCCACCTTTTGAAAGACCATCAAAATAGAAGGTTGCTTGATTATGTTGTCATCAATGCATCTAGTGTAGAATTGAGGATGGACTTCGAAGTAATTCCTTCTTTCCTATGGCCTTACTAGATAAAGAGTAGGAATTATAATTATTTCCTTCCATGCCATCTCCCCTCATAGCTCATTGGTAACTAATATAATCAAAATTAATGATAGATAAACTACTCTTCTCCCAAAAATTATTCAAATTGTTAGGGTTACCATTGTTATTCTTAGGTTTATTTTTTATGTTGTTGACATCTTTAGAAAAAGTAACTCATATTCAACAGTTTAACATTCAATACACTATTGTGAGTATATCAAGAACTGCAGACAAAGGAATACTAGGCAAATTCCCTTTAAGCAATGTGATAAATGTGTTTTTCAGATATGAGGTAACAATGATGAGACACATACGTATGTAGTTATAAGCAAATGAACGTATATGATCACTCTAGGGACTAATTCTTCGATTCTACAGAACAATTAAAAATATTTACGTATGTTTAAATATACAAATACCTTTACAGTAAATACATTCATAGATGAAATTACCATAAAGCGAGTGCCGAATAACTACGTTTAGTATTGTGTTAGTCCTTATTTGTTCGCTTTAGTGCAGTCTTAGAGCTGTGGACCGGTCCTTTGGTCTGGTAGTACTCGAACTGATTTAAAAAATAAAATTGAGTAACTTCATCAAGGACTGAACTTTATAAGTGATGATATGTAAGACTAATATGCAGGCCTGAACTGGATGGCACAGCAGTCTTCAATAATAAATAAGAGCTGACGTAACACTACTTTGCCTTGATCCATTATTAAACTGGCTATAATTAAAGATGCATATACTTATTTTAACGATTTTACCACTATTGAAAAGTAGAAAAGCATCAATTTATTTGATCAAATTTTGTTACAATAAAACCACGGAGAAGATGTTAATAGGAACAAGATTTGCTGCTGTACACCCTACCCCAATATCAATGTTCAATCCATCAAGTCAGTGTGGAGAAGATTAACAAAATCATAATTATCACGTCCAGACTCTTTCGGAGGACGATTATTGAGACTGAGATTGGCTAGTATAATACCATATAAATTAAATTAAGTACTTTCTAAAGTATATTAGATATCCTATTACTTGACCAGATTGCAAACCAAGGTATTAGCATGATCTTATAATTGACGATTGGGAAACCAGATATATATTTATCTGGCACCCGCTACTTTTAAGTTAATGTAATTTATTAATAGCACAATTTAACATTTGCATGAAAAATAAATTAAAGAAATGCATTTAACTACCTCGTTCTTTAGTAAGATCAACCTGGTTTTTTTTGGATCAATGAGCATGCATAAAAGAAAAAACTTTTATTGCCCATTTACGATTTTGTTGTTGTTGCTAGAGCTGATTTTATTGTACAATCAAAGCCCCAAAAGTAATTGTGCCAATTTAACTCTGCACAAAAGAATATCCATACATATATTGAGAAATGATAAGTTGACAAGTAGGGAAAAAAACGAACATGTAGCCATAATCCTATGTATTTTGTAAATTGAAATGTTTATTTTTATTTTTGAAGTGAGGTGTGTGCTTCTAAATAAAGTTGTAAAATTCCATTTTAGTTCAATTTATATTCATTTTTCTCAAACATAATGTTCTACTTAGACATTATTTTTTTACAAAGTTAATAGCTTTGATCACTATATCGGAAAGCCAAAAATTATAATTAGATCGGTACAAATACAGAGTTATCATAAATTACAACTCCAATCAATTTTTGACCCCTTTTCTAGGGATAATAGAAGTTCCTATAAGAAGATTACATTGGTTCCCTTGTCGATGTTTTTAATTAACAATACACTTAAAAATCCATAATTGATCATGGTATGAGGTTCAATTACCTCAAAGTGAAGAAAAAAACCGGTTTTCTTTATTGTTTAAGGACTTAAGAACAACCAGGACTCTAATTTTGTCTTCTTAAAGACTTAAGTACTACAATAGATCCAAAAGTATGTTTATGTAATCCCAATTTGTTTTGAACAGGATTGAGTACTAGCTTTCAATGTTACAACTGTCGTAGTTTGATGTAATTCAAAGTTTTTGATCTACATATTGTTTGGTTTTCTTCTTCAACCTCTTAAAGGTAATATGCCTTTTCAAATTTAAATTTTCAGCAAATTAAAAATCATAAATCTAAACTCTATTTCTTAAACTGTCAGATCAATCAAATAAGTTTTTTTAATATAAAAACTAACTTTATAAATAGTTTGAGTTTTGAGATCAATTATAGAAAGAGTGTCAAGAAGCAATTCAAAGTGGTTCAAAACATTTTTTGAATAAAAATTAACTCAAAACAGAATAATATTCTCTCGATACTCAAGTTGTTACTCCTACTTTACGTTTTCTAACAAAAAAATATGTTGTTTATCTTAAACCCTATGTTTTTGTGTAAAACAGTAGATAAACAACAAAATTAGTCCCAAAGGTGTATACAAATAGTCTTGATTTGGTTTAAAGGCCTCTAAACAACAAAGCCAATAAGAAAAAAACGCATGAGGCAAGTTCAATTTGAAGTTTTGTTTGAGGCTCTAGAAGTGCAAAATTGGCTTATATAAAATTAAAAACAATTACAATTTATAAAACTTATTTAAAAATGCTATTTTAAAATATTTGACTATTTTCATGGTATTGTTAGTTTACATGTATTAAACCAAAATCATGTTAACTTTTAAATGTGCTTATAATTTCTAATAATTTATAACTATTTTAATTACACTATAATTCAGGTGGTGTAAGTGTTTTTCAATTTGAAAACTAATTAAAATTTATAAATCCTTAATAAAAATACAGAATTATAAAAATATTTAAAAAAATTATTTTATTAGCTTCTCGATTGATAAGTTTTAGCAAAAGTAGATGTGAAGGACAGACCATGAAAAGTTACAAAGCATATTTTGTTAAGGGTTTAATCATTTGGAGCTGGTTTGACTTAGACTTGCCAAATTTTAACACAACATACCTGGAACAGTTTTTTTACTTTGTAAACTCTTTTGAACATTATATCAGTCAATAGTTTTTTCCACAAATTTATTTTGAATGCGATGCATAAAATGACTACATTATGACAAAAATAGTCATCATTAGGAATAGTTTTTTATCAATATCTTGAGGAAAAGTTGACCAAAAGTAAAATGCTTTTTTCACAATCATTTTAATTATATGAAAATCTAATGAATGGTAAATTTTATGGTGATAGTTTTTATGATGTTAAAAAAAAGAGACTGTTGCAACCATCTTGTCTTAGGAACTTATCTCTGTCTCCCCTATGCATAATTGGAGTTACGATTTTTTTTTCATACTAAAAGAAGTAACAAGACAAATTACCTCATGTGTAAAGAAAATAAATTAGCTATATTCATTTTTTCTTTTTTCATTCATTTCTTGTTTCTCCAATTTTAATCTAAGTATGTCGACAAAAGCTGTATTTTATTCTTAGACTCTAAATAGTCCTAATAATTGACTGATTAATGCATCATTTTTATAAATTACTTCGATTATGTGAGGCGTTACTTTAATGCCTATGTTTATATAATGCATATATAAAAAGCCTTGCTTGTACTTTAAAAAAAAAACATAAAGTTTGCTTAAGTTATATAAAAACTCGTCAAGTTTAATTTATCTTCTAGTCATGGTGCATTTAAAAAGACTAATTACAAAAATATTTAATCTACCAAAAAATTGAACAATTTGTAACTTTTGCAAAAAAAACTTGCTTATAATTTGTAACAATAGCTATTGGAATTCTAGGCTAATGTATTCCTTTGGATATTTCAATAAATTATAGCTAGTAACTGATTCAAATAAGATTTTTTTTCAAATAAAAATATTTGCATTTAATGGTATACAGATATAAATATTTTTGAACCGGTCTTCGAATCATGATTAATGACAAAAAATGTTGGTAAGAAGAAATTATCATGCACTGTCAGCAGGGTTATTGTTGAAATTGGGGCAGAGGGTTGTAATTATAGATGACATTTTTCTTTGCAAAAGACTATAAAAATTGTAATTTGCAAAGAAAATTTTTATTACCTAACTTGGTAATTTGAGAATTTGATCGAATTAAACTTATATCATGAGAATTTTCCAGTGAAATAAATATTTTCTTTGGAATTTCCAGTAGGTGTTAAACCCCAGAAAATCTGGGAAAAAGGGGATACAAAAGAGAAGCCTTATTAGGTACTATATGGCAAGTAATGATTTTATTACTAATCATGCAATGATTTTTGTAGCTTCGAAGAAAAAAGGTGTTTTTTTGTTCTGTTTTCCTTCCTTTCTTGTATAGAAAAAAGGTGTGCTTCTTTCTTTATGTAATTTATATCCTTTTTTTTTTTTTCCAAAATAATAAATAATAATGTAAGCTCTGTATGTATATTAAGACATTACCTATATCATGATAAAAGCAATTTTTTACGCTTTTTTATTATGTTTACATTATATAATTGAATGTTGTATAAATGTGCCTATATACATATATATATATTTTACATTAGTAGAGTTGTATAAAATATGAATTTGTCGGTTAACTACAAAATATACAGAAAATCAATATGTGAATCCGGAAAGAAATTATTTTATCTTAAGGAGCAGCTGAGCTGTAATCACATGCAAACCCCACTTTGTATCTAGTTAAGACATGGACATGAACTACTCAAATGTCGATCCTCCATTTTAGTTTGATTCCAAAAGAATTTAGACTTTTAACTCAGTAACACATCCTAGGAGTAACTGTCAGTTATTATTGTACACATGAATTACTCATTACTTTATACTTAGAAGTACAAATTAACATTTAAATGTAGCTCCACGTTTTTAAAGCTCAGAATATTGAACATTCCTTTGAAAAATATTTTTCTTCTTTAACTATCAATTATGACATGGAGATAAATCAAAAAATTAAATGACATATTTTATTTGAATAAATATTCAAATAAAAGTTTCCTTTAAAATATAATATAAATTGGTGTATTTTTTAATATTGCAATTATTATTGGCCTTGAATTAGCTATGCGGAAAAGAAGGACACTTAGATGAATAACCTGCGCTTACTATATATGGATTTGTACCTTTATATCTATACTAAAAAATGAAAGAATAGATTGGGAACATACACCCCTGTATCTAGCATCTACATATAAAGCAATAATGAATAAATACAGCATCCGCAAGGCTTTATGTATTGTTTACTTTCTTCTGTGATTGCAAACTTGTATGTAAGTATGTAATGTAAATATTTTATGTACAGACATACATATAAATATACAAGAACTTAGTTCCATCTTCAAAGAAATTAAACTACTTATTTCAATATGAACACAGAGAATCATGAAGCATGTTGAAAATGCATTGTGAATTTTTTTCTTAAGTTAGCTCTAATGAAGAAGAAACAAGAAGAAAATAAAGGGATTTTGCTTCTTAATATGTACGAATATTTATAAACTATGTTACTGTTGAGACTCAGTTTGATACCAAGTCTTTTTCTTTGTACGATTTTTATTGATTAATAAAAAAGATCTTGACCAATATTTGATCCATGACACCATCTGAATTTATAGACCAATAATTTGAAATAGCAAGCAATAAAAATATTGACTGGATACTTTATTCGATAGAGTCAAATCAAACAGACTTATGTGGAATAGGTTTACTCAAATGGGTAAATTAGAAACGGAAAACAAAATGAGAAAAATAATGTAGCTATGAATGCCTACTTCACATGGAGCCAAACTAAGTCTAAACCAATTTTGGATATAATTTATTTTACAAAATTACAGCGTTCCCGGATCGGTGGAATATTGCCAAACCAAGATCCATGACTACTAAGCTTCTCTCCAATCAAGCATTTTAAAAATTGTCATGGTTACTGTGTATACAAAACAACATAAGAAGGGGTATATAAAAGATTTTAAAGTTGGCATAATATATGAATAAAATTGACAATTCTATTCATTTACTACTTCTCTCTTTATATATTTATGTAAAAAAATGATGAAGTTATTATTTTTCATTGATAATTATATCAAACTGTAGACTTATTACATAGAATCTATGTACAATGAAAAATGTAATTAATTAAAGCACTCTTTATTATTTATTATACAAATAAATAGTAAAAAATGACAGCCTTATTAATGAATCTTCATACTGGAAATAATTTGCTTTTCATTCTTTAGAAATAAAATAGTGGATTAGGTTAATTATATTGGAATTCACACGTTTTTAAACACTGCTCTTATATATACATATATAGTAACCGTAACACCAATATACAATACATCAAAGGTTTTAATTATATAGTATTCTTTAAGTAAGAGGATCACTTAAAAGTTAAAAAATATAAAGCATTAGTGCCGATTTTCTTGTCACGATTTCGAAAAGAAATTGTTTTTAAATTTTGCCACTTTTTAACCATTTCTAATTAATTCAATGCTACAAATAAAGACATTTCTTAGTTGATTAAAATAATAACTTTGGTAACTTTAACTTTTGATTAATTTATGATGATATTTGTTTTCATTGGCTATTTATACACCACTGATACAAATTTAACAAAATTGTAATGAACTAGGATATTATAAAGCCTGAAAGTTATAAATATCTGATTACTAATATGTCTTCATTTATTTTCATAACACCTTGCTTAGAATTAATAATTTAGTTAGCAGTTGTAGTCAAGATATAGTGGGCTTAATTAACTGCTTTGCTTAAAAGTGTTCCTCTTTTTAACTTTTGATTGATTATATTCTTATTTCTTTTATTCTGAGGACTAAAATGTACAACGGTAACTACAATGTTATACTTCATGAAAGTAAATTAAGCAACAAATAAATTATGAAAAATAAAAACTTAATCTTTTTGTTACTGTTATAAATATATTTTATTGAAATACCAAACTTCTGTTAGTAAGATTTTTTTCAAATAAGAATGCTTTTTTTGATATGTCAAGTTGTTTTTTTAATTTAAATTGACATTTACGAATACAAATGGGATTGAAAGTTATAACAAAATACAATATATTTATGACAAAATTTAAATAACTGTTTATCATGGAATGAAACACATTTTTTATATGGATTTATTTTTTACCAAGTTTCTTAACCACTTTATAAATGATGTTAACAAATGGAAGATTAAGTTTTAAGTAAAATGATATTAATTCACTTCAATTAAGCTGAACTTAATACTTATATTATGATTGTAAAGTTAATATAAAAATCAATTAAGATACTTCTTAATCTATGGTTCTGAATTAATTAGCGATCATAAGCAATATTTTCCTCCATTTTCAAAATGTATTTATTATTAAAGATGAAATTAGTTTGTAACTTCATCTAAATGAAAATGTAGATGTTAACTTAGCAAAGGACTAAAAGAGCATATTTGAATTTTACTTTCATCCTTTGATATCATTTGAATCTATTTAGAGATTTTTTTAATTTCTAGTTCCTCCACAAATTTCATTTATATATAACACATCAAATGATAAAACTGACCCTTTTGTCAAGAATTCCTGTAATAGTTTTAAAAATGGAGTTTTTCTAAGAAATTGAAAAAAAAAAATTGAATAAAATTTTTTAAGAAGTAAATAACTAGACCTTTCAAGCGTTATCAACTGATAACAATGTAGTCAATATTTTCAATGATATAGTTAAAGAAAAAATTAATTATCTAAAAATTACCTTTCAAAACTCAAAAACAAATTTTATTCAGTATATATCATTACTATTTATATAACAATTTATATCTAAACATTTTGCATGTATCTAAATATTATAGCTGTATCACTTAATAATTGCTAATTAAAATGCTTGGTGCTACAAATAAATAAAACTTTACAACGAAACGTACAGACTATTAATAAAACTATATACTTCCTGTATCATTATAATTTATGCGTATTATAGGTATATATAACAAAAATGCAAATATTTGAAAACTAATCCATAAGTATCCTTTACTATAACTCAAAGAATAATCCCAAGCAAAACAATTTTCTCTTATGAGTGCATCACTTTATTAATGCACTTTGCACTTTCGTTTGCCAAAATCTTAATCCGTGTTAATAATTTTTTTTTACAAAAGTATTTTTTTTTTGTGGTGTGCCAACAACAATCAAACTTGAACAAAAATTAAGAATAGTCTAATTCATTAGTTTATTTAATAAATATTTGTTATCTTATCTGATCCATAATTTTAATGATCTCTAAATTCAAATAACTACGTCACCATATAATTTATTCATAGATATTTATGGTAATCAAATTAATAATACAAATTTAATCCAGGCTATTCCTAAGAAAAATAATATTCAATTTTTTATATGTTGGAAGGGCATATATGTGAGTATATACAGGGTCGGATGCAAAACGTGGACTGTTAATAAATGCTAATTATATAATTAAAACAGAGAGATTTTGTGATTTTTCCTGCATATTCCGAATCTGCATAAGTAAACAATAATAAACATTTCACAAATCTTTCCTCATGAGTGAGCAAGAAGCAAAGAGGCAGATGATCTCAGACCTTCTGGATGCTAAAATTGAGGTGCTAGAGATTATGGACATTATAAAGTGATCCATATATGAAAAAGGATGGAAAACACCTCTCAAGGAAAGAAGGAGGTGGGGGACACAACGTGAAAATGGAGTGTGAGTTTCTGGGGACCTGAAGGAGAAGATAAAGGAGGACCCTACAAAATCTATCAATCGTCTCTCTAACGAGTTTGACGTGGACGAAGAAACAATCAGGAGGGTTGTGAAGGAGGACTTGAGGTTGTCCTCTTACATAAGGATCCCACACACCCTTTTGACGGACACTGAAGGAAAGGAGACTGTAATGGTGCAAGAAAGTTCATGCATGGACCAAGGGAAATGGATCCACAGTAAAAAAATTCATTGACGAGAAGATTTTCATCGTGGACCAGGTCTGCAACCGTCAGAATAACTGTTGATCACCAGAGGAGGTCAAGGGGGTGTTCTGTACAAAACATTTAGCCCAAGCCATGGTCCTGGGGGTCGTGGCGTCCGACGGCAAGAAGATGCCTCCCTTCTTTTTTAAGGCTGGGGAGAAAATCAGACAGGAGGCATAGTACAAGGTGTTGAGGTCCACCATATTGCTATGGATCAAGGCCACCTAACCAGAGGACCCTATATATGTACCCAAGATGGTGTACCCTCACACACATCGGTCAAATGCCAGAAGTTCTGCACCAACAACATGGCTGATTTTTGGATCAAGGACATGTGGCAATCATCCTCGGCGGATTTGAACCCTTTGGGCTTTGCTGTGTGGGAAACTTTGGAAAGGGAGACTAACCGGACATCTCACCCAAACATGGATACGATGAAGGACGCCATTGTGAAGGAGTTGAACAACTTGTCCGAGAAGTTCATCATCAACTCCTGCAAGACTTTTGATTGCTGCTGAGGGGGCCATATTGAGTGAATATGTTCACAAAGGTCGTGTCTCCATAATCATGTCTTGCTTCCATAAATTTACTTTGTAAATATAAGTATCTCTGTACTATAGTGGTGCCAGGATACATACATTTTTAAAATAGTACAATCCTAAGGTGCACTTTCAGTGCCTATATATCAGCCAAAAACTGACTAGCCGATGACATAACTTTCAATCTATGTACAGTATTGAGAAAATAAGCGTACACATATAATATTAAACATAAAGCCCAAATTTGAAGTATGTCAGAAAATATATTTTATTCATTTTTTTTATTCCTTATATATACATAAACAAGAAATACTTGTAAGTTCTGAAATTTATCTTCATAGATTTTGACTTTCAGCCTCCAAAGGATTCTTCAAAGCGTTCCAGGAGTCACAAATATATTTTTCGGGAATTCTGTTTAACCCTGTAAAATAATATAATGATAGCTTGATTTATTAACCTTCCTCACCAAACAAACCTATTTAAAATAATCCATAAGGTTTAAATTTGGTGAACATGGCTGCCATACTTTTTTAGGTCAAATAGTATATTCGATGCTAACCAATTATCTAATTTTTTGGAAGCATGACTTGGTACAGAATACTATTAAAAAAACTGTTTTTATATTTTCTACGAGGCAAGGCTTAACTACCGGTACCATGATGGTGTCTATGTAGGTCTGAGAAATGGTTTCTACTCTATGATCGAGGAAACTCTGAGGAAGCATCTTTCCTTAGGATTAAATTGCTGCCCATACCATGACACATGGAGGTTTGAACGAAATAACTGCTTCTCTTTGCTTTCCAAGCATGATTGATAAAGAATTCATAATGTTCAAATATTTTTTATTCAATTTAAAGCAGGAAAGGATTACTTGTCATCACTTAAATTTTGGCCCCAAAATGTTGTGGCTACTCAAGATATCCTGCCTATTTAGAAAAGTGTGCACACTTATTGTCCCAATACTGTATGTACCTAATATATTATCAATATGAGTGTATTAATATATTTTATTTTTCATGTGCCATGTATGTATGTGTATATATATATATATATTCGTGTAAGTGTATATTATGTAGCTTTGTCTAAATTGGTTGTAATTCTTAGTCCATGAATTAATAATATCTAATATCTTTTCAACTACATAGATATAAAATATATGTATGTATATGTTTATCAAGGCTATAAAGATACATACATATGTATATGCATATATTAGGTCGAAATATTTATTACTGCTTATTTTCTATACTCAAAATATTTCTAACTTGTATGTATATATTTGTACCACAATATCCATATAAATATTTTGTGTGAGTAACAGTACTTTTCAAAGTATGAGAGGGGGCTGTAGAAATGTTGCATTGCTATTGAATAATCTATAAAGAAATTGCACTCTTTTTTCCAATCTAACTTAGTTATGAAACACTAGTATGGTAAAAAAAAGATCTAAAAATGAAAATATTAACCCTGATAATTAGAAGAAGGTTTGCGAAGAGAGCAGTTTAGCTATGATGACGTTTCCTATCATAGCTACAAGCAGCTATGAAACGACAGAAATCAACAAAAACTCCATTCTGTATCCAGCAATGACAAATGCAGGAATTACTCCGATGTTGATCCTCAATACTAAACGAGCCCAACAAGGACTTTCACTTATAATTCCACAACAAGTCCTGAAAGTTACTCTCCGTATTTCACCTAACTCATGATTACTTTACACTTATTGTTCTCTCTTCACGAATAAAGATGACAGCTTTTTTGAATAAAAATTTTTTAGGTAGTAATTACAAATTTTTGGTATTGAGACCAGTAACAAAATATTTGCGTCATGGTAAGACTATTAAATTCAATTGCTTTCCGATTGTGACTATCATTTCAGGTTCAATTAATATGTTATACTATTCGTACTTAGAAGTCAGGGCATTGAAAAAATAAGATACGCTTAATATGAGATATCCCTGCTGTCATCTGATGAGAAGAGAAGAATGAGAATGGGTATAATTTAAATAGAGAGAAAAAAAGAATCATCCGTGACCAGTGATCATAGGATATTATAATATATTAATGTTCCTTTCGTTAATTAATAGTTTTAACTACACTTAAGTATATTTATATAATTACTTGATAACAATGATTTATGTTTTTATTATGTATTTATTTTAGCCTTAACCATTTTGAAATATAAGACATATTCAAAAGGATTTTTATTCAGGGATAAGTATAAAAGTTTGAGAATGACTGATATATATACACATCTATATGATTACTCTAGTAAAATTTTTAGATGATAACTTTGAATAATTAAGTTGATAATTATAGAGTATAATAAAAAAACCAAATAGTTTTTTTGTCGGCTGGGGAGACATTTATTTGAGTTCAAAGACAACTTATATTCTATAGTATATACACACATATAAACAGGCTTTCCTATTTGTATGTATGTATATATAACTTTGCCCATGTTATCAATATTTTAATGTTTAAAGAAATAAAGAGTATGGTTGAGTTCCTTTATTTGAACAAATGTAATTAGATAAATACATGGTGACGTGAACGTACAATCCTTTTGTTCGTTTTAGTTATAAGTTGTTGTTTTTTTTCAAAATACGACAAAATCCTGACAAGTGACAATAAGTTTTAAATATGATGGTTCATGCTTAATACAGAGTGAGTCCTAAATATTATTAAAAAAATAAGGTAACATAATTTTTTTATACTATAATTAAAAATTTAAATTTTGTATGAATACTATTGATATTATATCAATATATGAATACATAATATTTAAAATGGTTGCCTTTTGCAGCTTTGAGTCTGTTTTACAAAGTATTGCAGTATATACGCACCAGCTCCATAGAAATATTCGCTAATTAAAGAGGCTTACAGTTGCGTCCAATTTGTATAAAGCTTTTTGCAGAGCCAGTCCTCTAAAATATACTATACTGTAAAATCTATCTTATTCATTTTCTAACAAGATGGGTGAAAAAAGTTGTTGAACCAAAAGGTATAAAAATGACTCTAATACCACTTTTAAATCATTTTATATGTTTTTTTTTTCTAATTTATCCTTACTAGCTTTTATGTTGACATATCAGCAAATGTGGTGAAAAACAAAACCAACAAGAAAAATGGAAATGTCTAATTGACTTTTTACATCTTATTTAAGACCTAATATTTGGTAGACATATTTCGCTCAACTATAGGTGTTTGTTCAAACTTATAGAATAAGTTGAGATTGAGTTTATATTTTATGTATGAATATAAATTAAGCCTCAATATAGGCTATTCAAATAAAATATTTTAGTCTATAATTATTTCATCTAGATGATGAATGTTTGCTAATTAAAGAAATGCAATTTATCACCCCTAAAATAATTAATCAGAATTATTTATCATGGAAACAAGTAATAATTTGTCAAAGACTGCAACTAACGCATTGCCTCAAAATTTCCAAGGTTTAACAAAGACAACTTGGTTTTTTTCGTTCAAAATTGGTATTTTTTAATATTATTTGCTATATGTAGTTTCCCCATTACTCTTTTCAAGCCGTTGGTTAGCTTGAACAATATTTTTTGCCATGAAGAAGCATGTAAATGTTTAACACAAAACTGTTTTTTATCCATTTTTCTAGAAATAACAAAAGTATGGTCAGACATAGCACAAAAACGAAAGAACAGATTGTCATGAAATTTCACCAGCTGTCTTTGGAAGGTTGGTACTGACTAAAAATGAGATAAATTTAAGTAATAGTGCCATATTTGTGTGAAACCCCTTACTTTTTTTTGCATGAATTATAATCGAAACTCAATTTTGAGAAAAATCTTCTTTTTTTTTTTTGCTTTGGTGTAAAAGTATAAATTACATTGTTATGGACTTAGATCAAATATACTCTTCTAGATTATTTTCTGTTGACAAACCACATATATACTATGCAGGTAAATTTATAGGTTAGACTCCTCTGCTCAAGGTTAAATGAGTAATAAATTATAGACTTGTATGTAGGTATAAATATATGTGGAAGACATAGTCTGCTCTATCAACTAATGTATTTGCTTATAAATAATATGTAGACTATACTATGAAACCACATTTGTTCAATGATAAAATATACATAATACACAAAGTCGATATTGATCTATATCTCTGCACTATTGGAAGGAAAAATTGTTCTTCATGACTTTTTTCATAAATACCTAATACATATATCTTAGAGCGATCACTATTTTAGAAAGAAAATATTATAAAAGTGGCATGTCAAAGGATTACAAAAAGAGTTTTTCTTTTTCTCTAAACTTTTCCAAAAGTTGTCATTTTAAACATTATGGGCAAATTTAATATGAAATTGTGACTATATATTTATTTGAGATAAAAAAATATATTTCAATATGTTGCGTAAGAAAGCAATTGAAATCTTGTCGAATGGTTAACACAGGGGCTGAAAAGTACTCGGCTTTACACATAAATGTAACTATTAATTTTTTTCTAATTCACCTAATTTTCATTTAGTACAGAAGTTTAAAAGACATCTGTCAAAATTTTATGACTATCTCCTTTTTTTTAGAGAATTTTTGTGATAAGTCCAAAACTTTAACATTTTTTTTTTTTTAAATTAAAATATTTTGTTTTAATTTTACAAAGCTTTTTGTTAAGAAAAATGTTATTTAACATAAACAATGGCTCGAAAGTGAAATGGAAACTCCACTCCATAAAGCGAATAATAAACAAAAACAATAATTATTTTAAAAAAAAAATAGTTGTGAGCGTCGTCTTTGTTAAGGCCGGGACTTTTCGGGCCATGTGTTAGATAAATGACGAAACTACCAATAGTATTTGCAAGTTTTGTCACTTACTAATTTTGTTTCAATTTGATTGGAAACAAATTAAATGTTTTTTTTCTTCCAAAATACATTTTCAAAGATTATGATTTAATTTTTGAAAATTTTTTTGCTATTAGATGGAAATAGTATGATTGACTTTAACTCAAAAAACATAAAAATAACCTTAATACTCCAAAATGGTTGGTTTGTGATATAGATCAATTTTTCATACAAAATCGTTTAACTTTGATAGTGTAACAAATAGACAAAATTATTATTTATAGTAATAAATCTTTGACATTTTTGAGGTATTATTTTTCAAGTTCCTTTTTTTTCATTATAAAGGTAAATATTTATTTTTAAAGAAAAATGACAAAAAAGCACTTTGTTGGCCACGAAACCATACACTTTTGACTTTTAAAAGTCATTTTCATATTTGTCGAGGTAAATAAATAAAAAAAAATGTATCTGCAAGTATTTAAAAAAAACTGAAACTTGTTTGGTAGAGCAGTGTAGCTTAATGGTCAATGATGCACTCATGAAAAATTAGCATTGTGAATACAATGTGCAAATGTTTTATACTTGATTGCTCCTAAATAAGTAAATATACATTTTTTAAATGGACTTTAACCCTTGTTCCGATTGACTAACTGCCAGTTGCTAGTTGTAAGTATTTTTTAACTCCCCCGTTTTCCCCTCTTGTCACATCTGTCTATAGTCTATCTAATAAACCGTCATTTCAACTTCAAAAATAGTTAAATTTGATCAATTTTGAAGAATCAATTTGTTTTGATTACTATTAGTTTTATTCTGCAAAGAGAATTTGTGCAATGTAAATCTAAGATCAATATAAATTTGCATCCTTGTATTAAAAATAGCGAAAAGCTTGTACATTACCATCGATGGGGCTTTTAAAGTTTTAAAATGAAGCTAAAATTTTAATAGTAATTCTGAAACATGCCACATTTACACAGTAAAAGAACATCTTAATACTATTTCATTTTTTTTAAAAGTGATCACTCAAATATGCCCATGTAATCGTTGTGCTTTTAAAGTTTGAGGTATAAATACTTGTACATGGATTTGTTCGTATAAGAAACTTTAAGAAAACTGAAAAGTACATAAATTTACAATACAACTTTTATCCTTTGAAAAAAAGGGGAGTCGTTATATCCCTCTCAAAAAAATGCCTTCAAGGCATATTATACATATTTTAAATATTTGATTATAGAAATTGTTTTAGCTAAAGAATGAATCCTTCTATCTATGAAATGTATCTAAGGCTTTATTTATAGATTAAATATTCTATGATTTCTTAAAACAAAAAACAACAAAAGAAAGAACGACAACAACAAAAAATCATTTCTTACATGTAAAATAAAACAAATAAATAAATATACATTTTTTTAGTGAACATTGCCTGACAAAAAATATATTTTTATATTTTATTTATTTACTAATGTAATTTGGTTAAGAGGAGAATTACTATTTATCATTATATACACAGGGTGGGTATGCAAAAATGTACACCTTGATAACTGTATATATTTTTATATAACCCTCTGTTAATCTAACTTCAAATCCTAACAATAAAGTTATTATTAAAATTTTTTTACTGCAGTAAGAAAATGTTATCTTATTCTAGTAATACTTCCTATTTAGGTAAATTTGTAAATTGCCCCCCCGCCATATAATACCTTTCTCCCAATATAATTTTACCTGGATTAACATGTAATATTTAATAAAAAGAGTGAAATAGAAATATATATTTTTTAAATCTTATTCAGTATTTTTAAAATTAACAAGATTTTGGACTTATAATTTTTCTAGTTTTATCGTTGGTATGTTAATTTAAGACGATTAAATAAACTGATACGATCACATTTAAAAAGATATTAAAAATATGGAATTTAAAATCTGTTCTTGTTTTTAAATATTTTGTTTACTAATTGCTAATATTATAAGCAATATCTCAAATATGTTATGCATAAATATCTTAGGAAATCTTATTTTTCTTATAAATATTTACTTGTATTACTTTCCGTCTATATTAATAGTTGTATAAAATGTGCATTAAATATGCAAAATGATTACAAACATATTCTTTATCAAATAAAGGAACAATAAAATAACATCCACTTGTGCCAAATTAGGTTTTCTCAATTGAAAAATGCAAATTATGAGGGGGGCTATTGGGGTGAATAAGGATGACTACTGAAAACACTCTGATGTTTTCATACGAATAATATAAAAAATACCAATATGATGAATCTTGAGAGTCAAGGAGGGTCTGGCCCTTCCGCAAAGTTGGCCTATAACTACAGTCCTGAAATTACATAAAGAGTATACTTCTATACAAAAGGAATTATCCACATGAATTCAATATTTGAATTACTGAGAGAATCGTTTTCTTTATCCGAACCTCTTAATTCTATTTTATCTAAGATGGAAGAAGTATAATAAACATTAATGAAATTTTTGTGCAACTATTGCTGTATATATTTGATAAAATTGCATAATAATGGAATTAGATGAAAAGACAAATAATGAAAGGGAATAAATAATTACATTATGATAATAAATCTTGCCTTCATTAACCCGATATACCTGATTTTATCTAGTTGATGAGAAGCTTGATAAACTAGGTTGTTAAAAGTTTCAGATAGAAGAAGGTCATCAAATGTTGTAATAATGGATATGAAGGAGGTCTCATTTGTCGTAATTATGGGGGGAAAAGTAAAAGTCAAATCTATCCTTATTAATCAATCAACCTTTTAAATATCTCTGAATTCGTATAAATTATTTTTAATTAAGTTTATTGAATACATTAATTCATTTAATTTAAAGTGATCCATCTTTATGAGTTAATCCTTAATGATAATAGTGGAAGCCTTTCCTTTGACGTTCTAAGTTACTACTAATTCAGCCTTTTAAAATTTGGTAATCACCAAACAGGACTAACATTCAGTCCAATATCGATACTGACAATGCTTTTTTATCCATATATTTTTCAAGAAGATTATGAATTTTTTTTTTTTTTTCTACTAACATTTTTTTTTGTCAGATTTTTATAAATCGTAACTTTATTCTTAATGTTTACCAATAAAAAATATACAACAGATTAGCAATAAATATATATTTTTTTTTTCAAAAATTTCAAAAAAAAAATTATCTATCATTTTTTCGTACACACTCTGTATAATGTTTGTTTGTTTGTAGGTATTTTATTAATCAGTGTATAGATATGACAACATGAAAAAACAGAGACAACAATATATATTTTTATATACACATATAATATATCTATTATAAGCTGTAACTTGTTTGAAAAATTTGTACAAGTTGCAACCTATTATTGAGATACAAATTAAAAATAAAGTACTTATGATAAAGATAATACAATACTTTCATATATAATGGATGGTTGATCTGCTAATGGTGTAATTTTGGAATAATTTTCATAAACATTACTAACTAATAAGACGTATTCTGAGACACAATATAATGTTCAAATGCCCACAGTTATAACAAGTTTTAACAAGTACGTGTTGTTAATAGATGAAATTAAATAATAGCATCAACTAATGGTTGATAATCAAAAACCTGTTCATTGAATTAAATAGGACGTTATGCGACGTAGAAGTCGTAATTTGTACAATCTGTTTGTACAAGTTACAACTTGTACACAATTTATATACCCTAAATTATTTTTAAAACATTTAATAATATATTTTTCTTTTTATTTCGTTCCAGGTGAGTCGAAAATTGATGCAACTGATAAATTTACGTTTTACAAGAAATGAAACATGAAATAACTAAATAAAAATTTTAAGCCATAAAAGTATATAAAGAAAGCCCATTTCCTTATTTCAATTATTCCTTCCGCCTGCATCAAATTGCTTTACTATTAACCCCCCTCCCCCACCTCGAAAAAAATAAATATATTAATATATATATAAAATGACTGCTATATCCAGTGGAACTTTATTAATAAAAAAAAGACTCTTTGTGCAAAAAGTTTAAACCTATACCCACATATATTTATAGATAGGTAAAATGAAAAATAAATATTAATTTTTTTTTTATCATTAAATACATAAATATGTAGAACCATATTTGATACTTATGTTTATGGTATAAACATAAGTATCAAATATAAATGAATGTAATATATATTGATTAAACTATAAAACCAGAGAGATAGAGAATGAAATAAATCAAATTTGACTGCAATATCTACTAAAGTGTATCCGTCCATAAGCATATATATATATATATGAACGCATAAATACAGTTAAATGTACTCGTGTGTACATATAAATATATTATATAAAGAAGTAATAAAGTATATATATATGCATTGATTTTTTATCATAGTTAAATGAAATATAGGTACTACAAAAAAAAAGTCAGACATTTACATAAGATACTGATTTTAAAGAAGTAAAGACCTATTTTGTAAATTAGTTGAAAATGCTATTTTTTGTTCCTCCAAATCTTAACGCAAGTGCATACTTCTTTATCGTGAAAATGCTAGCAATTTAATTTAGTTGTTACATATGAGACCTACTATAAATATCAGAGAAGAAATTCAATACATTTTATCATTATTGTTGCGACGTGACAAGACGTAATACCACAACATATATTAAAGGAATTCATATCGAAGAGCGGGAGAGAGAGAAATACGTGGAGAAAACATAAAATATGCTAAACAATTTATTTACAGGATCCTACTACTCAGGATATTTATAGGTAACAAATATAAAATTAGACTATCAATATAATATAACACAAATGGCATGTTATAACAAAAGAGATTAAGAGGGAGAGAAACGTCTTAATACCAGTAAATTCAATATCTAAAATAGTATTTGGAGAAAATAATATTCAATTTTGTAGACGTTAGAGGAGTGCTCCCGAACTTAAATTCTGTGTACTACATGGTATATCGTCTATGACTTACTTTTTATGAAGTTCATCAACAATAAATGTTTTTTCTAAAGAAAAAAAGGCCATAAAAAAAACTTATACCCAAAAATTCATGGAAAATCAGTTGTTCCCACCTCCTATGGGCCTTAAATTAATGAAAAGGTTGGGAATCATTACTATTAAGGATACATCACTATTAATAAGTTATCTTAAAATGAGACGTGTTCCATATACAAAATACTATTTTACATCTACCGTTTTCCTATTCATCCTTTGGGTAGATAAATATTAAAAAAGGGTAATAAAAATTATTTGAAACCTCCATATTATGTTCGAGTCCTTGCTGTTAACTCAGAAACTAATGAAGTGCATGATAAATTAAGACTTTACGTAAAAGTTGAAGGAAAAATATGATACACACTAGTGTACTTAAATCAAATGGTGCTGGGGCTTAGCCACAAAACTTATAACAAAAAATGATGGTAGAAGAAAAGAAATAGAGAAGAATATAAAAAGATACAGAGAGAGAAAAGAAAAGGGAAAATATGGTCATTTGGTGAGAAGGAGAGAAATATGGAAAGAAACAAGCAAAATGAAATTTTAGTTCGCTCTAAAACAGGCTCTTAATGACCTCTGAGGATTGAAAAATTAAAATAAGATAATGCTTACTTGTTTTATACATATACTGACAAATTTCCGATTTATTTATTCAATTAAAAAAGTAGCTAGTGATGACAATATACACATAGTTATTTTAGTCTCTGGGATTAATAAACATAAAAAAAAAGTAACGAACGGTTAAATGTCCTTGTAGGTACATTGCTAGGCATATCTGTAACACTACATAAATACTTATATATATGTAGAATAATTGTTCTTCAACTCATTATAAAAATAATAATTAATAAATGAGGGAGTAAAGAGACAAAGTCTGTCGACGTAATTATTTATTATTTTTTTGTAATAAAAAGAAAAAGCTTTACATACATATGAAATATATAATGGAAACTTCATAAAAATGTAATTATAATTTATTAGACGAGAAGTGATAATTACTAGAAACTTCTCTTATTGTGCAAAATTATCTATTATATGTCCTATATAAATGAATGTATCTCTAATTAGAGTATTCTACTTACATTGATATGTATGTATGTATTAAAAATAAGGAAAGAAAAAAGCTCATTTTTTATATTCCATATAGTCAATGCATTCCTAAAAAAACAGACGGTATAAAAAAAATTATAATTATTTTTTTATAATTTGTTGAATGTCTTTAATTATTGGGGAGAACCGGGTGTGTTTATGCACTTGCACATTCTTTTGATCATTGAACATTCATTTAAGAAAAAAATCATATATAACATTTAAAAAGTTAGATCCATAATATACGAAAGATAATTTATTCCATTTATTTTCCAAATATATATTTTTAGCACAATCATTAGTTTTTTGTCTACATTGTTCTTTAACAAAATGTCGACAATTTAAAATCATCCAAACTGTCTTGGAGAATTCGTACGATCTAATTATTTAAAATTCATAGAAATTAGAGTTGTTGTTTTTTTTTGTATAATTCACACTCCTACTTCGATAAATTTTCCACTGTATCCATTAAAAAAATTATAAGGGTTCTACCTTTATATGGTTAAATTTTATAAAAATCAAAGACGCTTAAGATCAAAAACTAATGTCATGGTTTTTTTGTTTTTTTTTTAAATCCAAAATAGTTTTTACAAATGTCTTTGCTTCTGTTATCGATATATTGCTAATCAAATTTAAATCAAAATTCTATTTTTTTCATCTTTAAGTTATTAGAACTTTAGGTTGATTTGAGTTGCAGATCCAAAATTTCTTTCAATGCTGGTCTACTATCAACAATTCCAAATTATTAGTCAAATCTGAAAGGACCGCCATACACAAAGATAGCTGTAAAATTCTAAGCCTTTTTGGTATGTAAAAAAAGGATGTGAATTGCAACATGATAACTCTTAAAGCTAATCAAGGATAATTACAACAGCTTTGGAAAACAAAAATAAATACTAATCAACATCCATACAGCAAAAAAATTCGGACACTAAAAAATGCTTAAGATTTAATTATATTTGTATAATTAATAATATGTTTAGGTATAAGATGAGGTCCATAAAAAGTATAGCTAAACTCTAAAACTAATTTATACACACATCCCTTGAGCCATTAGAAGAGAACACAAATATAAACAAGGCTCTTTCTTCATAATACTAAACAAACAAGGCTTTTATTTATGTAGGTATGTAGTCAAACAATATAATTAGATAAAGTATGTTTTAGTTTTTTAAGACCAATCTTTTCTTTTGAAATCAAGCATATACTTATAACTCATGTTTACACATGTGTACGGGTCTATCTATAACATAAGTATATAGGGGAGACCGTGGAACGTTGCAATAGACTCTTTTTTTCTCGACCATTGAAACGGTATAGGCACGAAATTTATATTATAAGTTTATTTTATAATAAATATTATTGCAAAAAAAAAAACAATTATTGGGTTTGATATTTCGTCGAGATATAGAATAAAAACTTATTTTCTGGAGGAGTAATATTTTTTAGTAATAAAACAGTTACTTTATTGTTTTTTGTTTTACTATTACTTATACATGTATAATTTTGAATTAATATTTGCACAGAATTCGGGTGGTTTGATGTCCTCAAAGTAAACACATCAAAGCAACGCCAACATCATTACCCTCTAAACCAAGTAAACATCCAGATATTTAAAATAACATCAATCTTAAAATGGTGTATTAAATAATTCACATTTCTAAAACTAGTTTATCATTTAAAATCCATTCATAGTCAATTAAACTTCCATCCAGAGCTTTTGGTTTCTTAGCAATTAATAATTGTGTATAATATTTCATCTGATTTTTATTCTTGCATTTTGTAAATAAGGACTCTTCAGGAATAGACGAATGTCATCTTGTCAGGATGCTCTTCTTTCTCCTGATACTGTCGACAAATACTTTTATCTTTTTTTCTTCGCCCATTTATTAGTTGGTAGCGAATTTGTCATGAGCCAATAATTTACCCACCATTTGTAATTGGAAATCAAAGGGACTTGAATGCTTTTTAAAAGGATCTTGGTACATTTGTTGATCCCCAAACTATTCTTGAAGATTTTCGATAAACCTTAACCCAGATGAGGTAGGTGGAATAATTTGATATTTGATTCTCTCCTGCGAAATACACTTTTGTGAATTAAAAAATGCATTTCAAGGGAAACCGACGACGCATTTTTTGAAATGTGTATACATTTATCAAAACAAGACCGTCATTTTGTAAATCCTTCTATTTTATTTCCCTCACCACTCTCCAACCTCTTTGGTTCAATTTCTTCTGACCTTGCTCTCCACAGATTTTAAATAATCTTGGGCTTTGAACTAGAGGTTTTGCTCCTTACATACCTCATAAAACGTCCTAAAGTAACTTCATACATACCACTCTAAAATCTTCTATTATTTTAAATAGTTTCATAAAGTTGGCATGACTATATTCAGACTGGTAATGAAGATCTTGACCATATATTCTTTTCGTATCCACCTTTAGCATGCTTGCCCATGTACTTTGACTACCATACAATCTTCTGAACTACCTAAAGTTACTCATTGTCTAGGGGTTTTTTATGTCTGCTAGTCCAAGAGCCACTACAAGAACTTTTTTAATTAAGTCAAGTCCATGATATTGTGCAACACATTTTCCCATCAAAGGTGGAAATCTGTTATAGTTTTATCAAAGCTCAAAAACAAACATATTTTGGAAAAATTCTTTATTGTTTAACTCTCAACGCAAAAAAATAAATTTGCAACAAGTGCTGCAACTTTCCCAATATTTTTTTTTCTTCTATTTTATTTTATATATTAACGTTTTATTAGAACAAGATCTTAAAGTAAGTTTGTGTCAAAGTAAGAGTGTACTCACATATAATGTAATCCTGATCAGTGGTCTATGATTAATTAAAATCTTATTTTATATTAATGTGATATAATTAGAGATGGGAATAACGTCTAAAAAAAGTGATCATAATTTTAATATATATATATATAGATTTTATAGCTCTAATTTATTATTAATCTTTATTTTTGAAATTATGAAGCATTGGCAAGAAACTAGCACTTTGGTTGGGAATGTGAAAATTGTCCAAATCCTACATTTAAAATTAAGTATTTGTTCGTATTTTGAAAGATAATAGTGTTCTTATCAACTATTAATGCCTATTTTGAACATTCAAAGGTATTAGCGAGCAAGGAAGACTATAGTTTTTATAACAATCAAAATAACAAATACATACTTTTCTTTTTTATTAACACTCACGAAAATTTAGACAACTTTTTTACCCCTAACAATGCTATATTGTAATCTCTGTAAGTAGATATGTATTCTCTCAAATTACCGTACTTTATTTAATATTCTCATAGGTGTGATTTTTGTGCTCAACGTAATTTAGTCAATATTTTCATCCCTCCTTATAATAATTTATCTCCTTAAAAGTTTTATTAATTTATTCTTAAAATTTTTTATTTTGCCTAGTTTTATGGTCATTTATGTTGCTCTATCGCAACACTTCTTGTTCTCCCTACTAAAGAATGAAAAAAAAAAAGAAGAGGATTAATGTTAAAAAAGAAGTTCAAATCCTTACAATATGTTTTTTTAATAGGATATGTTTCTATTTTCTTATTATTGTTATTTTCAAGTTTCTTTTTTAATTTGAATGTTCAATTTATTTTTGGATTATCCATGTTATTATTTTTTACATTTTCATTAAAATTCTGACCAATAAGTATTTTTGAAGCTAATAAATGCATATTTACTGCTAATATTTTATAGTTTATTTAATCATGTAAGTTAATGCATAGTAATCTTTTAGATTCCATTTCTCTCATTATACGTTATTACTTAGAAAAAAATATGACTATTGTATTACTTTGGGTTTTCTTTTTTTTCTGGTATAAGCTATTTTTTAGGAGTTTATATATCCATTTAAAAGTATTTTAAAATTTTCATAGATCAGGGGAAAAAATTAGAAATTCCCTTGAAAATATACTTAATATTAACAAAATTTCGTTTTTTGTTGTTTCAAGTGTATTTTCCACCAAAACTGGTATACTTTCTGCAAGGTTTCTCCTCAGGTGTAGTCTAACTTTTGTGAAAATATACAAAAATATAAGGAACTAAGTTACTTTGTTTACCCTAAATACACTTAGTAAAGATGGTTGATAGTAATTTTTTACCATCTTATATAGGAGAAACTAAAAAATAAATTAATATAGAATTACAAAAATTTGACAAATTATTATTTTTGCAAAGAGATTTAAATGGATAACAAGGGTATAACGTAGTTAAACATTTATGGGCTTTTTTTTATTCTTTTAAAAGTGTTTGTTTTTTATAGAAATATTGAAAATGTAATGGGTAGAGGATTTTAATGTCGTGGAATTATATTATTGGGACTGTTTTTGTTTATTTTTTGTTGACCATATCGTTGTTGTTAATAGTAAGAATGAAATATTTGAGCTCCTGCAAAAAAATGTTGCTTCTATAATTTTTAAACGAACAAATTAAAAAATCAAAAACAAAAAGCAAAGTAGAAAAGTAAATATAAATAAGAACTAATATAATTTATATACATTTTGGGCATATTATTAATAAAATAATTACCTCATTAAAAATTGTCAACAATTTCAATTACATTGTCTGCAGGCTGAGTGGTTAAGCTTCTAAGCTTAATTCATAGCTTAGATATACAAATAACAAAAATAGTGTAGTTCTTCTGTGTGCTTTTCAATATAAATTCCAGCAAAATTTAACATTTTCTCCACTACACCTTTGTCTAGATATACACATGAAATGACGATACAGTACAAAAAAAAATATATTTTTCTAAACTTTTCTTCGGGAATAAATAACGTCTTGCTTTCATATCTGTAAAAATATTAAAATACCTTTTTTAAAGCTTGTGGTATTGGTATTTTATTTCATAAGAGTGTATGTTTCTGGAGTTATGGTTCTCAAAATTGGTGATGTAGAAGAACGTCATAAATATTTTGAATTATGTATCAGTTGGGTCATAATAGTGATACATTAAGATTTTTGGAGATAGTACACACAGTAAAAAGTTTGAACCCCTTTTAACAAGAGTCAAGTTAAGTAGTAATATTGGTTTGACTGTGCTATTTTTTTATGCAAGAATCTATCAATAATGATATAAATGTAGTCAATATCAACTTTATACTAAAAAAAATCTCGATAAATGGCACTTTTTTGACGTAATTTTCCAAAGAAAGTTCTTTAAAATGGCAAGTTTATATTTTTTTCGTTAATTTTGACGGCCTAAATATTATTTTTTCATTGTGAAGTTTATCCATTTGCATGAATAATTTTAATGGGTTTTTTTTTCACTTTGCATAAGTTTAAACATTTTCAGTGAACAGAGAAGTTGCTAGAATGTGTTATGACTGTATTTTTATATTTAAAAAAACCGTAAAAAAATTATTGTTAAAACAGTTATTCAACAGTTAAAAATCTACATGACGATATAAATTTATGCAATAATCAAGTATTTTCTTAAGATATACCGGGTATGGAAAAAATACTGAGACTTGCCTCAAAGTAGTTATTAAAATACTCATAATTGATCAGGATATTGATGTTCATAGAAAACATTTTTTATAATATTTTTTACTATCACAATGCACATTAATTATGAATCTGGCCATCATCAGCCACAATGACAGCCTCCAACTGCCTCCGGAACCCTTTACAAACATTGGCAACGTAGTCATTTTCATTATCCTCCACTGCTGGTTAAAGGAGGTCTTCAGGGCATCAATATTCGGGTTTTAGACTTTGCAGGCCTTCTTTTTCTTTTCTTTTCCTTTTTGCTAGTAAATGGAGTAATCCAGTGGATTCAGATTTGGGCTCTGAGGGGACCAAATTTTCTTGGACTAGAAGTCTTGGTGGCTACCTTGATGTTTTTGTCAGCCTATCCTAAGCATACCACTCAGTCATTTTGCTTGTTATAGACGGGGTCAAAACGGTAAAGGTCTTTTCATCAGAGAAAAAAATTACAGTGTTACTTTTGTGCTTCAGATCATTGAAATGTTGTTGATATCGCGGAAGACCGAGTTATTTTTGACGTTGGGACAGGAGTGGCCTCAAAAAATTTATATGTGACCTTCCTCACGCCTTTCAGAGGTCCTTGCCCACAGTACACCGATGCATTTCTATTGTTGGTTGACCTTAAAGGCCTCCATGATGATGGCAAGCTTCATTTTGGTGGGTTTTCCACTTTTGGGGTTGTCCTTAAGGTTGTCCCCATTAGCCAAACAACTTTTGATCCGACATACTGTGGCCTTACTCATGTTTCAGACCTTCATGATGTCCGAAGTGGTCCTCTCGGTGCCAATTAAATGGTATATGATGGCTTTTCCTACCTCTATCGCAACATATGCAGTATTTTTGTCTACAACATGTACATCAATCAGAGGCTTAGAATCTAAGCTGTTAAAAAATAATTGGAACTTTAAGATTTAATCAACAATACCTATTCAAACTGTATTTTTAGAAAGTCTTATTACTTTTTCTATACCCGGTACAGATAACTTTTTTATTGAATGACTACAGTTTTATACAATAAAAAGTCCATTATGCAGTCATATTAAGTCCTGAAAATGTTGTTGAATGAACCTTTTTGAGTATGATTTTTACTAAAAATACATATTTAATTAAAGATTTTTTTTTACCAATGCATTAAAAATAGCATATCAATAATATCCTTCAGTTGAGTTACTTCCTGCACATGATATTATCTTTATTGTAGAACAGACTCTCATTATCTTATCATATTGGTAATTAGTGCATTAAATTACACTGGAATTCTAAACAAATTTGAGGGAAAAAAATAAAGTATTTGATATGTTCACAAGGTTGGAAATTTTGACTTTTGCCTATAATTCAATAAGAAGAAACGGAGCATAGTTACATCAAAAATCAATATATTTTAACAGTTTATATCTACCGATATGGTTACAACATAGTAGATTAATTTTATTTAAATGATATTGCTCTTAGTCATAATCACTCTCTCCATGCGGTTCCTAAAACATTTGTAGACGAATTTCATTTTATCTTTCATGATTAAGGACCCCTAGTTTCCAACACGCTGCTTCATTCAAGAAAATAAAAATGGTTCAAAGCTGGTAAGCCAGAGGACAATGTGTCTTTTAAGATGAATGCTACCAATGAGCTCCCAACCATTCCAGATACTTTATTTACACATATCAAGAAGCATTGTCCTGTTGCCACGACCAGGAATGATTCCTTTTGATTTCCTTAATTAAAGGCAGTACCTCCACCTCCATAACACTAACATACCTCAATTTAAGTCTACTCTCAAAGTGCCATGGCATCCTCAAAGTATCTTGTTATCCATGACTTTTGGAAGAAACTGGTTTTTATTTGGATATACATACATTAGTGGTTTTTTAAAGCGAAAATTAAAAGTCCCATCCCTAAATATAATTGTTTATGTGAATTATCATTCATCATAAGTATATTTGATCCTTTCTATAAGTGCAACTATTTCATAATAAGAGTGGTACAAGTGTGAACTTTTCGGATCCCAAAATAAAAAAGGTGAAATAATTTGAAAAAATTTCAATTAAAGGCCAAAAATCACAATCCAAACCTTTCACATATAGAATTGATCTTTTTATTCCTCTTTGAGCACATTCATGTTCTTTTAAACTCTTATAGTTTTATTTTTAATATATCTACATATTTATGTAGATCTAATAACTTTTTCCAAATTGGCTTTAGAATGTCCATGAAATTTTAAATAAAAAAAAGTAATATAAAAAAAATTTTACGATCATAACTGGCTATTAAATATAAAACTTTTTTTTTACATTTTATACTTTAATAAAGTTCCATATAAAACTCTTGACAAATACTCTGTATTATAGGAATTAAATATGGAACTTATACCTACATTAATGGATGTGATAAAAATACCTTCCTTTTTTTAGTTTTTGGAAGTTTTCTTTCACATCTAAAAATAGATAAATTTAATATTTTTTTTGGACAAATCATGTCATACTTTACAAAATCAGTATATATTTTTTTTATGTAAAATTCATTTATTTATCCGTTACATCTCCATCATATAACAAGATTAAAAATGATAAAGATATATAAATTGTAAAAACAAACTCTAAAGGGATTTAGCAAAATAAATAAGTTCTAAATCTAATAGAAACAAACATCAATTAAACATATGATGATTTACTTGGAAAAATGTTGGTAAAACAGCTTTTTTAGATAAAGGAAAGGCAAGCTTAATATATGTATCTATTGATTCTTTACAGAGGACACCCATAAACTTACACTTCTTTGAGCAGCTGGATATGTGATCAATGTACATTATACTATCCCGTTTTCGTGTTGATATTTATCTCCTCCTGCTTAAAAATATTTTCTGTTCACAACATTTAAAAACTGACTTTGGTAATGCTTGGGATCTCTCAGCTCATATTTGTTTAGAAAAATTGTAATTTTTGTTCAAAATCGATCATTATTAGGCATTTTGTACCAATGTTCCAAATTTGATGCCATGAGTAAAAAATTCCCTTATATATTTTTGGTATTCGTTTTATAAGTTAAAAATATTTTGCACTTAGTTTTTAAGAATTTAAAGTGCTGAAGATGTACTTAATGATTTGCAGTTTCCCTTTCTGTTAAAGAGATTTAGTGTTAAATTTGGATATGCTAAAAATATTAACCAAAAATAAGACTGTTTAATATAAATGTTGGTCAAAACATTCCAAATAAATCTAATTGCATAAATAAATTATGTATAATTAATTAAAATTAATACACTAGAACCAGTTTTCCAGTAGGAGAAATAGATAGTCAATCCATTCACATACTTCCTATTGTAAATCCTTCCTAAAAATTTCTGTGAACCCTTTTAATATCTTACTTTTATCTTTCACATTTAAAATGAAAATGTCAACTTTATGTCTCTATTGAAACATTTATAGAGAGTGGACACAGGTGATCTTTATAGATATTAGTGAAGAGACTCGATGGTGCTTGTTGGTACTTGAACTAATTTTTTCCATCAAAACATTTGTTTTTGATTTTTATTAATCAGACGTTGGGACTCGAGATTAAAATTGAACGTGTATCTTGATTATCCAAGTTTTTATTGGACTTAAACTATTTCATAAAGAATTTTCTAATTATAATTTCATTTTTTTTAGAGGATATGATAAATTTTTTTCTTCAAAAGGAAATTTTATATTAGAAAAACTCAATTTGAGTCAGAATAAATAGCAAAGTATCAAGATATATTAATATGCTACCAAACTGTTCCGGACTGATTGTGGTATTTATTACTTTTGATTTACTATAATTAATTTATATTGGAATCTACAGTATGCTCAAGACTTAAATCATTAAAAACTAATAATAATGGACTTGAAATAATGTCTAAAAAAATATGAGGGCTCAAACTGGACTCAATAAAAAAATTTATTGACTCAAGACTTGTGAGCAAAAATTGGAGACACATTTGTGAAAATCACTCGAACTCACATAATTTTTTTTTTTTGTTAAAATACGACGTTTTATAAATTCGATTAATCAAAACTAGAAACGATCAAGTAATAATATGTCAAATTTCATGTATCTCTATATACTCGTTTCATATTAAATGAAGAGTTGATGTATTAAAAAAGAGAAACCACAAACAATGAAGAGTTTCAGTTACAATTTCTTTTTATACGTCATCTCAGAATATTACTTTTTATTTGGAAGAAAAAATTTAAACTCCTATTATATTTGACATATTTTAATAGACGTCACAACATGATAGGTTAGTTTAACGAGAGTCTGTGGACAGTTAAGGGACTTTCCTCTAAGATTGGAGGTTCATTTTGCATTAAATAAGAACGTCATTTCGAAAAAATTATTACATTTATTAATATTTTCAAAAAAGAATCATTGTCTTTCAAAAATAATATAGCGGCAGAAATTTTATTACTGTATTTTAACTTTTGTTATTCAGCGTATTTATATCCATTTTTTAAATATTTATGTGAATATTTTTTTAAATAATTGTATTTAATTCTTTTCAATATTGGCGAATACTTAATAATAGTTTTTTAGAATTTTCGAAAATTGAGACATAAGAAAAGGATAAACGAACTACTCTGAAGGAAGAATTAAAAAGTAAAATATTTTTATATTTTGTTAGAATTGAATTTTGTCCAGTTTCTTTTTTCATTAATTATTAATTTGATAAACTAAAAATTATAGTATTATGTATTAGTTAATAAAAAGACCAAATCTTAACTATACATTTGAAAAGGAATACAATGTAATTTGGGTCGTAACAGTTGCCTCATTGCCTAAAAGATTATGAATAATGTAATTTTTGATTTTGCATTTAACACAGTTACTTAGTTTTTATTTTTTGAAAAATTTTCAAACACCAACTTGAAAATCAGAAGGATATACTTTTTACACTATTTAAAATTTGTCTTAAGCTACTAAGTATAAAAGATAAGATACCCCTCTTTTTAAGTAATAATTGCATTTTTCTTTTAAAAAAAAATCTTTGAAAAAAAAATTTAAAAAAATCTAAATTTCAACTTTTTTATTTTAGAAAGAAATCCTGACTTTTTTGTGGAAAGAAAAAACCCCACATTTATGTTGGCATATGGTTATAAATTTAAATTAATGAATGTTTCTCTGTAATAATTTATTTCACCATAAGAATACGGGCATATTATGTATAAATTTGTAATATTTAATGGTAATTTATATTTTCTTGGAATTTAAATATTTTTCAAGGCCCCTTCATCAATCATTCCTTTTTTTCGATTCAAAAGTATTTATTATCCTTATTTTATCGAAATTAAATTGAATAAACGTTTAAGAAGTGTCAGATGATTGGTTTACATTTAATGTACTTAATTTGATAATAATAAATGTTAATGTTTAGAGTTGTAAACAATATGACGGTATGTCAAACTAAACAATAGCTGAAAATTAAAGTAAAAAAAAAGTAGAATGTTTGAGAAGTGAGGAGCTTAGTTGTCATAAAGTTAATTAGTTATATTTATATTCTACATATTTGAAAAATTATCAAAAATTGGTAAATATCAGAGAAAAACATAGATGGAAGTATACATTTTAAATTTTGCTGTCTGCACACCTAGCTTTTTTCTTGTTACCTTAATTGCTCTGGGCAATTTTAATGGCTTAATAATAAAATGAAATTGAAAGTGTTCTTCAAAAAATATCATAGTTTATTTTAATGTATTTTACTTTTAATAAAAAACGAAATCATTTTGAGAGTAGAAAAATATGATCTTAGTTCACTGTCTGATAAGTCTTTTTTTTATTTGTATTTTTCATATCAGGAAGGACCAATGAACGCTGGGACTTCCGAGTCTTTTCTTGAGTCCTTGGATAATTCTAATAAATTATTATTTGGTTCTATTTCTTGATTTCCTCCAACAATATATACACTCCTTATGGAATTTTATGTTAATATTCACATCTTGCACGAACTCATAAAAATGTTCTTGTAGAACACAACCACATCCTTTATAAAATTAGATACATCCATATATAATACATGTTTATAAGATAATGTGTGTCTATATGTGTATGTAATTGTATACATATTTATCGTAATACACGCTTTACACATACAGCATGCAAAATAGATAAATAAATTAAAATAGTATCTGGTATATATGTATGAATTTATATAACATACAAAGTGTCATTCATGGTTAAAATCTATAGGGTGATCCATAATTTTAGTCCAATCCAAGAAATGAATTTACTCCCAGATTATGATTTGTATTACTGTTACTTTAGACTTTTTTTTCTTTTTGTTATTTTGCATTTAAATGATGTAATTTTATCAAAAAATTAGTTTTGATGAAAAATTTGAGATTGTGTAACGATAAGTTCAAAAGTACATTTAATCAAGTTATCCTACTTTTGTCGTATTTTTTATACTCTTTGATTATATTTAAAAATTGTTAAAAATCAGGAAAAATAGTAAAAATCATTTCTTGAAAAAAAGTTTTCTTAGATATGTCTCTTCTAAAAATTATATCGAGCACAATGCTGCTCCCCCTCAAACTGTACCAAGGCACTCCAGTGGACCATTGCACCCACTTTGATAAATATTATCTTAACTAATAATAATGAAAGCAGATTCTATTTTATTTATAAGTACATTTCCCCCACAGCTGGTTATGTAAATATTATACATTACACATCTAATCAATACTAATAGAGTGAAATAAAATAGGATTAGGGTTATATATATTTATATATGTACTCTTACACAGCTAGGGGTCTTTTTACATGAATATTTCTTTGTTTATTAAAATATAGGATGTAGGAGAATTCTAATCATCATTATTAAATTATCATGTGTACATCTTTACAGCATCAAAATAAATGAAAACATGGCCCACACTCACGATCCTGCCCTTTAAGGCTTTCACAATGGCAATGGCTTTCCCTTCTAACACCCTTTAGGAGTAAAAAGTCCAAAAGGTTTAGGAGGAGATGGTTGCTAAGACTCTTAATATGTCAAATAAGGGCATTAACTCGAATGGTTATTAAATCCTATTTAAGAATGGAAACTTTCCCCAGATTTATTGGTTATATTTATCTTCTTTTATTAATTACTACTTGTAACCTCAAAGAGTCTAAATATATGGCCATATATGGTTCCTCATATGCCTTACAGATTTTTTAAAATAAAGTCATTTTTGATAGTTTTGGGTAGTTTTTGTTTGTTTCAAAATTTTTGAATAAAGTTATCTAAAAAAAATATTTTTATAAACTAGAACTTTTGAAAAGTTGGCCTGCCAATATACTAAAAAATGACTTGGTAAACCTAACAATTGGAATAATGTTAGAGAGAAGCAAAGCTCAGCTGTCATTATTTTTTATTAGATTAACAAGAAGCAGTTATATATATATATATATGACTAATATATACACTAATCTTACAGCATATTTAGTAAAAATATAGGCAAGAATTACTCCAACATCACATTTTCGTCAATTATAATCTTTTTTTATCAAAATTTCTCGTATTAGTGAGCATATTCAAAAGTTAGCTAAGTTTATAACCTTCATTGAAATTGTCTAGCTTAATTTGGCCCCCGTGTGGCCTTAAGTGACTCTAAATTCAATTTACACCACCTTTAACCCATTAATCCAAATAGTTTGTAGATTGATATAGACTCTAATTTAATGCAGAGTAATCTAATACAGATTCATTTTTGAAAAAAAATAATAATAATTTGTTATTTTATTGACAAGTACATATTTTAATGTTTGTATGTAATTTTGTATAACTTTTACTAAAAGTATAACATAAAATAAATAACAATTTTTGCCAATTGAAGATATTATTATTATTTATTCCGATTACTTATTCCACACCAAATGTACCACCATAACATTTAATTGTTTTTCTATATTATTAATTATAATAGTCTTAATAATTAAAATTATTAATGCCAAGCCAAAATAAATAATACTTTTTTAGTAAACAATAATGAAAACATATTTTTATTAATAAAAAATCATAGAAATATGTTGTGTTTTTTTATTTTTTCATGCAAACTAAATAGAAAAAAAGTGTAAGTTATTTTTAGGTTATATTTTTTAAATATATTAGCGAATTAGTAAAATAAAAATAGAGCTAATTATGTGTTTTTTTAAGGATTTTTTAATTTTTCACTGGTATAATTAATATTATTGATTGATTGAGGAGATAAAACTCACTAACTAAGTTATTTAAGGACTTGTATAAAAAAAAAGATCAAAAACATTTACATTATCTAATTTAATTCGAGTATTCCATGCTATGATTCTGCTATTCTTGTCACAGAATTGTTAAGTTAATATTGAAAATATTAATAGTAAAGTTTCAGGTATATATGATAATCGGGACACATTTTATTTATTCTCAAATTAGTCAAAAAGTTATCTAGCTTCAAATCGTTGACATGTTATTTACCTTCTACCTCTCTTTCCCTTTTCAATAATTTTGATATTAATTTTTCCTTTTTTATAATAATTTAAGGATTGAAAACCTTTTTTTTTTTTTTTTGCTTTTATTAGTGATATTGTCCTTTGACTTTGAACAACATACAAACCCAAAAAAGGTCATTTCATTTAGTTGTATGAAAGCTCGCCACCTCACCTCAAAAAAACGTTTATTTATAAATAATATACTTAATGAAATAATTGTAGCGTGAAATTTCAAGTAATTCAAATGTTATGAATGTTTTATCATTGTTATATTTTAAATTGTTTTTTTAAAGATATAATCATAAGTGATTTAAAAAAATAACTTAATTATCTCGATTTTTTTTTGCTAATTCGTTAGTATATTTAAAAAATCTAACCTAGACAAGTTATGTACTTTAAAGCTTTAAATTTTAAGGAAATAAGCGGATTCTCAAAAGATTTTTTTTTAATTTAAATGTCATGTAAAATCAAACATTCAATTTTCTATGGATTATGTATGCATATTCGGCCATTTTAATGCAAAAATCATATTGACACTCGTTTGAAATCAGGAGTTACACTCATTTAAAAAAAAATAAGCATTCTACACATTTTGCTCTAATCAATTTTATAAAATGTGATTAAATTTATACAGCTTAGAAATAAAAGATACCTACCAAAAACTGAAATACATCCATATTAACTAACTTCACCTTGTTTAGTTTTTGAAAATGAATAATTAATATTTCATCCTTTTAAATGACAAGAAAAAAAAATTACTATCTTGCAATACAATAATTTGTTGCATAAATATTAAAAATATTAGAACATCAACTATTGAAATTTTTATTTTATTGGATTTTTAAAGTTACTTTAATTGGTCAGATGGAGTTACATTGATTAAGTTTAAGTGAACAGTATCGTACTATAATTACTTCACCTGACCTAGAAAACTGTCCTTGAAGTCCATATACATAAAGTTTATAGTAGCAACTGAGTTTCGAATGAACCCATAAGAAATAATTTCTCCCGAGTGCGTTCTTCATGAAGCTTTGTCGTTCTACACTTATTTTTAGTCTTTTCAATTGAATTTGGTTAATTTTAATATCCCCAATCACAAAACTAAAAAACTTTTAAAGGATTGACCATGTAGACACAATCTAGTATATTTAAAAAATATTTTTAATCTTTCAAAGAATAGAAATAGCATTCTAGGCCTATTTTATTTAAGTTACTACCCTTCGAGTTAGTTTAAAAACTTATTATGGCCTGTATTACCATCAAAGAACAAAATTTATCTAATAATGTGAAATACATTACACACAGTAGATACAAACAATTTTACGATCCTTATACTAAAAATTGAGCTCCACCCCTATTCAAATAATTATCAATATCCATTTTTATCAATCTTTATTTGACATTAACCTGCTTTCCTAGCTTGATTGATATTGTTCTTACTATACCAAATTTTAATAATGTTTTTGAGTTTCTGATTTTTAAATATAACAAGGGCTTTTTGCAACTTTGGTTTATGGTTCTTCATAGACCCCATTTAACTTAGTATTTAAATATTGAGAAGGTAATGCATTTGAGATAACTATTGAGATAAGTTAACAGCTACTTAAAAAAATAGAGTAAAGAAAAGGTTTGGTAATTAGCTTGTGTTGTTGGCAAAAACAAGGTTCATTTATGATCAAATATTGGAATAAAAACTCTATTTCATAGTAAGTAGAAAATACTTACATTTAATATTTACATTAAGAGTTGTCTCCTATAGTCTTGGGATTCCAAAAACCCGGATATTTAAAAACTTTCAAACCGAAAAGATATACAAAAGTTTTTGTTTAAGATTTTTTTAGGTTTCTAGGATTATACTAACATTATTCAAATTTATAAAAAAATTCTAACTCATTCCTTTGGTAGAAAAACTATAGATAACTTGTGTCCCTTGTTTGTGAAAAAAGTTTTTTTATCCTTAAAAAATCTATGTTTAAATATCATGTTTATAATATGTTTAAGTTTTTTTTCATATTCGACTTGAGACTACAAGTATATATGATACTGTAACATACAACTTAGTAGTAATTTGGCTTAAACCACCAAATATTGAAGCGTTTTCTTTAATTATATGATTGGAAAAAAAACATATTAGTGATATTTTGGAAGTGATTTCTATCTTTTAGTAAATATAAAGCTACATCACAATGATTACATTCCATGAATGTTCTATTTTCATTATCTTCCCTTGCTCAAAATATACAATTTATCTATTTTTTGAATCATTTCGGCATATTGTTATGCATAAATGTTAATTCGGTCTAAAACTTTGTTGATCAATTCATCCATTCCACTATTTATTTCGAAAGCTTGAATAGAGGTATTATTTCGCATATATATATTTCTTGTATTATAATTTTTTAATAGCAAGAATGTTTGCCACAGGGGTTAAAAAAAAATACCAAGCAATAATTTTGATTTTGAAACTATTTAATCTACGATAAACTACGTATCTGAATCATTTACGAAAGGATCAATATCTTTTTTGTTTCAGTATCCATTTTATCAAGAAAAGTACATATTTAATCACTCATAAGACCCCAATTAATTAAAAAATATATTGTATTTCCTTTGTTTTCTATCACGTATATATAACTTATTTAAAAACCATGATTACAACAAATTATGTAACGTAGAATGTTAATATAATAAACCAGTTCATTTATTTAAAAAAAAAAAACTACTTCCTTTACACCTAGCGTCCCATAAAATCCACATATCAATACATACTTTTGTATTGATAATAAAAAATATTTCAAACGTAGATGATTCAATAGATATAAAAACATTTATTTGATTAACAGAATCTTTTCCATCAAAGATAAAAAAAATAATAAATGTTTAGTTGTTGTTTTTTTCATCTCCAGAAAAATGATGATATTCAATTGCTTAATTTTTTTTCAAAACTCTCTTTTGAACAATAAATGAAATATCAAATTTAGTTTGACCTATTAGCTATAAAAAATTCCTTTAAAAAGAACTCGTTTTCTAATACTCAGTTTATGGACACCTTTGTCCCCTTGCCGTGAGCAGGTGAAAGATATATCATTTTCATGTAAAATATACAATATTAAAAACTTAAATTTAACTTTACACAAATATACAAAAAAACACTATGAATGAGTATACACTATTCTATTAAAATTAAATAATTTGAAGCAATAATAAAAATGTACACTGAAAGTATTGTATTTAATATGACTTAGGAACTCAATATTCCTTAGAAATATTATTAAAATTATAAATTTCACAATTTCTTGAAATAAAAACCAAATTTTGTTAAAGTTTTGCAGGAGACGGAAATTGATTTAAGACTTGCAATTTGACTCTACCACACAACCAAAGATTCATAACTTACCTTGTCACACAAACCATTTTAATTCATCTATTGGACATAAGAAACACTTAAAAGTATTTTGATATTTCTAATGACTTAAATTGAATTAAATGAAAACATTCATTAACTTGGAATATGTAGACTTGAATACATAAATTACACAAAAAATTTACGGAAAATCTGGGATAAAAAACGGTCTTAAATGACAATACCTAAAGTATGTATTTTATATATATTTATATACTTATATTAGAAAAGTATATCTACATTATTCGTTTCCAGCTCCATTATTGACTTTCTAAATAACCATTTGACAAAAAAAATAAAAACTTTCTTACAAATCTACGTATACATATTCAACTTGATTGCTATACATTTGTCATCCCTTTAATACGTATCATTTTCTAATTTAAAGTTTTATTGATGTTGTTTTCAATCGATATATATATATATAGTACACATGGATGTATATTTGTATATAAAATGGTTTCAAAATGTTTTCCAATAAATATTTTATTTTATTTGTTACAATACATATTGTAAGACATACATATTTGTAAATTCCCAGAAATTTATTTATTTCTAAGTTACTGAATAACATTTCGGAAGAAAATATCCTAGATTTTGAAAATTTAGTTCATTTAACACATACATATTTATACTAGGGGGAGACTGCTTTTTACAAAAAAAATATTAGGCTTTGATAGGTAAGCATTTACCTTTTTTGGTTATTGTGTATGAACCTAATGTGATACATGAAATTTTCAAATGGATATGAGAAGATTTAATTTACTAGGTAATAGCCTATGAATTGAGACTCTTTTTTTTTTTGATTTGAACGTTTATTGGGAAAAAATGGTTACAAATTTAATTTTCAAAGTATGTGCCTTTCTTAGGTACACATTTTTTCCATCTTCCAGGCAATTTATGAATGCCTTTCCAAAGAAAATTGTTTGTCTTTGGCTGCAAACCAGCTATCATTCTATTTTTTGGCTTCAGCGTGAGAATGGAAGTGTAAATCATTGAGTGCGTGGCCCATCGATACAAACCAGTGATAATCAGAAGGCCCCAGGTTTGGTGAGTCAGCCACATGAGCAAAAAGCTCCCAGTTGTACGTTTTAACAAGCTGGCAGATGGCAATAGAGCGATGCGGTGGTGCGTTGGCATCAAGGGAAATTATCTTGTGTTGCCTGGTTTCATGTTTTGGGCGTTTTTGGAGTATAGCATGGTTCATACCTGTCAATTGTTGTCGGTAGCGATCACAATTAATGATTTGACCTTGTTGTAGAAGGGCATACCATATGACACCACACTGGTCCCAGAACACGCAATGCATAGCCTTCTACATTTCTCAGGTCAAAATCACCACTTTGGAATTTTTGAACCATCTGAAACACTGTGCTCTGCTTAGAACATGTCCACTGTAAGCTTCCACAAACATTTGATGGGCTTGAAAGCGTTTTTTTTTTCTCAATTGGTAACAGAAAATCAATTATGTCCGCACATCGTTTTTTAAGCACAAAATTAGACATTTTTACAAGCGAAAAAAGTGCGTTGTTGAATGAAACTATACAAACAATGAATTAAATATTGTTGACACATGTCGAAATAAGCATTTAGATTTTTGGACCAGTTTATAATGTCTAACAGGCGATACCTAGGGACCAATAGCCGAAATTTTAATTTCATAGGCACATAAGTAGTACACAAATTTTATATCCTCTCCAAAAAAAATTGATTATATTGTATAAAAAAAGAGAACATTGCTCGTATTCGTAAATATTGACCCTTCTTGAAAATCTCTTATACAATATGAGATTTATATTTTTAACAACAGTAGCTTAATCATTTTTATTTTCAATCATCGTGTTAATCACAATTCAAAACCACAAAAAATAATTTTATTGTTCATTTTATTTAATTTTTACTTTTTCCATTACTCCATCGTTTTGTACCTCCTTCAGATAAATATTATTATATTTTAATAAAATATCAAGGGTGTACTTACTATGTGCGAATCGAATAGGATCTCAGTCTATATTTTGAAGACTTGACTCTGGCTCAAAAGTAGATACATTACTTTTTAAGGTATCTTTGTTTTTGTGATTACTAAAAGTGAACTCGGTGAATTACTTGAAGGACTTGAACTTGTGGGCAAATACTTAATTACTCAACGAGGGGAAAAATTAATTTTTCTTACATCTACATAGTATCAAAAAAAAAAAAGCTTAAGTATTTTTTGGACAAAGTCAGGGCATTTCACCACATGGTAATGTATATATATAAACTATATTTGGAACATTTTTCATAATGTCCCCTTATTATTTGTATACATTATAAAGACATCATATCCTTCAATTTTATAACCATGCCTATAATATAATTACTTAATGATATATTCATTTCTTTTACTATAATGAATATACATACATCTATTCGAAACATTATGGGACAAGAAAGAAAAATCATACAATTTCCCGACTTACTACTTTTTAGAAAATTGTTCAGTAAATTTACTTGGAATTAAGTTAAAAAGTGTTGTTATTAATAATAAAGTGAAAAATGGCAAATGGTTTTATTTTTGGTCAAAAACATTGATTTTCTAATTAATTATACTTTTAAGTAATTTTCTTTTTCTGACTTCTTTTTTTTTTTTCATGTCAAAAAGTGCAATTATTTAACATCCATTATTTTTGTTCCTTCTGTTTATTTTTATATAAAATAAAATAAAATTCCATAACGTTTCATTTTTTTAAAAAGTCCTTCATTTTTGAATATGAGTATAATTTTAAAGAAAATGCAATAAATTGTCAAAATTAACCATTTTTTTCTAGAAGAACTTTCATTTTTTTAGACGACTTGTGTAATTGCTAAATATTCTAAAATATTATCCTAAAAATAAAATGTGTAAATACACACACCAGGATAAAAATATGCCACTAGTTTACCATTTTTTTACCTTTGACATTAATACGTACCCTTTATTTTAATATGATTTTTAGCTAATAATTCAAGCATAAAAAGACTTTAATGATCACAAAATAAACAATTTTGTTTTGTGTTAAAATGAAATGTGATAAAAACACATGTATTCATAGTTGAGAAGAAGATGGCTTTGCGCCGAATTTAAGTTTTTTCCTCACAAAAATATTTATAAGAAAAATTTGGGGTAATATCAAATTTGGTTATTTTCATAAATTAAAACCCTCCATTAGTAATGTATCATATATATCAATTGCTAATGTGCAAAATAACATATTATTTTCATAAGATATGGAGTATCAAAATATCAAGTAAACCATTTGCAAAAGAATTTGAAGTAATATAACGGAGAGTTAATGCAGATGTCTTTTTAAAATTAGAATATACATGATTTACTGTAAAATCTGTAAGTTTAAATATATAATTATTATTTTGGCGTGAATATATAGGTATATCTTTTTAAATAAGAAAATTTAATGAAACGTTTATTATTTATTTTCTAGGTGAGTCAATATATTATGTAAAATTAACTGGCATAAAGTGGATTAGACGTCGATGTTCCATAAAGGAAGTTTAAATAGATAAAGTAGCATATTATTGCTGGATTGACTCATTATTCCTAAGATATTAAGAATTCTTGGAAGAAACACGCAAAAAACAATTTCTTATAACAACATTTTCAATAACTATTTTAAGCAAATCTTAATTGCTCATAGCAGTAAAATTTATTTTATTAAAATATATTTTGTCAAATTAAACTATAGGTTTTGGTCGTTTTACATGACATTTAAGTTTTTCATTCATCTACCGAATCTAAAAATTGAATATTTCCCATGCTCTTGATTGCCATAAATATAAATTTCGATTATGACAATAGCGCTGGTCATAAATTGTTGTTTATTGGATTAAGATGGTTTGTTTCTGAATGTTTTTATATTAGAGTTGTGAAGAAAATTGTGGGTATTTTGGTTATGTTAAAAAACTCCAAAAATATGCAATGGCAACCTTAGCAATTTGAAGAATTTTCAGGACAGAAGGAATGAAGGAGAGCACCTCAGCTGTAGTGACGTTCCTTTAGATCAGCTGTGATAAGAGAGGAGAGGGAGAAGGGAACACGAAGAATTACTCCGATGTCGATCCTCAATCCTACTCTGTGTCCAGAATGGACTAACTGTTATAACTATGCACCCAATCCTTAAGGTTACTCTATGTATTATAAGAGAACACACAAATGTTCATTCAGTTTTTGAATATAATTGAATGCAGTAAGAAATAAAGTTCACTACTCAGTTAAGGAAAAGAAAATTCATAATTAAGACAACTTGTTCCAAAATAATTATTCACCTAGTAAATACATATAATTTACACCAGAGGTATAGACTATTCCTCAGTTCAACTATTAATGTGAGATTTGAAATGCATGATAGTCAGCAATTTTTGCACATTAATTAAGAACTCATTCCTCATTTAATGGTTGGTTTATTTTAATCAATTTCATTATATACTTAATAGAAATGGTTATTTAATTATGTACATTAAACCATTATATAATAAATAATTTATTTGGGAAATTTATGGTGAATTAGAGTGAATTTAGGGATTTAATGTATGCTGAATTTGGCTAATTAAAATTTTATTTACTGAAGATACAACTTTTATAAATACTATGAAACGACTTGTATAATAATTGATCCGGCCGTATATGTAAGCATCAAAAATCAATTATATTATGTTAATTTGCAAGAAAATAGTATATAAAAATAATATGTTTGTAAAAAGCAATGAATATTAATACACAAATTTAAATATCATTTTTTCACTCACATATTATATTTGTCAAACAAATTGAAAAAAATAAAGTAGCAACATGTCTAAGGCTTCAAATGCATGCATATACAATATTTGGTCATGCCTACTTATACTTATAATAATATCTATGTATTCCTATTCCCTTAACCCCTCTTTTCTCTTAAGCAGATATGCTATATTGGTGTAAAGCAGTAAACATCTACAGCGTGGAGGAAATTTAGATCCTGTACAAAAAGTCCAGTAGAAATAATAGTCCTCAAGTACTATTCTAGTGTTCTAATTTACCCCAGAGACGAAATTATGTTCGTAATATCTTGTTTATGACACATTACTTGATTGCACATTTTGCACAAGGGGCTTCCTACTAACTTACAATTTATACAAAACATAATTTAAGATTTTTAGTCACTAAACCTCCATAATTGTAAAAAAGAAATTATGAAGAGTTTACAGATTTCGACATGATGAATATTTAAGCCAATTGGTTCGATAAAATTGCACATTACATATGTGAAAACCCACTTGTACTTTTAATTAAGGATATGTTCTATCCTTGCATGGTTATCCCCCTCAGTAACTAAAATATCGTTGTCATATCTTTTATATATTATATAGTTATCCACCTTCTATGTAAGCTCTTAATTATCTTTTGAGTAATTAACAAATTCTTGAATTAATTATCGAATTTTAGAATATTGGTTAATATGCATTTGTATTATTTATTCAACCGAATGATAAATATGCAAAAGGGAGTAAAATTTAATCTATTCCACGTAGAGCATATCTTATTTGATAATAATTAATATAGTAAACAAATAAACTATATTGGTTAAATATAGCCAAGGAACACTCTGAACCATGAACATACACCCCGTAGTTGATTAAATTTTCAGAGTTGAATATTTATGAAATGAAAGAAGAAACTACTAATTGGTTTATTGCTTGATCTATTTATTTTATGTCATCCGTATCATAATTAATAAATAAAAGTATTTCAATTCCTGAATACATTTATTATATGATTGTTTTAGTTCAATTCTCATTTTCTATTTCTTAAATATTCAAATAATAGAAAATAAGAAAAAATGCCCGTACTTGGTTTAAAATGTGAAATAAAAGCAGGAGTGCATGTTCCATATCTATAAAAAAATATTGGGTTATTACAAAAATAATTTAAAAAAATTACATTTATTGTAACGGTACAATTCAGGGACATACTAAAAGGTGCTGATAGTTAAAAATAGCTATTGGAATAAAAGGTTAATTTATAAATCTTTGGGTATAAAAAAAAATGAAATTTAAAGCTATAAGTAAAAGTTTAGTATCTATGATAATACTAAAAATTAACCATACTTCAATACGTGGAAGTCGTGTTAAAAAAATTTAAATATTTAATAACTCACTTATTTAATATTCATAAAGACAATATGCACAAGATTTCATGTGCAGCATATTCAAAATTTTGTTAAATTACTTTTTATTAGCACCTTTTCTCAAAAGCAAAGCTAATTCATTTTACTATAGTTAAAGGTTATTAAACATACATACATAACTACATAAATATTGACTTTATGTAGACACGCATGTATGCCTACACTGTATGCACATAATTAGATTGGTTTTTTAACTACTACTTATGTATACAATATATCAATTAATATAAATGTATATAATACTTAAACTGACCTTCTTTGTTCCCACGGTTTAATTTTCTTTTTATATAAAATGAAAATTACACCACATTTATACTAAAATATATTCAATATTAATGTATTCATATAGGTACCTATTACATTTAATAAAAAAAGAATTCTTTTGGATTTTTTAACCTTACTTTTTCCACTAGAAAATTGAAAAAGTAAGAGCTTTGTCTCTTCATAATGTCATAAATTAACAAATTCAAATCTTCATTTACTTATCTACATCGAGAAACTATTTTTTGTTTTTTCATGTGTGAATGTGTAATAAAAAAAAGATTTTAGAAGATATTAATGTAACTGTTCTTTTGTTTCAAGATAAGCATGAATATGTACAATGAATGTTTAGAAAATTCCTTCATGACGTCATTAGTTACCTCCACCAATAAAATTAAATAGAAGTTATGTTTTTGCCTCTATTTGTTTCTTTTTTTGTAACCAGGATTACAACAAAAATATTATTTTGTTGGCCACAAGGGCATTTAGTTTTTTCAAAAAATTTATAATACAGATTACATTATATAATAATTTAAATTATAAAACTACGCTACGCGCTCAATCTAATCCCCATTGGTAATCATTTACTACAACACAAATTTACCTTTCAATCATCAAAAACCGTCGATAGCTGCATGCCAATAAAATAATAATTTTCATATAATACCATTCAAAATCCTAAATACAATCTTAATGTAGCTAAAATGCCATACTGTGCTTTTGTAATTATTGCGTCGATTTTTTGGACGTTTGCTGTTGATAAAAAATCATTTTTCGAAAGTTGAACAGCAAATACCTTTTCAATGATGATTTGTATGCCACTATAGATTTCTGCTAATCTGCTGCATTCCCAGAGTATGTGGTCGGTTGTTTCTCTTGTTAAATAGCAGAACAAACAATCTACTCGCCCGTCTTTCTGGTATTTCCCGGTTGTTTCAAGAGTCTTGAAAGTACTTTCTACTTTAACAATTTCTCAGGAGCAGTTGAATACTTATTTTTAATGGTTTTGATGCTTTGTTGTGGAGTTCTTAGGATTTTGCAACGCCTTAAAAAAGCTATGAAACGAGTAAGTGTATGTTGTGTCAGACATCTTCTCAGGTACCAGTTGGAGAAAATATTAATCTTGATTCGAAAAGGAAGTATTGATCGCTGTACTAGTAAAAAATGTCCTAAGGAAAAAAAGGAAAAAACCATTTGATTTACAAGAGAGTTTTAGTATTTTAAATCTGCGGCTAAATCCAATGTAGAATCACCAGTAAATTGTAGCTAATGTAATTTTTCAGAGGCATTTCTCATCTCAAGGAGAGTTTTAGTTTTTTGATGACACACAAAATAGTGAAGGATTACAACAAAATTACGGATCAATTTTGATTAAACTTGTTACAAAGATTTTATATGGTCACTACAACAGACCATTAAATTGGGAAAGGTTAAGGTCAAAGTTCAAGATAAAATAAAGGTTAACAAGAGGATAATAAACCATTATTTTGGAACATAATGAGATAAATAATATCAATTTTATATTTTAAGTGCAAATTCTAATTATACATGCTTTTACAAAAATATGGTGTGAACCATGTATAAAAATAATACTATCCACTGATGAATTAAAAATTCGAAAATTAACGAGGTCACCTTGACAATTTGAAGAAGATAGTGGAGGAGAGAAGTTTGGTGCTCATGACTTTTTATTAAATTACATGCAAGCAACTCTGAGATGAAAGAAATGAACACAAACCCTATTCTGTATTTAATAATGATATATGCAAGAATTAATTTAATGTCGATTATCATTTCTACTACAAATCAAGTCAAGTACAAGGACTTCAACATTTATAATTTCTTAGCCTTAATCTCCATCATTCATGAGCAAACACTTGTTGTAACATTTTATAGTTTTAGCTTTTCCCCCAAAAATGTAAGGATAATGAGTACAATTTTAGAAAATAAAATATCATATATATATTCAGATATTAAGTACAAAAACCCAGGCCCTCTTTCATTATAGAATCTTATTTTCATATATGATATGAACTATAGTCAGAGTCCCTTTTAGACGAGGATTAAGCGTAATTTATGTTTTTCCTCAAACCTTTTCGCTGTTAATAAATTCGTTGCATCCATTTTTGCTACCAGTACTTTAGTTTGTTAGAGATTTTTTTTCCATAATATATATTATCCACCTATTATGTTTCTTCTTAAAGGCTACAAATTTAACGTTATTCTTTAATATATCAGCTATAGGAAAAAAAAATGAGGAAATAAAGAAGAAATAGTTCACGTCAAGGAAATGTTTTCCAGACAAGTTAACCTTAATGCCTATATACACCAGCAAGACGAATGAAACAAACTGCAAATGTTTTTCTCTGCGAAGAAGCAGTAGAATTTTCGCCCCTCTTATTTTATTATTGTGATCGAGTGATACCTCTAATATTTACAGGAGAAAGTATCATACCTGAGAGATGTCTTATAAGTCTGATGATGTCAGATTGGCGTATTTATCTAACAATGCGAGTAGAAAATGTCTTCAATATGGAGGTAATAATAAAAACGACTTTTACGATAATAGGTACTAACAGTTAAAAAAGATTTCTCTTCCGGTAGGCCTGAACAAAGCAATCGTTAAATATATGGACTAGATGGAATTTTAAATTATATTTTTATTATATAAAGGGGAATTTTCCTCATCTTTTAACAAAAAAAATGGATATGAAAATTAATTTTATGAATAGCACAAGTCAACACTAATAAATATTTTACTCTTTAAAACATATATTATTGGAAATTTAGTTGTAAACTTTTGATATTGAATTGTAATCAAACAAGGAATATAATTTTTTCCAAATATGCAAAGAAAAAAAGAGGAATAGTGAATATAAGGACAAAAGAGTAAGAAGTCCCAGTTCTTTAACCATATGTTATACTTATAGTCGTGATATTAGTTGAGGCTTGAAGAAATGTAGGAAACTCCATCGATAGAAATCAATAAATGTTTTTACTGTACAGACTGAAAGTTAAGTTCAAACTTGTAATTTAAAAACATAAAAAGACCGTGATTATATGATGCACCAAAATTTCCAAGAGGCAAAATTAAAGTAGGCGAAATTGTATTGGAGTATAATTTCTTGGACAAGTATTTGTATATATATATTTTTACAGTCAGATTATCTTCATATTTTAATAACTATGTCAATATAATAAAAATTCCCTCATAATTGAATAAAAATCCTCTTGTACATTTTAAGATAATTATTGCTAAAACAAAAATAGAAAACTTAAATTATAATCACACAATTAATTAATTAAATATATCATACTGATAATTTAAATACATAAGTGCAATAAATAAATAACTACTAATTAAACATGGCCACAGTAATATAATTATAATATCCTAAGATATCTTCTTCTCTCTTATTCAAATACACACGTTCTTCTTCTTCTCTTTACATAATCTGATAACAGTGATACCTCAAATCAAGAGTAACATATATATTCATCCTCTCCATGATATTTGTCATATCAAATTCAATCATTGTATTCCCCAGACGATGCATAATAAAATTTTCGTTTTTATTTCGTTCGCGCCGACCGTCTCAATTCACTATCTGATGATATATAAGTCACTTGCTTCTTTTCATTAGTCATATAAGGAATAAACGTCCCGTTACCATTCATTGTCCTTATCAAAGGGTCCGTAAAAAACGTTTATTCCTTAATATCAGTTTACCTGATCCTTAAACTTTCATGATATATGGATCCTTCTTGCCGATTTCCATAATTTTACCTGGTCTATCCCATTTAGTTGGATGAACACAATATGGATTTGAATCAGCAGTATGTCTCCAATCTCTAAGGGTTTTTGTATCATGATCCAGTCGTCAATTTATCTTGAACCATAATGGGTCTAGTCTTAAGAGCTCTCTCCCTTAGTTCCCAAGCCTCTCGCCATTTAGGATTAAATTGTAAATTAGAGAATTTAGGGTAACTTTTATCAAGTCTAGACAGGGTATCAGATACATGTGTTCCAACAACTTTCCAAAGTGCATCCGCATTTTAGTTAGCATATTTTCCTATGTTATCATGCAACATCCCATATACTTTTTTTATTGTGACCTCAACTCCTCCATTTGATTGTGGGAAGTAGGCAGATGAAGTTATGTGAGTGATTCACCATTTTTTTTTTAAATATTCTTAGATCTCCACTAACAAACTCAGTTGCTCCATTAGCACTCTACAATTCTTCTGGGACTTCAAACATTGCAAAAAAATAATTTTTAGGTGCATTATAAACCCTCTTGAGCCACTTGAATTCATCACCTATAGGTCAAATATATATGTCCATCAAAATAATCTGTCAGCAACAATCAGATATTTGTTGCCTTTGTCACAATAATAGGCTACAATAGCTTCGAATGGTGAATTTGTCATTTTGGGCATGATTGGTGGACATTTAGTTTGTGACGGGGTAATTGAATTGCACATTTTACATTGATTTCTTATATCTTGGACATTTTCCATGATACCAAGCCAGAACACATAGGATGATGCATGACTCGTCGGGCCTGAAACATTTTGATGAACCGAATAAAGTGCTGATAATACCTAAATACAAAGATCTTTTGGCACAATGACTTAATTTTGATACATTATAACACCATGCATTTTATAGAGAAATTCAAATACAGGAGTAGGAGTGTTTTCAGCAATCTTTTCATGCAAGTAATCCCCATATCATACACTTTTAAGAAATTCCAAAAAAACTAATGATGTTTTATCGTTCTTTGTTGCCTCAACAAATGGAGTACATGTAATCCTGCTTATCTTTTTTTCTTGATTTATCAAAGACATCATTATTTCCTCTTCTTCCTTCATCGTAGGGTCATTGTTTTCAATGGGGTTCCTGGATGGTTTGTTAGCCACTACATTAGTAACTCCCAGAAGATCGACTATTTCGAATTAGTGTTTAAGTCTGAACAACCTCATATTGAGAATTTTATCCAATGTTCTGTATCCCAGTAATTTGATCAGTGGCTTATGATCAGTAACAACCAATAACTTGTCGCATCCTTAGCTAAAATATTTAGTTTCTTCTAACGCCCATTCAAACCCCTAACGTTTCACCTTTCACTGGTTCATGGCGTTTTTCTGTTTCAGACAGAAATTGCAATCCCACAAAGGTAACTTTCCATACATTTATACAGCAATCAGGAAGTTTGGATCAACATTCACAATGTTTTTTAATTAAATAATATCATAGTCCTGCAATGGATCAATCAGTTTTAAGATAAGTTGGTTTACTCTGATTGTATATTTGAACAATTTTCTTCACTGTTAAGTCCCTTACTTTCAAAAAAGTTTCATTTGAGGAATAATTCCTATTGAAAACCAATAATTTTTTTAGTTAAATTCATTGGTATTTATTTTTGTATAAAATAAATGTAAGTCCAAGTTGCATCATAGAAAATAAATGAATAAGCAGTACCGTAACAATGGTTTTGTATAAGAAAGAGGGAATTTGATTGGAGTGATTACTGGTTATGGATGACTCATAATTAATAGGGCTGATAAATACATTATAAAAAATATTGGGTACAGCCTGAAATAAGTTTGATTTTTTTAAACTTCCTTTATTTCTCCGGGGTTTGTATCCACCTCAGAGACTAAAATATCCATGCAATACCTTATGGGCATCATATTTTTGCTACATCTTCTATGCAAATTCTTAATTTATTATTAGTAGTACACAAAGTCGAAGTTAAAATAATTTTTTTTCTATTACTTATAGAATAATTTCTGTGAAATAGGTTGTTTTTCTTTATTTATTCATTACATATACAAGGACCATATTTTGTTATATAATAATTAATTAAAATAGAAATAATTTATACTTTACACTCTAAAAAAAATCAAATAGAAACTATCAAATGTAACAACTACAATATAGGTTTTTATAGCGATAAAATCTATAAGGGAAGTACTCGTTTTCCGAAGTAACGAAAAGTTAAGATAAAGGTCTTCAATCTTACGTAAACTTTTTTTAGCTTTACTCTTCTTTATTTATAAAGAAAGTCTTTTCTCCTAACATAGGAATGTTAATTTAAATTATGTCAATAGTCAACATGCTACCTGAAAAAATGTGAACATTTGTGGGCAAAATTAAATTATCTACCAACTTCTTTATAGGTCAAAATAGAAGTATACTTTTTTTTTTTTTTTTGGCTTATTTGCATGCTTATCTTTCTCTCCCCCCCACATAAAAATTCAATGTTGCATGAATAATAACACAATAAAAATATATTTGTAAATTATAGGGCTATTTATTTATAAAAGTTATGAAAATACTTATCTCATATTATATAAATTGTTTACTCTGCTACATATTTAATAAGCTTGTATGTAGTTTAGAAGTATTATGAATTAATAAAATATTTGCCTCATGGGTAAATGTTTTCATTTGGTAGGTGTGAAGAACTATTCTATCTTAATGTAATTACATATTCATTCCTACACATTGATACACTATTTAGTTACAATGATGACTTTTTATAGATATATATATATTCATATAATGTGAATAAGGGTCTCAAATTTGTCAAAAAACTTTAATTTTTTTGGTAATTTGTATTATACAAAAAAAGAACATATTTTATAATTTATAGTAAATAAATATTGAACTTGAGGACAAAGTTGATGAAAGTTTTGAAAAGTTACAAAGAACTTTAAAAACACTTTTTTGGTACAACTATATTTTTTAAATTAAGTTGTAAAGTTATTCAGTTAAAAACAATATATGATCATATTTATAGTATATATGTACAGGTTTCAATATTAAATATTTATATTGCTTATTCGAAAAATAGCCAATATTTTTTCTTTAACTGTGAATTTAATAAGAATTAATTTTATTGATAGTTACAACTACAAAATTCATCCCAAAATTTCAAATTATTTTCATATGATCTCAAAAACTAACAATTAGATCTCATTTTTAATAAATATAAATATTACTATGCATATGAATTTTAAAATCTTTTCTTATTAACTCTGCCCATATTTACTAAAAAATGTCCTTCTCAAATAATGGACTATTTAGATTATTTTTTATAAAAATTGTAAATATATTTTCTATATCTACAATTAAAAAATTATGAAATACTCTTATAATATTGAGAACTTCATTGTTATAATTGTGTATCACTTTTTTCAAAAAAATTTATGGGATATCTGCTGAAAGTAAATATACACAAAGTTCAATCAAATTGCAAAGATATTTTTCAACGGTCTTTATTGAAGAAAAGGTCTATTTGTGAAAATTTAAGTGTTTTTTTCAAATATCAGCTTCACGCTCTTCTAATTTTCACTTTTTGGAACCACTAATTGGATTTTTTTTATTGTGAAATAGTTATAAATTGTACAAGGAAATTCAATTCATACAATTATTTAATTAGAACTATTCATAAATATCTTATAAAACAACTTGTACTTGTACTGAAGTTTGAGAAACATTAATTATATTATACATAATTGACAAAATAATAACTAATAATTAATTTTAATACTTACTAATTTTATATATACAACTACTTTTTTCAACAAATATAATATTCGATATGCTAATTATAGATTTAGTCTATAACCCCAATAATTTCTTAAATAAAGTCCTAAATTTCAATAACTTTTAAATTAAGTGAATTCAAACTAATGACTGTCATGTGTTCATAGATCCAAAAATATAACTCCACTGGTTCTTTAACTACAATGCTCTTACCCTATCTCTATGTCTACATGAAATAGTCAAAAGTGTTGTAATTCTACACAAGAATATCTAATATTATTATACAGTGTTTGTTGAATTTCTTAAATGATAAATGCCATTTATAAAATTGTATTTAATTAATAATTAAATAATACAAAATTGTACTTTTTTTATTTGTAAGGACTTTTCAGGAGAATTGAAAAATATAAATAAGAGTTATTTTTTTATTGTTAAAGTTAAAAACCGGTAGTGTTTTTCAGTAGAACGACATGGAATGTAAGAATTTATAAAACAAAAATAGATCCATTTCTATATGTTATCAGATTAAGAATAATATATTAATAACACAAAATTAGATGTTCAAAAAATGATATGTACAGTTTATATTAGATTTCTATCCAGGAAAAAAAAAGAAAAATGCTCTCTTGATATTTAGATATTCGTGTCTGTAGTAAAAAACTTCATAAGCTTTACAAACAGAATGTTATAAAAGGTAAAAAAAGTAAAATTTATTTGAATTATAAATTTACTTTCATTTTTTTTGCTTGAATAATAGAATTATTTAACCAATGTTGATAAATTAATAATATCTAACCTAGTATGTTCTAAATAAATTCTTAATTTATATCCTAATTCAATTATTTGACATTTAAACAATAAGTTGAAACATTATAATTGACAGTGATAAATTAAACTACATTTTTAAATAGATGGTATAAATAACCTTATGAATATAATAATACTTGTCAAAATGAAAGTTGGATCTTGTACAACTGTTGGATTTTATATTTTGCTGCATTTTGAATTAAATTATTTCATTCATCACTCAGAAAAGTTTTCTTCCAAAGAATAATTAGTTGATAAATTTGTCTTTGTCTTTCGTCAGCCCTACATATATCGAGTTACTAAGGGGTACTATTCCCATGTATATTATATTATTTATCCTCAAACGGTAACTCAATTAGGACAAAATCGAATCATTTGCTTTAAATATAAAGTAAATAGATATAAAGAATGAAAAGGAAATATGATAGCTAGAGACCAATGAGAGTTGCAACACTTTTTGTTTTTGCCTCAATTACACCAAAATGTTGTTTCTTAGATAAGCCAAACTTTAATACAACATACTGCATATGTATTGTTTGAATTAATTAAAAGGTCATACCAATCAAAAGTTTGTCCATAAATTACAATTGCGTGCAACTTGTCAAATATAACATCTTTTCCTTTAGAGAGAGACGTAGCAACAGATTAAAAAAATATACAAAACTGTATTTTTTATATATAATTAACGAAAGTTTTTATGATATATTTTTCTTTTTAAAGAATTAATAGATTAAGATTTATTTTACTATTCAAAGAAATTAACTCCAAAAAACTCGTCAAAGCATTATTTTTGTTTAAAAAAAAGCTTCATATGAATTGTAATTATCTGTATAAAAATAGTAGAATTTGTGTGCGTCTATATATATTTTTGCCCACAACGTTGTACCAAGTAGGATAAAATTTTGCATGGGTGTTTCTTTTGGACATGTTCAGGCTAAAATGGGAGTACCGATTCATAAAGGGAGCGAGTCATAAAAAAAGACCTTATTCAATAATCACAACACAAAAATGGTTTTTGGGGCTAGATAGGGGTTTAAGTTATCCATAAAAATGTCACTGACATCTTAGAAATACAACAATTCGTTTTCTTAATTTATTTAAAATCAAAAAGTTATAGGAAAAAAAATATAAATCCGCAAAAATGCACTTTCATTTTTGTTTTTTCATGTGCAAAGAAAAAATGATTTTTCAAGGAAAGATTGTATTCTAAGATAAAATAAAGTTTTTAGAAATTCGTTTGTATAAAAATTGATGTTTTTTACTTAACTTATATGTTATTTTTGGAATTAATTTTTCTTTAAAATTCAATTTTCAATTTTTAGAAGAAATACCAAACTTAACAATGCAGTTTGTATGTTAGTTGAAGTTTATAAGATATATTTATCTTTAAATTCACAATAATACATTTATAAATTAAATACATAGGCATTATTTTTATTTTTATAATGCTTGCCCCCACCGAAGGGGTATGAACATTAAGAAGAAATAACGTTGACCATTCTCAATGTGATTTCCCGCTTCCTCCTTGACCTGAGCAACGCCGGGTTACCCTTTTTTAGTATAATATAGATCAATAATGAAGAATATGCAAGGGAAAATTTCAGAGCCTGCTGTCCCGTTTATACTGAGGTTACAATACTGCTATCTTAACTATATTTTCAATATGTGTTTTTTACTGTGATGTAATATATCAATGGATAGCAAAATAAACCTTAATTTTAATTCAATCAGTTGCAGGAAAAATTTCAAAAAACTGACTAAAAAACTAATACTACCCCTCAAAAAAAGTTTTAATCAAATATTTTTTTTAAAAGTTGACAAAAAGTATTCCCATTTTCATACTAATTTACATTAAATTCTGCAATTGGAATGTAAATTCTTTATTTTAATAATTTCAATTTACTGGATATAATGACAATTTACTTCATTATTCAGTAACTTTTTTGCCAAAAGTATAGTATAATAACCCAAGATCAGCATATTGCGATCAAATTACATACTTGTGAATTACATATATGATAAATCTTGGAGAATTGCGATATATTTACGTTTTCCGCAATAAATCTGAACAAATTTAACTCAGAAACATGAAAATATATTAAAAAATACCTGTATATTTATATCATATATTTTTGAATCAATAGAACGTTTATGTTGAATTCGAATATAGAGCATATATAACTCTAAATTAACAAATTATTTTCAAACAAGACATGTTCTATATAGAACAAAATATATCTTACTCCTTTTAAGCCTCCTTATTTAATATTAATCGTTTAGATAGATAATTTTAAGAAAAGATAAAAACATTGTTTGTTTATGAACAATTAATTCCAGAATTTTTAAATAAATTGTTTACAAATGTAGTACCTTTTAAAAAAAATTGAATGTGCGAAATGTATTATAAATTACGAATTTACATACAAAATGTGAAAAAATATGATACCCGCAAGAAATTAAAAGAATATTCCAGTCTTTGGAAGTAACAAAGGGTCATCAGTCGGTGGTTTAAAAAAAAAATCCTCTTGAATACTACCCTTCAAATTTTCAATTTTTTACATAACCAGATCTTGAATTTTGACTTTTAATGTATTATAGCTGATTAAAATAAGATTGGCATAATATAAAGATCATTAATATTATCGATGGCAGAAACTCTTTGCCAGGAATAGTGAGTATTCTTATTTGGAAATGTAATTATGTATGATTATCAGGAAGACTGAACAATATATGAGCAGTTGCAACACTATCATCAACCTTCAACTTTGTACTACTCGTTACAACACCTGAATATATTTATCAATAAGTTAGATTTGAGTCAATTTTTATTCCATAGGGGGGGATAACATAAATGATAGATTTGATTAAATTTTAAAGTAAATTTTGTGACTAATACATATTTGATCTTAAAAAAAACGACTTGTTCACAAACTTCGATCAGAAATTTAATTTAACAAACTGTCAAATTCCTTTACTGATTGAATTAAATATTTAGAAGCCTTTATCAATAAGGTAACATGACATTATAATTTATGTATATTTTAATCTTCAATTAAATTCCAATAATTTTAAGGTACATATATGAAATAATTTAATTAGATTTTTCTAATTGAGCCTTTTTTATTACTATTTGCAAAGAGCAATTACAGAGGTTATTTATACCATCTATATAAAAATATAGTTTAATTCATCACTGTCAATTATAATGTTTCAACTTATTGTTTAAATGTCAAATAATTGAATTAGGATATAAATTAAGAATTTATTTAGAGCATACTAGCTTAGATATTATTAATTTTTTCATATTTAGTTAAATAATTATATTGTTCAAGCAAAAAAAATGGAAGTAAATTTATAATTCAAAAAGATTTTACTTTTTTTATCTTTTATAACATTCTGTTTGTAAAGCTTATGAAGTTTTTTACTACAGACACGAATATTTAAATATCAAGAGAGCATTTTTCTTTTTTTTTCCTTGATAGAAATCTAATATATTTATTTTCCTATATATTATCTAGAAAATCAACTTTTTGAGCATAAAAATACTATAAAAAATATGTAATATTTAATATTGAGATAAAAATATTTTTTAAATCCCAATTAATAGCTATTGTTCTATTGACTTATGGATTGAATAGAAAACCTCCAATATGTATTTGATGTTAGCATATACATAAAACTTTATAAGTTTTCATAAATAACTATTAAAATTAACTTCATACATTCAAATATAAATTTAAATATTGAATGAAAATAATAAGGAATTTAATATCATCTTAAGATTTTTATTTTTATAATGCATATGAGAATAAAGTGTTGTAACTTACACACTAAAAATAGTATCATACAATATGTAATAATTGGATGTATGAGATATTAGTTTAATTGGAATAATATGTGTTTAAACCACGTTTTTATTGGCCTCATTTTTAGTTAGTAACAACTTTCAAAAGACAATTTTATGACAATCTGTTCTTTAGTTTGTGAATTATTGTTTTATGTGTGAAACTACTTATGTTATTTTCAAAACAATGCATCAAAAACCATTTTGTGTTTTAATTTTATACTACTTCTTCATGGGAAAAAATACTAAGAAATGGCTTGAAAAATGTTATGGTGACACCACTCAAAAAAGCGAGAGAAAAAATAATAATATAAAAAAAAGCCAATATAGAACGAAAAAAACTTGTTTTCTTCGTTAAACCCAGAACTTTTTACCCTACGTGTTATAAGTATTAGTAAACAATTTGAATACGTTTTCTTTATTAGGTTTTATACTCATGAATTTATAAACTATTATTTCTATATACTTAATAAATTATAATCAAAAGATATGTTCCTTTTATATTCATTGTTGGGTTTGATATTTTTTATTGGACATATATAACGAATATGATTTCAATACGTCTTTGTTAAACAATTAAATACAATTCAAGTTATCTATCTTATATAATTTGTAAATTATATAAAAAATATTTCATTATATATAATAAAATGTTAGTTACAGGTTAAAATTTTCTTATTAATATTTTCAATTATAGAAACGAGCATAAAATTCAAAATGGAATAATAATAATTAATTTAATTTAATATATTATAGGAATGCATAACAAATTGATAAAGATAAGTCTTTGCTAAAAAAATCATGGTCTTTCTTAAATTCAAGTTTGATGTATTGCGTTGTAATGTGCCCAACTTCACTATTTGTATACCAATAAATGACTGGTATTATTTGTTAATCTTTGTTTTTACTTGATCTCCATTTATCTATGGCCTAACGAGTTTTTTTATTAAAAATAAGTGACTTATGGCATCATTTTCTTAAAAATGCTAATGGTGAAAATAAACGACATCTATCATCAAACTTAAATATTAGAGCCACAATTTCTTTGGAATAATTTCATTTGATTAATTCTTAAATATACTATAAACATTAGGGTGATTACTTTTTTTTTGTGTATTTGAATAGATCAAATTTAACTTATAAATGACACCAATCACCTTTATTTACATAAAACTTTTTTTTAAATCCCGTTTTTAATGCTCCACGTGGACATTTCTTTTCAATTTGATAGTTTGGATAAAAAAAGTAGCCTTCACGAATATCAGGGAAGCCCTGACTCTCATATGAACATGACTCCAACGTATTTGTAGTGCATACATCTATTTTTATTTATATATGCAATATTATTACTATGTGTTAAAGTTCTAATTATTCAATAGGTGGTTTGCTACCCAAAAATTGTCCATAGATACATTTTATTTCAGCTATAGAAAAATTAATCAACTATAAAAATAATATCGTATTATCCCATTATACTAAATATTTGAAAGTTTTAATTTTATACAAGATTGGTACAAATCCTGACGTTATAAAGGTAGATATTTGCATAGATTAATTGTACCTGATCACTGTATTACAAGTAATTGGGATTTTTGAAGAGTATAAGCAATATGTTATCAAAATTAGTAAGTTTTTATTAAAGTAATTTTAATTTTATTAATATATATAAAACTATGATATAAGCTTATAACATAATTTTAAAGCTATTTTATGTGTGACTTTTTTTGTAGAAAATAACATAAACAAACAGAATTTATTCTAACTGTACCCAATATATATCCAAAAATGATTTTGTGATATGGGATTGCCAAAAATCAATTTCCCTAGTCTAGATATTCACACTTATGAGATTTATTCCATTAAGGTTATTTTCTTCAGTTAAATATGTAGGGATCCCTTAACAGTATGACAAACTGAACAAATTGTTTTAAGAGGAATAATATCAAGCCACTACTTGAGGTTGGGACTTGCAATTCCCCTTGAATTCGATCCCATACATGGAATTATATTAGCTCGACTTCATCCCAAAATCAAAAACTCTCGACTTGACTTGGAATGGAAAGCAAAGACTAACAACTCGACTTGGACTCGAAATAAATTTGTTTTTTTCCGCATGATTTAAAGTTGATATTATTTGATAGTAGCATTTCAAACTTCTGAGGACTATAACTAGGACTTGATGGAAATAAAAGAAGTCTTGTACTTGTGGGCCAAAATACTGTACTACAGCTTATAGTTTTAGGACATCTTATGTTTGGGAGAAGAACAGCTTAGTTGTCGTATCGCTTCAAAAATAATAGCCACAAATAAATACGAGAGAGACTGAGGAATAATCCCAAATCCTCATTTGTATCCAGCAATGGCAGAGGAAGGAATTAATCTGTTGCAAATCCTCAATTCTACTCTGAGAACAATAAAAATAACACTTTAACTCCCAAACAATTCTCTATTGCTAGTCTATGTCTTCGAGTATTACACAACCTCGTGGTTAATTTACTTTTGAACCACCTCGAACTGCTCCTAAGAAAAGGCTGTTGTAGGTATTATCGAATATCTGTATATTTATAAATGAATATGAAAGTTTAAAAATACAAATACTTATTTTGTCATTTGGCTTTTTTTTCATTGATAATTTAATCACATTGGTTAAAAATATATAGGTATTTATTAATTTTTGGGAAAGGGTTTGCAAAAAAAGAAATTAGAAAAAAAAAGAAAAACATACGCATGACATAAAAAAATATTAAGGATTAGAAATCAAATAGAAAAAGGAAAAGGATGCCTAGTATCATATCACGACTGTTAATATATTACATCTTATTCTTTTGTTCCTTTGGTTAATTAGAAAACTATAAAATAAAAACTTTTGGGCAAAGTTTTCATAAATAATAAGCTCATCAAGAAAGAAAAAGGAAAAAATATATATCAATTCTATACTTTACCAAAATCTCATTTTGGGACATCATTCTTCTCCCATTCAGTCATTATATAAGTAAATTCTTGAGTGGACAGTTTTCATTAATTAATAATTCGTATAGAAAAGAGTTTTTCTGATATACTGTTGCTCAAAGAATACTAATGACATGAATTATCTTCCCCTATTGCGTTTCCTTTACAAGTTTCTAAATATATATGTACGGGTATAATATAATATTTATATAATCCGAGCTTTGAAAAATGATGTTTTCACTAAGAAGTTATATATGTATATAACATAAAATATATATTTATTTTATTTTTGTATGAGTTATGTCATGAAAAATGGTTATATTGAAATGCTGAACTGAAAATGGCGGGGTAAACACAAGTAAAATATTTAAAGGATAAAAATAATCAAAAATGAGTTTAAAACAATAACTTTTGTATATGATGATTACATTAGTCACCAAAATTTAATTATTTTTTTGTCTTTTCATAAACATATGATGTTCCATATTGGTTTTACCATAAAAAGAAATGTAAAAAGGAGCTTTATAGCCCATAAAATCTAGTACCATAGACTATTTTTTTAACTATCTACAAGCTTTATTGTGGTGTTTTGACTTCAAAATCTATTTGTAAAATAGGAATGTGTTAATTATTTTCTTCTGTTTTTTTCAATTCAGAAAAAGAAACAAAAATAAGTTAAACATTTTTTATAGCTAAAAATATATTCTAACTACAAAAAATGACAAAAAATTTACCTTTTCTATGAATTTCTAAATTATTTTTACGTTTGATTACAATAAAAAAAATATAGCTTAATGTAAGATTAAGATTTTTTCATATCTAAAGAAATACTTATATTTGATTAGGATTAGTTCTAAAGTTCTTATTAAAAATTACAATATATGGTATTTATGTTTATTTTATGAAATTGTGACCAGTTAAAAAAGTGCGCAAAAACTACATACAACAAATGGATTCACTTTTAACCTGTCAAATTAAACAATAAATACAATTGAACACTATTCATGATAAAGCTCATATCTTCGAGTTCAGCAACAACAACAATAGTATTTTCATAGATAAAGTCGACATAGGGGTAGTAGATATATATTTAAAGTATTTACATTGTAAATTTCAATATTCGATTTCCAAACTTTTCATAACTGAAGGTATATTTTTTGAAATGTCTAATTTTGGTCTCATATTTGTGCCTATGGGTTTCTTTAAATATTTTTACGTTCTTGATAACCTCATAGAGTCCTAAACGATGCACTACAGGCCAAGTTTTTATTAATTGCCATATATATTCAAATTTGTGAAAAAAACTAAGCCTACTATGACCACTATCAAGTATACTTTCTTTATTCTTATAATTGTTTGGAATTCGATCGATATATTTTGCCCAAGATGTGCTATCCTTATTACCTAAACACGTAGCATGCCTAAGTACATTTCTTTGTAAAATAAAAATTAGATCTAAGCATGTACAGCTAGAGGAGAGTAACGTTGTAATCCTGTATACTAATAATATGGCTTTCATTTTTTGTTGTAGTTAAAATAATTTTCTGACCTAGATTTTGAATCAATGCACATTCATAATCTTGTGATACATTAGAGTAATCAAATTTAATATATAGCTTAAATACTCTTCATTAATTACACATAAATCTTGTCTTTTTTATATGGTTTGATTTACTTTTTACAAACAAATAACAATAAATCTTTTCATTTTCCCTTCATATTTATAATTTTTTGTGTTCAAGGTAAGTGTTTACTACTTATCCAAATCATTCCACATTAAAAACCATATCTTTGTCTATAACTTTTTAATTAGGCATAATAAGTTATTGAAACTTCAGAGCTTTTCTTTAATGTATCTATGCTATAGATATATGTTTAAAACTTCAGGACTCATGTAATTTTTTAATACCGACGTAACATTTTCCCCCAAAAGGGTATATGTTTAACAATTAATCTATTGTAGCTTAGCACCAACTACACTGTGCAATAAGATAACTTCCTTGTCCAAAAGGCAATAATACATATTATATAAATAAGAAACTTTTTCTTTAAATCATCATTTTCACAGTTTTGAAAATAATATCTGTTATTCCATTGTCGATACTCTGAATAAACCAAACATTTAGTATTTTTATAATCCGTGATTTTTTTCATTTTTTGTTTCTTTATAAATAAATTTTGACAAATTTATAAAGAGAATTTTCTTTTCCCAAAAAAAAATGCAAATTTGAATAACCAACATATCATATTTAAAAAATTAGATGATTTTTTTTTTTACAACAGTACATCTATATTTCAACATATTTACAACATCTAATTAATACAAACTTCAATCATATTGAACACCCGCATTAACAAACAGAGAGAAAGGGGGGTTCTCCTACTTCTTAATTTATATACAAAATGCTGAATTTTAGTTACAATAAAATTTATTTCTTCCGATCCAAGACCAATATAAACAAAACAGAAATCTTTTGGTCTTCAAATCATGTTGTATATTATAAAAAAATCCTGGGTTAAGTGGTCCTATATGCTATTCATTGCTTTACATTCCAATAAAAAAAGGCTGGACGTCTTTACATTGTTTTCACAGAAAAAACACATAATTTCTTAGATTGACATCGCCTGAATACTACCAAAGAGGAGAGTGCTAATTATTCGATATTTTAACGAATATAAGGAAAAATCAAACACTACATTTCGGGGGGGGGGGCCTTAACACATCTATTGGGTTGGATTCTAATTGTAGACATTCGATCTTTCCCTTAATCAACCATAAGATTTGCTAATCCTTCAGAAAACCCTGTAATCCTCAACAGATGAATTACTTCAGGTGTGCTCCAGATAAAAATTCGGGAGGGAACATTTCTAATGGTAAAAGTAGACATTGCATTGACCAAATCGTTTTCATTTTTTCCAATTTTCATAATCATCCCTCCTTCCTAGTGGACAAACGATCCCAGTATTTTAATTACTTCTACAGATTTAAATTTTTGATAGTTTAGTCTATTGGAGCAGTTTGTCATAAGTTTTGAATTCTGAAAATTGATTTCTAATTCAGAGATGTATTTGAACTTTTAAAGGATATTGTCGGTACAGTTAAGTGATTTAATAATTTGTTTTGCGTCTACTATGTATAAAGTAGTCAGGTCGTTTGTAAACATTTCTACTTTGTTTTCTAATTTTCCTACTTTAATCCCTTTCAAGACAGAAAAAATTTCAATTTCCATTATTAGAGGGTTCAATGCAATTATGACAAAACAAGGTGAAATTGGGTCGCCTTGGCGACACCCTTTACTAAATAATAACTAATTATTACTCTTTTCATAGAATGTGTGGAGGTCACTTAGACAAATGTCTACCATCTCCGAAAAAAGATCACCAAATCCATTATTCCTGAGACATACTCTTATCCATTCATGTGATATTGAATCTGAGGCTTTTTTGAAATCTATTGCCATAACTGCTAAATCTAGCCCACCTTTCTCTGCAGTTTGTATTGAATCTTTTATTCCTCGTGGAATATCCTCCGTATGTCTACTCCGTATAAAACCATTTTAAAACGGATGTATGATTGATGTTAAAATCTTTTGAATTCTTTTAGCCAGAATTCCACTATATATTTTATAGGTAGTGTTTAGCATAGTGAGGGGCCTCCGATTCTCGATCCACCTAGTATATTCTCCTTGCTTAGGTATCAAGATTAATCATCCCTCAGTAAAATTGTTTTCAAATTGCCCTACTTGTAATGCCTCTCTATAAACTATTTCTAATAGAGGAACAAAGTACAATATTTCTTATAGTATTCCATCAGAAATCAATCTGGTCCCGGTGATTTATTTTTCTTGTTATATGACATTACGTAGTTTTCTATGTCTTTCTGGGCTGTAAATTTGACTAGAGCGTCTTTAACAACTTTAGGAATCTGTGGTATGTTTTTTTAAGAAATGATCGCCTGATTTATATTTCGATTGAGTATTATTTTTCTTGCATATTTCTTCTCCTCTACAATCCTACTTGTTTGTAATTTTGAAAATGTTCTACCACAGCAGAAGAAATTTCCTGGGGATTTACTATAAGTTTTCCATTTGCATCAAACACAGCATTCTGCCCATTTGATTGCTTTCCATTTTCTTAAGTCCCTCCAAAATTACGTTTTCTTTTGATAGAGACTTATAGCCCCTCCTCATTAGACATCCGTGGAGTTTAAACATTTTCACCCTGAATTTTGCTTCCTCAATAGTACCACCATCTCCATCCACACAATTTTCTATTAATTTCCTTTCCTTACTGAGCCTTTGCCCAAGTGTTATACATTCTCTTCTTGAAGAATCCAAAATTAATTTCAAAGCATGTGAAGATTTCTTTATTTCTCAATCTGTCTAAAATATCAAGTATGATATGTTTGATTTTGGTGACAGTCATTTCATCTCCTAAATATCTATATTTAAGTTCCGGATACTTTTTAAGGGCATTTGTGGTTTTGACAAATTAATTTTTATGGGGTTGTGTTCTGAAAGTATTTTTGGCAATGTATTCCATTGAGGGAGACACAAAAACTAGTAAATCCTTGATCTCTTAACTAACTTATCTTTCCTTCTAATTTCGAAAGGATGTTTTGGCTTTTCATTAAATTTTGTGGCAGCATCTTTTAAACCCTGAATACCCAGAAATTCTTTCACGATTTTTGGATTAGGATTATTTTCAAACATACAACTATTTGTATCTCTTCTTTGGTGCATTGCCATATTAAAATCTCCCATTACAATTATGTCATCCTTCTTGATTAGCTTACCAAAAATAGAATAATATAATCCTTGTTTGTCTTTGTTAGGTCCATAGCTGGATATTATCTTTACACGAAATTTGCCCCAGTTCATGGTAACAAGAAGATAGTTCCCTTCGATATTTTTTAAGTACTAATTTCGGCTTTAGCGATTTCTTAACCATAAGAAAAATTTACTTTGAAGGTTAGTTACCTTTTTTATAGCCCGCTGGCGCAAGGAAAATGGCATAACTCTTGATGAAGTCCTCACTGTAGTTACACTTGTCTATTCTCGTGTCGCAAAAAGAATAATATATCAGGAATCAACTTTAATAAACTATCCACAACTCTTTTGAGCATAGATTTATCAGCTAAAGAATTTGCGTTTGAAGATATAAAATTAAGGGTCATGCAGCTAATTTTATTTTTACACTGCTTCTTGTTGGAAAAAAGTACCGTATGAGTTGATAAATGCATGGAAAATAAATATGGGGATTTCATTCCATTAAGCGAAAGAACTAAATAAAATTATAAAAAATTAATAAAACAAAAGCAATTTTGAACGAAAAAAGTTTTTTCTTTGTTAAGCATGGGACTTTTCAGCCTTTGTATTAAATAAAAAGTTACAAAAAAATGTTTCATTTGAAAACATATTAAAACGTGTTACAAACTTTGTTTCTAATGCTATTATATCTGTTTCCATTTTTTATTTTCTATAAGATTCTAAAAAAAAAGAAATTGATTTTTCAATAGAACAACATAAACATACAATACTTTAAAATAGTAGAGAATAAATTCCTTTAGTAATAGAAGCATGTGAACTTAATATAACAACCGTTTCTCCTAATGGAATAATTTCATCCATTTTTTTTTCCATTCTGTTCAAAAAAGCTTTTTATATTTACTTATGTACTAGTTTACTAAGTAATTCTTTTTAATATATTTAAAAGGGTTTAGGTTTTTTCCAAGATCCATATACATAGATATAATATGCAAATACGTTTATGGGAATATATGCATTTGTATTTATTCAAATAGCCATTATATAGATTCTTAATTATATACTAATTTAGGGGAAAATCAAAAATTTAAAATAAATTTATCGAGTTATAAATTATAGAATATTTGTTGAATACCATATTTTGCCAGTTGGAAGTACAAATAGTTAATTTTTCCGACAAATGTTGGTTGCATTATTTAATTCTTGAGGAGTGAGCATGAAATTATAAGAATTAAGTGACAATGTATTTTTTTGCCTTTAAAAGATAGAGATTAACGCTGCTAAATATTTGTTATGAAATCATATGTATAAGTCCATGTTGGACTCAAAGTATAATTGAGGATCGTCACTGAAGAAGATCCTGCTTAAGTTGTTTTTTGGTTACTGAGTAGGATCGGTCTTTATTTTTTTCCTTTTACTTGTGTTTTTAGCTAATCTAATATATTATAAAGATAGCGAAGCTACTGTTTAACAATTATTTCTAAAACTTTAAGGTTTAATAAGTTCTCAAGCAGTCAAAAACATGTCATTTTAAGGACATCACTGATTTAAGTTAAACCATACTAAATATTTATTGATAAGAAATATAATAAGCAAAGTGTCCCTTAGCAGAAGAAAATACTGGAAAAATAATGTTCCAAAAGTTTTGACTTCCAGCCCAAAATTTTAAGGTCAAAATAGCCTTGTTATAGAAAAATCTTTGACAAAGAATGTCATTATAGAAATCTACCAGTTACGTAATCGATCATCAAAAATCAATCTTCTTTAATCAAGAATAGAAGTTGACTTATATATACCAGTGTTAGGCAATTTGAAAATAAAAAGTATTTTATCAATATTTTCTTTCATCGAATACTAAAAGAAAAAAGATCAAAAGGCTTAAAGTAACTTATTTTCAAAAACCACGTTGCTAGAGTGTTATTCATTTTTGAAAGTTTCTTTCCCTTCTGTACTTAATTAATACTTTTGAGCCTAACAATTTACATAATCTATGGAATAGTACTGAAATTGTTTCCATACCTTTTTAATAATATATTGTCCATACATTATATAAAACTAAAAATCCAAATATGGTATCTTCAAAGTTCCTTTTTTTCTCCTACACCTCTACATATATTTTTGACCCTGTCAGTTAAGCTAAATTAAAGATACAGCATAAAGTATTTCCTGATTTTGTATCATTTATTAATATCTAAGACAAAAAATATAGCATGGCCATATAAAATAGAATGTAGCACCTTTGTGCTCTGAATGTGCGATACATCAGTTTAAAATTATTAGGATACACATTATCAATATACAAGATACATTACATCAAAATTTGAAAATATCCTTTCAGGCCAACGCACCATACTTTCACCTTTATACTATTCTTTTTACAGGGTTTTCTAGTTTTAACGGAAAGAGAAAAAAATTACGGAATATTGAATCATCTAAATAATAATTTAAATTGCACAATCTGTAGAATGTAGCTAAAAATGTATGTACACATTCTGTACGAAGATTTATCATTTTTTTTGTGAAGAAAAACTATAAGACAATCTACAAGGCAGGACCTCAATAAAAATTGGGCCGTCCCAAAACTAAAGCCTTTTAAGTGATCTTAAGGTAGAATTAGATTTAGAATGTTTCCTTGTTCAATAACTCTTTGTTTCGGCAAATTTCTACAACAACAGATATTCAGCTAAACTTTCAAATAATATTAATAAATTTGGTATGTATTTTGGGAAAAATAAATTATTTATGTTCAAAACGGTTTTTATTAGATATTAGATTAGTTTGAATTTTTGATTGAACAGGTTTTTAGAAAAATAATTTTTAAAGTTTTATCTCCCAGTTTTAAATTCTTATTTGTTTTATTTCTATTATCTACGATTTTGTGAACATTTTAAATAAAGCCCTTATTGATGAATAAAACAGATTTGAAAATTAAATATCATAACCTTATGGTCGGTCGGGTCCTAATATATAATTATGTATTATTAACTAAAGATATACAAAAGAGCAGGTAACGTATACATTGATTTCTTAAAAAACATTACAAAGTTTTTATGGGGATAGAGGGGGAACTGTCGAAGAGTTTAAAAAAATTCTTTGATAAAGATAAACATTTTGGAGTTAAAAAAAATGAACATTATTTTTATTACAAGCCAGATTATAAAAAGTTATATAATAAGTTTTAATAATGTTTATCTTTGTAATTTATATAGATATATAGTTTTAATTTTTGACTTTTAAAAATATTTTGCTAATAATTTCGACAGTTTCTTAATTTTTTAAACAAAGTAGAAAAGTTTTTTATTATTATTATCTTTATTAAGAAAATTATTTTCTCTTTTTTATTGGATAGTTCATAAAGAATATATATACTTGTTAATGTTCAATTAATTAAGAATGTAAATAAGAATGTTGAATAATCATCAGTGTTGAACTAATATGAGCTTTTAGTTAAGAATACATTTTATAAGGATATACTTTTTTTATATGTAGGTGAAAATTCCAAAACAAAACAAAATCAAATCTGAATCTAAACTTCATTTGTTATCTTTAACGAAAAGTAATCTTCCATTTCTAATAATAAAATTATTCTAATTGATCTTAAGGACACTCAATTGCATTAAATGACATCGGTATTAATAAATATACTCGTATTTAGGTTTATTTCTTAAAATTGAAAGGTCATGTTGAAGACAAATTTTACTCAACTTTATAACGTTTTACGTGTTATATTCGAAAAATATATCATGGAATTATTGATCTGAAGAATTTGACAATTTTCTAGTGAAAAAAAGGTCATATATTCCATTTTAAATGTATAATGAATGGATCATTAGACACAAATAGATGTAAATATCTCACTTTTGGCTTTCCTTTGTTGCAAATGTTTGACCTCTTTGAAAAAAATGCAAATCTAATTTGAGGGAGATTGTATGGAGAAACCCATTTATTTTAGAAATACAGATTATCCAAAAAAAGAAAACAGTCAGTTTCTTTGAACAAGAGGAAAAACTAAATAGCTCAAAAATAATCATTTAAAAATCCATTTTTGACTATTTAAAAAAACAGCTATCATATTTATTCTTAGAAATTGATTAATTTCAATAAATCAGAAAGTTCTAACAATGTTAATGCATTGTTAGAGTCTTAAGGAAAAAATTTTTTGAATACTTTTTTATTTTGTTTCAGACAGATTTTGTGCTGACATACTTCATATATCATAAACTGATGCATGTATATATAATTTTATTTGGAAAAACAATATACCGGTATTAAGTTATCATTAAAAAGCAAGCAATTTGAGAGATAATTTATATATTTATATTTTAACCTATGCTTTTTTCCTTAGTATACAGTAAGAATTATTGCGTTGTTATAAAAAATAGTATAAAAATATTCAGTACATTTGTTAATTAAATGACCAATAACTACTTATATTTTTCTCAGAAAATGTTGAAATAAATGACAGGGATTCATACATGATTATATATACATTGATATTTGTTTTCTTTTTTTTCTTTTGTAAGTGGGTGATTGTAATTTTTGGTTTGAATGTTTATATACTACAACTTTTGGTTTATTTTTAAGCACTGTATTAGGGTGCGCAGTTTTTGAGGATGTTTGATCAACTTTATTATATTTGTAAACGGGGTATCGAGAAATGTGGTGTATAGTTTACAAAAATACTTTGGGTAAAATATGAGCATGAAGGAGTCAGTATATTTCGAATGATTGATTTCAAAAAAAATTATTTTCGACCCACTCCACTGTGTATTTTTTTTTTACAAAAAAAATTATTCATATATTAGGGATATACATACATATATATCTTTGCACTAAATAATATATGTTTGAGATACTAAGTAGTAAATCAATTCATATAGTATAAGTATAACAATTCATGAATCATAGAAACAAGTCAAGGGAGAAAAAAGTTACTTTTTTAGATATTCCAAATAATGAATGTGCATACATTTATGGTGAGCTAACACAAAACCAATATTGAACAAAAATCAAAAGTCCAAATATTTTTTTTTTACAATATTAATTTTTTTACGGCCAATAATTTGTATTTAAACATATTTTCATAATTTTTAAGCAGTTTATTCTAATGCATGGTATAAGTTGGGATACCCATCAATCTTACCTAAAAATAACTTAAAATACAACAATTTTTGAAAAGTACAAATTATTATATTTCAAAAAATACCATCAAATAAAATACAATCAAGTGAAATATTATTTTTATTTTCAATAAACAAAGCCTCCTTTTGCCTTAATGACTAGTTCCAGTCTGGTGTAGAACTTTGCACAGAAGTTCTTCACTAAGCTAAGCTTTATTTTGGCTCAATGAACGATGATGGATGGTTTGCTACGAATCTATTTTATATCAAGATGCCTGTTTACCAGAAGTATGACATTACAAAAAAAATCCCTTTATAGTTTGAGATCAATAATTTTTAGTGATATAAATTATGTTTATTACATTTACATTTTTAGTATTTATAAATTAGACACGAGACAGTTATTCCATTCTATTTTAAATATGTATACAAACATTTACTTGTTTTCTGTTTATACGTACAATCCTCATTTTTTTAGTGTGTGTGATGCAACTTATTTATGCACATTCATACAAAGAAACACAAACATTTCCTTTTAAATAGGAGAAAAAAGTCAAATAAAAAAAAACATTTCTTATAAATGTATGTATAGTATATTTGTAATTAATGGAACACCTTTTCCTTTAATGGTTTATGAGTAAATATATTGTCCGTGAATATAATATGTTCTATTATTTTCACACAAAAAAAAATACATAGAGATGTATTTTTTTTTTATGAATTGTACTTGGTTATGCTTGTAATTGTAAAGCCCTAAATAGTTTGATATGTTGGTGTATATGCAATATGCATCCTTCAAAAAGTGAAGAAGCAAAAAATTACATAAAACGTATACATACATTTATATTAAACATTATATGCTGTATATATTTATAATACAAAATTGATAGGGAAAAAATGGGGCAGTTAATAAGACTCAATTACTCGTAGCTGGTTTGACTTGCATAAAACACTTTATAATTTGACACACTTTGCTTGCATAAGTCTGTTGTTATTTGAATTTTTATAAATTATTCATATTTTTTGCACAAACTGTTTTTGAATGCACAAAATTAAAAGCTGCAACTGTACTCATTTCCAGGAACAATTGCAGTATTTAAAAAAAAATCAAGGAAGAATTATGGATCTTCTGCAGTAAAAAAAAGGCCCAGGACCAGGAAATTGCAATTCTTAATTGTAAAGACCTCATCGAAAGCCGACTTATTGCTTATGAGCATATTTGGAAATATGAGTCATGTAATACATGTTAGCAAAGTGCCCCCTAAATCATAATGATAGCCATTGAATTTTGAGGAAAAGAGAATTCGGTACCTCTCATCGACTTCCCATAGATAATGGAATAACTTTAAAATGGGCTTTAAGATATTTTAATAATAATTTTTGCATCTTTCTTTGAAATAATAAAACCAAAAATTTTTAGATAGTTTTTTTCTTAAAAAAGGTATAGCCAAAACAAATAAAAAGTACGTAAACTAGTATCAAATATTTAGTCTGCAAGATAAAATTTTGTGACTTAAAAAAAAGAACATATATTGTATGTAACTTGAAGAAAAATAGACAGTTAGTCCAAAAACAAAGAAAAATGTATTATACTTGTTCTAATATTCTTTTAATTGGATCGATTAGTTATAAGTAAGCATTATTACTTATATTTACTCCAAATGACGTTAAAATTGTCTTTGAGGTACATATAAGAAATGATAAATGTATATTTTCTTCTCTACGTAGACCGTGAATCGAACCTACGCACATTGAGTTGAATAAAATATGATTTTAATGCGAGTGAGATATTTTTCAAGTTGGCAATCTGAAGGCACTTGAAGAGAAAATATCTAAAACATAAAATAATCAATACTGCGTGTACGCATGAAAGACAAATAGTAATACTAACCCTAAATTTGTTGGAGAGTTATATTTTTAATTCTTTGTAGAAATAAGAGTAAAATCAATATCCTTGATTCTACTCTGACCCATTCTTTCTATATTTTAGCAATATATGGAGTAGGATTTGTGTTTCTTGCACATAATCTAGTTCAAATTCATGACAGCTAAGCTTATCTCCTATCAAACATTTTTTTAAATTGTCTGAATAACTGTCATTTTTTTTGGTTTATTTTATTTGTACACAATGGCTATAATTTATACAACTTTAATCATTTCTACTGAGCGTATTTTCCACAGAACTCTGTTGCTCCATGGTTCTATTAGCTATTACGAATAAGTATACTTGCAAATATACCGTTTCGTTCTTTATTTAATAAAAGCTCTAGAAATTAAAGCTGGAAGATATTAGTATGTAGGTATCTGATAATTAATGGTGGGTAATTTTTTTATACACTAATTTGAGAAGATTATTTTTATCTTTTTGAAGGGATTTATATTTAAAAAAATTGCACAAGATATCATTTAAAGGTATGAACATTCACGTATGTAACTTTTATGTTGGTTATTAGAATCAGTATGTTGGACATTTTGTTAATATATATTTTTACGCGTAATATTCAAGTATGGTCAACGCTTTATTAGACAAAATACGAACTGTATTTGGCCAATTATTGATCACGTTGTCTTGGCTTCTAGTCCTTATCTAAATAGGTTGAGTCTATATGATTGATTAATATTTAAAGATATAATAAATGTAGAAATCAGAGTAAGTGTACAAACCACACCCAAGAAAATTTTATCAAAAAATGGTTTTGATGTAACTTTAATGCTTCTTGCTTAATAATACGTTTGTATGTGAAAAAAAGAAAGGATGATTTAATAAAAGTAATAATATTTTTTAGTTACATACATTTACTTCTTTATGTAAATTTACACTCGGGAGGAACTTGACTTTTATCACATTTCTATTGGTAGTATTCCACTGAGTGTGAGTATTTATATATGAAAGGACAAAAGTACGTTCTCACATATAAATTTCAACAAAATATAGTTATAAGCACTTCATAATTCAGTTTTATCAATTCATATATACTCCTACATATTTACAATTAGAGATCAACTTCCAGCAGTTATAATCAACTTTGTAGATCATACAAAGTCCTCTTTAACCTAAAAAGATGCAATAAATGCACTTTCAAAGACATTCCAATGAGTATATTAATCAATGAATTAAAGATTACCAAGAACAACAAATAAATTTTAATAATGTTTAAAGATCTCGACGAAATAGTGTCCAATTTATTTTGCAAAGATCTGAATCACTTTCTTAATTTAAAGAGCATATTTCATTTTATTCTAGAAATTAATAAATGCCTCTTTATTTTTTATATTCAAGCCCATGTTAGAATATTTAAAGTAACAACACGAAATAAGCCATGAAATTTACTCGTATGTTCTACAATATTTGAATTAACCGTTTAACTTTATAACATTGTTATTTAAATAAAAAAAACAGTATACCTACTATGAAATGAATAATTTCCGAACAATAAGGTGTTTGTGATTTTCACTGAAAGGTCCATATACAAAGTATGTAAATAAGTTTTAGCATTTTTTTGCTTCTTTCTGGCATCATGTTCGTATTTTGTTACACAGCTGTTTTTATTCTCTCACCTTAATAAGTATTTATATTATGTTATAGTGACTTCACACTCTGTTTTGAGTGTAGGTGACAACAATTATAATAGTAAAAAAAAATAAACAAAAAATGGCAATGCAATTTGAAGTATGTATGAGAAAGAAACAGTTTAGCTTTCATGGCGTTTTATAAGATGAGCTGCAAGTAGCTATGAGAGGAAGATAGTAAACCTCAGGGTGTATCCCATGTCCCATGTCGAACCTCAATTTTACACTTATTCTCTCAAGAACTTGAAATTAAAAATTTCCAAAAAATCATCAATATTACTACATGTCTTTCATGATCAACTTGCAAAAGTGTTTATTTAGATATTATCTCCCCAAAATTGAATAATAATAATAACAGCCTTAGAAGAAAAAAAACATTGCTCAGATTTCCAAATAACTAAATAAAATATTGTACTCGTTTTAGATCTTAATTTTATCAACTCTATCATTAACTGTACTTCTATAAATATTTACTTTTTACATTCCCTTTAATTGTTTGTAAAATAGGACTTATTACATCAGCACCATTTTGGGTTATGGATCTTTTGTTGATTTGGTCATTAACTATTTGGAATTATGTACGAAGCTGTAAAGGTGCTTACATATTTAGTTATGAACTATGGCTTTTATCTTTACACCATCTTGTGGTTACAACTCTTTTTAGTTTTTAGCTCCCTTTGTATGGTTGACAAAATTATTTTCCTTCTGTTAACATTAGGCATTTTGTCTTTGTTTTTGTTTTTTTGAGTAAAAGTTGACAATGAAAATTATTTCTATGAGTTACTCAAGCAAAGAAATAAGTTATTTAACAAAGCATACAAAATACATTAATTTAGACTATTCATAGTTATTTAAACAAAGGTTAAATAAACTCCATTTGGACTTATATTTCTCCAACTGGAAACAAAAAATGATATCCATTTACATTCTTGGAGTTATATTCCATTTTTTTTTATAAAATTTCCATAATCAGTATAAGTTTTTTCCTACCATTTACAAACTATCTACATACATAGTCGAAGCTCATGGTTTTATTCATAAATTAATCCATAAATGCTTCAGTTCCCTTTTACTTAGTTGTAATTTGAGCTTTGTTGATGCATGATATTATTTCAAATTAATAATTACACATATATTTAGTAGGAGTAACTTGAATACTGTTGACATTAAACTATAAGAAGACTTGCTAATAGAAAATTATGAGTTTTTTTTTTTAAATTAGTCTGGATTGCATGGAATCTTTCTTTGATTTTATCGTCCAGAATAACCCATATTTGATTTCAATTTTCTTTTTAGTTTATTCCTTAGTGGTTTCATTGCATCCATAGATTTTGACTTTTTATGTTTTCTTAATTAGTTTGATGTATGTGATACTATAATATATTAAATTTATTTCCATAAAATTACCTTGTGAAAATTATTACATTGACGGTGTTCGAATCATTTGTGTACTAGACCTATCATTATTATATATTTTAATGAAAAGAGAAGATTTAAAATAGCCATTGATGCGTATGCCCATGCATAACACAGAAAGGATCGGAGTACGCTGTATAAGTTTGACCCCTGTTATACTTTATTTTTCCATCTGGACATTGGAGACAACGACAGAGGAAATTTAAATTTAAATTACTACAATATTTTAGTAATAAGGCAATAACTTTCAATATTAAATTATGAGTTTGAATTACGAAAGAAAAATGAAAATATACAATTGGAGTAGGAAGAGAGAGATCTTTACCTTTTTTAAATATTCGACAATTAGCACTTTGGAGGATAGGTGAAGCCCCCCCCACACACACACACGCGAATAGACTTTGCATTTACTTTTATGATCCTCCAAAGTGAGATCGACGGAATATCTCGAAAAAGTCGAACACTTTCGCTTAACAAAGATATTACCTTATTATTAAAAGGTTTAGAGATGATTAATAAAGAAACTATGACGGGCATCCAAACTTATACAGTGTACCCAAGGAACGCAGATGGTTTATTGGGAGGTTTAATTGTAAGTTCTGTTAGACTCAGAGTAAAATTGTTCATTCTTTTAAATGTTTATGCTTTAATATACGAAGTAATATTTGTATTGCTTACTTACTCTGATAGATGCTTGTAGATAATCTAATGAAAATTCTGCCTTCCTTCAAACAAATTTTCAAATAGCGAGGGTTACCCAGCCAATTTTCAGGGTATTTTAATAACCTGAAAGTGATTAGAAGGTGCGGGTATGATAATATTTGTTTAAAGAAGGACGTTTGTTCTATATGAATAAAAAAATAAGCCAAATCTATACATTAAAATTAATTAAGTATTAATTAAAGTACATTCACGGAAAAAAAGAATAAAAAGTTTCAAGTTATATACATATTAATTTTGTAAATAAATTGGATTTTGAAAAAAATGGGTATAGTCTACATATTTGTCCTTACATCATATTTTATCTTACTTTCTCGAAATCGCATATAATGTAAGCAGAAAGTTGAAATTCAATGATTGCAACATTTAGTAAATAACTTCACTAAGTGAAACGAAGCGACAAAAATTAAAAATTACATATTGCATATCAGAGGAGGAGGATGAAATTTCGTCCCTTTCAAGTTATTCAGACAATTGATACTTTAGAGCCCCTTCCCACAACGGAACTTCTTAAGAGACGAAATTAACAACTCCTCCACATTATGAGTCCTTCCATCTTCTTCCAAGATCCCCCAAAATGGTATGTGTCCAAATAAATTGAAGGGGAGGAGATTCTATCCTTAATTATTTAATTTAATTTAATTTGGAGATAAAAGAGAATGATGTGGGGGCAAACTTATAAACCATACCCAATACATTAACAGCCTATATTATAAATATATGTTGCATTTTTTTAAATATGTCGAGGACTTCTATCTACCAAATTTTATGTCTATAAATTACTAAACATTTTACCAAGTTTTTATTTCCATTAAGGATGAATATTCATGATTCATGTACCTTATATGTATATATCTTAATACTATAAAAAATAAAAGTTATTTCTTTTAAAATGGCTTGTTTTGTTGTTATGAACAACAGGTTTAATTTATGGTTTAATCATGTTTTTTTATACATGAAAAGAAACATGTTTTCTTTATGATCCAAAAAAAAGCACACACACACTTGGCTTGAAGGCTGCAACCTTTTAAAGAATAATGATTAAAAAATTATATTTTATTTATATTTTTCTACCTCAATGAACGCAATCATTATGGTACTACATACTATTTAATCGATTCCCTTTCCCCATTCACAAATGAAAAATATGTTTATTCCCCTATGTATGTATTTTAATCATGTTCGCCTGTTCAGGCATAAGTCATACATTTATAAAAACATAAGGATTAATACAATTGTAATGAGTTTGTAGGTATAATTCCTAAATCCGCACATAATAATTTGATTTGTTGATTTGTGCATTATTACCTTCTAAATTGATTAATGCAGGAGGATTATACAATCGTAAAAATATGGTGCCCCTCGTCTATAAATACAAAACTAATCTGAAACGAAAATCAAAACAACGCGAAATTGTTTTTTTATTGATAATTTTTTAACTATATATATAAACTTCTCGGATAGGCTATGATACCAATGAGTGACTATATACTATGTGTTATGGTTTTTTTTACATTTATAATACTTTACATGGCTTCGATATGGGCTTTCACTGTTTTCAAAATATTTTCTTTAAAAGGGGCATGAGTCCAATAGTCCTAGCGATCTTTTTATTTTCTTCAAAGATTATTAGATATAAAAACGAATAAAATATGCAATGAAGGCTGAAATGTATAAAAGTAAGTTTTAGGCATACACATCCTACTTTAAACTGTATTTTAAAGACGTTATGTTGATCAGCTGAAAAGACATAGTTTGTAACTATGTAATTTCTTATAGTTATCATAAAAAGACCAGTAGGGACTCGTCCAAGGACTGATAAATTTGACAAAGACTGGACTTATATTTTGCAGTATTTTTAGTTTTCTTAGACGGATCCATTTCAAGGCATGATTGTCGATTACCTTTTAGTTGTTTGTTTACGAACCCAAGGCTTGTGGTGACAGGCAGTGTTTATTTATTAGTAGTTTGGTACTTTACTCATGCCCCATAGTAATTTGTAAACAATCTTCGATTGTATATGGTTTTACAATTTTAAATACATTTTTTTGGAGTTAACCCTCACCATTTTTAGATTTCAATATTTTTTGAGCCATTCTACTATTCTAAATTTCATTAGTTAAACTTGTGTTGTTTTAAGAATACATTAATTGTAAATTATCATAAAAACAACTAATGCACTTAGCAGCATAAAAAATATCAATTTTCCATTACATTACTCCTCTTTAATGGATTTTCCAATTCATTTAATTTTATATTTTTTGTAAATTTTTTTGTATAATAAATGATTATTTATATACATATTAGGGTGACTTGAAAATAAAAATTTAAAAAATTGTTGATGGGTGTTACTCAAAATTTTAACAATACTCAATATGATTATTTTATGGCAATTTTTAAAAATATCAAACGTATTTTAGAAGGTCCCCTAATTCAGCTTAAGCTTTCGTTAGACATATTTTGGTGGATGCTATAAATATTTGTCCCATTATTTCCAATTATGGATAGAAATTTCATTCTTGGAGAAAACTTGACTTGCATTCTTATATTATCAAACAATCCAAGGGTGCTTCTTTTTTTTTCTTATAAAAAAAATTATAAGTCCTACTTATCAGTATAGTTGATAATATTGAAGAAAAAAGCGTGTGCGAGCAGAAGGGGGGAAGAGAAAAACATATTGTATCATTGTTGAAAATACTGATGTAATTCTCACTGATAATCACATCAGTTTTTATCAGTTGCCTGCTTTATTATGATTTTTGAGGGTATAACGAAAGTATTTATTAGCCAAATGTTTAATAAAGATATACTACGTATAATTGACTTAGACGGGTTTTATCCGTTACAGTAGATTTGAAAACGTCACACTCCATGAAATTGTAATTCCCTATGAACCATATTCTCAGAATAATAACTAATAAAACGACAAAGTAAGAGTATTTCGGAAATATATTTGAAGTTCCAAGTTTAAAATAGAAGGCTTAAATTAAATATAATCTATATATTAAAAAATAAACCATCATCAAGTTAAATATACAAAATTAAACAATTATAATTATATGACTAATAAGAACAATAAATTATAAATACAGAATATTAAAATAATAGATTGATCCAAATAATATTTTCTTGGTCTAACATCGGAATTCGGTTCAATATGTCATAACTTTAAGTTGCAAAACACAAGCCAGGAGTGAAGTTTAATCAAAAAGATCATCATCCTTTTTTTCTCATATGCAAGTTGTATATACAATTGTGCACAGGATAGATATATCTCTACCAATGAGACAAATCCGACAAGCCATCTGTTTCTCATCCGGTAAGTATTTTCCAAATTTCTGGGCCTCCATTTTCATAAATACAGACAGAAGGCGACGTTATTTTAGGCATTTTATTCAGTTCCCTATCGACAATCATCATCTAATATTATATTAATATTGAATAATATAGGCGGGAATGATAACGTTCTTCATAGAAGAAGATGTATATTAGTTAAGCAATGATACCATGCGTATTTATTCTTTTCTCCTCGCACGCTTTCCTATTCTTACCAAAATTACCACCCTTACCTATCAGATAATATTTCAATTTAAATACGGAGTGAGTAGCGTGAGTTTGTTTTTACTATAAAGTGAATTGGGATAATCATCGAAAAATAAAAAAAATATTATATGAGAAAATACATTTTTGAAAAATGTATATGCATTATTGGGAAACTCATTGAGCTCATATTCTATACAATTATTTTTCTGTACGCATTCATAACTTTTCTAGAAACCTTATTTTCAAAATTCAAAAATTTGATCTACCCCACTCAAAAAGACTCATACATATTAGAAAATACCTTGACCCATAATAATACTTTTATTTCTTTTCTCATTCAGAGAAATGGTAATTTTATTTCTTTGTGTGTGTGAGATGTTTCTATCATTAAATAATAATTTAAGATAATGCAAGATCTATTTATGTAAGTATTGATTATGTTTTTTGTATCTTGATACTTTTTGGACTCAAAATATTAGCAGTATAAGGGCAATTCATTTACACACATAAAAACATCTGCAGAATTTTTGCTTGGAATGAGCGAACGGAGTTGTTTAGCTCACATTTTTTATAAAAATACCTTTGGCCGGTTTGCTTTTTAGATTTTTTCGAATTTCAGTAACGGTTAGTTCGAAAAAGTTGGGTTTGTGTAAAGAAATAACAAATTCAAAAATTGTATTACCTACAATGATATTTTTAGGTAGCACATCTAGTTAATAGCTTGAAAGGAGACAATTGTTCAATAATTCGTCATTGAATATTTAGATACATCATGAATCTTTATTTTAATTCAATTAAGGATGACAGGCATTATTCTAACCTATAAAAAAGTTGAATAAAGTGTTTTTTTTTCTAAACCTACCATATACAGAAAAAAAAGAGAATAGTATAAGAAAACTATCATCTTTCGTTTCTGAAAGTGTAAAAAAATGATGCACGCTATATGCAGATTATCAAATTTTCCTAACTTTTTTCTAAGTTTTTTTTTGGCTAAATAGGACAATTTTAGAAAATAATTTTTATAGGTAAGAAATATGTATATCAATATTATATTGTACAAAAAAACTAAAAATATATTTTTAGTATCTATATATGTACACTATGTAAAGATTTGTTGCCTTATTCATCATTTGATAAAAATGTGTGATCTAAATGGATAACACATTCGAGCTATGCAATTTTACACAGATAATGTTCATATCATACTTTTCTACATTACCCTAAATTTTTGAAAGCACAACCATTCTAGTATACATACATGTAGTGTTTTGTAAGTCATTATTAATTTGGTCAAGTCTAGATATATGACGGCTCCTTAAAAGTCATAAAACTACTTCAAAAATCAAGAAATAAAGTTGAGTGAAGTCACCAAACTTTATACAATTTTATTTCTAACATGCAGGGATGAACTGGTCTAGATCGAATGTGAACTGGACACGACTACAGTCTTCAGTCCTAAATAAGGGCTGACACAATACTACATACCACAAAAAAATTTCTTGTAGAAAAATTTGTGGGTTATGTTGTCGGTGTGCCAGTTTTTGTCATACTTAATGGTGGTACAAGTATTGTTAACAATATTAGATTACTAAATCATTTTAGAGTTTTCAGGTTCCCTTTATCACTTTAGTACGGTACAGAGAACAACATTAGTGCATAATGTTGCACAAAAAAACATTCTCAATAAATATAAAAGAAAAAATATAAATCTTAATTTTATGGACAGTTTAAAAAAATTGATGAGTCATTGAAGGCTCCATTTAAAAGTGAAAAAAATGGTATAGCAATTACAAATATGCATTGTGGGAATTTCTGGTGATGACAGAATAGATATTAATAGGTTAGATATACAATATATTGAACTTAAGATATTATAAATTATATTTAAGAATTATGATATTGATAGAAAAAAGTATATGGAAAACATATGATATATTGCATCAAAGATATTGTAATAAATGTTTATAAATAATTATACAGTTAAATTTTGATAAGAAGCACACCTACATATAGATACGTTAATACAAAAGAAATATTATACTAAAATTCTCAAGAAAATTACGATGTATTTGTTTATACCATAAATAGATATATTTCTAGAATTGTAAAAAAATATGGACCATCAATGTGTAAAGAAAAAATTATTGTTACTTTCCGCCATTCATGAGCACATGCATTCTACACTTCAATATTCTTAGTTCAATAATTAATAAATTATGATAACAGCTTTAAAAAATAAAAACCATATTCAAGTTGTAACTATAAAAAGTCTTTAGCTCGTTTAAAGCCATATATTTTACTACTTCATCAATTTTAGTCAATTTTTAGTTTGATGTTTTAATTTTCAAGGATGGATTAATATACTCACTATTTTAGTTATTGTATTTTTTATTTTAAATATCCCTGAATAAAAATGAAGAAATGAGCTATTCATAGTATAAATATCAATTATAATTTCCCTTATAAATATTTCAATGATTGACGCTACCATTACTCTGCTCTCTACTCGCATATAACTCATCCAAAGGGTTAAAAACACTCATTGGCAAGAACTGATTTTTAAACTTTGTTAGATTTATGATACTATATTTGCATTTATCATGGTCTTTCAACTACTTATATAGTGACCTGTCATATTATTTTTAATTATGAAAGACCTTGAAGTGCAATTTGTTGCAGGGTTGAAGTATTAATTTTAACAATGTATCAGTTTGTTATGGAACCAATATTTTTGCATCAGTTCCAGTACCAAAGTTTATATAGGCATTTGCATACTTTTTGGACAAAAAATAAATATGTCACAAAGGACAATTCAGATAAAGGGGGAGCCTGCAAAATATTTGTATCAAGTGATGGATTTCAAATTTGACGATGTTATTAGATAAATTATTCATTTTTGCCTTTTATATAAAGAAATAAATCAAGTTAAAAAATTTGGGGGAGTTTGACCTTATGACCTTGCAATTATCGCTTCCTATATTCATTTTGTATTGTGGTTTTTTAAATGTGTCAGTAATAAGGAACCGCTATAGTACCAATTTAACAAACATCACAAGTGTCCTTTTTTTCCTTTGAATAAACACACAAAACAAATATTTGTATGTTCCTGTGATCTGTGAAATGTTGACATATTTTTTTCTTTCTGCTGCAAATAGATAAATAGATTAATCACATAAGTTACTTACAGTAAAAATACACATAAACATACAAAAATCCATATTTTGTTCTCTTTCTTCACTTTATATTTTTCTTAATGTGAGAAAAAAGTCTTTAGAATTAAATTAGCTTCATATAACACTAAAAAATATACACTGTATCATATACAAACATTGCTAAAATATACAAATAATGTTTTGTTTAACCAACTAAGTGTTATTTCTTTTAGAGTAAAATAAATATTAAATGAAAGATGTAATTGAATTAAGATACTTTTCAACTAAATGTGTTAAGGGCTTAAAATTTTGTTTGAGCTTATTTAATTATTGCATGTAGTTAAAATGAGTATAAAAAAAGATTTTAACTCTTTAAGACTACGATTGTTTAAATAATTTATATTTTTCATTGAATAAGTATTCAACTCTAAAATATTGTTTTTAATTGATCAAAAAATGTAGAAGAAATAGAATGTGCTCCATAGAAGTACAGTGTACTTTCTGCAACACTTTGTTTCTTTTCCATCATAATAAATCCTCTGTCTTATAATGACAAAACATAACCACAGTCAGATATGTTAAACTTTTAACTTCAGCTTCATTTCGTCAACACATAATTTTTATTCAAACTATGAAGTTTTTTATAAAATATCAATTTCGGCATATTTTATGAGACAGGTTTTCTAATAGTATTAAATTTAAAAAAATGGTAAATTGATTCTCTTGACTTCTAAGAGTATGGGAAAATTACAAAAAACAGAAAATATATAAGCATCAATCGCATGGCTTTTGGACAAAGATTTAAAAAATGTTGCTAAAAAATCATTTTAAAAATTAATTGGAAAGAAATAATATCTTTTAATTATTATAAAAATGTTTTACTACATTTTGAAAATTAAATTTGAACTTTTGCCAAATATTTTAGTTGTAGATGGTCAAAATATATAGCTACTATATTAAAATTATTTTCCTGTGGTCTTCAAAAATTACTTTTATTCTAAAGTATAAAGTACCTATATTAACTTTCACAACAAAAAGACCTATTGATTACATCATCATTATCTCTTTGATCCCTCCAATAATTATTCATTAGATATTCTACATATATAAAGGACTAGGTATAATAATGATGAGATGGTCCAATATTACATATATACTGTATACATGTAAAAAAAAATCTATTCCAGAAAAAAAAAAAATTTTCAAGGATATATGCTCAAAACGAATCATAAAAGTAAGACTTGTACTGAAAAAAGAGAGAAGTATAATTAAGGATGTAAATTATAAGAATAAGGTAACCCTTGAAGCTTGTAAAATGTTTGGAAAAAGACCAGCTAGGCTTTTACATTGAATAAGATTATCAGCTAAGATATTAAGGAAATAAATACAGGTACCACTCCGTATCAAACCAGATTATATGCAAGAACTGCTCGATCCTCAATTCTACTCTGAGTCCCACAACGACTTATACTCATAACTCACCTTTAAATGAAAAATTTACTCTTTGTCACACACACTTGTTGTTACCTGATACTTTGGGTAAGTAAAAAAACGAAACAAAATGAAAGTGGTAAGTGTCAGTATTTAAAGAATGTTTGAGAAGAGAACTGCATAGCTATTATAATGTATCATTAAATTGTTTGTAAGCTGCTATGTGAGAAAGATAATACACACAAGTGCATCTCTATATCAAGCAATAACTTTATAGTTAAATTTTATTTCTTCAAGAATGAAAGAATGGTGATAACTAAACAAATAATAATGTGAGGATACAATTGTTCAATCTATACATATGTATGAGGTATAACGTATAATTTGCTTGTAGAAGTCACAACCTGAATAATTTGATCCTTGCAGGCTTAAAAAAGCACGCATTTTCACTTCTTATATAAAAACAGCTTTATATAATATAAACACTGTTATGGTACATATAAAGATAGTAGGACTAAAAATAATATTATTATTATTATTAAAAACTGGGAAGAGATTTGATATATGCAAAAATATATTTCTGTATTTTGTAAGAATATTATATTTACAAGACTCTCACATAAGAAGGAAAATAAAAGAGAGGGAGGAAAAAAACTATAAAAAATGATTAATTCTTAGACAGTGAAGCAAGGTATATGTCTTAAAACAAGATGGAAATTGTTTTTTTTATGTATATGTACATATATGTCTCTGAATGAATACTAATAAAACATAGAAAAAAAAATTACTTAAATTTTTTTGTATCAAGTTAGTGACAAAAATTCTCTTGATTTCTCCTTTATTCTATTTTCGCTAATACCGAATGATTTATTAATATTTATAATCCATTAACGACTAAGGTAGACATGATAAAGATAAGTTTATCTATAGTCGGTCTATGTAAAGTCTAAAATAGTGATTTTTAATCTTTTTACTTCTATTAGCCATCTCCCCCCTCCACCATTATAAGTTTTTTCCATAGACATTGTTGTTGCTTTTGGAAGACATTACTTTCTTTTTTTGTACACAGATGGCGTTTTATATAGTAACTTTATATTTATCTAACCTTAGAATGATATATATTAGTAATTTGTATCATTGAGGCTAGTCGTATCACATTTGTGACATTTAAGCAATGTCTTTGTAGATGACATATCAAGACACAATCTAAGAAATATGTCTATAATGTATTCTCATTTGTATATTTTTTCATAAAATAAATATTAATTAAAATATATAAGTAATGATATAATCAAAAAATAACATACTTCTATAATGCCTTTTCTAGCAAAAAATGTATCTGACTTTGATCAAATTTTACAGGAGAGTTAAAAGCGTAGATATAAGAATGAGAATATATACTTTATTTTTAAGGGTTTAAAAGTACAATCGTATTTACTCTTATATGAGAGAGGCCCTGTTTGTGTGGGGGGGGGGATTAAGTTATCTCCTATGATGTAGTGTTGATATTTTTAGTTTTTTCACTCATAATTTTAGGGAAAAAAAAGTTGGGAGAATACTACTTAGATGTATTGTATCATTTATAAAAATAAAGATATTTCCAATGCTTATTTTTTTCGATAAAATTTTTTCTTAAATGATAAACTCCCCCAGAATGTCTCATCTGTGCCAAAAATTGAATACTTTTCTAATGCAATATTTTGCCAGACATTGGCAGTATAATTAAAAACACACTGAATCTCTGGAAAATATGTTAAATCTTTATTAAAATGAACAAAAGTTGACTCAATTGGACACGTATAAAGTACTTATGAAGTTGACAGAAAATGAAATATATATTAAGAGCAATGATATGTAAGACAATACATATCACGTATGTGAAACGTTATCGTTAAAATGTTAATTCAAAAATAGCTATTTTTTCTTTGTATTCCTCTCTTCAAATATTGATAAAAGTTTTTTGGATCTCTATCCCTATTACAATGTATAAAATGCGTATAATTGAAAATATTTTCAGTCTATTGATTTTTCCCTTCTTATCATAAGTTTAACACATGTCGTCTTAGTGTTAATTTATCAAAATTGACTATATAATCAAATTCAAGGATTAACAAATCAATTTATTGAATCGATAAATCAAATTAATGCTGTCTTTTCACAGTACACGTAAATAAGAGGACAATAACTGTTGCACAATCTTGACATCTAAAATACTTTAAACTTGATTAAACGTCAATATATTAGTGTTCACGAACTAAGAACACGTATGATGTCATCAACAAACAATTACTAAATATTATCGATTTAGGTCCAACTTTAAGCAAGAATGTCGAATTTTAGTTTTTTGATTGATGAAATTTCTTACAAACACCCAATTAGATAAGTCCCACTATAACTTAAACGTTCTCAGACCAATGTAGGAGTCCCAGATTAAAACCCAACCTTTATACCTAAGTAACTTTGCTAAGAATGTTCACTTACACATTCATATATGGTTGTAGATCTTTGACTTTCTTAGAATCAATTATTTTGAACTTTTTATATTTTAATTAAGAATGTCTGATCTTGGGCATCTAACTACAAATACTATCTTACTATGTAACTTTATGACACAGTTAAAATACATAATGAGTTGTAAATCTTATTTTGTAATTTTTTTCACGTACTTACACAAGCAATTTTTAATCGGAAAAAAAGTTATCAAACAAAACTTAACTTATATTATTAATTTACTGAACATGTCTGTTTAACTTTTGAATTTATATAATTTTCATGAACCTAAATAGATTGAGAAATGTAATCCTTGCATTGTACAATAACTTATTTTTACATAAACGTTGAATGTTATTTTTTATAATAAAAAAACTTAATACAACATTATTATTTATTTTTTAGGTGAGTCAATGTATGATGTACAATTATATTACATAAAATTGGATTTTTTAACGTTCAATAAGGCAATTTAATATGACAAAAGACGCATATCCCTAAATTGAAGAAATTAAAATTTACTTAAGGATATAAATTATTGAATAAGTTTCTTAAAATAACTAACAGAAATCAAATCTCTCACCAAAAATGTTTTTTTTTTAAATTAAAATTTAAAAAAATAGTTTTTACTCTGATTTCGTTACATTTAACAGCTTGGCTAAAAACTCCAGTACTTAAAAAAGAAAACACTTCTTTTTTTCGTTCAAAATTGGTTTATATATAAATATTATATTATTTTTATTTACTTTCTCCAGAGAGTATCGAAAAACACTATTCAAGCCATTGCTTAGCTTAAGTGGTATTTTTTTTTTTTTGCATCAAAAAGCAGTGTAAAATTAAAACAAAATTTATTTTTTTGAAATTACAAAAGTAGGGTCACATTAAGCACAATAACTCACAAACTAGAGAACAGATTGTCATGCAATTATGACAGATTTCGTTTGAAGGTTGGTACAAACTGAAAATGATGTAAATTTAACAAAAATAGCCCCATCTATGTTTTAACCCCGGGAATATCATCCTATGTGTTGCGTATACAATATATAAGGTAAAAATATTAAAACACTTATTTTTCCTACTTTTTTGTAATCTAACTTTTTTATTAATATTTTTCTATATTACAACAAATTATAATTGTAATGAAAATTTAGAGAGGATGCAAACACAACATAGTATAAATTGACAATGGCTTTACCCTACAAGAACGTACTTAGATAACTAAACATGGATTCGGATAAGGATAATATGAGGGCTTGATCGATTTGAATATGAATTATAAATTATATTAGTAACAAATAAACGTTGTTCCAAATAAAAATATTGTTCTTGGATTGAATCATAATTACTGATTTTTTTTTTTACAATAATCCTAAATAAATACAAACAGTATACTTATATTTATATAAAAATATTAATATATTTTTTTATTTCATACTCCTTTTATATATTGGTGTATATATTATATCGAATTATTGATAATGAGTTAATTTCCTGACTTGATATTTTCCTAAATGTTCTTCAATATCAAAAAAAATTGTGTGATGGGTTATCAGTAAGTTATGAAATATAGTGCCTAGAGGATATACTTCCATAAATAAAAACAAATTTTATGCTCAGATATTGTTTACCTTAAATTATACCATTAAAAAAATCATAACTCTGAATGTTTTGACACAGTGATTTTTCTCAAACTTTTTTATTTGCATCCTTCATAACAGCACTTATCTTTGGTCACTCCAACCTATACAGTTGCTGCAGTATAACACACACTTCTATTGATATTTTATATTTAAAAAAGTTTTTTTGAATAAATAAAACTGGCCAATAAAATAAATATTTTCTGATTAAATAAGATTTGAAACTAATTGGAGAAAAATGTGGGTTTTTTTAAAGCCATTGGTATTAAAATAATTAAAAGGGACCCTGCATTTATGTTTTAAATAAATAAGACTTGATATTTTAATCAAATTTTCAAAAAGAAAATAAATTAATTTGACCTGCACATTTATCATTGTCCCATGAAAAAACCAACAACTGGCCTCATTTATTATCCTCATTACTAGCCAATTGGGATTTAAACCCCAGGTAATGTGTTTTGCATTATGAACTCCAACAGTTAAGGTCATCCCTGTTTTCTTAGATAAAATAATTTGTTCAATAACGGCATAAGTATAATATTTTATACATAAATTTTCGATTTGAAATTCAATCACAAATATGCTATGACCAATAGATTATTAGAGATAGAGAAATGCATATTTCTCACTTATGACTTTTGTTATTGAAAAAGTATTGCGTCCTCAAAGAAATACTAAAACCCCATTCTCTATAAAAAATCAAAAATATGAATTAAAAGTGTTACGCGGAAAAGATCATTTATTTTCTTATATTATAAGCAAAAATAGTCACAGGATAACATTGAATTATAAAAAAATCTCAATTTCAAACAAAAGCTCAAAATTTAGATTTGAAAGTCAATTTTTAAAATGTACCAATTTTCATTAAACAAGACTTTTGTAGATTATAATTTTACAAAATCTGAAAATTCCGACAACTTACTTACTAATTGGTCGTTATTATAGTAGGAAAAAAGTGAATATTGAGTCATTCCTGTATGTTAGTAAAGTGTAATCGATTTTGCGAAAAAGAGTGCAAATATTATGAAAAATTTAAAATATTTTTCAAAAGACATAAAATATCATTAAAAATAAGGATTTTTTAAATAAAAACTAACCTAAAAATAATCTCAAAAGAAAGAAAAATCGACGGCTTTGTTGATATTACAACAAAAAAATGTAATGTCCTCTCTTATTTACCTATTCTTTGTCGAGATATTCGCTTTTTTTTCTAAAAAAAGAAAAAAATGGTTTTTAATTACAACTTTACCCATGCTACACCTCTAAGACTTAATAATTGTCACCCTCTCCTTTATTCTAAAAAGAATTTTTTTTTTTCTCACTTTCTAAGAAAGATAAATAAATATATAATTTTTTTTTTTTTTTTTGGGGGGGACTTATTTTTAGAATATTTTTTAATGTTGTAGTATTAAAACAGTTCAGACGCAAGCAGAATAACATGGAAAAAAATAATTTTGAAGATTCATTAGATAAAATAACTTTACATAAATTATGCGAACAACTTAGTTAAAAAAAGTTATAATAATTTTATTAAACTTTGACTTATTAAATTAAAAACTTTTTACAAAAAATAAAAGCAGTAATTTTAGTGGTGTATATTTTATAAGTTATTCTTAATTATACCTACATTTTTCGTTAAAAACAAGTCATTTATTTTATTTTTTTCCTTTGAATGCTATGCATTAAAACAATTTATTTCTTGGCTGAAAAAAATAAAATTTATAATGATTAAGTTCCAAAATGATGACAATTAAATTATCATGCATCATTGTTGACTTTGCCAAATATATTTGCTTATATATGGATCATTTTTCCATAATAGTTATTATTAATAATAAGTTGGTAGTAACTCCAAACCTGGCAGTGCTGTCAATATTACTTTAAATGATTCATTTTGTATTTTTAAGAAAATAATACGTGAGTCTAACATTTGAAATTTTTAAATAGATATGAGTAGATTTAATATAGACAGATTTAAATTTTTAATATATAAGTACCACCAATGAATTAAATATTTACATTTTTTGAAACTATATACTTTTCTTTTTAATTCAGTGGTCAAAAAAGCTTTCAAACACATTTTAAATATAAATATAATTTCTAGTGATTTGTCTCTATTTTCAACGGCTTTGCTATCAAGGAATTTATTAATATATTTTATAAAATTGTATAAATTTGTTCATTAAGTCTATACACAGTTCAAAAAAAGTTTAAGCTTTTGAGGATAAATTCAGGGCATTAACTTGCCCCTAGTATTAAGAATATTCGAAATATTTTATATGTCTTATGAATATTTCGTACAACTATAGATAGTTTAAATCAATAATTTTTTTTTTTAATTAAGCATCTTACTTCTTTTCGTTCAATAGTTGAGACTATCTAGCTTGTTTACGCCATTAACTGGAACCAACCTATAATGGTTACCATTTATGCTGAAAGTCGGCATAACGATTTTTCTATCAAGTTGGTTATCGCTTTTTCTTATATTATTATAAGGAAAAAGAAAAGAATGATGTAAACAATGTCTCTCTTGGGACTTACCTATGATTGTTTTGATTTTTTTTTTAAACTTATTTGCTTCATTTTTTGCAAACAAAAAAATGAAATTATTTAAAATAAAAAGAAATATATATTTATATATCTACCAGATGAAAAAAATAATGTATATTCATATTTTGAGAAAACCAAAAATGAATGTTGCCAACTAAAACACTTTTTAAAGCATCCAAACTGCTCTCAAATACTAACGTGAGTGATTATTTAATCAATTAGATAATGAAGCAGTATAGAAGTATATAGAAACCCTGGGTATATTTAATGTATCAGTGAATAAAATGAATTTTTTCTTTTGTTATATTTTATACGTGTGAACTCATAATTTTAAGTAGTAGTAGCAAGATTAAACAAAATATTATATCTTGTACTGTAAAAGAGATAAATTACTTCTAAATTAATAAATTATTATCAAAAAAAGACATGTTTTATGAAGAATGAGGCATCTTTAACTCCTCCTTCATCTCCCTTTTTCATAATCATCGTTAACGTAGATGAATAATGAGATCCAATTTGAAATATACTGTGAAATGTCAATTGAAAATTTTTTGTTCAAAAATTGAACCCAAAAGTATGCAATAAATTAATAATTTAATCAGAAGATGGAACGAACACAATATATTGCAAGGATACTTCATTCTAAAGGGTGTTTATCTACTCTTGATTAGATAAAGTGCATTAACTAATTATTTGACTTTGACAATCAATGTAATTACAAAGATTATTACATATAGTAATATTTTGGAACAGACATTCCATATTCACCACTAATAATATCAATGCTTATTAAAACAATGAATTCCCTGTTTTGAAATTTTGAAATGTTTTCATCTTGGAAGATGAGTTACTTTTGTGTCAAGAAAATTTTACGGTAATCATAGTTGGATTTAAAAGCCTTTTTACTGGGACTTTAGGGATAAATGAGAAAAAATAAAAGCTGAATAATCAGTTATTAGTTTTTCCATCCTAATAATAAATAATGGCTTTATAATCTCTTATTGGACTGACCTTAGTTTCCATATTAATTGCGAAAACAATCTTGAACTAAATTAAAGAAAAATAAAAATTTTAAGAAAGGGATAAATAATAATATTTCCAAGACATATTTTGATAAATTATAGCGTTTGTAATCAGAATGTTTTGCTATATTATACACGGAAGAATATTAACTAGAGTTAGGTATCTTCATTTTATTTATGAAACATAATTTCGGGTCGATCTGCCCATTTTAACCATAAAATATATTAATTCATATTTCTTTTAAATGTAAAAATAAATTTTTTCTACTTTGAGTGTCATTTGAGGGCTCTTGTAAAGGATGAAACATAATCAGTTGTTGGTAGAAATTGACGATAATTCTGCCTTTATGTTGAAGAATAACTTATAATATTTATATATTATTATTAAGTTTCAAAAAAAAAAAAATGAATTTCACGTTTACTGTCAACGTTGTTGTTACAAACATGCTTAATAGATATGTATTTTTAATATCACATTAACTTTCCATACATACTGAAATTACTTATTACTAGTTTTTATTGAATATCATTTGTCAGTTATATTGTAATATTACCAACCAATGATAAAAAATAAATGTGTAGGTCCTTATCTTGTATATATATAAATGTTATTGACGTAATTGAAAGCTCGTTAGTACCTTGTAATTCCTACAGAATTTACAATTATTAGGGAATTTATTTTTGACAACCTTTGATATCTCCACTCTTGCTTTTTATTAGTGCTCTGAACGTTGATGTACTGTGCTTGTAATAAATATTATTAAATCTATACATTATAAGAAGCAACTGAGAAAAATAAGTAGTATTTAGATAAACACCAAATAATTTCGGGCCTTTTCAAGGTTTTTGTAGTAAATGGTTGAGAGAGTAATGGAAAATAAATAACATGTGTACATTTAATTATAGCACACTTTATATTATGTAATTATTTATCGTACATGTATTAAAAGACTTTTGAAATATCCTACAAAAACAGAAAACATAGTCAATATAAACTCCTTTATCATAAAAACCACGTTTTTATAAACCTAAAAGATACAAAAAGACTGATAGTATACCTTACCTCATTGTTTCCCATTTATCTGTTATTTTTTCTCAAGGTCATTCCAATTTGGTACATGTTCAGGGGATACTCAATAAATGGTCATATGATGCAATTTCAAAAGCAATGATAGAGAAAAATATTTAGTGTGTAGTCTACTTCTATATTTCGTTTGGCATCTTTAAAATGTTGAAGATATTGAACAAGTTTTTTTTCTGTAAACGTAGAACAATAACATTTGAATAATGATTATACTCGGAGTTTTTGGGTTACAATTCATGCTCCTACTAAAAAAATCATTCAAAAAAGTATGTCAAAATTAGATTTACATCCTGTATGTTTTAGTTGTTTTATGTAAATAAACAGATTCTATGAGAGTATTGTTGCAAGGAGTGAATATTCAAATTACATCACATATAATATATGAATATTATAGTAGTATGTTGGTTATAATAATCTTAATGACTCATAAAAATATTTACTGTGAATATATTTGTTATATATTATGGTGTAAGTATTATGTAGCTTTTGATTGAATGTCAAAACTTTTGCTATTAATTCATTAAAAGCCTGTCAAGTTGACTTATTTATACAAATTGTTAGTTCATTCTAAAAAGAGTACTATTTTTTTATCAAATAAATGTACAAATTATAGTATAATTAATTCAAAATTCATGTTTTCCATTTCTAATATTATTTTTAACACTCCATGAGTGAACATCCTTTTTTATAACATGTTAAAAATAAACACCAGAAATTTAACGTGTTTAATTACATATTGGTTATTTAAAATTAAAATTTATATTATTTTTTTAACTATTCCATCCATTTTGCACTCGTAAATATGAATTAAAATACAAAAAAAACATATATAAATATGAAATATTATTAAAAAAATTAAACCAAATTTTTAAATAAGCTTCACAATATGAGTATGAATTTTAAAAAAATATAATTTGTTATTCTTATAATAATAGCATTAAATTTTGCACGGCTAAATTCTCACATTGAAAAAAAGAAGCACCCAAGATATCAAAAGGAAAAACATAGGAATGACTTTTAAGCAAAACAGTTAATGAAGTTCAATGAATCTCGTTTAAAATTTACTTAATGTCCGAAAGAACGATAAAAAAGACATAATCGAGATAAATATAGAATTGTGTATAATTAGATTTAATCTTTTAAGACCATACTGAAAAGTATAAGGGATAAAATTTATATTCAAAGAAATACATTGCGGGGATATAATATCCCAGTTTACTATCATTGGGTTAGTTGCAGTAAACATATCTTACACGTTGTTATATATTTATGTAGCGAGTAAACTCAAAAACAGTCTTGACCTAAAAATCAAGAAAGATAGAAATACTCAATTATTTTGCACCCCATAGTTGCCTTCAGTGAGTACATATTTGGATGTTGATTTTAGTTGGTTTCCTTCTCCAATATGCCCTACACAGCAATGACAAGCATGTTCAAAACTGACGAGGAAGGGGGTCACATCACTTTGCCTCTTACCTCTCGAGGTAATATTGCCTTTATAATCTCTGTCATAGGTGGTGTGAGGCCCTTGTGTATGTGGACAATCTCATATCCCCTTTGTGGCCCTTCTTATGGTCTTAAAAGACACGGAGAAGTACTGGGCAAGACGATTCATGAATTTTTGTGGGGGTCCTCCTTCAACTTCTTATCCAGGTTGGACAAGAACTCCAGATCCCTTTTTAAATTGACCCTCCACTTTTCCCTTTCCTGGAGAGGTCTTATCCATCATTAATAATCTTGGCCACCTTGAAAAGCAGGCTCCTTGAGCACTTCACAATCTTTGCAATCATCGCCACATCTCATATGCCCTGCATTTTGGCTTTTTTATCACTCATGATGATGAGATGACGAAATGTTTATTATAATTGGTATTATAATACCCAGCATTTCAAAGAACTATTTCGGCAAATTATGTATTGGTATTTAAACTTCTGGGATAAGTTGTGATACCCTAAATTTTTAGCTACAGTTAAGATACTATATATGATTTAAGATACTTATTTTGAGATATATAACGTATTATATTTCAAATAAAATTTATCAAGTTATAACTTCTTCACTCGGAGAATTTGCTATTTTTGCTACTTTATGTACAAATTTTCTCACCTTTAAAGAATTAATCTGAATCATTTGCAGATAGAAGTTTTTTAAATGCATTATTTAGTCGTTTAATTGATACTATAGATATATTGGAGTTTACTAATAGAAGTTGTCGATAGTTGATGAAGCAATTTGGAAAAAAATGTTTTTTTCTTTATAGATTGAATGAGTATTGCTGGTGTTGATTCTTTATTCATCTAAATATTATTATTAATATAATAGTCATCAATCAAATTTCAATTAAAACTCGCACTTCTCTTTTCGTTTATTTTTTGACTATTACAACAGCTTATTAGTGGTGTAGAAGTATAAATAAATATATTGATGCATTGATCGTTGTTCTTAATTTAGACCTAGCTAAAGTATTTTATATTTTTTATGAAAGTTTATTAAAATTTTATTTGTGATAATGTCAGTAAATGATATCTATGATGAAACCATATAGCAAAGATTGTCAATTTTTTGGACCAAAACATCCCTAATAAGTGTAATTATAAAATATACTTTTCAATACCTCCTTGAATATTGACGAATACACTATGTCAGAAAAGACAAAAGGTATTTCCCTTTTATATTTCAATTATAACATGTTTAATGCAATAAATGATATCATACATTGGTAATTCCTTGTTGGACTCAAATTAAAATTGAGGATCGGTATCGAAAAAACTCCTACCTATGTACTTGTTGGATATGGCCAGTGTATTTGTGTTTAATTCCTGTTTTGTTTTTGTTTTCTGCTTTTTTTTTCACGACTGATTAAAGCTGATCTAATAGAGTTTCATGACAGCGAAGCTGCTCGCCTTCAATGTATTATTTAAATTGTCAGGATTTCAATGCCATTTTTTCTCACTAGCAATTCATATTTTATACAACTCTATATATCAAAAATACTATACAGAACACTAATATGAATTCATGTTTGACAATCAGATTCCCCGATATAGGAATTATGACTCATAATGTTATTGAACATAATATATATAAATTGTACAAAGCATTAAATCATATTTAAATGCATATAAACGAGTATATATTACCTTAATTATGAGACATACCCTTAGGTGAGAGAGAGAGAACAAGGCAGAAAAAGTTGCATATTATAATAATAAGAAGAAATTATATGCTAATACATATTACAATAAAGCTCTTTCCAAGATTTATGACCATTGTACATACGAAGTGAAAAAATATTTTTTATTTGCAAGTAACAGGTTAATGCATATGTATTAGTGTTTCTCTCTCAAGAGCCTGTTTTCCTAGGATTTATTGGGATTTTTTAGAAAGTTAAAATTCTTAGGAAAACCTTTTTAATTAATTTCACAACTTGATAACTTCTGAGATACTAATGAAGTAATATCCCCCCAAAAATTGAATGCAAAAGTCAGATAATAAATTATATTTTTATTTGAAAGGCCCACTAAAATTAAGACATTTCAATCTTTGTGGCGGATCAACACCCCAATTATGTAAAGGAGACTTACAAATCAAATAAAAAATGTTTGAAAACCAAATTTATAAAGAAACAGACTAATTACATAATAAGATATCAAACTTTTAATTTTTTTCGAAAACTAAAATTATCTACACTTAATTAGTCATTTTTGTTTTATGGAATATTATGCATGTTTTTTGTTTTTTTTGTTCTTTGTTGCAGGTAGTAGTATTTCAGTACTTGAAGCCATAAGGCGTATAACGTTATATTTTGACAATGAACGGAAAGTGTATATTGCATGTTGCTTTGTCTTTAAAAAGTGTATCCATATATCACTCTTTTGGTATACAAAGATATGTATAGATAGTGGTATATAAGATAGCACGATTTTTTATTTTTTTTGTGAAAGAAAATACTAAAAAAGTCAAAATTGTTGTTATTAACAGGCCCCTAGATCTAGCAATCATTTGAAAAATATGATTAAAGTAGATAAATATCTTGTTATTTCCTTAATAACATCCAATACGTAGTACATATGAATATTGCTTCATACAATTTTGATTTAATATTATTTCAGAGTCTTAGTTCAAATGATTTGATAGGAGTTTTCACATGAATTATCTTCTCAGTTGATGATAATCTTAACTAGCTACTGTAGGGTACTTATGTTTGTAAATGGTAGGAAACTTTGACTGATAAGAGATCCTTAATCATATTTATATAATAGACGATCGAGTTGATATTACAATTTATTTAAATATACTTATACAAATGAGAAAGATATCTCTAAACTAGTGAACAGGAACGTACAACCTTTCCCAAATGAAAAAATGGGACTTTATTGTTGTAATAATAATCCAAGAGAAAATACGTCATTTCGTGAAATTTTCACTGTATACGTTCGTACGTTATAATGGATAATGGTTTCTTAACCATTAATTAATTTATTAGAAGAAATTACACTTATTTCCGCACCTGTTTTGATGGAAAAAAAAATTCTGGGTAATTTGATTCTACATTTTTAGTGACCAGAAAGAAGTTCATCTTTGAAAGTTAGTTCCAATTTATTGTGACTGTCTTGTTCACGTCTCAAGTGGTTAATATAATGGGGAAAATGTACTTTTTATCCATGTATTTTAAATTAAATTGGTATTATTTTTACTCTTTATAATAGTTCCAGTTATAGGTAGATAAATTTGAGTCTTTCATTGCTTTTACATGTCTGAAGGTGAACTTTTTTCTTTTTTTTTTTTTTTTCTTTTTGAAATTTTTAAAGTCTAACCTTGAAATCATTTCCCCTTTTTACAAAATAAAAGTCAAATTGAGAATATGAACATTACTCAAACTTTATTTGTGACTTTTGTACAAAAAAATTGTAGATGATGTTTCAACTACAGATATAAGATTACAATTATATTTTATAATAAACTATTGGTAATTGATATAAGAATATATTGTCAATGTATGTCGATTTTTTAGTTCTTTACATCTAGATATACTTATAGTGTATTCGTGTGACATCATTCTTTTTGAATGTTAGTAATCTTAAGCAAAGTATAAATAAGCACATTTTAATGAATAAAAAACCCTTCCTCTTCAAGAATCGAATTTTCATATTAAATTTGAATAACGTTTTTGTGGAACTTATCAATTTATTTTAATGACTAAAACAATGCACCCAACATGAATTATTTTGTTGTATATTATGTAATCTTTGACATTGCAGGAAATACACTATAAGTTGAAAAGCTATTAAAAAAGCGTGTTAAAAAAATGTTGACGCTGAATTCAAATGACTCGTCAATTTTTTTTCAAAAAGAATTGATTAATTTAAGTGTCTATTTGAGGTATATAAAAAAAGAACACTTTAATATTTAGAATTAAAAGATCTTTGTGCATTTGATTATACCTTTAACAAAATGTACCTATAATAATTATAAAACATACCAATTTATGTATTTTTCTTCTTCATCTTAGCATGCTTTAATCTAAAGTTTTACAACAATATTGATCGTCTACATAAAAAATGCAACGAAACAATATTGATGCTGAAACATTAAAACTTTGTTGATTTTCTTTATTCCCAAAAAACTTTGTCTTTTTGAGTGCAAAGAATTAATATCTTACAATATGCAAAGATTTTTTGATTTTATCACAATGGTACATAATAAGCTTTTTAATGCAATAATTGAACCTTCATTATTTGTCTCTTCTTACAAGTTGAATGGAAAAGGAAATAAACCCAAAAATATACAATATATTTCGTTGTTCAGGGTTATCTGTTTTAAGTAAAACTATTAGTAGTACCGAAGTCATTAGTATGTTATACTTCTTTTATATATATATATACTGTATTAGTATATGAATCAGGGAGTACTATATACAGTGCATCAGGTGACGTCTTTTTATACAGACATACATAAAAAAATTATTTTTTACTAATTAAATGGATCTTAAGTTAAATCAATGTTACTTTTTAATTACTTTTTCATGACAATTATCCAGAGTTTAACTAAATTTTGCAAAATTGTATCTCATGGTTAAATAATGAAATGTTCTAATTTTTTTAATAGAGCATTCTTCTAGATTGAATGAAGCATGAGTCGATCTTATTGTTAATACCCAGTAAGTCAAATTTGTTTTATTCATAAATATTATTGATTGAATAATAATTGTCTATTTTCCACTATGAACCTTGTCCAATAGTTTGTTTTAATTTTTTATTTTTGTATAAACAAATCACATATATGAATACAGTTTTAGTGATTCTAAATTTTAGTATAAATAAACATAACATAAACAGGTATTTCGGAATGAAAATCTTCTAAAATACAATATACATAAAAAATTTAATCCTTCAAAAATGTAAACAAATAATTTATTATTTATAAATATTTGGTTATAAATTTTTTGAATAAGGATTAATTAACGATCAGGTACGTAGTATTCCATGATTATAAAATATCTGCATAGTTTTTATTGATCATAGCTTCTTTACTTTAAAGTATAGATTTTCCATTAGTTCTTGCAGCTTAGATAATAGTTTGTATATTTTTCAATCAAGGCATCTACTTTGAACATATCTTAATGGAATTTCATCAATTATTCTCTTTTTGAAGTCCCATTGTTACTGTACCGTCCCTTCCACACTGTAAATTAATTTTTCTACGTATCGACAAAGGAAGAAAATACGCTCTGAATTTTTGCTCGCCCAAGCAAAAAAATTGTATTATTTATTGTCTACTATTGACTTGTTTGTGTAGAATGAGAATGTGGTCATTCGATATAAGAATTATTTTTGTCGATATGGAGTAAATATCTCCTTTAGTATTACTTTAAGATCCCCGCTAAAATCTAAGAACCTGGTTTACTGCAGTATTTTTTTAGGAGTCGATGGGCCAACGTCCGACATCTCAGCTTTCGCCCTATTCAATGAGTTCTTCATTGTTTTTTGGAGGTCATTGTCTCAAGTAGAAAATTTAATTGCGTTGGTAGGTAGATGAATGTTTTGCCGTTTGTACATTTGTTCCATCTCGCCTTTAAATCAAGTATTACATTTTCGATTGATATAACTGTTTAAATCTAAGAGGATATTCCACCAACCGTTGTCAACCCTATCTTATAAAGAAATTAATTTCGAGAGTTAAGACAGGGATTAAAATTCAGTGTTATGTTCCTGCCATGTAATGTAAAAGATAAAATATAGTTTTTCCCCACGAGTATGACATAAGATTTCAGAAGCAACCCAAACCCTTGACAAAATTCTTTTATACATATGTTTAAAACACTTATCATGTTCTGAAACGATGTCTGTAAGGGCTGCTTTAGTAAAGATTGGCATATCATTATCATACATATATACATATACCTATTCATTTTTCTTACACTAATTTTAAGGCCTCTAAACTTAGTACAGGAATTGATTATATTATATAGAGAGTTGATTGCTAAGATGAATAAGGAAGAAGAAAGTGGGGCATCCTACTTACATCATTTCTGATAAAAGTTTTGGTAGCACCCTGTAAATTTACGAGATAATATGACCTTTTGAGAACACAAGAGATCTTATTTACAAATTTTATTGGAAATCCCTTCCAAAACGTGTCTAGCAATTATAAATTAATAATTTTATAGTAGGGAAAAATTAGCCAACTACCAGATCAGTGTGGTTTTCGGAGGAAATATTGCGAGATACAATCAAGGTAAAGATGTGTGTTGCCGTATTATTTTATGTTAGTCTCAAATAAATACAAATCTTACAATTTATATCAATAAATGAATACGTGTAATCAACATTTATGTGTAGTATTTAAAGATTGCCTTTATTGGTGGGGACTTTATGGCTGGTGTAATACCTGAATAAATGAAGGAGATATAAAGATGCAAAAAGTTCATCATTTTGACTAATATAGGCCATATTGTATGAGGAAATCTTTTTATATTAAACAAAATTACTTATTTTTCATGTTTTAAGAGTTATTCATTTTTGTTGTCAAATACTTAGATTGAAAGAATTTACATAAATTTACTTTCAAAAACACATGGAAAATTATATTAGTTCATAGCAATTACCAATATTTTGGAAGTCATTTTAATTCTTTTGATGGAACTAAATAATTAAATATAAAAATGATTTATATTTGGTGTAAAATCTTGTTGTATTTTTTTGTTTTTAAATATTTTATATATGGACATTGTAAAAAGAAATTAAGTTATACATATGTGTATAACTGTCATTGTTCATACACAGAAATTTTGCCTTCAGTCCTGAATTCGAAAGAATCTTGAAAATCAAAAATTAGGGTTTTAACCGTCTTTTATATGATAATAAGATCAGTCATGTTCTGTATTATTTTCTTGATATCGTCCCAAGCTGCAAAGTCCAGGTGGTTTAGGTCAGGGTTGAAGTTGAAGGTTGAACATTGCAAGAAGTCTGTCATTTTGTTATAACATAAGTTTTGGTTCTTCTTATCTGTATGGGGCTATAATTGACTTATTGATCTTGTAGATAGCCCAAATGGAGATGAAAACGGCCTACTCAGCACTGACATTGGTGTAGAAGAGATCACACAAACGTTGCCTATTTTGTTAGTGCTTTGATATTTTTATACCATTTTATACATGGGATAAAAACAAAACTTGTTTATTTTTATTTAAGCTGTCATTTGGTTAGTTTATTCATTGAATTAGTTTAGTAGAGTCTTCAATATATTTTATGCACGATCATTTTTTACATTCTTATTAAATTATGCTTAATTTATGTAAATATCATTCTTATAAATATTAGATCCAAGACGGTTGAGATTAATTGATGATGGCGTCAGAGGGAGATATCTATGATGACAACATATATTAAAGATTGTTCTATGGAGTACCTTTTGCGTCCAATTCGGACGCATCCTTAAGATTTAGGGCAGTAGGATATGTCAAAATTTTGAAACTGCAATATCCCTAGAAAATATATTATTATGTTTTTTATTTTCTTAATTAATATTGAGTATAACTACAATACATTTCCCAAACGACTTTTGTTTTTAATTTCAACGAAGTTTTGTATTTTACCCATTCAAAAAATTGTTGTTTTTTTTAATAAAAAAAGAGCCCTGAACATTCGCTCCTTTCCCCTTACATATCTAACACAACCCATTTACAGAAGCAAATGAAACCAAATCAAAAAAATAAACCTTAAGAGGAAGTATTTATTTTCTATTTCTTCCCTTCCCTCTCTGTATGTTATATTTTTTATCATCAATAAAAGAATGAAAATATATTGTTGGTATTAGATGGTCTTGTATCAAGATTTACCTTTCATATGTATATATGATTTATACCATTATCATATACCAACGTAGCTCAACTACTCCTATTTTTTCCCTCTCTATCTTTTCTTTTTCATACTGATTTTGTATGTTTTTGCCTCGTTTCTCATTTTATGGTTTTTAAGACCAAATATGTATATATAGGTATAAATATAAATTACATTTTTTTCTTCATGTTTTATCTCTGTTATACCTATGAGAAGAAAAATAGTCTACTAACACTAGCATAAAAAGGAACTGAACAGAAATATTAATTTTTCAATGTATGTTTACTTGACATTCGTCTGTTTTTTCTACTCTTTTTGTTATTATTTTGATATAAAAAAGAACATGTTAGCTCTTTTATCCATTTATAGAAGAAAACAATTTTATATCTAGCATAAGGAAAACCCAGAATACAAACAGGGGTCCCATTATTATTTACTATTTTTCTTGGGTTAAAAATGAATTTGATATATACTTTTCCAACAGAACCATTTAAATTATATGTTGCACTTAGTCTTTATAAAAAAAAACAATCAGGATAATTATGTTAAAAACAAAAGCATAAATGAACAAATTAATTCAAATTTATAGTCCTGAATTAAAATAACCAGTTTATATAAGGTGTAGTAAGAATAATTTTTATACAATTATGGTGTTCCTCTTGGCAATTAAAACAGTGCTTACATTACGGTTGTATTCGACAATTTTTATTGTTTTATCTGCATTTTAAATTATTGACCTCCAGAAACTGGTGAATTGTTGGCATTAAAATTACCAGAACGGAATCGACAAAACCAAAATTGTCAAATGATGAAAACTATTTCTGCCCTTATCTCACATTAAATTTGTTTTAAAAAATAAACAAGTTTCATATCCACATGCTTAAAAAATTAAAATTTATTAATATTTAGGTGAATAACATGATAAATTATAATATATATCTGGTAGAAAAAACAAATAACATCTTAAAATGGACTAAAGTCTTATAAGGGTGTATTATCATATGAAAAACACTTACAAATTTAATGCATAAGTATTCATGGGTAGATTCTTATAGTTTTATCATACGGTGGCAAATATCCTTTTATTTTTGGTAGTGAGAGTGATGAATTTTGTGTATAGCAGACTTCGAGATAGAGTCGTTGTATTTTTATACCTCCTTATATGTCAGCTCGGAGATATTTGTCTATTGAATCGCCCCAATTAAATAGACTACCTAATTTTTATATATTCATATTATTATGTGCCTTATCTAGCCTTCTTTGTTTTTTAAGTTTGTTTTGTTTCTTATCCCATGCTAGTATAATTTTGTGTATTCTAACACATTTCTTAGCCAGGTTTTATCCTTCTTATATGACCCTAACTATTTTTTATCAATTAAATCTGTCCTTCTGGCCTTGAGTTGGGACAACTCCATTGCTTAGCATCTCTTCTATAAAGTTCATAGTTGGTTAAACATATAGTGCGTTCTGCGCTGAAACTATGTATACGCATTTTGTCTAATTTTGGGGGGTTCATATGAATAACTAAGTACTAATCAGACTTATCATATTCACTAAGGTAAAAAAAAATCACCTCTTTGCTTTAAAAGTTATTTGGCCAATTAAGAAAATATCACCTGTAGTAGTTTAATAAGTTTAAGTTTAAATGTACTTTCTACATCAAGTATAGTATTGGAACCTTCTTCTTAATACTTTCAGTGATAAAACATCTCCTAGGAAACAAACTTGAACACTAGTTCCTGTACTTTTAGCAAAAGTAAAGAATCTATATCAAATGAATTATTGTGTAAGATTTGGAACGCTAAAATATATTTGCTGTTAGTTGTTTTAGCCGTTGTAGTCAAGAAAGGAAAGGCTAAACCAGATATATTCCTATGAGGGCACCTGCACAAAAATATAACCTTCAGGAATTCAAAGTCGATAAAGCATCTAACTATACACGCTGGATGATTAGTTACATCTCAATACTTATGAAGAAAAGATACAGTTTCTTCTATATGGTACAGCGTAATTGTACATGTTAGTGTCAAACGATTCTACTGTTTACCCTTGCTCCTGACTTATCTATTTAATTTTAGAGAAATGTGGATATCAAATTCAAAAAACTTATGATCAAATTCATGGCTCATTCAGCGATGCAAACAGTCAAAGGCTTGTTAACTGAAAAGGTGTATAGCATTATGTTCGGAGTTTAAACAATTGATTGATCATTAATACATATTGAAGTTGTGAGTTTTCTGATCTATTAAGACAAAGTCAGCCTTTAAAAAAATTAAATTGTTTGATACCATATAATAGTTTCATTAAATGTGAGGTTTCATGTGCGTACAATGGCAGTGGGCTGGAGCGGTTGTAGACTCACACTCCTCACAAATATAATCCTGCAGACACTCCTGTATTGTGAGAGATAAATATATCAAAAGGAAGGTATACAACAAGAACTCACCTGTAATTTAAAGAGTCTTGGGGATATTCAAAACTGTGGAGGGCATTTTCAGGAGGAATTAATAATGACTGATAAAAAAATTAAATTTTTAAAACCACAAGACTACAGTAAATATCGAAAAAGAGAGCCATATCTGTCAACATCATTTTTTTTTAAATAATACACCGTCCCCCCTAGAAAGAACTATTCCCATGTCGATCCTCAAATCTTCTCTATGTTCAACCAACAAATCCTCAATTCAATTATTTGTTACATTTCATGCACAAACGCACATACATATACTATACATGGAATGTGCACTCTTTTTTTCATCCTTTTTTTGACCAACTATCATCCTTTTCTATTTTTTTTATTAGTAGAATAATTATGAAATGAATGAGAGAATTGAATGGAAATAATCGTGCCTTGAATATTTTAAGGAATCAAAACAATTTTTTGTATAAGCTATGATTTGGTTTTCTGATAACAAAAAGGAAAAAACCCTTAAAATTGTTGTATTTCCTTAAAATATTCATTACAAGATTATTTAAATTCCACTCATTCTTTCATTAAATAACTAATGCACTCTTACAAAATTTTCCTTATCCTTGGCCAATTAGGGTGAAAGAAATAAAATAAAAAGAGTGCATCTTCAATGTATTGAGAATTTCTTGCTTTATACTAAGAAGTTTACTCCTTTATAATAAAAGAATAGTAATATCAGCTCTGGAAAATAAAAAACAATTTTTAGGTTGTAAACTATAAAAAATTTCTTTACAGTAGTGATGTTAAATTTTAAACAGAGCTATACAAAGTTAGTATTGGAACCTGTATTTATAGCAGCGCTAGACTATAAAAATATATGACGTATTCTTCCCCCTTCATTTTTATGAGGTAGTTACAAAAATGAAAGTTGTCTTTTATAGGAGAACACATCATCAATCCCTGAGAAAACTTTCTCCTACCCATTAAAAATCCTATAAGAACATGTTCTTAACCACATTTTTTTTGTGTGTTACTTTAATTGCTCAGATGGAGATGCACTGATTAAGTATAAGTAAACATTATAGTATTACATTTACTCCATCTGACCTAGGAATCTTCATTGAAGTCTATATATTTACATAGAGCATATTTCCTTATCTAACAACGACAAGAGCCTGAACCTACACAGAATGAGTTCAAGATAATAATTTATCCTGACTGTATTGTCCATTAAGCGACGTCGTTTCATATTCTATTCTATTACAAGTACTCCATCTAACTTAGGAAATATCTTTCAAGTAGTACAATATGTTTATTTTCTTCTCTAGATACAAATGTCAATCGAACCTACACACATTGAGCTTAAGAGAAGTATTTGTCCCAACCGTGTAGTCCTCTGAGTTACATTGATCCATGTTTTAGTTGAAATAGTATTGAAACATTGGTACCAGAACATGTGTTAAATAACCAAATCAACAAATGATGGAAAGAACGTTGTGTAATTGGATAAATAGTAACTGCTACTTGACTTTGAGCATTTTTACTATCACTTTTTCGAAGAAGGAAAGTTGGAAGATCCAATAAAGATTGCAATGTTATGATATATATCTTATTTATTAGCCATGTTACACATACAATAAATATAGTAAGAACCAAATATGAGTTCTAACAAATTCATAATTTATACAGCATTTTTTTGCAAATGGTAGCCAAACATAATTATGTAAATATTTACATATTTAGACGAAATAAAAATATTTGAAAGCTTTTAGCTGTATAATAATTACGTATGATTATATTTTTAGATGAACTAAACATAAATGAAATTTTGTGTATGTCAGTTACATAGTGTATCATACTTCACACATAAATGAATGAGTTTTTTATCAAGACTAAATATTTTTCCTTCATTGCTTTTCTTCAAAACTTTGCATTTGAATTACAATTATATTTTAATTTACTATTATTTCATAAATAACATACAGTATGGAGGTAAACTAATACCTAAAACATAACAAAAACACAAGAAAACAAAGAAACAAAAGAAATAAAAAAATTTACATACATGTATCAATAATTTAGACATAATTATCAGGCAATGAAGTCTTAGTAAATATTTATTTGAACAAAATCCTCTGAACTTTAATGGTAGTTAAATATTTTTTTTATTTGGGTCTATATAAAATATGTAAAAGTGACTTCAGTGACCCCAGTCATTTGCTAAATGATTACGTTCAAATAAAAATGCCAAGCCGTTGCCTTTGATGACTTACAAAAAAGCAGATTTTCTTTTCATTAGACTGATTACTCAGAGTCATGTTTTGGTGACTATTTTAAATTTAATGCAAAATCGTGGATGATTGAGCAAGGATTATCCATCCCCTTCCCTTATCTTGAACCAAAGCATTTAACCCCAACCCACATTTTTCTTTTTTGAGATTTGATTAAAAAAAGTTTGTTTTGTTCCTATCACAGCAAGTAAATATCTAAGATTGTTATTCTGACCAATCCTCAAAATAACTAAAAAACAGTTTTTAGGTTCTGTTTGTCTTCTTTTTTTAAACTTATATTTTTCAAAATATTCCCTCTTTCAGGGATCTAATTTTTGAAAAAAAAAATTCCATAATGAAAATTTATTTCTTCTAATTGACGTGTCTGATAGATATGTCAATCTTTTTTTTTCGACAAGGGGCTCCTTAGCCTTGAATTGTTATTTTAAAATTTATAAAAATCAAGTTATTTAAGTTTCGTTTGTATGAAAAAAAAAAATTACAGGCCTAACTAATCAGATTTTGTATTTTCTGTTAGATATTGGATTATTTTTATCTCTATGCATCAATAGACAAACCATAGTATTATCATCAATATCTAATAGATAGTTAATCCTTATAAAAATAAGTAGGGTGATCTTGCCTTTACGATATACATAAAAAAACAGTTATATTATAAAATTCCCAATTTCAACATGTGCCTACATTTATTAGGGAACCTCTGAAACCCATTTCCTGGAGGTCATATTTTACAAAAATTATATTTATAACAATTTACCCAATACTCGGTTTTCAAAATTCGAAAAAAATGGGCAAACCCTCTCTAATCAATACACCCTAATGTAAACACATAAAATTTTAACAATATATAATTTTTGCAAAATGTTGTTCATAATATTGTATTATGGTATACATAAGTAAAAGCTAAACACATAAAATAAAGTGATATTTTCCAAATTGTGATCGATGCAAATATATGTATAAGTACATTAATATAAAAGCTTGCAGTTTTTAATCAAAAACATATAACTACATATTCTATAATCAAATTGTTATGAATCAACATAAATCTTTCATTTTGATAATTATAATCGAATTTATTTTAAAGATAAAGTATTATTTTTGATCAAATATGTACATCAAATAAATTAACATGTATTATATCGTTATTTTTATTTTAACACACAACCTGTTCACTAGAAAAAATAGAAAAATGCCTAATATAACTTTCTTGTAACCCAATTTTCCTCAACTATATAAAGTTAATTATTATTCATTAATTTTTGGAAATGATTTCCAGCTGCTCAACAGGGGCTAATGCAACCACGAATAAAATTTCAGGTAATGAATAATAAAATAATCAACATGATAACAGACTAGCTCATTACTTTAAAATTTAGGCAATAATATATTCTTTAATTATGTACAAAAGTATGTCATATTTACTTTATCTAGAAGTGTAAGCACTTACTCGAATGAACATTTTCCATAATTATCCATTTGAACAGTGTTTTATTATATTTTCCTAAGTTGCTATCAATAATATAATCTGGGGAAAATAACATATACGTATGAAATAATCACATACGAATGTGTTCATGAAATAAAAATTGCTACACCAATTTGGGAGTTATAAGCTCATTTTAGACTTAAGGTAAAATTTTGTATCGATGTCAGTGTAATTCCTGCCTGTAGATGTCCTTTGTAGATATGAAGTGGGGTGGGTATGTATCCTTCCTTTCATATTTGCCAATAGCTAATTGAATAAAATGTCATTTGCTAAGCTAATCTTATCTCAAACGTTCTTTAAATTGTTTAAATTACTATATGTTTTTTCGCTCCTTTTTTTATACATACTGGCAGTGCTTTCAAAAATTTGTGGCTTTTTATTACTAACATAAATAAATCTATAACATTCAAAAACATTATAAAATGAAAAAATAGGTAATATGAAATTAAATATCATAAATAAACATTATAGTCTTAGCATTTGGAACTGAAACGGTATATTTTAACCTTTTCAAAAAAAAATATATATATATCTATAGGAATAAAAGTTCATTAAATCAGTTGGTAACATTTTGTAAAACATAATAAACTTTGGCAGTATTCTTTATGAGTTGTAGAGAATTGTTTATACCTTAATAATATATAATTCGAATTCATCAATTAATGTTGAGAAACAGTAATAAGGGACAAAAATAATATATTATTTAATGAAAAGGTTAGGGTGTGTATATTTATGTTAGGGTGATAACATTGTGTAACAAATAGACAGCTTACAAAAAATACATTGTAATTTTTTGGGTTTATGTTGTGTTTATTTGAGTATACATATACATAATTAAATTATTTACCAATGTTTTCATTTCAAGTTACTTTCGAAGGACGCTGAATATATTAATGTCAAATTAGTATTATGTATAACAAACATATGAATATGTAAAAATTGTGTGTTTTGCACCTTTTCTTTTCATATTATGTTTAACATCCAAACTATTTAAGTAGAAAAAAAAGCGGATTGGAAAAAATTAAAGTCGTTTATCACTTTATAATATATTTTGACAGGTTTTTTACCCATTATGTTATTTTCTTTACGCATATGTAGAATATCTATGTTAATGCAAGTTTGTACATATTATCGTTTCCAAAGCAGCGTTTAATGTAGAATAATTGTACAATTTTCAAACGTATATTTTAAGTTTAAATATAAAAAATACAATTCTGCAGAATTTAAATGCAATTAAATTACTTTTGCAGTTTAAACCTATGTCTATTTATGTTTAAATGTACATTTATATATACACAATATAATATTTCGTGCTATGAATAAAATTATAGCGTATACATTCAACTTTGATTTTCAACTTATATAAAAAAACATATACATATATTTATATAGATTTAACTAACCCTGTTTTAAATTTAGTTTCTTCCTCATGAATATTATTTGTAAAACTAGGAGATAATAGTTATTCCGCCTAAAGTTGTAAGTTGTAAGTCATTTTGTTATGCTTAGAAAAAGAAACCAAAAAATTACATATTTTATGAAAAAAGTAGCTTAGATTTATGAGGTTCTATTATATTCGCTACTGGGCGCTATTACAAAAAGAAAATGAACACAAATGTATCTCCATATATAACAAGGAAATATATTTGTAAGAATTATTCCAATATCGATCATCAGTTCTATTTTGAGTTCATTAACAAATTATCATCACCCTGACTCTTATTACTGTTTGAGTACTCACACTCATAACTATACTGGTATGTTCTTTCCATAAAAATAAATAATAATGATAATAATTTTAGAAAATAAAAACACAATTTAGATTGTCAATTACATGAATCTCACACGCGGGAAAATACTTAGAGTTTACAACTGTAGTTTAAGCAATAGGTATAGAAAATACAAAAACCTTTAAATTTACTATATTTATACAGTTTTTAAGATTAAAAAAATCAAGTAAATATATTTTCTAAGAAAAAATTTATTTTGTTCCAAATTGTTGTCATTTCTGTTTTATTTCAAACATGACAAAAAAATATCATTTCATCCCAAATATCATAATTTACTTTAGAATCCTTTGATTTGTATAACTATTCCCCCTTTGAAATCGTTTACAAAAGTTTTCAAGATTAATATATATATGTATCAATTATTAACATTTTCGTTTTTTATATAAATTATTTTAAACACCATTAATTCATCCCTAAAATCCCAATTGTTCAGGCCTATTTTTCTATGTTCAACTAATTGTAACTCTATATCCGTTGATTTACTCTTATATAACAATTTTAAATATGTTAGATAGTTTTTTTTTTGCTCGAATGACGTAAACAAAGTATAAAAGATTCAAATATTTATATTATGGATAATCGAAGCATTGATTGTAACAAGATTTTTTATGATAGAATTTTATTGTTAGGGTTTTTAAATAATACATTTTTTAGATACATATTTCTATTTCTTAATAAATAATAATAAATATAACTAGTAACTACATATCTTTTTTAAATCACATACAAATTTTCGAAGAAAAATGTAATGATAATTAATAACAAAAGAATTAATACAGCTTATGTTCAAATTTTACAATAAAATCAATTTTATAAAAACAATATTATTTCTCATAATTATACTAGCGTTTATTCCCCCAGAATGAACCCTAACATTAAGAAATTAAAACTAATTCTGAACAATTTTCACTGCATGTATCTTTGTACACTTTTTTTAAAGGAGATTATAAGTTGTAGAGAAGAAAAAATATTCAAGTTGAACTGTCGTTCACTCAAATTTCATATTATTGTAAGAAATCCTCTTTCTTATTTTCTCTTCTCTTTTTCTTCTCTAAGCCTTGTAGTCTCTTTTAAAAAAAGTCTGCAAAGATCTGCATGCAGTGAGAATGTTTCTTAGAATTTTAGAGTTTTTATTTTATATGAAGTAGTCATTTGTTAGTCAAAAAACATGTTTTTAGAAAAATACCATTTTAAGACCGCCATGGCCTTCAAAGCCTAAATTTTTTTTAGTAGAACCATTTCTTAAGTCTTACTAGCCTACATGACCAATTTCAGCAAAATCAATTTATTTTTTTGATCGTGAACCCCGAACACATATGTACAAACAGATATTTGCATTTAATATATACATTTATGAAGTTTTAAAATTCGGCAAAATTTAAAAAAAGGATAACAAAATTAAGTAAGAAATAGAAAAGGGAACTATATATTTCGGAAGTATCATTGTTTTTCAGAAAAAAGTATTATCTATTTGTTTTTGTTTGTTTAGTTTGGAAAGGCTATAAAAGAAGAAAATAGCATTTCTTCATTTAGACTTTGCGAGTTGTGAGTACTAAGGTTCCATTGATGTGTGCAATAATGCATCAATTATGATATCTAATACATCTACAAGACTCATTTATAGGTCATGTCTTGACCAAAATTACTAAAATTATTTCGGGGAAAAAGTGTGCATATGGGGAAAAAATTACTTAAAATGTTCCATTAAAATAGTAATATAAAAGTTTTATTTTCAATGTACACTGCAAGAAATGAATTTTAAATAATTTATTAACTGGTCCACATTGTATTCATTTTACTTGTAGAATCATTAAAATGAATCCAGTTTTTATTAAGACAATTGTAAACAAGAATTCAAATTTAAACTACATAATTTTAGATTTAATTTTTGCTTTTAGATCTACATAACGTACCTCAACAGGGAGTTCGTGTACCATAGTTTGATAACTTTACGGAATATATATTTGATAAAATATATAGACTCAATCAGACTAGCAATAACTATTCCAAAGAAAGTTTGAAAGCGTTATTTACATGCCTAACTCGATAGTATTTTCAGAAAGATGACACGAAAAAAAACAGAATTGTTTTCATCAAAATATAAAAACTCGATTTCATTTCAAAGTTATATGAAAATATGAGCATATATGTGTAGATAAAAGTGACTCTCATCAGACTACATACAGTATTATGTAAATTTATTGGGAAAAGGAAAAATAAGACAATATTTCATAAAATAATATTTTATTATTTAAAAATCTACTTTTCAATGGAAAAGTATAATGTACTAGTATGTCTACCTTTTGTATTTATAACCATTTTATCTCGACCAGACATGCAATCAAACAAAATAGGGCACATTTTATTGAGATCATCATCATGATAACAGATCTCCATTGTCAAAAAGTCACTTTTTCGGAGCTAAGTTTATATTATTGTACATTTATTTTCTACAGGATTAAAGTTTGGAGCACTACCAGACCTCTCATGATCCTTAATTGTGAATTTTTGCATTTTCTTTGATGTATAATCGGTACCAAATTCTATTAAATATCATCTTGTGGAAAAAGACTATTTTGAGAAGGAAGCAAATGAGTCTACAATATGCTCTTATTTTTTAACTAAATAACATTCGTGTATTAGTTATCGAACCGCCAGGACCAAAAATACTAAACGTACTCCAAAACATTTTCTTTTTGTGTTCTACTCTTCAAAGTTGTATTACATAAAGTATCATTTTACCCTTGTCCCAAATAGAAAAAGAACAGATCCACATTTTCTCGGATCTGGGTAAATTCAGATCTTTAATTGTAAATATGTGAGTAAATTTCGATTTTCCTAACTATCAAATCATTTATCTAAAAATTATAGATATGTTAGTTCAGAATTTTATGGGCGTGTAACACAAAGTTCAGACCAAAATAATATAAGATCCAGGATAATTTTACTTTTTTACTCATTACTGATGCTGAAACAATGAATAACCCAATAGTATTACTATAAAAACAACTTAATATTAAAGTTATTGATATAATTTTAATTTTGAAATAACCACACGATGCAAGTTAGTAATTACTGTAGATGTCACTCCAAAAACTAATCAGGATAAATAGAGATGCTAAGCTCAATATATACATATAATAACCTAGAAATAAGTATTTTGCAATAACATAAACATTTTAAATTCTGTAAAAATTCGAGAACCCAAAGCCTATTTGGATCCCGGATAATAAAAGGTTATCTATACCTTATCTAAGTACTTTGGATCCGGACCCATCATTCCTCCTTTCCTTATTAAGCAATAGTATAAGATTTTATGATCTGGAATGTCCGTCGAATCTTTTTTAGGATATGTAAAAGTTTGAGTACTCGAAGTTGGTTCGGGTCTCAGAGTTTTTCGGTTAATATAGATTTACTTATAATTTACACTGGTACTTCGAATCCAGGTACAATACCCGTCTTATCTCTACTTCCAACTAATATGAACAATATTGTATATATTGTTTTCTGGTTAGATTTTGACTCAAATCTATTTATGATTTGCAATGGCATTGTCAAATTCATAATAGGTAGCAATCTCATCATACCTCTATTATTCATATCCTAAATCAGTCTAAATTACTAGTTTCAACTATCAAAAAACTGTAGTGATTGACCTACTTTTAGTCATTTGGGGGCGAGCTCCTCCTACTTTTACCTTGCAATCGATACTTTTACCATATGGAAACAAGTTTTCTTTTAAAAAAAAAGTTGATATAATGTAATTTAATATTGCAAATGTAAAATATATCAAACCTTTTCGGGAAAACGGTCTTTTTTTTGCATCAAATATTTTAATGACGTCATTTAAGAGAATAGGTCTACATATACAAATATAAAGGGGTATGGATATTTTCAAATATTTAAGCAAAGTACTATAATTTATCATTTTGCCATCAAAATACAAGTTTTTGTTATATATATATAATAAATAGTTTAAACTGGAGACTGGTGGTTGTAGCTATGGAAATATAGATGTATTTGGTTAACTCAAAAAGAGTAGTTTCATAATTTTTTATCTTAGAATATGTACATATAGGATTTCTTAATAACTTTGATCTTTAATTAACTATTTGAATATTATAAAATGATTAATAGATTTTAAAATGTTGAAACTAAGCATAAGATCAAAAAACTGTCAAAAATCTCTCTTATAATAATTTAAAAGTATATCTATATTATGTACGAAATATATGTATATAATATATAGTCCGTCAAAATAAAAAGCAGTTTTGAATCATTTTTGTCAAAATTGATTCTGGAATACTGGATCTATTAGTCAAAAATTATACTTTTTATCTTTTAAAAGCAAATTGCAAAAAATGTAGCAAAAAAGTATTATTATAATGAATTTAGAAATTTTATTTAAAAGGATATACTGCAGAAAAATTAAGTATCAATAGCTAAATTATAATTTAAACAATATTTAACATTCTTTGATATTTCATTTGGTAAATTTGAACACAAAGCCTATAACTGACCCTAAATTATTGTTTGGAAACTTCAGAAAGAAATTTCAGACATTTAACTCAATCCATCTCTGAGCTTTGAGCTTTTTTTCATTTTAAATATTATGAAAATACTATTAAAAACTCTTGTGTTTTGAATGGTAATTTGTAAACCACTCATCTGATGGAAGCATGTATAGCTATCATGTATCTATATTTATATCATTTGTACCTATTGAGTTTTGCAACAAAATATTTTGAGCAATTTTATAAGCTCTATTTTAAATAGTAAACTTTATCTTAACCATATTTATTTTCTTTAAATATATCAAACATAATCTCCTCTGATTTTGATAAAACTTTGGTCAGAACAAGATAAAATCAAATTAGAAAAGACTTGGAAGATATGATAGGTTTAATTTTACAAAGTTAAAAGAAAGAATGTTAAAATAATTAACATGTAATGTTTATAATCATAAATAACTATTGTATGAACTGTCAGAGCTATATTGAGTTAGAGCTATGAGAATTATTTTTAGAGTTTCTAAATAATAGTCTATTTAACATAAAAAAATTTATTCAAATCAAATGAACAAAAAAAATTATCAATGCAAAATAATTCATTCGACAATTAATTTTTCTTGGTTTTTGTTCAAGATTTTTTTGTATTAACACACCACATATTTTTATTTATAAGTAATAAAAATACGTAGGGAGAAATCCACGAGTAATAAGTATATAATCCTTTGTTGAATGCACTATTTAATGGCAGTCGTACATCAATTTATATTTAAGTATATATATATATTAGTTAAAAATAATCTGTTTAGGGTCCGTTATTATTTATTTATTCAGCTCGTTCATTGAGTTTGAATACTTGGAAATTATATGCTAATATATAAGTATATATACACTTTAAATAATAAAAAGTATTTTTACTTAAAAAAATATGTTTGAATTTATTAGTAGCAATAAATATATGAATAAAAACGATGTAAATACGAAATAATTGAAAATAAAAATATGTTAGTTATTGCTCTTAAAAATAAGGTGTAAATTTTGCTTTATAGATCATTTTAGTCAAATTTTATTATTCTTAAAAAAAAGTAATTATGCCTGTATGAATTTAGTTTGAAAAAAGGGGAAAAATCATTATTTTTTCTTTAAAATACAGAAAAAATATTAGGTTTAACGTATTTATGTAATGTATGTTGTTTCGATAAATAATTTTTATTAAAGGAGGAAAAGTGTAATTACGATCAAATGAATAAAAGGTTATACCTTTTTTTATTATTAATATGACTCAATTGGGGATTTTTAAGAGAGTTTTCTAGAGCACAAATTGTCTCTAAACAGTTATTCTTCTTTTTTTACATAACAACACATATACATATCACAAGCAAAAAAGTATACAAATAATTCCAATAAATGAATTTACAATACTTGCAAAAATGATTGTGCAATAACTAAATACTTCATAGATTATCCATTTTTGAATTATTTAATTTTTGACTTTTTTTATGGAAAATTGATCAATGGTAAATATTCTTTGGCAGTTTACAATTATTTAATTGTAAATTCTGTAGAATTTTGTTAAATTAACAAAAAACTATATTACTATTACCAATATCATATTTTTTACTACATATTATTTTATAAAACCATTTATTTTTACTTATATAACTACCAACGGATATTTTTCACTTGATAATTTGTTTTTCAAGTGAAATAAAACAACACCATAAAATGGTTAAATGACTGATTTTGTATAAAAATTGATAATATTAGGCGTATAAATTGTAATCTGTTTAAAAAACTTACAACTTGTAGATAAATTACATTTTGTACACAATATGTATAGAAAATAAAGCTAATATAATATCAAAAAAGAGTTTCAAATTCAATATTTGAAACTTTTTTTTGATTTCAGGAATTATTGACACATTGACGCTATTGTGTAGTAAAATACTATTTCCTTCATATACCAATAAAAACAGTAGTTAATAATATTTTTCCTTGATGATTCAATATTGGTAAACATAACTACATTAAAATGCTTCGACATTGAAGTCATGATGTAATTTAGAGTAAATGACATAATTTTCTTACTATTTGGATTCATTCAAGCTAAACTATGGAAATAAATTAAAAGATTTTGAGATTATAAAACATAAAAAAGGCATTTCAGCTTCCTTGAATCATTTATATCTCCTTTCCTTGTCAATATAATATTTAAATTCAAGGTTAAGCAAAATCTTAATTTTAAAATGAGAAATTGTTATTTTATGACATAATTGAATAAGAAAAATAATTATGCAGGGAGATGACTCAAAAATTAGAATATTCTAAAAGCTATTTTTACATGTTCATATTTTTAATTTATGCGATTTTATGGCAAACTTTTGAATCAACAGTTGTTAATTCAACAATTTTTCTACACTTGTTATTCAATAAATTATTCACACAGAATCACAGCTTCCCTTTATGAAGTCCAAAGACAAATTTTTACACTCTTCCGTGATCACAACCTTCAGGGTATCGCCTTGTCATAGAAATTTGCAATAAATATCCTTTGGGTGAGAAGTCTTGTTTGTCTTGCTGCCCGAAACGCATCAAACAGATAATTCCAGGGGTTTCACGCCGAGTGAGGATGAAAGCCCGAAGTTTGCTGGCCAGATAAAAACCATGTTCCCTTTCAGAAACGCTGCACCTTCTTGGATGTGTCTGCTAGGGGGCGTCATGGACAAACTCATAGCTGTCCCTGGGGAACGTTCTCTGCGACCATGAAAAGACATGGTACCTTTGGACCTTGTATTAGACGTCGGTGTTGACTTTGTTTTTTGGCAATGAAGAAGTAAGGAGACATCTTGCTGCCGTCCAACACCACGACACTGAGAACCATGACCAGAGCTGGATGTTTTGTCCGGAAGGTTCCATTGACCTGAGCTCTTAATTGAGCCATGAAGTGATCATTTATTCTGCTCAGAACAGCGTTCACTTTGAAGATCTTTTTGTCGGAGATCGAATTGTGCACACCCTATGCTGTTTTGCTTGTTACTTAGACATTTTTGATTTCACAACAACAAAACAAACATAAAAATTGTAGCTTTTCGTCACTTTTTTCGAATGGTGCTAAGTACAAAATTTTCAGATCATTAGAAGGCCTCGAAAAGGATTCTAATTCTTGAATGTACAATAAAAATTCCGATACATCTCAGCTGTCAGTATACACCATACGTTTTACATGGGTTGTTATGATGAAAATGCAAATCTATTCATTTTTCCAATTTTTTTTGACTAATTATCATTAAAATTTTAAAGTTGAGTAAATATAAATAATTGATGAAATATAAATTATAAAAGAATGCTGAAATGTTGTTTTCATCTCCCATAATATCAGAAATCTTTAATATCAGTGTACTTTCTCAGTAACAGAAATATTTTATATCTAAATCAATTTAAATTTACTCCAATAATGAGGAAATGATTTTATTTACTTAACCCTTAGATACTTTCTTGGGATATTTATTCATGCCTAAGACTGAGATCCTATCATGGGTATGCTATTTTTATTCCGAGTCAATAACAAACTCTAAAATTAATTATCAAAATTTCAAAGAATGTTTTTGATGCGTTCTTATTACCTTTCTATACCAAGGATGAAAATAAATACTGGCATATAAGTAGAACCAGTGAAGAAGATGTCTTATTATCTAAGGAACATTACTTGTTTGAAACTAATTTATCCTCTACAATTTACAAAGTTTAATATTATTTTCTTCAGTCATATTTCAAATTATGAGTTATTAGGATACATAAAATGAGAATATAGTGTTCAATTAGATCAAGGATATTTTTTATTATCACATGTAACATCCTTTTAGGCTTAAAAATATTTAAAAAATATAAAATGTTCATTTTATGGTTGAATTGGATAGACACACCACCGATGTATTTGTATAAGGATCTGAAAGGAAGTAAATGAAGGTTAACATTTCGTTGTAACTACAGTTTTGTAACAGTCTACAGTATATGTATGTATTCTACAATTTTGGATAGAAATTTAATAAACTATAATTAGACTGTTTTTAAATACTTTGATCAGGTATTATATATAATTTAAAATAATATTGTAATATTTATAAACTTTTTTTTGGCAGATGTAATATTTTTTGTGTATAGTTATGGCAAGTAAATATACAAAAAATTTTGAGAAGCACGGTTGCCAACGAAAAAGAAAGATATAATTTTTTACTCACATACTACTTAAGTACTTTTATTCTGCAATACATACCGACACTTTATATTGTTAGTATTTATTTCGTTTTATAAAAATGTAGTTTAAATACAATTGAATGAATTGATAAGTTTTGTTCTTTTATTCATGCAATTCTTTTGTTCTTCAAATGCACATACTACTTAATTGTATCTATTGTTTTTGGCAGATTCTGCTTTTTGGGAAAAAACCTCTATCTAACATAATCAAATGAATAAATATTGTCCGTAGTAGAACAATTTCAAAATAATCAACTAATGATTAAATCAACGGATAACATGATTGGGAGAAATTATTCTATTGAGTTTAATGTGCGTAGGTTCAATGCTTGGCCGTTGCTTAATGTATATATGTAGACTCAAAGACAATTCCTGGGTGAGATGGTGTAATTGTAAAAATATATAATATTTACTCATACTCAATCAGTGCAACTCCGTCTAACAAATTAAAAGAACATGCATAAAAGTTATCTTTAATTTAAGTGTCAACTTGACCTTTTAAATTACACATGTTAACAAAATTTCACTTTTTCCCTTTGATTGAGATGGTATGTTACCTTGATAAATATGAAAATAACCTACAATGACCCCATTTTCTTGATTTGTGCCTATAGAGTGCCTTTTTGAATAATATTTTTCCTCACACCTTCATGATTTAGTGCTATTTTTCCTCTTAAAATATCTTAATAAAAGAAAAAAGCTGAGGATAGTTTAAGGATAGACATTTTTAGATTAAAATAGTGTGCAAACTATTTCTGTATCGGGTTTAAATCGGATACAATACCTTTTAAGCACACAAAAATGGACTCTTTATTTGGAAGTAAATAAAAGTTTAATAAAAAAAAACAAGGCCAGAATAAGTAATTTTTCAATAATTATTTTAGATGTATTGGTTGAAAAATATTTTTCTATATTTATTAGGCTATTAAAGCTCATTGATGATAAATAAAATGTAACTCTTTGAAGACCATAAAACCATGAGTTTTGAGCTATAAAAATTATATTGATAAAGGTAAAAGCTATCAAAAAAATACTATCTTAATCCCAAGTTATTTTTTTTATTCAATAGTTTCACCAAAAGAAAAATTCAAAAGGTCTGATTTTGTCGGCACTTACTAAAATAGTTTAATCAATTCATGTATATTTACACTCAAAGAATCATTATATATCGATTAAGGTCAAGTTGATAGATTGTGTGAGGTCTTTAAGCAAGTAAACTTTATAGAAAAATATAAAATAAATTAATTGACGATTCTTAATCCACTCAATTTACTATCATTTTTCACGACTCAGTATTTATTCTGTAATATTAGTTGTCTAACATATAAAATCCCCCAAGTGTATGTATAAGTGGAACCCTCCCCCTTCAGAGAGTGTTTGAGTAAGATCTAATCTGAATTATGAAGAATTGTTGAATAAGTGCTTTCTCTGGTCAGAGGTGCTTATATGACAATGGACTTAATAATTGATTCACATCAATCAGAAGGAGTTTTTTTTTTTACCTTTTCCAGTATACAAAAAAAAATTGTTGTTTGTCTTTTTTAAACCAAGAACAACGAGCGCATCCCTTCGTGGACAGTTGGTTCCAAAAACAAAATCACCTGTTTAAAAATATATATATAAGTCAATTTGTTTACAAAATTAAATCGAAGTTTCAAAAGATTTAATTAACATCATAAATTATTTTTTAACAAATAACACTAAATATGCACTAGAACGACGGTCGTGTAACATCTCCCTTTACGGACTGTCTATATCAAAATTGGTGCCACCATAGTTTCAAAATTATGCTGTCTAATAAAATAATTATGTTTAATCTGTAGTGATTCTTATCACATCAATACAATTATTAACTTGCTACAAAACATTAAAATAAAAATTTTCGATAAGTCTAGAGTATTTATTCGAACAAGTATTAATCGACAGGTACAAAAATGATTATCCTGTGTGATGAGCTAGTATGAGCAGTTTTAGTAAAATTAAAAACACTGAAAATTTGCCTAATTGTAAAGTTAAGGATTAAATGTTATATAATATTTCACGGAAAATTGTATCAAAATGATTCCAATGTTGATCTAGTGTCAAAAAGTTGAGAACATAATAACTATAAAATTTACTTTTATTTATGTAATACCTAAAAGTACTTGTCTTATTAGATTATAAATAATTACGATCGTTTCGTATTTTGAATGTAAGTCACATGGGAATTTTAATTATCGATAAACAAATAAATGAAATAAAATGGTGTTTCATTCCATACAACTCCCAAACTTTTATTCAGATATGGGCTAAGTCACACATTTGTAATTTACATATTTGCCTCAAGTTATAAACTTTATTTTTAGGCAGTTCATGTTAGTCAAGTCGGGTTATCGGAATCTTAATAGCCGTGTTAAGGATTTTTCAGTTCATATGTGTACCTCTCAAGTCCAAATCACGTCTCCAAATCATTAAGTTTAATTCAAATAAACTTAATATTCATATTAAATTACTAGATTTCAAGTGGAAAGTAATGAAAGCAGTAGTTTATATTTCAATCAAAAGGAGTTAAGATTGTTCTCTTATGGGTTTGGTTCAATGATGTATTTTACAAACAAGAAGTCTAATGTACTGCTATAAATCAAAATTATATAAAATGTTTGGTGTCATTTTTTTTGTTGTCTAATTACATTTGAAACAAATAATAAATATATATGGCCTTGAAAATAATATAAATCATCAAATAAAGTAAAAAAAAAAGAAGACACACATAACAAAAAAAAAAAAATCTCAATGAACCAAAGCAATTTTCATAAATCATTCTCTTCGCATAGTTAATCTTAATAGTCAACAATTATACAATGGATGAGAGGAGAAGAAATGAAAAATAAATAAATATATATGTTCCAAACTCACACTGAAAAAAAACCATCCAAATAAATTGGTAATTAAAAAAGTAAGTGAAGGAACATGACTGATATCAGTTAAATGTTTGCTATTCTTTTGAGCTTCTTCTAAGCTAACATATATTGGGTTATTGAGAAAGCCATGTAAATTATACATACCTAGTAGGAGTGGTACGGTACTGGAGTATACAGAGGTTCGGTTCAGTACGACCCTTACAATGTGGTACAATTTCACTTCTAGTCTGGTACGACGGTACGTATATGAGAAATAAGATATTTTGATGTTATAAAATTTGGTTATTTTTCATTAATAGATTTAGATAGTGAGATAAGATTAACATACATAAGCATCCTATAATATAAGAAATAGTTTATGTATGTCTTTATACAAAAAAAGAAATAATGACTTAAAACTTGATAAAATACATCCCGATTGACGAAACACCAGTGGTATGGTGTAGGGATACTTTAAATCATTGAATCAAATAATTTCAGCATTAGTTCAACGAAACGTTAATAAGTATCATAATTCAGAGTTTACCCTTTTATTTCAAAATTGTTTCATAACTTTATTGTAATAATACATTTAAAACTACCCTATAGTTAGAAATCCTATCAAATTTTTACGGTAAAAATTAGATTATCTGTATTAGTAGATATTCAATTATAATCATTAATTTAAATACGTTTCCACTCTCAGATGTACAATGATTTGTCGAAACATTGTTGATTGTAACTAGGAAAAAAATTACTACGCATTAGTGGTGCTTAGTATGTCTGCAAAATAATGGTTTCAAGATATTGATGCATTTTAAAACGGTTTTATAGTAAATAGATATTACAAAAATGAATTCACCTCGACTACGTCATAAATAAACTGATTCGCCAATTCAATAAATCATTGAAGAAATAAAACCTGAATTATAGGATTAGAAAGCTGTGATTTAATTTCAAAATGTGGTTTGTTTATTTGCATTTTGATATTTATTGAACATCAATGTATATGCAAGCATCTAAGTAGCATATGTATTTTTTCATTTATATTTGATGAAAGCAAAAATTTCAATAAATGAAGAAATATATAGAAACATAGCAAAAAGCAATTTTGAAATAATGTAAAAATAATTTATTAATATTTAAAAACTAACTGCTGACATTAATCATGTGTTAAAGATACACTAAGAAAAAAGTAGAAACATGGAGGATATACATAAAGTATTACACTGAATTATAAGAGATTTAATAACTCATTTTTCGTATGAAGTCATTTTTAGGGAGAGAATAGAGAAAAGTTATTGTTTTTTTCAATTTGAACACTAAAAAAGTCACATTCTTAGTCAATGGTATTCTATTATATTTGATTAAAGTTGCGTGAATGAGTGAATTTAGTTCAAGCAAATTTGTTTTTACTCTCATGAATAATTCAACACTTATGTCACCTACTTTCTAAGAGTATCTTAAGATATTGCCCTTGTAACTCTAAATACATATATTATTGTATATGAATTGATAAAATTAGGTCCTTGCACAGGGTATTTTTTAAATTAAATTTGGTGCTAATTAAACACTTATTACCAAGTTCTTTATTCTCATATGAGTGACGGCAAAAATCACCATATTTTTCAGTTGTAACTCAAACCATCATTTATAATCAATTTATAAAGAAATACTGCATATTTTTGGATAATTAAAATAAAATGAAATAAATTGTTTTTATTTCTTTAAACATCATAAGTTTCATTTATATCTCCTACCTAAAGGGAGAACCATTGTCTTAGCTGAAAAGATGACGATATGACATCACATGCTGGACAATAATGAAGGTCATGACATAACGTCAAAACCTTCAAACTTGAAAAAATTGTATTTAAGTTAATATTTATTAAAAAAGAACTCCTAATAAAGTGATTTATTGAATTGAAGCCATAAAAAATTGTGATTTTCTTACAGTTTTCTTGTTCCTAAATAAAAGAATTCTCGTTTCACTAAGAAAAAAAAGACATTCAACGATATTTGAGAAGCGTTCAAATGACAGTAAATACTGGTATAACATTTTTGACTGTTTTTCCTCCCTTTACATTTTCATCAAAATAGCAACTTTTTTTCTATGAAACAGAAAAACTGCTATATTTTGAGCAAAATTCAGATATTTTAAGTTATAATTGACAAAAGTAAGCATATTTTTTTTAGATTAAATTATAAAAAACTTACCACTGAAACTTGACACTCCAACATACATGCACACTTTCTTAAAGCTGCAAATAATTTTCATTAGTTTTATTTTATTTTATTTTTTAGATATAACTTTATAATTATGGTTTTACAGATAACTATTAAAGAAATCCCTTTATTCTTTGCCAAATATAATCTAATGGCTTACTACATAAAATGTATAAATATTTAGTGGAAAAATTTTCTCTAATTTTTAACTATGATAGAGTATAATGTACTTTTGTAATTTACTTTGTAGTAAACTATACAACAACAAAAATGAACTGGAACGAAGAAATATAAAAAGTGTTGCTTAGAAGTGCAAATGTTATACGTTCAGATCTTTTTCAATTAAAAAAAATATTTTTAATGTGTAAAAGAAATTTTTAGCTCTTTTGTTTCTCGACAAGCTTCCTTGTTGATAAATGAAAGGGATTTTACAATTGTAATATGATATTTTCAATTTCTTGATAAAAGTAGTTATTTCCCTTGCTCCTATACTGTACTCAACTTAAACCCCTTTCTAGTTCCATAAATAACAAAATGGTGCATAATTGTACTTGATATTCGTACTTGGCCATTATTCTTTATTTACTTTTTGAGAAGGAAGATGGTATTTTTTTATATTTTTCCAGTCTAATATAATAGTAACTTATTTATTTTAGTTTTATATAACTAATATTTAATATTTGTTTAATAAAGTTATGAATGAAATTTAGTCCAACAAAAGACTGTAAATTTTAAGCGTTTAGTAACGTGTGAAATTTTTTGTATTTGGCAACCCGAACATTCTTTTTCTTTTTTTTTGATATTCCAATGCTAGTTATATTATTTTTTATTGTTTAAAGAGAGGTCTTCCAAGTATAAAGTCATTACGTGTGTGTGTGTCCGAAAAAGGTAGATTGTAACACACAGGATTTGTAGGGAAGTTATAAGTCTAAGTTTTTGAAAGACTTATTGAAGAAAACATCGACATTAGAGTAATTCCTGCCTATCCCTTACTTCCCCCCCCCCCTCTATCATTACTGTTTTTTAGATGATCTAAGGAAACGTTGTACATTTTTGTAATTATTTCGCAGTTAATTTATTTGAAAAAAGGCAGTCGGAAAAGTTTTCTTTTTTTATAGCTATTATCATTGTTCTTTCATTCTTTTGTGATTATTCATGAATGACGCACATGATTGTTTCTGAGAAATATAAATCTAAGTCATTCTTGAACTCAAAATATAATTGATGATTGACATCGGAGTAATTCCTGCCTATTTCCTTTAAGATACAGAGTGGCAGCTTACTTATTTCGTTCCTCTCTTCGATGCTTGTAGCTTATCAAATGAAACGTAATGACAGCTGAACTGCTCTTCTCCCAAAATATGTGTCTTTTTAAAGTACCAACAGTGCTTAGAATGTACAATCGTAGCTATTTTCAAACATATAAAAACTACATTCATAATTTATGAGGAGTCTTCAATAATAACTAATACGGAAAGCAGATAAGGATATGATATTTTGTGCTGCTTTCTCTCGTTGTACATTTTTTTTAAATCTATTTAAACACATCACACGAAAATAAATTGAGAAATTATTCCACATGACATTTGCTGATATTTTTTTTATAAAGAAAAAATGATACTATTTACAATTTTGAAACAAATTAAAATGATATTATTGACAATTTTGAAACAAATTAAAATGATATTATTTACAATTTTGAAAGAAATTAAAATAATACAGTTTACCAGGAGGATTGTTTTACACTCATCAATAAGGGAAGTTTCTTCTAAATATCTTAGTCGTTGTCCTCTTGGTTGCTCAACTGACTATTTCTGATTGAAAACAATGTTAATTTCATGATTTTTCCAATTATGAATGATTTTTTTTTTTGAGAATACGTCTATAACTATCCTTGGTCAATTATAATTATACATTTAAAATTTCAACACTCGACAAACACATAATATGAAATTTGAGTGGAACAAACAAATTATCATTATCTGTAGAAAATTTGTACAAGATTTGCTGACAAAGATTACAATATACTAGAGTTAGGAATGTGAAAATTGTCTATATCCTTGTGAGTTTTTATCAAAAATAAAAATAAAAAGTATATTTACTGAAAAATATCACTAAATATTTAATGGTGCTCCTTGTTGACTAATACGTTTGAATATTCAAAATAGGGGCATATAATGAATAAGAGAACTAATATTTTGCAGATTACAGTTTCATACTTTTGTAAGTGTATGGTTACGTGAATTTCAATAATTTTCGCATCTCTAATAATACTATTTATATTCACGTTTCTATTGCTAATTAAAATGTAACAGACGAGAATAAGCAATTTTTGCTGCATATTAAAGCCATGCTAAAGTAATATAATTGTTTTTCCTCTTTTAAGAGTAACTAGTCAGATATTAAACAATAAATTTCCTCAGTAAGGAAAAACATCATATATGAAGCTCATTTTCTACAAAATATCGCAAAACACTAATTTAAAATAAACATTATTTTTTTTTAATGTATGCACAAGATATGACATATAAGTTGAATTTCTAAATATCTCGAATCTGGTCCCTTTTTTTATAGTAGCTAAATATCTTCATTATCTGTAAATATTTCAAAAGTAGACTTTGCATTACTTAACCTATTTATGGCAATATAAGCTATAAATACAACCTGTAAGCAATAGAATGTAAACGCGTATTCCGATTTTCATTTGCTTTAAATTAACTTATTGATGCTTCCGTTTTAAAAAAAGCTTATGATATGTATTGGAAAGGCATTAAAAAAATACCTATTTATTTTTCAAATTGAAAAAAAACATTACATTTATAAAATATGATGTCTTTCAGCAAGTCAACATGTAAATATAGAAAATGAAATATAAAAGATTTTTTTTTGTGTATTTATTATTCATAGTTATTTTAAATTTGCCAAATCTCGAACAAAATTTAATGGTAAAGAAAGTACAAATAAATTTTAAGTTTATCTAATATACATTGTATGCACTACAATTCAATGATGTCAATTATAGGCTTTTTCTGTCACTAATCACAAGCTAAATATATCTAGGACATTAATTTGCCTATTCGTAATGGTAAACGTCAAAAAAATGATCTAAATTCAAGCTTTTTACCCAATTTGAAAGAAAAAAAGATTACACAAATATCAAAGTACATTAAGTTTTATCTATTTCTATGCAGAGCATTATAACTTTTTTTATTCTCTTAGTTCCGACACATATTGTAACACATTGTTACTTTTCCTTTAAATCCAAATAAAAATACTTTCCTGGAATTTTTAAACACCTCTACACACAAAAAATCAAACTTATAACCATGTAAAACAATCCTTACAACATATTGTTTACTGATGCATTTCCCTTAATAAAGAGTTGGAACGTTTTTCAACTTTGTATCTTATCAATTTTTCGAATAGAACTTTTATTCTGATTGTAACCCCTAGCGAATATAAATATTATTCTTACAATGACCTTATATCGAATATTGTAGTATTATTCGCATGAAAAAATAAACATTATTTGTGAGTTTAGTTTTTTTGCAGGGGGAAAAACTAAGTTTGATTAATTCAAGAAGAATTTGCGAATGAAACAAATAAATTTCAAATTTGTCATGAGGTTTTATAATTATTAACTCCGTTGTTTGACAATTATTTATTTATATTTTTGCTCTTTTGCTATCAATTTTATATCCCAAGGTTGATTATAATTTCATAATAACATTTTTGTTATTCAAAACTTTTATCGGAAAAAATCAAAGCAATTAATAATTATCTTCTAAAGTATGTGAAAAAAAAACAAATAAACTTAGTATGATAAAGATAAATTAGGAATTTTCGTTATAGAAGGAGCAAAAAAAAATAGAAATCATACATTTTTTATAATCAGGGGTGTCTAACACATTCGGAATAAATAAAAATATATTATATAGCAATGTTGAATTAGAAAATGACTTTACTAAAGTAAATAATTGTTAGAAAGATACCCTAACTTGAACAAAATCCATTTAGTAAAATTTGAGTATTACTTCAATATTACAAAACTCGATACATTGAAATACGTACGCAGGAAGGAGGGGTTTTAAACTACTATCTTAAGCTACAAGTAAGAAAATTTATTTTTAGTAGTGTCTATTTGTAAGTTTTGGTGAATAGCAGTCAGAATTGTTACAGCTTTAAAAAGTTTTTCTTCATAAACTATGTGAGTATTTTTTTAAAACTCTTTTATAGTATAATTGTGCAGCCCATAATTAATTTATGAACTCATTGATTTCATAAGTTAACCAGTTAATAAGTTTGAATAAATGTAATCAAATTTAATGTTCTTTATTCAAAAGTAAAAATGGGTTTAACCAAACCCTCTGTCTTTCTATTATGAAGCCTCATCAGTCCTTAAAGAAAGTTATAATTGATTTCCATTTGAATCAATCAATACTTTGCATGTTATTTATATTTAATCTAAGGAATGTTTCCTGAGTAAAAATGTAAGTACATTGTACATACATATTTATAAACGAATACTTTTTCTTCTAATGAAATATTCCACTACTAATTATAGGATCTGCTAATTATAAAATTACTGTCAGTAGTAAATCATTCTTCAAAGCAATAAATATTTATTTCAATTAAATATTCATGGGTCAGTCTCCTTTTCTCCCCCCCCTCTCCTTTAAATACTCCTACTTTTGCAAAAATACATACACATTCCAAGACAATCATTAGTTATCAATTAAATGGACACACATTTGTCAACAACAGGGTGACTTAAAACTGCATATATATATTTAATAATTGTAGCCAGTCAAAAAAAAAGCAACCAAGAATGATTTTCCTTATTACTTTTTATTTTTTTTTACTTATTAACTATTTGGAGGTGTTACACATTGTACTTAAACTAGCAATAACTGATAAATTTTATTTGAATGACGATATGAGGGACAATATAAGTCTCTTAAAGACTATCAATATTACTGAAATAGTTTGGCATCTTAATTCATTAAAAAAAAATGAACATAAATTTTATAATTGACTCAAATATGTCTATAAAATATTGGTATAGTATATATAGGTAGTGAAGCAAAACATGGACTGTTAAATAATGTTTATTTTCTCATTACCATGGAAAAGTTTAGTGATTATTTTTTTATATTCTGCTTCCGCCATCCTTTTTACATAAATAAACTATACAAATCATTTAGTCATTTAATAACCATTAGCGAGCAACAAACAAAAAGCCAGGGCATCTCAGATCTCTTAGATTTTGGAGTAGATGCAATCAAATTTACTGACATCATTAAGCCTATTTTTAAGTTGGCCAAGATGAAAAAAAGTGGCGAAGACTTTTCCAGGATGTGAAGAAGTGGAGATCATAATTTAAAGACAGCTACGAAGTTCTTGTTAATTTTGGAGAACAACACAAAGGAGGATTAATTGCCTCGCCAACAACTTCTTTGTGGCTTCTAGGACTATTAGGAGGACTATAAAGCACAACTCAGGATAAGTATCTTTCACAAGGAACCCAGGAAACCATCTTTCATAATGCAAGAAAGCCAGGAGGCTCAAGAAGTGGTCAAAAACCTTGTGATGGATCAATTTTGAAAAATTTCTTTGATAGGAAGATTTTCATAGGTGATCAATTCCACAACGGCCGAAACGACCGTTGGCTTGTGAAAACATAAGAAGATATGCAAGGGGTTTAACATACCAAATATCCGGCCCAAACAATGGTGGCCTATGATGGAGAGAAGATACCTGTGTTATTTTTCATGGATGGACAGATAATCGGCCAGGAGCCCAATTATTAGGTGCTTAGGTATACCATCTTGCCTTGGCTGAATATCAACCTCCCGGACGGCACCCCTCTCACACGTCTGCCATGTGCCAAAATTTATTTGCAGATAACATGGCTCGATTCTGGTCTAAAGAAATGTATCCCCCTTCCTCACCAGATCTGATCCAACTGGACTTTTCAATAAGGGGGAATTTGGAGAGGGAAACTAACAGGACTTCACACACAAATTTGGACTCACTGAAGTAATCCATAGTGGCTGCATGGTACAACTTGTCAGAGAAGTTTGTCATCAACTCCTGAATAGCCTTTAAGCGACGTGTAAAGGCTGTGATTGATAATGAATGGGGGCATATTGAGTGAAAAAAGTTTTGCAAAAACCTTGTTTACTTGTTTTGTTAACATAATATTTTTTGCCTATTATTATTAAAAATATAAAATTATTGATGTAATTATCAATCCATCTCTCAAGTCCATGCTTTGCTGCTCTATATGGAGGTCATTTTTAAATAAATAATTAAATTATAAAATGATCAAACTTTTTTTTATTCATGCTGAGTTTGCAAACGGCAAATACAAAAAAAAACGGTTGAAAAAACAAATATATATCTGTTTAAAAAAAACCTTGCATGTCTTTTTTAAATTAAATATATTTAAACAAATATTGTTACATAAATATAGGTAAATGTGATTTGCAAGTTATATTTATACTTTTTTTTTTTTTTTTGCTAAAAGATATAACTACAGAATGTATTACATTTAGTCGGTTTTTTTTCTTATTCGATACTTAACTATTTAATAGGTTTTCCATTTCTATCAAAAGATTAATTGTGAATATCAGCTATCCATCCATATATTATGTATGCAAATTCTTTGAAGAAAGAAAAAAAGTCATGAAAGTTTTGCTTTAGTTTTATGAAGTGATGTGTCGACTCGAAAAATTATAGACTTGTATTAAATGGTGAGTGTCTTTTCAAATTCGAAGAAACCTAAGTTGACTTTATATTTTATTAGATTTGTCGACTTGAACTCGAGACTTAAAAAATAGACATGGACTAAAATCCAGAATTTACAGATTTGCAACTCGACTTGATCTCACAATAAAAACCTGAGATACTTAATTCAAGAAAAGTTTTAAGAAAAGAGATCATATAGTCCAAATATGGACTTGAAATGAGCTCAAAAGAAATATGAGGACTCGAACTGGGTACAAGAAAAATATTTAAGGACTTAGACCATCTGACTGTTTTATCGAGTAGACTTGATTTTTAACACTAAACCTCATCAATTGTTTTGAATCTGTTGTCCTAAAGTGATTTTCTAATTAATCACAATTTCTTATAAGGCTTTTCTAATTTCTAAAAAGACATACTTAACATATTTATAACACAGTTGAAAAGCTAATAACATGATTTAAAAGTTGATAGAAAACAGATTTATATCATTAGAGGGGATAAATCAAAAATTATTTCCTGCAATAGTTCATGAAAAGAAGATACATGATACACAATGTACATATTAAAATTATTTTATAGAAAATATTTAAATAAATGGGTAATGTGGGCACGCGTACAACCTTATTTGCTGTGTTTTTTTTTTGTTTTTTTTTAAATTCAAATTTGTTGACTCTACTTGGTCTTAGTCCTTAACGACTCGTTTTGACTTAACGCTAGTTTCATATTTCCATAATTAAAAAGAAGGTTCTATGAAATATAAATATACAAGACAAAAAAAATTAAAAGATTGTAAAATAAAGAAATTTGATAAGATGAATTCCTGTTTTTTTTATTTTTTTCAAGTTAATTATTTATCAACTGTTATTAATATTATTCTATAACATAAGGTCTTATTGATGATGTAAGCAAGGAATAAGAATAATTCCTTGGACAAACGAACTGTATCTGATTATTCACTTTTTTACAAAAGTTATATATCTAGAATATAGAGTTTTATTCTTGTTAACACTTCCGAGTTCTGTTGAGTTCAAATACTGAGTCAAGTTAAGTTCATGTATTTGAGCATTTAGTCAAATCGAGTTCGAGTAAAGACATCAAGCATTTCACTGAATTAATAATAGCTAAGCTCAACATTGAAATCAGTTTAATTATCTCAATAAAAAAATTAGTCAGATAATATAAGTAGTCTTAGAAACTATTTATAATTTAAATTGGAATTGATCTAATTTAGGTTCCCATTAATATTAATGAGAATCTTATTTTCAATATATTTTTTCCATCCGTAGAGAAAAAACACTTGAAATTTTTGAGGTTTTATCATTTAAGTTTGTGTATTGTAGAGTTTTTTAATAATACTTTTAGGGAAGATGAGTCATAATCATGAAATGTTCGATTTTAGTTCAATCCAGTTATTTTCGGGTTTGAATCAATCTTGATTCTAACACTATTAAAATAATTTCAATAGATCAATAAATTCAACTCTGCCTATGTTAATTATTCGACAGCCTTTTTATTCTTATTATGACTGTTTAAATATTTTCTTCATATGTTTTCATTTAACATATAATAATTTTAATTAATAATTGTACAATGTACATTTTAATTTCTATTACCTACTGTATAGGTAACTTTGCTTTGATAACAATTAAGATGTCTTGTATTTCTTTATACAACTTTTTTTTCAAAAATGTTTTAAAGATTGAGACAAAAAAATATTATATGATATAAATAAAATTTAATTGTTGTATAATAATTGGTATATTATTTATTGTTCATAAAAAGTAGCTAATAAGAATAAAAAATAAGGGCAGAAAAACAATTACAGGCGTGATCACTTCTCTAAAAAAATTCACAGCACTAGATGTATATAGAATTATAAAAACTAAGCATTTACTCGCGCGTGAAATTGTTTGTAGTTGCAAAAATGTACAGTGTTTGTTTTTATATTTTCTAGAGCTGTTATTATTATTTTTTAAGTTCTGAAATATAAGTTCAATGTTACAATATTTAAGTTTGCTCACGAAAGGCAGAGAGTTACATCAAGGATCGTTTTGGGATTTTAACTCTAATTTTTAATTTGGGATAGGCGCAAATTAAGAATCGACATCAAAGTAGTTTCATACATTAACCTAAGTTTTGGAGAGGGATTTTTGTTTAATTTAAATAAACTAAGATGATATTTTCCAAAAATCTAAAAATTGTTAGAGTTACCATGTCAATTTTCCATTCCTTTTTGGTCTTGAGATATTAGCAATGCTTAGAATTTACTACTCCATATATATATATATAAGGAAATCAAAAGTATGCTAATTATCAAATAAATCAACGATCCTGAATGATCGGCAATATTTCAACATCAAATTATTAATGGATAAATCTGGTTGTGACTTTTCAATATTAATGCACATACCCGTAAAAGCAATATATTTGTTTATATATATATTTGTTATTATTTTTTTAATAGAGGGAAAACTTTGTTATAATTTATAGGAAATTTATTTAATTTTCAGTTGTTTTTTTTGTGAGTTTTTCTATAAAATAATGTTGAAATGGTTATTAATTCAACCTACTTTACATATTATGGTTTTTTTTACATATTTAAACAAAAATAATTAACATATGCGACATATTAATAAAGCATTATTCTCATTTTCAATTTTTAAAAGTTACATTATTTAATAAATCGAATATTATTTGTATAAATGAACATTACAAAGAGAAAAATCATTTATTCAAAATACTTTTTCCAAAAATTATCAATTACACTTCTTTGATTTAAATTGTGCAGAATAATGAAACCAATGAATCTTAAGTTTATAAAAATTTAATGATATATAATTAAAAACAAAAATTCTTTTAGAGTTTGCTAAAATTAATAGTGTTTTTAAGGTATTATATTCAGTAGACAGTAAAAATTGCAAAGTTATAATAAAATATACATATATTTGATGCACTCATTACAAAAAATAAACTTGCTTCAACTTTCCAAAATTTTGCGACAGTACAAATAGTTTTTAGCTGTTAATGGAAAAGTGTTTGATTTGAAGATTTGAAGCTTTCGAGGTCCGCCGTAGTCATGGCATTGGTTAATAATGGAGGTGAAATCTCCAACTCAACGATTGATTCAACCTTAGGAGTGAATTTACGGACTGTTCAGCGTATCCGTAAGAAGCTAGAGGACACCTGGGATGTTGATGCCACCATAAAGAGGGCACCTAAGGAGGAGGGCGCCGACAGGAAGGTCAGGGACACCGACTTTGTCGACAAGGTGAAGAAGATGTTTCAGGATGACCCTACCAGGTCCATGAAGGCCATGGCGAGGGATCTGGGCTGCCATGAGAACACAAAAAGGGACTGTGTATCTGAGGATTTAAGGTGCAGGAGCTACAAGATGCAGGGGGTCAGATCTTGAACAAGCTCAAGCACCCAAAGCAGTCCGGGATGCTGTGGTTTTTCTCTGATGAAAATAATTTCTGTCACGATCACAAGGTCAACAACAGGTGGATAGCCATGGGAGGAAGGTAATGAAGACCAAGTTCCTTGCAATGGTCATGGTGTTCGGTGTGGTGAGCAGTGAAGGTCATTTTATGCCTTCCCACATGTTTGAAACGGGTCTAAAGGTCAATACAGAGGTCTACCTGGATGTTATGGAGAAGGTGGTTCTGCCCTGGATCCAAGGGGTGGCCGGAGACAAGCCCTGTGTGTGGCAACAGGACTCAGCACCCTGCCATGTGTCCAAAATCTCCATCCAGTGGTTAACCGAGAACTGTTATGACGTCGTAACCAAGAATTTGTGGCCTCCTAACTCTCCCAACCTTAATCATTTGGACTATTTTGTCTAGGGCTATGTCGAGAGACATACTAACAGTCATCCCCATAGCACCAAGGCCAGCCTGATGGACTCCATCAAGGAGGTATTCGGCAAAATGGACAATGAGATGGTCAGAAGAGCCTGCGGCCGGTTGAGGTCGTTATTTATGCCAACGGTGATTATATCAAATGAATGGCTACTCTATACCTATATGCTCGTCATAGTTTTGATTTTCAATAAAAAAGTTAAAAAATGTATATTTTGTGTTGTTTTTTGTAGAAAAATATTTTGGCGACAATTTGATCCCCGTTCCTGTACATAGTTTAATGCAAATTTTGTAAAATAACAAATCTTCGATAACTTTTTCATTATTAGTTTTTAAGGTTTTTATTAAGTTTTTTATTTCCAATTTACGAACAATTATGATTAAAAGAAATTTATTAGAGATGTAAATGAAGAGTCTTTTTTTTTTTCTCTTTTTTTTTTCAGGCCGTTTTCTCGGATGCAGAAAATAATCTAAATATATTTGAATTTAAAAAAATAAACTACACACGTTATATTTTTCGAAATAAATTAACTCTTTCAAAGGGAAAAATATTCATAAATGATGCGGATTTTTTAAAAAACATTTTTCAAAAAAGCGCTCGTTTGTCCACAAATTCCAAAGTTTGAAATACGTAAGGTTATTTTCATGTTTTTGGAGGTAAATGCAGTCATAAACATAACATCTTAATACAAAATGCAATAAAAAAAATTGAAATTGAGAGACTAGTGTAATCAATGACTGAATCTATAGTGGATAACTTAAGTAGCGTTTACTTTTGAGGTTTTATTCTTCTTGTCCAATTTTTTTCCCCTCAATTTTATTACCATTAATTTAAAAATCAACACACCTACCTATAAAGTTGAAAAATTATTTATAGTGTTACAAAAATAATTTTATGAGATATAAGCTTTCAATGATTAATTGACTTAAATAAGTTTAAATCAATGATTTACCTTATTATTGTACTCATGAATTTGAGGGCTGTTTTTTTATTATTATTATTAACCCATGATGTAAAAAAACAACTAGAATGTAATAAGATACATTTAAGTTTACAACATCAATGTAAAAATAATTTGTAATTCAATACAAAAGAATATCTTTCAACTCAAATACAGATCCTTCATTTTTGTACATATGTTCTTATAAGGTAAAAATTAATCCTCTTTTAATTATCTTGAAATATCAATGTGAACATTTCACTTGGTTGTGTAGCCACCCCAACATTACAGGGGATATTTTAATAATATAAAACTTTATTTGTTCTTAATAATTGTTAAATAAGATACTAGTAATACTGGACACAGATATTCATACTTTTATAGGGTTTTTAATAGATCTGAACGAACTCATTTCCCTATTATTAACAAAAAATGATATCATCAACAAAAAATAAATAAAACAAACAAACTGTCTCAAAAATATATTTACATAATACTAAAATTATCTAATTCCTACATAACTGAATATGTAATTACATTATCCATGTTTTATATATTAAATATTGGCGTAAATCATTTTCCAAATCTTTTTACCTATAGCATTAATCTTCCTCCTATTTTTTTATTTCCATAACTTTTTTGATTCGCCTTTCAAAGAACAAACATAGGTGTGTCAGATATTTAATTTCAATGTCTCTAAGAGTAAGCGATATAAAATCAATTTGAAATAAGACTAATGATACCTTAATATTTTTTGTCTTTGGTTCATACTTTTTAGTTATACTCCTCAATGACATTCTCTCATTGAGTTTTTCGCAACATAAAGCATCCATAATTGTAAAAATATATCTTATATTTATTTTCATTATTTAAAGGTTATTGACAGACCCCTTAAATTGGCACTAGGCAACAAAAGTTCTATTTTTCGTTTATATTTTATAAATGTAAATTCATTCTCTAAAATAGAAAATAAAGAGATTACATTTTGTAGACTAAAGAGGAAAGGTTATTTTTAAATTATTATCCTTCCATTTTCTTTTTTTAAATTACTCATTCGGGTAGATGAATAATATGTACAAATATAAACATTCTTAAAAACCTCAATAATTAATTTTAGAATTTTGTACTAACTCAGATTATAAAAATTATTGTCCCCCCAAAATTGGAAATAGAAAGTACGAGTAAATGATAAATTAATAATTCAATAAGAAGTTTGAGCAAAAATATGATACACACAATAGGATACTTAAAGTGTAGGATACTCCCGTCTCTGGTATGGATAAACACCCTAGGGAAGAAATTGAGAGTTAATTGAAAATATATACGTATTTCTAGATCTGTCCATATTCTGCTATTATTTTAATACAATTGTTATACCATTTAATGAGTTCTTAATAGAGAAGTATGAAAAAATGTTAGGAAATTGATATTGACTTATTCTTCAAAAGTTACGTCAATTAAAAAAATTATATTACTCATACAATTAATGTAGATTATATATTTGTCCATTTTTTAGTCTGGCTCTACTTTTGTTGTTTTACTTTTGTAGATAAGAGAATGACATTAGCTAATGAAGAAGTTTTATAAATAAGTAAAAAAAATGTGCTAAAAAGTATACATTTATATATTTTGTGTTTAATTTTTGTCAAAACAAGGCATTAAAAATTCATACTCATGTTCTACTTAAGTTTTATGTTTGTACACATATTTTTTTCTTATTAAGATAGGAAAAAAACATTAAAAATGCAAAAATACTAAGCATGGAATCGTCAACTTTTCTACCATAATTCCTTTTCTAATTTATTCATTTTAAATTAAATATTAATCAATTGCGATGTAAAAAAAAACTTAATAATATCAATTTTAATATTTTATCATTTATGTATGTACATATATTTCTATTTCTAGACAAAGTTAAAAAATAAATAAACTAAATACAAAGTTTCCCACAGATACGTAAATTTATTTATCAGAACAAAGTTGTTTGATTAAGAAAAACTAAATAATATGAGAATGGACATATTAGTCGTTTTTATTATTTGTTTACTTTACTTTTTTCTATAGAATATAAAGAAAGTTAAAACTCATTAGCCTAAGGAAATATTCACACAGTTAATATTTTACTTTTTTTAAGATGCTCTAATTATTTTTACACCAATCTGTAGATATGTATTTAAAGAAGAGCTTACAGAATAGCAACATCCTTTTTTCAAACGTGCAAATGCATCTGTTATGGAATTAATTTATATAATGGGAAGAGAGGGGCTTATTGCAACAGAGGACAATTACAATAGGCACTTTCTATCGAAAATTAACAAAGCTACAGCCTTAAAACTTTTATTATAATGTTTTTGTTTTTTAGTTATCTTCATTTATTTAAGGATGAATTAAAAAAATTACAATTATTACAATATGTAATGAAATAATTACCAGTTAAATCAAACCATAGAACCATAAATAATTATAGGATAGATCGGAGATCATTGCTACTACCACACTTAGTTTCTTTTCTTCTCCCAACCAACATAGTCATATTAACGGCAAAACTCTACGTCGGATATTTCATTTATAAACTACTTAACTTAATTCAAACAAAATGACTTCTATAGTTTAATTTCATGTTTAGCATATTTCAAATACTGCCAAAAATATTAAATGAAATAATTTTTGTAAAACTTATTTCTATATAAAATATATATTTTTCATTTAATAAAATAATTTAGCCTAATAAAGGTATTTTGTAACAAATTCTGCCAGATATAACTGAATTGTGGCAAGCTCAAAATTGTAAATTGAATGATTAAAGCTCGAATTTCGAATTAAAAACATGTCCTTATCATTTTTTTAAATTGTTAACATGCACTTTTTTATGTAATTCTTACAAAAGAGCTTGATATAGGGTTATTTCATTTGCAGCATATTTCAAAAACTTTTTAAAAATTTAAATGAAATGCATTAAACACTTATTTCTTACATAAAATATAAATTTTTCATTTTTAATTAAGAGTTCGATCTTTTTAAGCTCTTTTTGTTGGAAAATTCAGCCGAAAAAATTTGGAATTTGATATTATTCACAGTAACATAGATAAAAACGTACTCAAAATTGTAACTTTAATTAGTTAAGCTGGATTTTCTAATTATAAATGTTTATTTTGCAATTTTATTATTTATTAATATGCACTTTTTAACGTAAATCTCACAAAAAAGTTTGAAATATGTTCAGTTTTTATCTATTATATATGTACAAGACCTAAAAATCGTAATTTAATTGGTTTGAACGCTGATTTCTATCATAAAATATGCATTTTTATTTATTGAAAATGAATTTTTTGCCGAAAAGTTTTAAATATGATATTTGCCTACAATAGCATAAGAAAAGCATTTTTATTTAAAAACATTTATTTCGTACCATTTTTAAAATGTACTTTTTAACCTATATTATTTATTATTGTCCAAATTCAATAACTATTATCAAATTTTTCTTAAAATATTAGACAATAACTAATTTTGAGAAGTAAAATATATTTTTTTTAAGATGAATATCAGTTTTTATTTTTATTCTTGTATAAGACATTGTATGAATTATTTATACTTTGGCTATCAGTTGATATAGTTTTATTATAAGATAATACTAATTTATTGATGATAAATTCTAGATATTATAATTCTTGTTACAATTGGGTAAATTGTAACAAGTGATGCAATTGCCCTCGGAATATTTATTCTTCAGTATCAACACTTGATAAAAATACTACTTATGCACGACTGTGAATTGAAGAAAACGGATGCTACACATATATATTTCAAATTAGTAATCTATAACATAAATTGTATTATATTTGGATATTTTATAGTAATCATTAATACATTGAAAGTTATTAATTCAATATTTTAAATGGTCAAATTTTTTGCTCAAATAATATTATTTGTCAAATTTTCTTAATTTCTAATAAAAGATTTATTTATTTAGCCGTCCTTGGCAATGAAGAGAATTTTAAAATGTTGCATACGAAATGTAGTTTGTGGAACAAGTGAAATAATATCTAAAAATGGCAAAGGAACAAAATAAAGGTACAAGTATGTCTCTTAAATTTGACACGTATAAGTCAACCCTTCTCCTAAACAATGAGTATTTCAATTCATCCAGGCTCATCTATTTGTATATTATATTTTCTATGCAAATAGCCTACAAATACAACATGAGATTATACCATTAAGAATGTCATATCAAATATTGTTATAGTTATTTTTTAATTCCCCTGTCCTATAATATCTTAATTTAAGGTCTTCATTACCGAATAAATTAACCGTATAAATTCATTATGTGATACATAATGCAAAAACAAAAATCTCTTAAATTAATCATGTAGTATTTATAATGTCTCTACTCCTTTTTTTGCCTTTTATATGTAATAAAATTTTTTAAGTACATACATATATATTATATTAAATAATATAAAGTAATAAAAAATATTTTTTTATTGGATTCAACAAACGTTTGATGTTTTTTCTTCTTCACGTATAAAGAGTTTTTCATTTTCATAATGATCAGGTATACATGGGAGATTTTTAAAACCATGACTATTTATAATTTTTAATAGTCCTTTGAATGCTATTGGATTAATATTCTTGGCCGCTACTGTCATTTCTAATTATATTTGTTTTGTTTCACAAGTTTGAGAATGCTTATGAATTTGAAACAGCTGCTAAATAATTAGTATCAAGCTGTTTTGGGTAGTCTATACGGCTAAAAATTTCCTGCTTTTAGACCAGTTTTTATTCAATTGATAATGTGGAGGTGGTTTTCATAGGCAGACTTTACTTAGGCAATAGCTCAAAGTATTGGCGGCTAAATAAAACTACTTATATATTTTGTGCTTTATATACGTTCTTTCTCTTTTAGAACAATTTATGTGAGTTTAAGCTAATTTTGTTCCAGGTGATCAAGAAAAAATGAAATAAACGAGATTTTTCATTTCGTCATACTAATTTAAAGAAATGAGAGTATAAATGATTAAAGTTCCACGAATTGTTAATTTATTCATTTGCTATACAGATTCAGTTGACGTCATTTCAAAAATGGATTGTTTGAATTTTAACAAAGTTTGCTCAATCTTTTTCCCCCTCAAATGGACAGGATGGAAGGCCGTAAGATTAAGAATAAAGTCATAATGTTTTTTCAACATCAAACTCTACATGGTTTGAAAATAAACCAGTCTTTCAAATAATTTTTCTTCTTCAAAATGTTGAGGGAGATTACTATAATAACACAAAAAGACCTTTTGCATTTTGTTGTCAGCTTTCGATTTGCTCTTCTCACTTGAAACGTCATGGCTATTTCATAATTTATTCATTTTGATGAATAAACGATGTTAAAAGTTATAGTATACTTATACTCCGTTTCAATAAGAATAGGAGTACATTTTTTTTTTTTTTTGATTGCCTGTCTTATATATATTTATTGCCATGTGATATTTTTTTGGCTATCATATATAAATGTGTAGTTACGCTTTAGATAAAATATTACTTAGCAATAATATAAAAAGTATTATGTAGAATTTTAATTTTATTAAATATTAGTGTCATTTTTTATAGAAAAATATTATGACAATGATACTCTTGTAGTACTTAAAAGATAAATTGCAATTGGTATGATAGACTTATTTGTCATACTTCCAAAGGATTTTTGGACTTTTTTTTTCTCGGGGGAAAGTTTGCGATAAGGGTTACAATGTGAGTAACGTCTTTTTGAAAAAAAATGAAGAAATATAATATTTAATTAATAATCAATGTTTAGAGGTTGCGCATAACCATTGAGTTTATGAAATTGTATATTTGTATTTTTTTTTTAAATAGCATTTTTATCTGAAAATTAGTCACTATAAGTCAGAATAAAGGAATTTATAACAAAAAAAAGTGTTATAGAAAAATAAAAAATGGTTGAAATTAATTTTTTATAATAGCTTTCTCCTGAAATGGTTACTTCTTACGAAAAAAAAATGAAAAAAAAAAAATATATTACCCCACATATTTCGTATTTCTTATTGTGTCTTTTATGTATAACATAAGATCTAATCTTTTTTTTTTTTTTGACATGCGTTATTTATTGGATTCAACAAAAGTTTATTATTGTTTGTTTTTTTCCCCAAAAAATGAAGTTTCGTTTAATTTCATAATAATCATTCTACCTACATACACAAGGGGAGGGAAAGAGAATGAAATATAGCTTTGTTCACATATATAAATATAAGTGAAACAATATAATATGTATGTATGAAGCAATTTGTCATTGAATTTAATATATAATATATAAATTCGGAAATGACTGTTGCAAAAAAAAGTAACTACAAAAATACCAAGGGTTTTGTATGTCTCTATATAAAGCATATACAGAACAAATAATATATATATTAGACTGTCCCATTTTTGGCTCTATATTTTTTCCACCAATACAAAGATTTTTTCTTCTAGGAACAATATAAAAACTGACTTTTGAAAAGTTTAAGGCCTCCGAAGTCATTTTGTCTGGATACTTTAATATGGAAAAAAATTATTTTTGAACCACAATTGACCATTTTTAGGCCTATTGTACGATTCCAATTATAATGTTATGAGTAAATAAATTGTACTTTGTATATTTCAGTTTATCAGTTAAAAATTAGGTATACTTTATTTTTAATCATTCCAGTAATCATTTACAGTTCCCCTGTTTAATCTTACAAAATATTATAAGATAATGCTCCTCCTTTTTTTTCCAAAGAATCAACACTTCAACAAATTCTAAATTATTATGTGTTATGACTGATAAAACAGAGAAATTGCTTATCATTGAGCATTATTAGAGACCTTCTATTATTAAAAACAAGGTATATAATATCTTTAACTGATAAACAGAATTCTATTTTTTTTAAATATGTTTAAATTACTATTAGAATCATATTAAACTAAAATGGCCTGCACCACGTCAAAAATGGCTTCAGAGGCCTCAAACTTTACCAGAGTCAGTTTTTTTTATTATACTAAGCAAAAATAATTTTTGTGCAGGGAGAGAAGAATATATATCCGAAAACGGGACAGACTAAAATTTATCTTACATAAAGAGGGTAAAAAAGAACGAAAAAGCTATCTGCATTTAAATTGTAATTTATTTCTTCTTATATAAGGTTATATATACATATAAGTATAAATTTTTGTACTTATTTCAAGATTAATATCCTTGCTCAAGTCATGACTGTAATTTATTGAAATATTTTGCGTCTTGTCTATGACAGGAACTCAAAATATAGCTAAAGTAGAGATCCCAATTTATGACCTTGTTTTATGTGGTTTTAATGTACTTTCATTTGTATACTAGGTATTTGGTTCCATGTACATATAAGTAAAACATTTTATTAAGATAGTATATTGGAGATTTGAAATATATACTCCCATGTGTAGCCCATCAACAAAAATCAAGTTACAATGATTTTTTCCAAAAAATTATATATTGATTATATTTGCGTTGTTTCAATAATCATTTTCTATTTTTATGTTCAAACTATTATGAATAATCTTTCTGAGGCACCACAAAAGAAACTTACAAGTTGAAATATTGTTTAAATATCAAATTAAAAGTTTTGTTTATTGTCTGTGAAGTAATCATTGTAGAATGTGAGTTAAATATCTTAAAAATATGTGACAATTTGATTTATTGAACTTAACTTAGGAACGAGTGAGTGTAGGTAAAATTCATTATGTCTTATTTTTTAAAAAAACTTTAAAAAAAACGGTGGATGCTAAAGAGTTGAAAGTAAAAAGGGCCTATATATGTTAATGCGAGATAATATTATAAATATTGTTTCAAAAGAATTCCTTTGTTATCTGTGTTTGCAATTGGAAATGTTTTGTTGTTTTTTTTAATTTTATATCTAATATTTATCAAATTTTCTTCTAATTGATTATAATTTTTTTTTAAATGCTGAAATTTGAATTTGCTCACAATCTGTAAATATAAAATAAAGTGTGTGTGAGAGTTTTTTATAGGTGGCCATACCGTTGGATCTTGGTGGCTGAAACTTTGCGTAGGTGCCTTTTTTTAACTTGGTCAGATATTGTATTAATAATTTTTTGTAATATTTTCAAAAATGAACCGGTTATTGATGGTTATGCTTTGGGTTCTGGCTATCTTCCATAACTTTTTGATTTTGGAATTACGAAAAATTTTGATATTTTTATTTTCGTCTTTGCAACATTATGTGCTCATGTAATCGTCATTTTAAGTATTATCGACTAATAAATACATATTATGACATTTTGCATTTCTATGCCCAATCTAACAAATTTGACCATATGATAATTTTGGACATATCAATTAAATACAGATTTATATTAAAATATTTTATTTTAGTGCTAAATATGTGTTAGCTATACAGAATAGACTTCATATATGCATGAAAAATTCAAAATCTAATTCTAATATAATTAGGTTCATAGAGGGTTAATAAATTATGTTAACTTATTTTATGCAAAATCAGAGCAAAATAGTTTTTACAATTTTCTTCGCAAATTTTGATTGGGAAAAATGTAGACAAAAATAATAAATACACTTCTCACATAGACCAACTTTTACATGAATATTTATGTTTGTATGTGATTTGAAGTTTATAACACTTTTTTTATATTTATTAGAATACATTGTATATAGTATAAAAGCCCCATAATATAGTACCTGTAAGAATACCCTAACGCTCCCCACACCAAAGGGATCAAAAAATTTAGAATAAATAGTAATTAACATTGTCTATTTGATTTCCCGAGTAAGGCCGGGTAACACTTTGCTATTTATTCATATACATTAAAAATTGTCACCTTTTTAAGTGACAATACATTGAATGTGGGTAACAAAAACGTTCAGAAACTTTGCGTTGTATTTTAACAAGCAACTCTGAGCAATTCCGAGTACTCCCGCTAGTTGAACAATAATTATAAGATAGATTTCCTATTTAAAAAAAGGGGCACGACAGGGACAAATGAAGTATTATTAACAAAATGAGAATTTTATAATATAATAACCATAATTTGGTACTTGATATCAACCGAGAATTTCGAAGAAATAAGCCACAGTTGAGAGAAATATGTTCATAAAATAGTAGACTCTGTGTATTTTGAAGTAAAAAATAATTTTTGGATTTTTTTTTTTGTTAAAGATTACAATTTACCTTAAACATTTTTTATAAAACATGAAAGGAAATTGAAACTAGTGTTGTGTCAGTCCTTATTCATTCAGTCCGGTCTAGTCTTAAAATTAGTATTATCAGTCCTTGAGACCGGTTCTTAAGGTTGTCGGTCCTTCGGACTGAGTATACTAGAACTGATTAAAAAAAGAAGAAATAAAGTTGAGTAACATCATCAAGAACGGAACTTTATAAACTTTTAAGACTGATGTGCAGGACTGAATTGTATTGGACTGAGACTGAACTGGACGGGACTGCAGTTTTCAGTGCTAAATAAAGACTGAAAGAACACTAATTATAACTCCTTTCATGTAAAAAAAAAATGACGTTAAAAGCAAAAGATATTTTTCTAAAATTTAATAAAAGTCAGACTTTTCTTGTGTCCCTTGAGTTGAATTTGGTTGTCTACATTAGCTGGCTGTTGAGGTTTGACAAATACTTTTTTCTTATTATTCTCTTTGTGTTTGATGTCTTCTTCAATCATATTAGTGAGTTATATATATATGTATATAAAAGCAAGAATTTAATGTGTTTTTTATGATGGTTGAGTAATATGGAAAAAGGAGGTATGTTGTTATTTCTTTTGTATTTTATTATTAAGAACCGAGTTCTAAAAAAAAGGAGGACCTAAATATCGACAAAAGATATTAACTAACTCTATCGGAATTTACCTTGGAACTATACTTATGGTAAATTAACCCAAAGACAACCATAAACAATGTTCAAGATAAGGAGAAAGGTTCAATTTATCATATGTACATGTACACATAAAACGATGTAAATAATTCATAAATACACTTGAATCAACTATAAGCATTACAATAATTTTTTTTAGGATGAAGTTATATGTATATTAAGAAATGCTGAATAAAGTTGATTATCTTCATTTTACATGCAATTTGCAACACTTCTGATGGATTACTCATTATAATTTACAACAATAGTAATGTAAGCGAGAACTAATTTTTAAAAAAATAACTCATTTTAGCTCGCTTTTGTGTTTATGGGTACCAAATATATTAATAATGTGTGTTGTTGAAAAAAACTTGATTAAATAAAAATTCAAGGACTTAGAATTAATCAAAATAACTTTTAACTATATTATGAGACTCAAATACCATTTGCACTTTTCACTTTCAATTTAGATTTGAAATATATTCATTAATATTGAATAAACTTAGTTATGGTTTAAAAAAAGAAAGAATTTACTTTGTTTTACTATCAGAAGTTGAAAAAGTTTCATTTATGAATATTTGAATGTGGGAAAAAGTATATAATTTGAATATCTCAAGTTTTGACTTCTTACACCCTTTATTCACTTATTTACTATCAACCTACATATAACATGTAGAAAAAAAATCAAGGCACAGCGTATCATTAAAATGAAATCACTTGAGCAATTTATTTTAAATAAATGTATGCTGATTTTTTATGATTTTGGTTTTAATACAGGAAATGAATAACATTTAACTTTATATTGCAGTTCCTATTGACCATGTTGAAGCCATTCTTGGACGAAGTGCTCAGCTTCCGTGTGATATACTTCCAAGAGATTCCCATGATGATGTATATTTGGTGTTATGGTTCAAGGATGATAATACAAAGCCAATGTATAGGTAGGGATTTCTCTATATTTATTCAAAGAAAGCCAAACATATCATAAATGAGCTATCATTACACTACAGAGTCACATTTTTTCTCGCTTAGATTGAGATGGTATTGTATTTCTGATAGCTTCTACTTTAATAAATATGAAAACGATCTTCACAGTCCAAAATTTCTGCTTTTGAGGCCAACAGTGTACTTTTATAATATTTTTTTACAGCATCTACATGATTAAGTATTATTTTTTGCATAGAAGGGTCTAAAAAAAGACAAAAGCATAAAATATTGTTTGAAAATTTACAACAAATAAAAAAAGTACATTTGGATGAATCAGGGAAAATGCGTTGTAAGTACAAAAAAATGGACCATTTCTTTGAAAATATTTTTTGATCACAATGATAAAAGGTATAGTTTGTCGTAAGGTTGGAGATGTACAATTTTGAATGTTATTTAAGATTAGTTGCAAAAAATTCTGTGAATCGATCAAGCTATGAAGGCTTATTGATAATTAAAAAAATGTTGGCCTCTGTAGACCACAAAAGCAGAAAATTTTGATAGTAAAGGACATTTTCTCAAGATAAATCCAATCAATAAAACATGATGGTCTCAATCCAATGGCCAAAATGTGTCTACTAGTGTTATAGGTAAAAGTCAGTGTTGGATTTGGGCATTACTCATACCCAGTAAAAACAAAATTGGCTGAACTGAAGACGACAAGTTCTTCAAAATTAATAGAATTTGAAACAAACATAGTATAACTCTTCAGAAAACCAGGGTTAAAAATAAAAATTTTATTTTTTAGTTTGGATGTACGTGGAAAACCTTTGAGTCAAGCCTCTTACTGGTCAGACTCATCCTCACTAGGTCAACGCTCCTCTTTCAAAAGTAACATATATCCAAATAGTCTCATCATTGAAAAAATCAACCTTGGAGATTCTGGTATTTACAAATGTCGTGTAGATTATCGTAACTCGCCAACTAAGAATGTGAAATTAAATCTCTCCATAATTGGTAAGATTCATTATTCCTCTCTAACTTTTCTTTCAAATCCTAATATGAAAACTTTTATGAGGTTTTCATAACCCAAAAAAAAAGTCAATGAATGAACATATTGAAAAAGGATTTTTCCTGACAATATATTTCCCAATAAAGTATGTTCATTAAATATTTCTTGATAAACATATTTTTTTTAGAATGTAATACCTAGCAAATATATGTGACGTAGAAATCACAACTTAGCTTTTTTATTTATTTGATACATATTATATTAGCTTATATTAAAGAATGTTAAATGCAGGAATTCTTGGTAACTTACTATTATTGTAAAAACCTGAGTAATCCCGTAAAAACGTGATACATAGAGATACTAGTATTTAGTATATGAACATTTCTTCTTTTTTTTTCAATGATTAAATAAAGGAAGGGAAGAAAACCTACCTTTCTCTTAAATGTAGGTAATGAAAGAAAATACATCTAGATAACTCCACAAAAATTTACTCATTTAACCACTTAATTACCTACTTAAGTGGGCTTAAATCGTTATATTTTTATAACCATATATTAACATAAGAGTATATACTTCTATTAAATAAATATACAAGCCTCTGAAAACATGATTTTTTAGTTAAAATCTTTCCCAAAACTTTTGAAAGCTGTTTAAAATTCTTTTATGTCCATATATATATATATATATTTGAGAGGTTAACAAATATTTATGATCCCATTTTCGAGTAATTTTTTTATGTAAAATTATTTGTTTCTTATTGGTTAAAGAAATGTTTTAATCTACAATTCATTTTTAGGCTATTAATTTTAACAAGCTCTATAGCTCTTTTTTTATTCGGGGAGCTCTCGGAAAGGAAGAATTTAATCTAAAAACTATTCAAATGTTGTTTTTATTTATTTCCTGATTTTTACAAGTTATAAATTGGGGCAGGTTGTGAATTACAAACCCTAGCTACATCCAATTTTTTGCTTGTACATTACTTAATATATAGTTTTTTGTTGTGAGTTGGATGGGAGTTACGAAAAAACAAAATATGCAGGCTCTAAAAAACCATTCTGCTGAACTAGGGTATTGCTAGCTTCGATCATTTGGTGTGCGTTAGCCCAAAATTATTAACACTGTTATATAATTACTTATATATATACTTGGAATGGGTGCTTTTGTTGCAGGACTGAATACAGAGAAATAGAAACAAAGAATGAAGGTAGAAAAAAAGAGACAGAGAGACGGATGTAGAAACATAGAAAGGGAAAAAAGAAAAGGGAAGGAGGGAAATGTAGAAAGTGAGAAGGAAAATGAGGTTTTACTTCCGTAAAAAAAATGGATCTTAAGAAGGCAAAAGATATCATATGAATATGCTTGGCGATTTCATATGTCTACTTGCTAAATTTCTGACTGATCTTTTCAGCCATTTAGGATTTCATTTCTAATAACTTCAAAACACAAACCTATAAATAACCTTATAAATATATATAAGTTATGATAAAACTTGTTTTTTTAAGGGGGGAGCTTCAGATTTTTGGGAGGGCTACACCCCACCCCACAAAAAAGGGGGCTGCTGACTAGTATTCATGATAAAGATTAAAGGAAGAAAATTGAATATATGAGTCGGACTATCTTAAAATTTAATTATTTGCTTAAAGTGTAACTAATAAGTACTTGTATTTCAAAATAATGTACAAACAGGATCCGGCACAACAACAATTGCCCACGAAATAAGAAACCCTAATATATACATATATTATGTAAGATATATAATAAATATAGTATTTAACTATTAAATGAAGTGAAAAAGATTGTAATGGATTTACTTACTTTATATTTAGCACATAAGCTTCGTTACGTTGCAAATTACTAATCAAATAGATTAATACAACCAATTAACAAATAGTTCAATGCTTGCTGATGTATAATAAATGTATTTAAGCACTCTTTTTTCCATAGCAATCGACAAACAAATATTATGTAGAGTAAAAAATAATTATATTTATAATTCATATTCTTAATTAAGTTATTACATAGTTTCTTGTATTGAATATATAATAGGCATGGGTTTAACTAGTTTGGGTATTTAAAACCACCGTAATATTGAAAAAAAAATTATATTTTATTGTCTTTTTCCCCCTCTTTTAATGGAATATACTGATTTATCCTCATCTCAAGGCTATAATTATGTATGACTTTTTCTTGAATATTCTTGAAGTTGTAATTGATTATTCATAGTTTTAAATTGAGGTTTTGTGGTGGAAACAGTAAGAATTGCATTATAATTAACTTTGTATGATAAAATTAATAAAAAAACCTAAATAAGAAATAATAAAAATAAAAGAAAACTTAGAAATTGCCTCAAAACCTAATAGTAAATTTAGAATATATATATTTTTCAATTAAATATGTATAGGTTTATTAAATTTTTCGAGTTAAAAAAAAGTTTCAGGCTTTAACATAAATAATATTTACTTAATTTCTCATCAAAAAGATATATCATTATTTAATTTCAAGATATTATTAATATACACATAATTTTGTTATTACTATTTGAAAAAAAGAAACATATTAAATGCTAATAGATTTAGATATAAATTTCAAAAAAGCTCAAATTATTCATTAATACATATACATCGATCTCGAATATTTTCTAAGGATTATTTTTATTCTAAGATTTTTGTGTATGGGTGTTTAAAACATCATAAAATCATTCACTTTAGAGCTTGGAATACAAATTAACCAAAGTATTATAAGATACAATTAAATTAAAAATCATCTCTTTATATGAATATTTAAATATTTTTTCTCATAATAATTTTTATAAGGCTCGGAATTTTTTAACTTTTATGAAAGTTTTTGTATTATGCTAGAATTAAGTAAATAAAAATAAAAGTAACTTTGGTGTAAATATATATATGTATATATTAATATATGCATGAAAAATGAATTTAAATAACACTTTTGATCAAAGAGTTCTTGAATACTATATACTAATTGATATATTTTTAAATATTTAATCAAATGTTTATTTCATATGAAATTATAATTTCTAGTGAAACTTTGTCAAAAATATTTAAATTAAAATTTATTAGAGTAATGATTGGAAAATTAAATGAGCCAGTTTTGTAGAAAACTTAATTTGTAAAACAAAGAAATAGTTATTGTTACTTTGTTATTGTTCATCATTAGCCATTACTCATTACCTTCCCTTTTTCATCATGTCATAAGGAGAAATATGGAATATCATCGGGGAACTAATAGTTAGTTTTGAAAAGTGTTCTATATAAAAAATTATGTAACTAGATTAAATTGGCTCTTCAAATACTCTTTGACATCCTCTTCTCTCATGATAATAAGGATCCTATTATTATATGATAATATTATTATTATATTGAAGATTATGATACAAAATTTGATGCCATTTTTTTGTGTTTTTTTTTAATCATGCAGCTTGTTGTTGTTTACCCAGTTGTTGGACTGGATATAAAAAAAACATAAAGATCCTACTGTTTCTCGTCACTCTTTCCCCAAGATGAATTCTTAAAAAATGCCTGGCTTAGAACCATACCTAGGAAAACTGGCGTAGCTTATCGCCTTTAAGTATTCAACAGTTTGTTTTTCCATTTTTAAAATAAGAATTTTGTTATGAAGAGTTAAGATGATCATCGGAAGAGTCGAATGAAGCAGTTGCCATTTATGGATTATAATTCTGGAACTGTTATTTAGAATCGTCTGTTCTTCCAGTAATTGCTTCCAAAATATGTATCCACGGAAAAACGTGAGAGGACAACAACGAAAGCTCAAAAAATTATATCATTTTTTTTTTGATGGGTCTGAAATTATATGTTGTTCAATATCAAAGTAGTTTCCCATATTATTCACTAATCAATGTATGCTGTTTGAATGATTTAATTAATTAATCATATTAATTATCTTCTAGATTCAAAATTATGAATCCTTTTTCACAATTAACATTTAAATAGGTACTTTAATTTAATTAGGAAGAACAAATCATAAAAGGGCAGTAAATTGTCATGCCGAGGGAAAATCGCTCGAGGGGGGCTATAAATATCATAAATTGTAGAATGTCAGAAAGGAGTTAGTTAACTTTGAACAATTGTCTAGAAGTTAAAATATAAAAATCAGTGTTATAATCAAAATCATAAATGTAACAAATGCATTAAATGTTGTTTAAAATATTATGATAGTTATTTTGTATTGAAAATTTGTATTTGCAAACACGGGGATCCAACCAAACCCCTTAAGATCCCAGAAGATTAGGAGAATGTCTATGTTGGAAATAAGTTATGTCTTCTAATATCCATTGATTTTGACAATCCTTCTTGAATTGTAATGAACAATAATGTTTTTATAAGGACTGATAAAATAGTTCAATTGACTTAACTATCTCCTTTTCACAAAAATTGTTGTTCTATTTACTCTTACAACTAGTTGTAAAATAGAACCGGAGTTACTTATGTCAAATCAGAGACAAAAATTAATTTCTTTGGTTATTAAACCAAGAACCTTCTAGAAATATTTCCTGTCTAGTAAAACTTAATTAATCTTATAGAGCATCCCTATTCCATTGATAATGGATATACTCACTATTTCTAACGACGTAATTAAAAATTAGTACATTGTTAAAGAAAAATAGAGAAAAACTTGCAAAAAGAAGGTTTGCTATTAAAAAAACACGCTAAAGTATCCTAGTTGATAAAAAATCAATTAAAAAATAACTTAATTAAAATGTAAAACAGCCCTTACTAACATATATTTTCCTAAAAAAATTAAACTGAACACAAATTCACATTATTGATATAGTTGTTTGAATATAACTTTAGACGAGCTCAAGACTTTTTATAGTTGCAACTTGAACAGCACTCTTTTTATTTTTCAAAGGTATCATCATTATTTTTTTAATTCTTGAGGAGAGAACATCCAAATATAAAGTAGCCATGTAAGTAAAAGACGAAGAGTAACATTGAGTATTTTTTGATGAATCATAAGTGTGAGTCCATGTTTGACTTAAATTTGAATTGAGGATTGACATCAGGGTAATTGTCGCTTAGCTAGACGGAGAGGGATTTGTGTTTATTTCATTCCTTTCGTAACATAGCCGGAGGTCATATTTTTCACAGCTCTAATTACCAATATTTACTAGCTCGAGTAAAAACTTTAAGCGACAATTTATAATATATGACAATTAAGACGACCAATATTGTTATCAAATAATGCATTTTAAGACGAAGAAATTACAACTTTTTCAATTTGCTTATACAAGTTGCAACTTTTATAAAGATTGTACCTTATAAACAACATATATGTAAAATAAACGTACTTTTGTAAGTATTTATATAACGGTGTTGATGATATACTTGTAAACGCATGATACCTAGATATGGTAACCCACGTTTTCATGTCAAAAATAAGAACTGGTTGTACACCAGTCTTACCCTAATGTAGGTATATGTAAAATGCGACATTTCCCCCCCCCCCCTTTATTTTCTTGACTCATTGATTTTCGATATTTTTTTAATACACAAAAATGAAACTCTCTTGAGTTTTAACGTATGTACGTTAGGAATGTTAAATCAAAAGTTTATAGGAAATATAACTTCTGGAAATTATTTTATTTTTTGTAGTATTTGTAGGTACCTTATACTATTATGCTTGTTCACAAAATCGATTTTTCAAGTTTAAATTTCTGAATGTTATTCCTTTACTTTCAGTTCCACCAGAGGAGCCAGTCATACGTGATGGGGATGGAAATCAAATCCTTGGCTATGAAGTTGGACCTCATGAAATTGGTGATGATCTTATATTGGATTGCGAGGTGCATGGAGGTAATCATATAGAAATGTTATTTTATACTTTCATTAATAGGTTAGTGTTGTCATGATAACAATATTTTTGTAAGGGTTCCTGTGAAAATGTTAGCATCGATATTTTAATAATTAATTGACTAGAATTATGGAATAAAAATGCCGTTAATGGCAACTAACAAGCACTAACATGGGTTTCTCCATGGTTTTTGTTCCGTGCAGGGAGAGGAAACAAGCTTAGAAATTTGAAGACGTTATATAGTACAATTACCATTCTTGTTTCGTTTTATAAAGTACCATTTTTTTAGCTATTTAGTTTACGTCATTAGAAGGACAATTTTTTTATGATGTATTAGTGCTGCAATAATTTATTTCAATACTAATTTACTATAGAACTGTTTTAAAAGCGTAAGAGCCCCAGTACCATTATAGTAACTGTATACGGAACATCACTATCATAGGTTTAACTAATTATGGCGATTTTCTTCACTTCCTTTTCCTTTTAGGACATTTTCTCCCTTCTATTCCCTTCCCAATCGTTGACTCACCATACATATTTCATCCTCTAATAACACATCTACGAAAGAGAAACTCTAGACTAAATATAATACATTTTTTTCGTCCATGATCTTATTTTTACCTTTGATATTTGATAAAATGTTAAGACATTGCTTAACACCAAAATTACTGATATAGTTACAAATTTATTTTTTCGTAGCATTTTCTCTCCTACAAATAATCAAAGAATCTCTTCATTTTGAAAATGAGAATCAGATGAGATTATGTTATGCAGAGGGAATATAAATAAATAATCAATTCCAAACACGTCCGATAGATGTGAATTTACTTTTTGAATAAACTGCTAATTTTATAATTTACATGCAGTGACGGATAACAATATATTTACAGAAAGACAGATCTTTTTTAAAACCTTCCAAACTACTCTTATGATCTGTACAGTTTAATATTGCTGAGTATAAGTTGGTTATGGCTTGTGTCATTATGAATAGCATTCTTAGTAGGCATAACAATGTATTAACATCAAAATTTGACCAAATATATAAATCAACTAGTTTAATCTTCAGTGTGTATCCCTCCAGAAACTGAAATATCCTTGTAATATCTTGTATGTATCATATTTTTACCTAACCTTCTCTTACAATTCTTAATTTCACAATAAACTGTATTTTTCCATTTTGAAATTTGGGGTGGTCTTGGTAAGTCATTCTAATATCAAGGATATATTTATAGGCTTAGTGACTTGTGTAAAAATATTGTGATAATAAAAAGTACAAAAATGAGATTGTATTTCGTTAAAAATACAGTCAGACATAACTGTTTCCAATCTATGAAGAAGAACTTGGGACCTAAAGCAAATAAAAACAGGGTATTATAGATCAATTTTCCAACAAACTTAATAACTGTGACATTAAATTAGAGCATAAAATATTCTATTAATACCAAATTCCCTCTTAGAAACATCATTTTTTTTACACCTAGGCTATACACAAATTTAATATTTGAGTGGGCTTGGCACATGTTGAAGATGATTTCGTCATTGGAAGAGAAGTAGGGAATTTAATTGACTTAAATAAACTGTCAGAGGTCTAAATGCTCAACGTAAGAACGAAGATAGAAATCCTATAGTATATAATAAACACTTGAATCATATTATACCCAATGATAATAGAGATACTATAAAGGAATTGGGAGAGATAGTTGTATTTGCTAGCAAATATTGCTTGCAAAATTATTTAAATATGTTCCTTAGATTACATTTCGGTATGAAAGGACACTTAGGTTAATTATTCATCGATATAAGAAGTACAAGAAAGAAAATACCGACTGAGTAGTCTTTTTTAAATTGTTGTTCTAACTTTTTTTAAGTATATTATATTTTCTTTAAATACCATATTAGTGAGTACGAGGATTTATTTACGTAAGTTTATATTTTAGAAATATTTTAGAGTTTATAACATTGATGAAGAGGTTATAGAAAGGGGAATTAGAATTAAACTTAAATGTTTATTAATGTTTTTTTAACACAAACTTCCTTTCATTCATTATTAAATCATTTGTGTTGTATAATATTAAATGAAAAAAAGATCTTGGTAAAGAGAAAAATAAAAGTAGTTGCAGAAAAGAATAATGAATTTTGTAAACTGTTGACAATAGATTATTACTTAATCAAAAGAAGATTATCGATGAAGAGATGTTTTATAAAGAATAAACATTTCGCTTTAAGTTCATCTCCCTTTTTGATATTTCATAGCTTTTGTAGAAAAATAATACGAAGGCATCAAAAGTATTTTTGAAATCTCAAAAATGTATTTTAAATCGTGTTAAAATACACAATAACCAATGAAATATCATAACAAAAAAGTTGGAAAGAGGAAGTAAATGATTAAATTAAGAACTTACAATAGAGAGTTAACAATATGAGTCACACAAAATAGATCGAACATATTTGAGCAAAACACACCTTTACACCTTCTACACAATAGCTATAATTTGGTTATTCTTGAGAAACTTTGACTTTAATGCATTGGAATAAAAATGTGCATTTACTTATTATGATAATTATAATTTAAAATAAGGTAGTACATATTTGTTTATTCAAATATAACTTTACGTATCAAGCTATCAAACATGAAGAAAAAGGGAAATAATTCCGTTTATATAAATTATGAAAGTGAAAAATAATTTCACCATTCTTCTTTTTCTTTTTTAATGAGCTCATTATCGATTAATTTCTTTATATTTGCCTCACTAACATGAAAATGTACACTCAGTTTAAATATTAACTGTCGATTTTTCTACTTCTTTCCCCTTATCAGTGTTCTCTACGTTGAGTACAAACAATTCGATTGCACAGGTTTACTTCACTAACATAGAAGTATAGAAGGGCATTCAATGAGGGTGGACTAGAGGGAAGGTAGCCTACCCCCCCCCCACCCCCCTCAAAAGGAAAGTTTGCTTTTTACTAGAAAGTTTAATATGTGAATTTGAAATTAATTATTCAAATTTTTTTCCAAAAAATTTAAATTTTGGCTTAAAAATAATTTAATATATATTTTAAACTTTGGATTTTTGATTTTTTTCGAAAAAAAGTTTCTAATTGAAATTTAATTTGTGAATTTTTTTTTCTTAATCAGTGTTAAGAATGCCAATTGCTTGAATTGGAATTATCTTTTGCTAAGTTGCTGAAAACCATTAACGCCAATAATTAAACATTAGTGTCATAGTTGGCAAGAATGGGATACCAAATAATTTCTGGCCTTTCAACTGGTTACTTTTTTTTTGACAAAAAGTTGAAAAGATACAATTAATATATCAACATGGTTTTGAAGGTGGAGAAATAAGGTTCTCAATGAGGGGGGAAATAAATACAATTTCTTACAAGACTTTAAAAGATATAATGATAATTGAATCTAAGGTATGGTTATTAAAAATGCGATGCTTTCTAAACAAAATAAAATACATCAGAGAATATTTCAATGACAATTTTTTAGTTGTTTAGTAAAAGTAAGACAAATTTTAAATACACGCACAATAAGGAAAAACTTTTTTTATATGAGGGCAAACTTTCTTTGTAATCAAGTTACAATGATTGATGAAAAAATTGAAACAAATACAAACTTTGCGGTTTCATCATAAAATAAACCATTTCTATGTTTTGAAAGAAAGACAAAGATACTTTTTACATTAATTAAGTTATGCATTATTAGAAAACTGTGTCAAAATGCCATAAATAATTCAAAATGTGTTGAAAAGACAAATTAAATTCACATTTATATATTTTTGTAACAAGAACACTTTAAAAGGTTAATTTAGAAACTTTATCTATAAATTACAATTTTATTGTTTGAGTCTGACAATTTAACTGTATCTCTTTCTTTGACTGTTTTCCTCTTTAATATAATTGTTTTAGCATAACAACAAAATTAATTATCTGAGAAATTTACAATAAAGGAATGTCAAAACATTTTCTTGATATAAACAAAAAAAAGTACAACAAAGTGTATTATTAAAGTCTTAATAGAATACTAACAATTAAAATGTAGATGAAAGACTAACTCAAATGAATAAAGTAACTTTTTAAATCAAGAAGCCACACCTTTGTAAATATCAAAGCACTTTGTATCTGTTTTTTTTCAGGAAATGAGCAATAAATTTTATAACATATGTTTTTAAAAACGTAAACATGTTTCGGAAATATATGTAACTGTATAAAAAATAAAGATTTGTATACATAGATATGCAGTGAGTGGTGTCCAAAAGTCTTAAATTTCCATATTTGGTGCGTAATATTTCTTTGTTAAAACTTACACTCCGCAATCTGATTGTATATAAAGCAATTTGGGTCTAATTTACCAATTGTGATACAAAAAGAAGTTTATTCAGATCATTTATATCAGAATAGTTTTAACACCTATGAAGATGGAGGTATATCACCTCTTCAAATATTTGGTATTCAAGTGTCTTCAATAAGCCGCAGTTCCTTGAAATATAATATCAAGAAGATTTAAAAGGTTTGAACCCTTTACGACAAGTCGAAAAGTGGATTTCCAATATCGGCATGCTATTCGAGGAACACTTTGAAAGTTAAACCTTAAATCTACAAAAAAAACCTGAATTTAATATTTACTTTTACCTGACTCATATTATCAGATGTGGGAACTTGAACAAAAGACATGTGACTTGAATTCGATATTCTAGTACACAAAAAAACTCAACTTGACCACACAAATAAAAAGCACAAGACTTGACTGGAACTAAAAAGTCATTTCAATTTTTTCACTGGATACCAATTACTATTTAAAGTTTCTTTTAGTTTTTCTGATTACTTGAACTAGAGAAAAATAATTAAAAAAAAATTAATTACAATATTTAAAAAACTTCTTCAAAAAAAGGTCAATTTTGATTTTTTTTTCATTGTCACTATTAATTTTTTATAGAATAGGCAATACAAAGTTGTGTTAAAAAAGTTCAAAATTGCAATATAAATTATTCGATCAAATTATTAAATATATAATGAAAAGTTACTGACTTACTTCATTTATGAAGTAATGTGAGAACATATTCACGCAACTTTACAATGCTTGTTTATTAAATAGTGTATTCGAAAATTAAAAGTTCAACTCAAAAATCATTACAAAACCAACTTTTTTTGAAAATAAATATGTTTAAGTTGTAATATAAGTTTTTTTTTCTTAAGTTTTAGCTTTAATATACAGCAATTGAAAAAATATGTAAGCATCCTAATAAGATCCATCATTTTATTCGAATATTTTATGATATGACAAATTTTTTACAGATAATAAATCATTAATCTGTTGCAATGTTTTCATCAAATCTTTTTAATTTTTATTTTCATCTATACAATTCTGTCAGTTTGAAAAATAGATCTGAATTGAAAAATGATTCTTATTATTAGGTTTTCCAAGGGTTAGGTAATTAAAAAAATATATTTTTATCACAAAACTGGAAAACAAAAAAGTTTCTTATATAACAGAAATTTAATTTAATTGTATTAATGGTTTCAAATTGAAATACTTTCATTGACTTGCATCAGTTTGAATCAGAGCGATTTTTTTTAATCGATTATATTATTTCAAATAACTCAGAACATGGTTAGAATCAATATTTTATCGATGATATTTCACACATAGTTTGATTAGCTGAGACAAACAGCATTACAAAACGATAAAACATAAATGGACATTGCAGGAGTTCAAGGATTATATAATTATAATTGATTGCTTACATTTAGCAATTAGGCTTTAAAGTAGAAACTAAATATATTATAAATCAAACGATTATTGGTTATTGCTTTTCTCCCTGAATGATCGGTATTTTTACATACAAAATTTGTACTTGTTAGTTACTATTATGTGTTTAAAAATGTTTGTAAAAAAAGATTGAGGACCGTCAAAGGAATTTATTAAAAATATTTTTTATTGAAATTATTTATTTTATCAAAAATAAAATAATATATTCTATTTATGTAAGAAATTTAAATATAATTTTTACGATCATAGGTGTTCCAGCTCCACGTGTTACATGGTGGAAAGGTGGAACCATATATGACTCATCGGACGAAACCATTCGTCCAGGAGTATATGTTAACCGCATGATATACAAGGATCTTTCACGACAAGACCTCAACACACAGTATGTGTGTCAAGCTTCAAATACCAATCGGACTCTTCCTGTTTCCAGAACTATCAAAGTGTCATTAAACCGTAAGTAATGTAACAAAACCATAATATGAGATAAAATATTTTCTTTGAAAAAAAAATAGTCAATAGGAAAATTATGAATACTACAAAAGACTATAACATGCCCAATTTCAAGACTATTAAACGTATTTGGAAAGTTCCCTAATTCAATTAAAAATAAGTTGATTGCCAACACTACCCGGAAAAAATTGAACATCTTTTAATGACATATTTCCAACACTTTTTGGTTTGTTGTGACAAAAACTAGTGTTATTGACATTTATTACACTTTTTTAATGGATTTGGCGATTTGGCGTCCATGCAAATTTAGTATAGTCATTAATTAGGCCAAAAAAATCAGTAAACTATTGCATCCTCTATGTATTTTATTGTTCAATAGAAAGCTGCAAATATTGTTTTCTAGAGCTTCTATCCTAAATATCACTTTATTTTTTAAAAATTTGAATTTTTTTTATTATTTCCTGAGTAAAATCTTACATGTATTTCAATAATACATTTATCGACTAATTTCTTATGGATATTATTATTCTAACAAATTTTTTTCACAGTTAAGCCAGTTTCTGTCAAAATACTTGCAAAGCCTACATTTATATCCGCCGAAAAAGAAATTGAAGTTATTTGTCAAGCTCTAGGTGGATATCCACCTCCAACTCTCACTTGGTGGCTTGGATCTAAATCTTTGGATGCATATGATGAGGTAATGAACCATTGAATTGTAGTGTTAAATAAACATATATAAGATCATCCTAAGTCAGTACCTCTAAAACTCTTTTGGGATAATAAAATTCAGAGAAAGAGGGCAACAATATCGATGAGATTTATTTTTACTTTTTTAAAGAAGATTCAAAATTAATTTATATATAAAATAATGAAAAATTATCAACAAGCATGTATCTGTAGGCTAAGAGGTTAAAATGTTTTCTACCCTGCACGTCTATCTTTTTGTCCAATCTAGTTTCGTTTTTGAAATGAAACCGAATATTGGGAGTTGGGGGGCGGGTTGGCGGAGTTACTATTAGTGATGAGACTCGGTGAAGGTCAATATCTTTTGTCTCATTTCAAGTAATTTCTTCTAGACCAATAAGACAGAAAAATTCCGATGGACAATCGGTATAAGAATTTGGATATAAAGTTAACCGCATTCAAACCTTAGACCGATATTGAATCGAAATGTATCTCTATACAGCTTTGCATGACGTCATCAATGTAATATTTGCCTTTTTAAATTGATATGCAATTAAAATAATGGTTCAGTCAAAAGTTTAGATGATAAAAATCAAAGTAAAAAAAAAAATGTAGAACTGATATATACGGGTCCAGTTTTTAGAACTGGTTTGAAAGACGAAATAAGAGCGATCCACAAATAATTATAACGTGGTCTTGGACATTAAGGTATTTCTTATTTTTTATTTTGTTGAAATTTCTGGAATGCAGGTTCAAAATCCGTTCCTATTGCTAAAAAAAATATAATTCAGAAAGTTTCAGCGAAATTGAAAAATATTTAGAGGTAGCTCAAAGGCCTCAAAGTTTTAAAAATTGAATTTTTAAAAAAAAAAAAAGTAATTTCTTCTTCTGTTATCATGGAAACAGTTAAAGATAAAGCTTTTTCTACTCTATAATTTTCGAAAGATGATCAAATTTACTATAAGACATATTAATGTTTGATATGGATAAAAATATCACTTAATTTGAATTATAAGGAAAAATATCTCAAGAGAAAAATAATATATATAAAGTGTATTGTGCGCCGTTTTTTTATATTTCTTCTTTTTTTTTCCTACAAAATATGTTTTTATTACATATTTTCAATTAGTTTAACTGTTAGAGCTTCAGACTGACAATTCGTTTTTTTATTATAAAGAATATGATTGGTAAAGTGATGTTTAGAGTGGTTTTTTTATATTGATAATTTAAAAAAAATTATACACAATTTTCCATAATAATTATACATTTAACATTGTGTGATATATACTTTATTAGTTTATAACTTACTTAACATAGGATAATTTATATCATAAAAATAACCATTTATACTGTATCAAGCTATTTTGTAAAATTTGCAAATGAAGAAATAGTATACAAACGTTTTGTGTCCAGATACATCTTTTGATGTTCTTCAACAGCTTGAAATAAGAATTGAAGCTGCAATTCGTTAGTTGTTAACGAACCACTATATTATAATAAGTGCCACTCCTAGTTCAGCTTGGACATTTACAAATTTAAAGGCATTAACAATTTCAAGAGATTTCTTATAAGTATCGTTACTTGGCCATCTCAATGATTTTTTTGTTTTTTTTGTAACAAAGTCTTCTTAATTTTTGTTAATATTTTTTTTTTCATTTTGGTCTTGTTTTTCCATATTTTTCAATCCAAGTATTATTTCGTTTTTTGTTCAAATAGAGCAAAACTAACAATATCTTTAAATAAATATCATATATAGTTTGAAATTTTTTGAGATACCGTTTTAGAAATCAGAATATTGATTCCAGAATAGTTATTTAGTGATTTCATCAAATTCAAATCATTAAATGGAGCATTGGATGCTTCAGGAGCCAACACCCATGCTTTCAAATATATTAGTACAATAAAGATACAAATATCCCACAATCCTTGTTCCTCTTTAGAAGTTAATTTAAACTACTACTCTAATAACAAAAAAATTAAACAATACAATAATTTAGATAGCCAACGAGCATGGTATATTAGACTGGGAGACATAATTTTTTACCACACTTTGGAGTACCACCCAGAAATACTATTACAAGTTCAAAATTATTTATAATCATATCTTAGAAGACTCCGTAGAAGATTATCGTTCACAAAATGGATAATTTCTTCTCATTTATCTTCAATGTGACATACTATTTCTGTATTTAGAGTTCCAGGATCGTAATTAGTTTTTTCTATCATTTCCCACATTTTTTGGAATCTTTTGAAGAGTAGAATCTCGATAGAAGTGTTATTTCCAATTAATGCATTAAAAATTGTTATAATTATTAATTCTATAATGTGATGTCAACGTGTAAACAGTAATAACTTATTATCAAGCATTTTCTCTAATAAAACACAAGTTCCAGCTATTCTGTCTATATTTGAGCTGGTTGTATCAAAACACATAAATTTAATTTTTCTGCTACTCCTCAATCTTGAACGGCTTCAAAAATTGAAGTAGCTTGTACCAGGTGGAACCTTGGGAACTCAAAGTAATTTGAAAATTGCTCGATCAGAAATTATTATTGGGAGACAATCAACCATATCTTTTCAAATTAGATTGCACATCATTTTACTATCCTAATGGATTCACAGAGGAATGTTACGTGGAAAAATTTTGTTAATATTTTTGGATTTATATTCAATTCTCTTACTAAGAATAGTAAGTTAGTTCAGAGTAAACGCATTATTGGGTTCGCTCAAACTCTTTACTGATTTTGCTAATACAAAAACAACTTTTTGATTTGATACTATTGTACGATCAAGAACTGATGCAACTTCTTGAGTGAAAAAAATTTTCTTCATCTTTTATATTTGATTAAGTATCCCCTTGTTCTTTTCCCTTCTTAAAAATTTAGTTGTATAAATATATTACGATTAGAGTGTCATGTCAAATGGATTTAGATTGTAACAAAAGTTCTCCAGATGTAAATATGAGAAATTATGCTTCATAGAGGGCACTTTTTATATTTAGGACACCTTTGCCGCACCAATAAATGAAACTAATTTGACATCCCAAATTAAAAACCAATACAATTTAAAAAAGAATCATTTTTTGCGGAAGGAAAATAGTAAAAATTAAAAAACATTGTACGCAACAAGTTGTATATGTATTAGTTATCTATTCAAGTACTTTGCAATATAATCAATATTATGAATATTTTTTTAGCAGAATAACATTACATATATGTGTATTAATTACGTGATATTTTATAAATTATAAAACGTAAGAAGCTGTATTACGAGCTTTTTTCACGATAATCGAGAAAGAATTAATTTTTTTTTTTAAATTAGCAATTTTCAAAACTTTGAAGCCTTTGAATTACCTCTAAATATTTCTTAATTTCACTGAAACTTTACTAATTATATGTTTTTATCAAAAGGAACAGATTTTGTTCCGGCGACCCGGACATTTCAACAAAATAAAAAATAAGAAACATCATACTTTTTATAATTTCCGTACCGTATCGCAACACTACTAACAATTTGCATATTATTATACCATACTTAAACATTCTTCATTCCAAAGGATGATCGTTCTTTAGAACTCACCATTCATAAAGTCAACTGATTTAAATTAGAAAAAAAAGTCAGGAGATGGGATAATATATTATGTATGTAGTGAGTTAACTCAATAACAATCCTGAGCAAAAATCAAGTCAAGGAAAAATGTCCAATTTATTTTTATCATGAAATAAATATACAGCCCAACACTGTATAGCCATATTTAAACTAATTATAGGCTTTCTATTCAGTTTTTTGGAATATTTGAGATATGTAATGACACTTAATATATTTTGAAACATTTATTTAATCTATGAAACTAAATTAGGCCTAAATATGGTATCTTATATCGTACATATCAATGTGACAATCAATTTTTGCTAAATTGAATGCAACTTGTAGTTCATTCAAATGATTAATCAGAAGAATTTGACTTATATAAATTGACTATAATTTTTCGAAGAAAACAAGTTTTATGAAAGCACAACCTTCATAAAAATACTTTTAGTTTTCTTTTATGTGGACAGTTCATTATTTCAAAAAGTTTAACATAGTACCTTGATACATATAAATTAAGGGTTTTATTTTATAAGGAATAATGTATCCAGTAAATTTAAATTATTTCATATTAATGAGTATTTATTATGTTCAAGGATATTGATATAAAGCTTATTGGTAGGATTTTTTAGAATCATTACACAAATGCATAAGTTGGTGTGCAAAGGTACTGAATAGATGATATTTCATAATTATGACTCTAGGAAAATTCAAATAAATAATTTAGTAACCTTAAAAAAATAATTTTATTACTTTTCTTATATTTCTTTGAAGAAAAATCACTTCAAAGCTATAAAAAAGCCGATACTTATTTCAAGCTATTTAAAAGAAAATCCAACTTTATTTTAAATATATGATAATAATAAATTTATATTTTAATGATGGAGAGACGATATTATAATTAAACTTATAAAGGATTTATAATCGAGTCTTAATTTTAAAGCTCTTCAAATAAGACATAATGTTAAAATCCATTTTAGAATTAAATAAATAGTAAAGTACGAATTAATGATGTAATGGAACTGCATTGGACCCAAAGCTGCAATTTATGGATCCGCTACATCACAACTTGTTCATTAAAAGCGTGTTATCTTGTAAATTTTAAGATTGGAGAACGGTCAATAGATTAATAATGACGATTTGTTGTTTCGGATTGGTCAGTCCAAAGTCATGGTGCACAGTCCGGTTCATTTTAGAAGAACCGGTTCTTTTACGTATTCTGAAAAACGGTTCACGAATAATACCCCCCCACCCTTTTTATCCTTTTAGAGGTTCAAGGACCAGTTTAAACCTACGATCTGTGACATCACTAGAACAAATAGGTAGAACTTTTACCTTTTCCTCGAAACAAAGAAAAAATTAGTGGAAAAAACATTCACCTTCAAATTCAATCTTAATTCATCCTCTCTAAGAATTACTTCTTATTACTCGCTTGAAACAAAATACACTTACTAAGTTTATTAAATGGTAATATTTTATTTATAATCATTGAATAGTCATCATGAACTTTACAAATACCATTATAAAAGTACAGTAATAAATCTAATCATTTTTTCAATAAAAAAAATGTGTTTCATTTTGATATTTCAAGTTGAAATGAATGTACATGAGATTGTTGCTATGGACTCAATTTTTAAAGATATAATTGTAAAAATGTTAAATGCTGTTACTTTAATCAATCGAACCATTTAATTAGTTTGAGATATGTGGTACGGTAATAAAACAAACAAAAAGAAGCATTCCCAAAATAAAAAGTCTGATGGACTTAAAATTTATCATTTTTAATAATGACCAAAGGTAGTAAAAAGTTTTTATATTACAAATCTAGGAAGAGTCTCAAGTCTTTGCTCATAAATACAAATTCATGAATATTTTCGTCGAGTTCTCACATATTTTTATCCAGTTCTAAAAATTTATTTTTAGCTCAATTCAATTCTATAACTATTATTTAGGTTTTAATATACATAGAGGGTTTACAGAATTCTATATAAAATAGTTTTTGATTCAAAGTTATTTTGCAAGTATTACTTATCGAGTCAAAGTCAAGTATCAAATCTATCATTGTTCAGGTTCAGTTGCAAGTCTTGAAAATATGGACTCGACTCCATTACCCTTCCAAATATGTGTAATTCGAAACATGATAAAAAAATTTTTAAAAAACTTTCAGTTTCAATAGTCTTTAAATATATTTTCAAATACTTTCAATAATTAATTTATAATTTGGGAGATTATTTTTAGTACTCCTTGCCTGCTTCATTAGAATACCTCTTTTAAACTTAGTACTTTTTTTTCATAAATTTTATTTCATGAGTCTTAGCAAGCATATTTTATGTATTTTTATCAACTGAGGAATAGATCAGTTTAATAGAAAAGTGAAATGAAATAGTCAATACAAACACAATTCATATTAGTACTTTTTTTTAATACCACTAAAATACAAGTTATAATAAAAAGTTTATTATTTAACTTAAGCTATAATAAAAAGTGCTTAAAGAATATACGAAAAATGTATTACCTTTTAAATTGACTTAAAATACTTTTTTTATATATTATAACTAAGTTATAGTATTAAATAATTTATTTATGAAATACTGCAATATCACTTTTTACACAGGTGAGAAATTACAAGCTGAAAATTTACGGTTCAATCGTTGATAAAGTGATTAAATTTATACTCCATCTCAGAATCCATAACCAAACTTAGTATTACTTTTGTATCTCTAAATTAAGATATATTGCATTTTTTTATAATTTGGGACTAATATCGTTCAGACTCATTTTTTCACCGTTAAGGGAATCAGAAAATAGAAGATTTGACAAATAGAAATTAACTTTAATTCATTTAATGAGATGGGAATGTGGTGATCGGGATTGTTATTTTTATATTTTTGTATTTTTATTATGGGATTCATTATGATACGAATTGTGTTACAAGTAATTGCTTATTGTAGCGGGCGCTCTTCTTTGGTTTTTTATTTTATTTTTTCTCTTCTATTATCCCCTTTTGAGGTGTGGTTTGGAAAAGAAAAAAAAACAGAAAAAATCGTTCGTACATAAATAAAAAGTCAGAAAAAAGATAGGAAGAAAATATTATAATTGAAAGATTGCATCGGTACAAAGTTTCTTGATCTTGTTCTGAGCTCAAAATATTTTTTTAAGGCTAAAAAATAATCTTCTTCAGGTTATTAGCCCGAATTCCTATAAGCCTCGATGCTTAATTAAGAGGAGTATGAGAGAAAAACTTTATTCCGTTCTTTCAGGTAGAAGTTTGGGTACTAATTAAACTCAAATTTTTTTATGGGATTTATTTAAAAGACTCTAAATACCAATTCGATTCTTGCTTCAACAAACCTTGTTTAGTATTAAATGGCTTAAATAAAAATGATCAATATGTGTTTCAGGCCCCGGGTTTAACGCTATGTAGTATCCTATTTCTTTACAATAAGATGGTATTTAATACAAAACATCAATTTCCCTTAGAATGTTCCAAAATACCCCACTCCCCCGACTAAGAACCACTAGTATAATAGAAGAAATACTACAGAAACCACTCTCTCTAATTTATTCGAGCTATAACTTTAATAAATAATTATTTTACTATGTGAAAAACCTATATTGTACGACGATAATTATGAAATTTCAAAGTATCTATCTTGTGCGTTATTTTATTGCTATCAAAATTATTTAGACAAAAGAAAAGGTAACTTCAAAAGACATCCATTTTATCTAATCAATAACAATCGGCTTTTCAAGGAACTTTAAATAGGAAAGAAACACACCAGTTAAGAATATGAGCCTTTGTTGAATGCTGTAATCGGAATATGGAATAATAATGATGATTGCACAAATGATCAACACTAAATGAAGAAGAGAGAGAAAAAAACAAATGATGTTAGGAAATCAAAATATATCTAAAAAATGAAAATATTGTCTTTATAGAAAGTAATCAAATAAAGGGATATTTTGTAGAGTGTTTTAACTTTATATTTCTATACATGATGAAGTCATTATGATTTTTATTATTGTTGAAATGGAAGAAATACTTTTATGTATATTGTGATAAATATATTTCTAGGGGATACCGGTAAAGTTGCGACACAGGGCAGCTAAAAAAGGCCTTTTTATCGACATTCAAAGAGCTACAGCCATAAAATTTCTATCAAAAATTTTTAATAAAGTACAAATCATTGTGAAAATAATATTTATATATTTTTGAGATGCTCCCTTCCAGACATTGAATACCACTGACATTGAGGTATAAAAAGTAGTTATGGAACAATTCTAAGAGAATAATCTTGTTGCCAATTAAAGGAAAATTCCTGATTTTGGCATTATTTATTACATTATTAGCGGTCTTTAGAATATTTTACATCTTATCATAATTTTACTTACCTAATAAAACTTCCATATGTAAAGATAAACTGATGTTACAGCACTACTAGCGAGTCAGCGGATAAGCCAGAACAATACTTTTTCCATACACGTTTAGCAACGGTCAGTACGGTTCAAGATATAAGACACTTACCAACAAACATTTTGCTTAGTCAGAGCAGATTTTTTGAGTGAGAATTTATCCAATTCATAATATTGATCCGTGATTTGAAGTATGTATCTTATTATATCTTAATCTACCATAATACATTCAAATTTAATCATTCAAAATCATGAAAAGTTCAGTTATTTATTTGCTAAAGAATTTTTTTTTCTAATCTTCTTGATTTTTAAATTACTGCAACAGTTACAAGATACGAGGTCAGTTGCAAATTTTGAAGAGTCGAATTCAAAAATTATTTCTGAAAGACAACTGACTGGTATAATCTTTAAATAGATACAGGCATTAGTAGAAATATGTAGGTATATTGTATTAAAATTTAATTAGTCTAAGTCATCACAGCTCTAAGTAATTGAGCCAAATAAAAACATTATCAACTGTATTCGGTCTTCCCTATATGTAACTGCAGTATTTATGCCCAGGCAGATAATCAAAAAAAGTATATATATAATATAAAAGAAAAGTTAATTCGCGTTGTTTAGTTTTTTTTTTCTTTGTTTTTTTTTTTTTTTTTTTTTTTTTTTTTAGAAAAGACCGTAATCATTATAGATAAAAATAGAAAATTCAATTGTAGATTTTTTTATCCATACCCAAAAATTTTTGATATTAGCCCTTCCCCTTATATCTAGGCATATGGTAGTATTAGTGTTGTCACGATAACAATATTTTGTTACAATGCAGATACAAAAACGAAAGCGGTTTTTCAAAAATTTTTGATACTTACTCTACTAATTTTTTTATAAATGGCGTTAAGGGAAATTTATATACACTTACAGGGGCAGGGGTTCACTGTGATTTGTTGTTTTGAGTAGAAGACAAGTTCAAAAATTGAAAAAGGTTATCAAGAACAATTTTTAGCTTTGAAACGTCATGTCGCTGCCAGAGCAAATATATATTTAGTACGGTGCCGTTTTAAAAGCGTCATCAACCAGTGACTCCCACTCTGGGTACAGGTTATCAAGAACAATTTTTAACATGCTTTGGAGTGAACGTCATCAACAGGACAATTTGTCGCTGCCAGAGCTACAAAACCAGTTTCAAATATATATTTAGTACGGTGCCGTTTTAAAAGCGTCATCAACCAGTTGGGCAACGGAGTCGGAAAATTTTTATCGACTCCCACTCTGGGTACAAAAATTATTTTAATTGATGTGAATAAAACTTATCTATAATCTAAGGCAGTGATTACCAACCTGTGGGTTGCAATTCTAAACGGGGTCGCTAATCGATTTTGATCCGAACGTTTACGATGATTTTACGTTGCGAAAATAACATTTTTTGCAATATTTAATAGTATTAATACAGGATTACAGAGTAAAGATAATACTATAATATCTTTGTCTGAAAATATATCGTCTTTCAAAATGAAGTTGGAACTCGGGATCAACAAAATTAATCAAAAGAAATTTTACATGTTCCTATCACTTGCCCAACTTGTTAAAGAAGCAGCAAATGAAATTGACATCAAAGACTTGTATGGCTTGATACAAGAACATTTGAAAAATCTTACTCTTTAAATAAGAAAATATTTTGCTCACGAATGTTCCAAATCTTGCCCCCTTACAATCAACCCTTTTAGTGTCAGTATATTTGATGTCCCTGAACAAGCAGAAGAAGAGTTCATCGACTTAAAAAACAGCTTCGAAGTTAAATCATGGCTTAGTAAAATGCAATTACAAGAATTTTGACCAAAAATTTCAAAAAATTCACAGTAATATCAGAAATCGTAATAAGGAATTTATTGCCGTTCCCAACGACTAACTTATGTGAAACAGCACTCTCCCAACTTCTTATCCTTAAAAACAAGTACCGAAATAAATTAGATGTGGAAGACGACTTTATGTGAGCCATATCGACAATGGAGCCCATGATAGAATTGCTAGCTAAAAAACTATAATACCAGCCGTCTCATTAAGGTCAGTTCATAAACATACTTCACATAACGGTGTAAAATTTGTTTTCTCGAATAATTTAGAATTGATTGGTAATTAATTAATTTTTTGTAGGAGCTTTGAAATTTTTGATGAATAGTTTTTAAATTTATCATATATTTACGGAATGTTCAGTTACTTCACGAATAAGTCGCAATATATGACAGTTTGTTATAGAAAAAATAAATGTGTATAAGATATTTTAAGGATCGGGGTCGCTTCCTGAATGCTTGTTTTAAAATGGGTCACTATATTTGAAAGGTTGGGAACCACTGATCTAAGGCTTACATTGAGTGTTCATATAGATTTTTTATCTAAATAGTTATAAGCTATAGCTATTAATTACTATTAATTTTTGAAACTTGAAAGAGAACTCATTTATAAGATTATTTTACAAATTTCAAACGTGCTCTGAGGTCTATACAATCACAATTCCCACATATCTCTAAAGCATAAATTATTCTCTTGGGTAGAGAATAGCCATTACCAGTGATGTAAATTCCTGTGATTTTTTTACCAGGCCCGTTTTTAGGAATTGGTAATCTGAAGAATGAATTTTCTTTTCCTAAGCAATTGTCATTATTATTACATTCCTGAGTAGTGAACATCCTTCCCTAAATAAGTTCAAATATATTCAAAACCTGATTAAAGATTCGTGTATTGCAGTTAACCACCTTATGACTTAAGTACTTAAGAGTAGAAAAAAAAAATCTAAATATTTTGTAATGAGTTCTTAATAATATTTAATTAATAATATATCATTTTAATTTTTATGGAACGACAACCATTGATCTTCCTTCTTTTTCTATGTGATTTATGTTTAATTATAATTCTATAATTTGTATAATCAAAAACGTTGATTAAGGAAACCGGTAATTTTCTTTCCATAACAAAAGTTCAAGCTTTGTGGATTGTCAAAATATTGACATAACCTAGACATATGTAGGTAATGGTATCTTGGCATGCAAAAAAACAAATGTGTAATCACTCTGTTGATACACATTTGAAGCAGTGTGCAAATATGCATTTATGTCATTATGCAATTGCATCTTTGTACGTTGCTATTGCTGTTGTTGTTGAATAGCTTCAAATACATATTATTTATATTCGAATTATCTTACTACTATGACATCAAAAAGTTAAAACTAGTTTGATGAACGAATTCTTAAATATACATATCGTTAAAAAAAAATTCTGAAGACATTTCTCATATAACTTTTTATACAAATGTACACTTTTGAAAAATTTATCTATTAGCAACAATTCGCAAATAAAAAAATAAGTTATATAATACGTTAAATATGCATATAATATTTATATTATTAAATGGGTTATATTATATTTATTAATAATGATATCTCGAAGTTAATTAGTTGAAAAGAAACACTTAGGAAAGTTGCAGTCATAAAGGATTATTAAAAAGTTAATCTTGTTTTTTTAAAATAGTTCTTTCTATGCGATTTTAGTAAAATATTTATTACTGTTTGCCAAATATACATAAAATAAAATTGTAAAAATCTAAGACAACGTGCACGATCATACAACAGGGCATTTGTGCTACTACAGCAGATTCTAAAACCTAGTTTATATTAGAATTTTGTTCAATTATATTTTTTATTTTCTTACATTTCATAAATTTCAAAATACGAAAGTCAGTGTTTTCATCATTCATGGGGCGTGATATTTCTCCTAAGATAGGGTGGGGCATCCATCTTTCGATTTAGTGGTCTGTACTTTGCAATTCTTCCACATTGTACGACGAGCTTATATCCTTCCACTTGCTTAAGTGGGCTAGCAAAGGGGCATTTCCAGTGTAGGCTTAGATTTTAGTAGATATTTGAATAAAAATTGTGAAATAGATTTGCTTCAAAACATGTTAAGCAGAAATTGTTAAATATCGATTTCAAATAAAAGCTGGGGGAGAGGGGGGGGAATGATCTCCTTTATCAAGGAGGATATGATCATGTCAAAGAACACTCTTCTGACGTGCTAAATCTTCAAGGGAACTCTGTCCCCCACCACACTTTAGATATTGGATCAAAAGTTAGACCGAGCTTTGACATTGAGCGCTTTATCCCTGAACTAAGAGAAGCTCTCCGATATTTAAAACCTTTCCCTGTACCTCTCTTTTCCAGCCCCTGTACTAACTTCTAAGAGCACCGTTGCTCCTTATCAAAGATCCTTATATAGAGCCCTGAATCGTTCCTCGCCCAAACGACCCCTACCTAATCCCCCATACGCCCTATAGCTCCTGATCTGAGAGTCTGCCCACCGTCGATTATCCCTATCCAAAGCTCATCTGTGCTTTTCTCCTTCTCAATCCCTTAATTAGTACTCGAAATCTATGGAATTTTATAGACCTCACTAGATGTTTAGCACTATAAGTGATCAACTGATTCGTTAAGCTTGATAAATTCTATTTTAAAATTCATTTCTGCAAAAATGAATTTTTGGATAAAAAAATTTCACACTTCATATTTCACAAACTTGAAAGTAACTTTATTTTTTTTGTAACATTCTAGAAACAATAATACCATAAAGGAATCAATCCACCAATTTAATTATTCTTTAATTTAATTATTTAATTATTCATTTTAATGCAAATTTGAAAATGATATATAAGATTCTTTTAATCAAAAAATTGAAACAAAATTTTTTCAAATGTCTACCAAAAATTTCTTATAACTAACAAATAAATTATAACCTCAAAAAAATAAGGCTCCGCCTAATATGTATAATAATATCAACAATAAATTACCTGCATATAATATCACAGCTATTTTTAATACCAAAGAAAGCTTTATACGAATTGTGTATCTTTTTTCCAAAATGATTATATAAAATTAATGAAAAATAATGCTAACCAAAAAATTTAAATTCCTTTTAATTTCCGCCTTCTAACGAAGAGGGGGGAGAGGGTGTAGGGGAAATGACTAAAAAATTGAGTATCTCAAAGAGGGGCTTCATAAGAGAACATATTCATATATTATGTATATACAATCGAACAAACATGGATATTAGGGTGATGTTGATTCCCTGGCTTTGTTCGAACAAGCTTGACAATTTTTATGGCGAAGTGTATGGATTAAATGAATACCTTTGTGCAATTTCATTAGAATAAATTAATATTGACTGTTTTTCCAAAGACGATAAAATTTTTCCAAAAATGACGAAAAATTAAAAAAATCACATTTTTAGTTTCTTGAATGCGCAAAATATGATTAACTGAACTTAAAAGTAATCTTTTTATGATGTAAAAAAGAATAACAGTTTACTTTATATACATTGTACAGAGGCCATGAAGCAAATATATATCAATTTTGGAACCTTCTTCAAATTGTAAAGTTGTAATAAATGGTCATATTTAGCCCAAAAAAATATCAAGCATATTTAAAAATCCATAAAATAGGATTTTCATACATTTTGTCACTTTTTTACAAAATTCCTTTGACTTTGTGCTCAAAATAAATATTAGTAGAGTAATTGAATTTATACAGATCTTCTCATTAAAAGAATAAACAATAGCAATAAAAAGGCAAGCGATATCCAACAAAATTTAGGAATTTGTTTGATAATTGCCTTAGCCTTGTGGATACAAACATATCGTATATAAAAAGGTATCTAAAACAATTTTCTATCGCCATTCAAACGACAACTTAACCATTGTGTGTCCATGCGAGACTGAAGATAAGAGAAAATATATTTATTTTCATTCATAGGTATAATATAATATAAACGTGAATTACAAAAATAGATTTTTTATCGTGATACGGAAAAAGATAAAACTCTTATATTTTCTATGTAGAATGAAGCCTGTTTTTTTTTTGTTTTTTTGTGCTCCTTCCCATTTTTAAGATACTCGAAAATTTCTTGTTACTCTTTCTACAAATTTTGCATGTTAGTGAAGAAAACTAATTTGTACTGTTTAAAATAACCTCCACACAATTGGGGAAGCGGCATGTGTGACTTCACATAGTGATGAAAACTTTTAAGTGTTATTGTTTATCAAAAAGCCTTATTGTGGTTCCATCGCCATTGGTCAAGATCATCTAACCCTTGACCAAAAGTGAGTAATTTTTTCATACAATGGACCGAATAAATGATTTTAATCAGTTTTCCAGGCCACAGGTTGGATGAACTTCAGTATTTCCGATATATATAGATATATTGTATTATACATTTTTGAGAAATAGATTAGGCCACAGGGAAGGACGTTGTCCACATTTTCCTTATACCATGATTTAGGGGATCAAAATCTAGTAGTATTAACAGGGCCAGTGTTTTTGAGAGTAGAACGTTGAGTAAAAATATATATGTTAGGCACTTTTATTTCCTTTTTTTTTTAATTTGAATTGAATTTCGTTTTTTAAGAAAACTAATTTCGAATACTATTTTTTTACAAAATAAAAATCGTTGCACTTTTAGGCTTTTTTCAAATGACCTTTTCTATACAATATTTATTAGTTTATGAAAATTTACTTTTTGCCGGACCCTATTTTTTTAATAAAGCAAGGGTCGGGCAAATGACTCCAATACCCCCTAAAAGGTTTGAGAATCAAGCAAGACCCAAAACTTTTGAGATCGACAACATCAAGGTCTGGACATCAAATACTATAAAGGACTTACTCATGTAACATAAATATTCTGTTGGTATTTAATAGAAAAAAATACAATTCAACAGTGATCGGAATGGTTGGAGTATTTGCTTGCACGGATATAGATACTGAAATGTTCGCCACGGTACAAAGCGTGTGTCAGTCCTAGAAACTAACAGTAAGCTATTCTAGTATGTGAATTCTTAGAACTTTTCTGTAAAAAGATCTTAAAATAAATAACAGATTATATATTTTATTACTTTCATAATATTCCTTCCCATTGCCTAACATCATAGTAAACAGTGAACATAAAGTCGATTATTTTATGTCATAATATAAGTTGCTTCTATAAAATGATTATTACTTTTTTCATAGTTTTGACAGAGGCAAAGACCACTTCAACTTTGTCCTTTCTGTAAGTTAAGTTGAGACATCGTTCCTTACATCAGCTGATACATCTTACGTATAACAATAGTAATAAATCTGTTCGAAAAGTTTATTATTTTTTGTATGTAGGTATATGACATTTTTTGACCTAGTTTTTCTAACTTAGTTGTGTGAAAAATAGATATTTTCACATCACATAATATATATTATAGTACAACACCACTATTCGAGGGAATTTACTGAGGATTATATCTTATAACAAAGCATTAGTTCTTTTGTAATGAACTTTTTGATTTTTCATTTCTATAGACAGATGCACAAAAAATAAATGGCTATATTTTTTGTTTTGTAAATGTTATGATGAAGTATTTTAGATAAAATTATCTTGCATTCAGTATAAGAACATTTAGCAAAAAATACGATTATTGATATTATTTTTCTATATATACAATGTACATATATTTATGCTGAAATAATAGCATTAGATAGTGGACAATGACTAATAAAAAAACATATTTGATACAAGTCACTTTCAGCTTAAGGATATATGCATTATATCAGCATATACACATCAGTAGTCATATTTGATGGTAGCAAAGTGAGTTTGAATGAATGCTTGTACTACAGATAAATTTATAATGGATATTTATGACTCAGCAAAAACTCTATGAAAAAAAGGGAGATGGGTAATACTTATCAGGTTATAGACCTATTTACAATAGACTGGTTTTAAAGACATTGTTGGGAGGACATAATCCAAAAAAAATATTTTGGTATAAAGTATCAACCATATTTATCAATCTCAACTTTGAAGTTGTCTATTTCACAAATTTATGAAAAAATAAAACTCTTACCTACAAAATAGTTCAAATATGTGAAAATAGAGCAAATATATTTTTATATTATGTTAGATTAATATATACAATAGTTTTCTTCTAAAATGATTACATGTTGATTCTTTTTTGTCCATTGAGAGAATAATTTAAAAAATTAACAAAATAACCTAACATTAAAACTTTTTTAATAGCATTTATTAATCACATAAAATGAATATTTTTAGTAAAATGGAAAGTAGTATTTATTCTTATCACTATAATAGGTAGAATTGTTGAAATCAAATATAATTTAATATCCTGTAATCTGGGTAATATGGGCCACTAAATTTGCATAATATCAATTAAACTAAATTGATTTATTGTATTTATTTTACAACTAATTACACAATATTGCATAAACTGTTTAATATCATTTATAAAATCCTAAACCTTCTACTGTGGAAAATTCATATTGCAGTACCTTAATTTTCTTATTCTACTTAATGTTTTATGATATGTGGACATCAGAAAAGTTGAGCAACCTGAACTTGCTCATTTTCACCAACTTAAACCCTTATCTCAATGTATACATGTAACACATATTATAACTATTAATGAAATAAGATATGAGATGAATATTGGATATTTTATATCCAAGTTCCAAGTATATCCATTTCATGGGGATGTACTCCATACCGACAAAAACAGTGTAAATACTATACTAGGTGGATGTCATTAGAGATATATTTAATAAAAATATGTGCTTTTTCACTTTCATAATTATTAAATAGGAGTTCTACTTTTTCATGAAGTTTCGAAATTTTAAGGACATTAAAAGTTGTGCCCAAAGTTTTACACGGTTCTATGGGGCTTGAACTTTATAGTATGTCATCATTTATTTTTTTTTCCAAAAATCTTGACATTTGCAAAAAAAAACATCCTGCAATATTACAAATTTGTATTTACATTATACATAAAATGTCTATCTGGCTTATCTGCAAGATTGCAATGCATGGCTAAGAGTGTAAAAAATGCCTTTAATTGCGTGTAAAATTTTAACTAGTTTTTTTTTTTTTGGGGGGGGTATGGGGGGCAATCTTAACAATGTTCTTTAATTTCGAAACACTATCAAATTATTTAACTCTTGAGGAGAGAACAGCTAAGTAGTTGTTTCAAGTATGTGAAAGGTCATGAAACTGCTCTCCTTCCAAAAATATGATTACAAGAAATTTAAAAAAATATCCAAATGTTAAAATTGCACTGTTTTTCAATCTCCGTAAGGATAAATAAAAAATACGATTCAGTTTTGTTAATTATTAATATGTATCATTTTAATGATTTATTATCATTGCTAAAATAAAATTAATATGAAACTAATTAAGTTTTAGTGATAAGAAAAGAGACGTTAAAGTAGTCCTTGGAATGAAGCGAGTATAATCAATTTTGATGAAATCATAATATGTATTGTACTTCAAACTACCTTATATGTGTTTAACTATTAATTATAAATACTTACTTTGTTAGTGTCATAATTTTACAATATCACTACTAGATCTGGTATCTATAACATCTACAATTTTTTTAAATTATTCTTCAATATATTTTCCGGGTTATATAGAATAATATAAATTTACCTTTGCAGTAGAAATTCCGTATATAATTTTTTTATCGAGAATAGACACAAATAAAATGAGGCACTTGATTTGGAAGGGCTTATACATTTTAACTATACTTTATATGAATATATATTCAGATACATGCCAAACAATTTAAAATGTGGAGTAGTTATTTTCTTGATATGATTTTTTTGATAAATGTAACTACGAACCAAAGGGTTCAATACAAGAGTTCAATAAAATAATAATAATACCTATATATTAGAGTAAAAACATATTTATAAAGAACATTATAAAAATACGATTATTTACCCTAGATTTATGGCTTTTCATCATTTATAATTTTAATTACAGTTAAACTAGAAGGTACGATTTGCAGAGCCTCCAAAAGAATCACTTGAATATTTTGTTGACATAAATTTAGGATAACTTATGAAAAATAACTTATGTAATCCACTCTCATGGGCACCACTTATATAGAGTACAAAGTCCTCTCTAAAAATCAGTTTGTGTTAGTTATAATCCCCATAACTATAGAGAAGAAAATGCACATATGATAATCAAGTTATTGACTTCAAGCCATTTTTCTAGTCCATATAAATTCGCTGTAGCACTACAATGTCAAGCTATGCCTAGAAGGTGCAACTCCATTTTACCAATGAGGAAAGGGGGGGATATGATGTTTGCTTGCTTTTAGATTGACAGACCAAACATAGAAAAATTAAACATGTCCAACTATAAATAGGAGCGGAGGTCAAGGGAAGTTGCAACACGGAACGTTTGGAGCACTCTATTTTTCTCGAACAACAAAATTGCAACGCTCACAAAATTTACATCGCAATAGTATCATATAAGGGATATTATTTTTGGCAACGTTTCTTAGAGATATTGGATAAAAACTGTTTTTAAGGGGTAAAAATAGTTATTTTGAGGTACATTGCATTGTGATAATGCAGACAGTTATAGATTTTTTTATCTAACTGATATCATTAAAAAGGATCAATTATTTTGCTTTCAGTTGACATAATTTTATCAAAATTCAAAACTCGCTTTGTGAGCATTATTTGTAACGCTCACTACCAAAGGAACAGTTGTAACAAATGCTGCAATTTTCCTTGCATTATTTTATATAATTACATGCAGGCTTTTAGCTAAAGTAGGACCCTAAAGAGTTTGATAGTTTGATTTCTCCCATATATAATACTAATCAGGGATCCATAATATAAATCTGTTAATATCCTAATCTACTATGATACAATATTTTTTAATCATTGAACATCATTAATAACTTTTAAATATTTATTCATTAAATAATAAAATTTAATATTTTTTATAAAAATACTAACTCAAATTTGATATTATTTAATTTTTGCAACAGTTCCTGTTTATAAGGATAGCTCTAAATTTTGTCAAATAGGATTCAAATGCAATTTGTGGAAAATTATTAATCGATATAATCTTAAAATAGATTAAAGGTATGTCGAGTTGAAATTTGGCAAGTCTAAGTCAAAATAATTCGAAGTAAAAAAGTGTTGCAATTGTCCTCAGTCTCCTCTTCATAATTATGCCTTTTAACGTCTACAAAAATTGTAGAAAAAAAGTATATTTTTGTTTTGTTTTATAATACGTATAATGATGAAGCTTCACCTGCTATTGGTTACTTAAAAAATATTTACTTATTTTAAATTTGAAATATGCTCTTCATTATTTTCCAATATATTGAAATTGTTATTCCTACCTAATAGACACAGATGTATACATAAGAACTTAATCAACTCATAAAACAATGTAGCTGTTATTAGCTTTAAAAGTGTATTTTGTATTTCTCTGTACTCGTAAGTATACTATTTACATGAATGTCTATAAATACACATTATAGATTTATTAAATAAAAATAATAAAAAAAATATTTATTTTTTTATATCTTTTAATACGTAAGTACTTAAAATATTACAATATGTATCATGACTTCAAGAAAAATTATATCCAGGTATATTTATTACAAAGTATTTTTTATTAAAGGTCGTGCCTTTTTTATTATTTATAGCTGTTTTGTAAAAATTTATTTTTGTATATGGATTTTAAATTATACCAAGTACGGTACCCCAATCAAAAACAGGACTGGAGTACTTTTCCTTAAACTTTAACACGGCCCTGATTTTGAAGTATCACGTTTAAAATAAATACTTCTGTTGTTATTTTTAGAAGATATAATATCAACATTTTAGCACTATGGATGCAAATGTGGATATAACTCTTGCAAATTGTAGCTGGTAATTTTACAAATTTTGGCCAAACAGATAAATGTATTTTGTAGGTATTTTGACTAATCAGCTAATATAAAAGCAAAAGCGAGTTTTGAATGAGTTGTCATTTATTTTTGATATTTCTTTGTTCAAGGATTTTATTATCCCCTTTTATGAAATATGTACATTTTTTGTTTGGTTGATTATGTCTCTAGTTATATAAGCACCTACGAATAATGCTAACAATAAAAAAAGCTTCCTAAAAATAAAATAAACCTTAATATAGTGTAAATATCTACAAGTTGATGCATGTTGATTTAAAAACCACTTTTTCTATTTACTTCCTTATTTAACCATTAATCTTTGAAGGACTAGTGTTTATTTATGGTCAAGTCATTTTTAATAGATATTTAAGATTACATTTTTTATAGAATTGAAAAATGAATTTTTGAGGGATAAATTTTTTGTATTGACAGAAAAAATATTTAGCCCAAGGTTTATTTAATTTGCTTTTTTTGACCAATTAAGGGCTAATTTCTTTTCTTTTCTCTATAAGTAGAATAATTATGAAATAAAAGAGTATCTTGAACTAAATTGATCGTGTATCTAATATATTGAGAAATTAAAAGAACTTGTTATATAAATTATTAGTCTAACAATCCCTTTTTTTTTAAATGTTTTTATATTGAGAAGGCTTATTTCTGATGTTTGTAAGCCGAAAAACATTAAAATAACATATATAGTCCAAATAATATGTGTTTTTGTGGTGTACAGAAAGTCCAATTTTATTTACTAAAAAAGCTTTAATAAATAAATAGAAATATTTTTTTAAGCAACCAATCCTTTATATAATTTTTTTTAGATTTTTTTATGAAGAAAGGGAATGTTTTAATTTACAACAAACCATAATTTTTGTCAATGTGATCAAAAAGGAGTTATTTATTAGATTTTAATAAAAAGGGTCACTTTTGTTATTTACAAGACATTTCTCTTATACAGAAAAATATACCGAAATAATTATAGTAGTATTATTTGAATATGGAAAAATGTGCCTACAAACAGTATTATTTATTTTTTTGTAAATTTTATATATTTCAAAGCAAAAAAATAACACAAAACCATGATAATGTTTGATTTTTTTTTCTTAAAAAGGTACTATTTAGACTACAAAACCAAAAAATTTAAGGTGTAAAGGTTATTTCCGAATTTTACAGCGTTAAACAATCAGAAACACGCCATCTCAATCAAGCACAAAAAAAAAGTAGAACTTTTTTTAAATTTTTATGTTATTCCATTCCATTAAAGATATAATCTTGGAATAATCACGGGATCCTTCTATACAGGTGCACGCGTATTACACATATATCTATATTCAAAATCCGGTAAGACGTGTCATTTAACAATATATATAAACCTTTTCAGAACGTATCAAACATGAGTTCACTATTATATGACGGAATTAGTTTGATTAGAACTATATTACACCCATAAACTATTTTTCGAATCAGGTGCTCTGTAAGGGTTTTTCTTTTTCATTTTTTGATAAGTACTTTTTTGATATTTTTTGAAATTTTGATATTAATTATATACATCATGACGATATCTGTAAATAAAAGGATTATATTATGCTCTATGATAACAATTTTGTGGTTTAAAAAAAAAAATTCAAGTCCTTAAGATATTCGTACATGATTGTTTTAAATCAATTCTCTGTTTCTCTTTCACAACCGATCTAGTGTTTAAAACACATGGTAAAAAAAGGAATAAATTTAAAAGTACGTGTTTCATATAAAGAATATTATTCCTTGTTTAGAACCACCATAAATTATTTTTTTTAAATAAAAAGTATAAATGAATGGTTGTTTTTTGTTATATATTGTAACCATATTTTTTAAGTAATAACATAAATCAAAGCCTTAATTTATTTTTTATACATTATTTTCTATTCTTTTTTCACTTTCTAAACACTACTTTCATTTTATAAAACCCCATTTCAAAAATCAATAAACGTATTCACGCCTACTTTATAGATTATTAAAAAAATTATTAGGAAACAACTTTAGAATATGAAATATGAGTGTAAAGAGATAAAATTTAGACTAACTTGATATTTATTTATTGGCTTTTATGAATCTACGAAACCTTGTTTAAAAAGAAGTTTGATTTATGAAATATTTTCAAAAAACAAACAAGTGCAAAATTATAATATATCTTCAGTGGAATTTATTGGTTATTATCAGGAATTAAACGTATGAAGGAAATAAAATGTTTCAAGATAGGGTTTTTGCTGAAAAGGCAGTTCAAAAATTTATATATATAAAAAAACACACACAATAGTTTCTCTACTAAGAAACTGATTAACTCTCCTTACTCATATACTGATGTGAGGATTTGAATGGACGTAACAAAGGGTTAATAGTTGAACACATGAAATTCACAATCTTTTTTTAGAAGGACCTAATATTTTATGGTTTAAAAATAGAAATATTTTTATTATTATTATTTTTTTTTTTTGAAAAATATGGTCTGTTTATTAGTTATATGTCATAGTATATTAGACTACATTATTGAATAAAAGTTGATTACAAGTGACGGGATATTGGACAATGTACATAGAATAAAAATTGTTAAAACAATTGAATGTTTATCAAAATAAATGACAATAGTAATAACAATATATGTTTGTATGATAAGAAAAAAAAACAGTGTCTAATATTGTATATAATATATTTGTGAGATGAAACATTTCCTTTCTGGAGGATACAAATGTCCTCACTAGGAGGGAAGATAACTAACACAGCCATATTCATACTTGGAATAGATACCATTGAAAAAATGAATATCTCTTCTTTTTTTCTATTTGTGATTTATAAATGTAAATATAAATATGACAATAGCTGACGTCTAATGCTTTTAAAAATATTACATATTCCTAGTTTTTACATTTTGATTTGATTTTTACCCCCACTGGATATTTTTTATTGTTTTCTTCCTTTTGAATGGTGGAGAAAGGGGCAAAAGAAACTTTTTAACGATAAAAAATAATTTGTTGTATATCCATATTAGTGTTGCTCTATATATGTACACTTAGGATAGTTGTACTAGGGACCTGAAGCATTGAGAACAGTATTATACTGAATTAATATTTAAAATATCTACATAAAATATATATAATTTAAGGTTATAACCGTATCTTCCTGTATCTATCGAATATAACGTGACAGGACTGATAGAAATGCACAAGTCAAGCTATTTTAATCTTTACTTTCATTCTTAGTTATAAATGATTCCATATAACTTACATTAATCCTATGCATATTTTTTTATATAATCTTTCAAGTCACAGGGAGGAGTAGGAGTAAAGTCTATATTATCTATTCGTATTATCTTTTTATTCATTCATTAAGGCTAGACATAGAATGATTGATATCTACAGTTATTTGGTCTAGTCAACAAGTCTTAAATATTTTTGATGTTGTAAAATTAAAGGTATTCTGCAAGTTAAATTTATCCTCTTTTTTTAATCTTTCAATATTAGTAGTTTTAAAGAAAAAGTATTTTACATTGATGTAGAACTTAATTGTGATATTACATAGTGATTTATCAAATAATCATTATCACACATTTATAAATATGTATTTAAAACTACCAAATACCCATTGATTTATAAAGTTTTTGCATAGTCTTATTTTAAAAATTTGACACAAATCTTCGATAACACACTTAGGAATAGCGATAAAAAAGAGGATCTTATATTATACAATTCATTTCAATGTATGCTCTTATGAAAAAAAGTAAAACTTAAATAGTGAACTTAAATTTTGTCTAGATTCTTGGGCTTCGATTTTTTTTTAAATTTTAACCATATAAAAATAGAAACCTTATAATTTAAAAAAGAAACTGTTGAGTGAAATCGTAATGAAAGTATGGGTGATGGTGTGATTTATATAAATCATCAAATTTATATAATTTTCTTAAATAAAAGGGTATTGAACATACCCTTTTATAAGAAAATATAAAAAATATACAAAAGTATTATATATTTGAAATTATTATTTTCAGACTTCGGTAATTACATATATACTCAGACATGGCGAACTTTTTTAATTATATGTGAGTACAAACATAAATAATCTTTAATAAAAAGTAAAGAAGGAGCAATAGTCCATTTTCCCCCAGAAAAAGGTTACCCAGCGTTGCTCAGTCCAGGAGAAAGCAGAGCATCACATTGACAATGGTCAAAATAATTGAAAAATTATTCAGAAAATAATTATAATTATTATATTATACTAATAATCATAATATAAATGTTTCGTTGTTGTCGAGGAAGATCCTCATAATCCTAATTATCTTGCAAAGTTGACAATATTATTACTATATATACTAACCACACTATATCGATTCGGTTAAGTAAGGTAATCGGCAAAGTGTCATTCATTACTAGTGGCTCTATGAATTATTCTTTTAAATATTGTGTTATAAACTTCAAATAACATACCATCATATATGTATCAGAAAAATTGTCTAGATGAGAAGTCCATTTATTTCTTGTCAAAAATTGCCAAATCAAAATTTGCGAAGAAAATGGCAAAAAAAGCACTTATTTTGGAAAAAAATATGGTTAAAAATATTAAATAGCATTTTAAAGAGAAATAAAAACCTACCAATATTTTTTTCGTACTTGTAAAAACAAGAAAATTATGGAGAATAATGTATTCTCGGAAAAAGAACCTGTGATACTTGTTCATTTTTGAAAATATTGCATAATTTACATAATAAAATGTTCTGGAAATTAAAAATACATTATTGTAAAGTTAGAGTATAAAATTTTATGCCCAAATTGGCTCGTTTTGTGGCATTTCTTTTGAAAAATTAAAAATTACCGTTTGATGAAAAAATGGGAAAGAAAATGAAAAAATAGAAAAATTAATCAGAAAGTGAGAAATAGAAAAAATCAGATATTTCAGTTAAACATCAAAGTTTATGTTTTAAATTTACATAAAATCAAATTTCCAGACAAGTTTCTACAAATTTTCTTTTATTTACTAATATAACAGTTAATTAGTAGTTCATTTTTGTACACCTAAAAAAAACGAAATTGCAATTTTCACAAATTTCTTTTTTTTACCCATAACTTTTTGATTTTGAATAAATTTAGAACAAGTAGTTATTCGTATAGTGGGCGTTTGAGACGCCAATCCCTTTTTTATTTTTAACTCAAACCCCTATCTAGATTCTTTGAGCTGCCAAAAATAGCTTTTGTCTTTTGGGCACCCCTCTTAGCCTGACTAGGGTCGAAAGAGGCACCCATGTAAGATTTCAGTCGCCAAGGGTCAATGATGTACACATATATGATACACACATACACAAATATAATTTTACATATAAGATAATATTATAAAATAAATATCTACAGCTAAATATTATAAAAGATATATTTAAGGCATTCAATGGCTTGGTATTCAAATTTCTGGTATGAGTTTAGCTTGTTTTTGTGTTAATGTGCCACATAAACCATTTATTAATAAAGCAAAGTTTGTCTATTTGTATTCTCTAAAAAAAAATATTATTTTTTTGTTTGTTATATAAAGTACCTACTTTATTTTATATCATCCATGTAGGTAATTCATTAAATTGATGAATAAGAATATATATTATAGTCATTTATATAAAATAATTAATTAGATGATGAATATGTGAAGAAAGTCAAAGTGATTTTTCTTGCAATATACCATTTAAGGGCTTAAATATATATTTTGCAGATAATTTCTATAATAATAACTAACTATTTTCTTTATGAGCACGAATATAATTTAAATTGAACAAAAGAAAAGTGTGTCTTCTATATATATATTTTGGTTTTTTTTTTTTGGTGAATATAAATTGTTGATTGCCTTTCATTCTGGACATGTTTGAGTAAATATTAATCAATTGTAATTATTTTGAGATACATGGCATCTATTTTTTTTTTTTTTTTGTGATAGAAACTAACCTTATAATTGCATACGTGTTATACTAAATGGGGATTGGCTCGACGTTTAATGACAATATGTGTAAATATTACTTTCCCTACTCAACAAATGTTTCGATACTCAACGTTAGCGTATAGCTAGATATAGTCAACGCTATAAGCCATGTGGTGTAACAAAGACAACCTCATCAATATTTCCTCAAATATAAATGGATATATCTCATTTTTTAATCCGATAAGGGCTTGAATATACTTATGTAACTACAATGACTTGTTGCACATTAACTCTGGTCTCATAATAAATTAAGAAAAAAGGAAATGTCAAGTTATTATTTAAATACATATATATATATATATATACAATAGACCTATTCAAAAATATACTTTTATTTTGAATTTTGATATGTTTCCGCAATTTTTCCCATGCTTTAAATGTGAGAAGCTCAAAAATCATTTTTTTAAGGGATCTAAGTATGTCTTATATCCTGCCTCATCGGCTTTAAAGTGTTTCCAAAATGCATTTTTTAATGATTTTACGTAGTTTAAGAACAAAAAGTATAGATAAAATACATCATTGAATGCTAAAAAAGACATTAAACTATAATATAACCAATTTGCAATAATACTTTTTACATATTTTATTATATAAGTATAAAGATTATCAATTTAAATTAAGGTAAAGAGAAACATATAGGTGCACTGACCATAGTGCTAAAATTGTATATTTCTATCTACCAATGTTATTATCTCTTATATCTAGCCATTTTTTTGCAGAAACAATATAAATATTTTCAAAAGATGATACACTTACCTCTATTTCTTATTTCAGAATATTTTTTTAAATACCGATTTGAAAATCAAAATGGCATAAATTTTATATATTTTCTTTGACTTATATAAATAAAAACGTAAAAATCACAAAAAAAGGGATTATTTATATTATCCATTTATTTATAAAAGGCATTTTTTTTTCTCCAACAATCGAATCATTACCTATTATATTCTACAGCTTGAAAGTGATACTCTCTCTGCTTGAGATTTTCAGTTACTGTGTACTGCCATCATTTGTATTCCTCTTTCTACAATACCCGAGTATAATGTAAATAATTGTTTCCTTCCATGTAGTCTTCATTTTTGACCATGATGCAACAGGCATTAATATCTAATCTGACCGTATATATTCAGTGTGGCTAAAAAAGGACGCGATTCTGGACCAATAAGATTATCTAATTTAGTTTTTTCTGTTATAATCTCAAATATAGCGTTGCTTCTTCTTAAGCCTTAAGGTTCTTTAGTCGAACATCATTTTAGGGATATATTCCTCTTTTGATCACCCTCGAAAAAATTGCTGAATAGAGCCAACGGAACCAACTCCTGTGTCAAATACCACATATGATTATGAAGCTTCTTCATGACAACCTTTGCAAAATCATTGTCAATTCTTCTTAACAATAACATCTCTGGGAAAATTTCAAGTCATCTACAGGAGCATGCGCTGCAAATGCTTAAGTCATCCACATTGGCATTTAAAACAAAGTTAGAAATTTGTCCATCCTATCCAGCTTTTTCATTGTACCTGTAACATATTGGCTTTCCTCAATTAATAAAACCATCTTTTGAGCGTATATATTTATGACTATCCATCTTGCTTGATGAATTGTTCTTGGTTTCTTCCAATGAGAACCTAGAGAAGAAGTGAAATTATAGTGAGTTTTTCCATTTTTTGATTATCAGCTCTTGAAGATGTGTCTGATTAAAAAAAATTATTCTAGTACATCCATTTCTCCTTGTCGTGTTTCAACCAGGGATTTTCTAGAAACTGATCTTTCCTCAACAACTTTTCCCAAACTGACCCTACAACTAACTTCAGTATATGCTGCGTACATCCTAGATAAAATATTTTGATGCCCAACTGATTTTATAGGAGCCTCGCGGCTCCCTTGTGAATTCTAGTATTAGTGGAGTTGGTCCCAAAAACCAAGGCAGTAATCCAGCCTTGATTATTTATATATTTAATAGATCTATTGGTACATTGGCTCGGCATTCTTCTTTTGAGCTTCAAATCGCTAGCACTCCAAAAAGTTTTTCTTCAGTATATCTGGGTTGGATCCATGAAAATTTCTTAACATTTTTATATCTATGTGTAGTGTAGCATATGAAGGAGGATCTTCAAAGAATAATGACAATTATGTTAAATTAATTTTATGTCTTGAGATCATCCTGTTTTGGCAAGTAGTTGATATAAATACAATAAAAATATCTAGGTTAGCCCTGCAAGATTTTTCAGGCGGCAAAAACAAAGCCTGTGTATCTGTTGTCAGATTCCTAAATCATCAGCATAATTGGATATTATTTCATATTTTTTGTGCGTGGTAAGTCATTTGCAGTGTAAATCACTTTTACCAAATCATTTCATTTATTAATTTTCACTAATAAAAAACAAACAAGTTGGTAAACTATTTTATTAATGACTTAATTAAATAACTTCTTGGCGTAATTTTACGCTTTTATAAAAAAAAATGTAAGAAAATATTTAAAATAATATATGATTTATATTCAAAAAATTATTTTAAAATAAGAAATTGAGGTAGTTGAAGAGTTTTTTGAAAATATTAATATTGTTTCCACAAAAAATGGCTAGAAAATGACATTGTTGGATGGGAGTATACAATTTGAATACAGCAGTCCAGACACCTAAATGTTTCTCTTTACATTCGTTTCATTTAAAAATCTGGATAGTTACATAATTAAATATATAAAAAGTACTATTCAAAAATGGTTATTTTATAGTTCAATGTCTTTTTTAGCATTCAATGCTGTGTTTTATTTATACTTTTTGTCCAAAAAATACGCAAAATCATAAAAAATGCATTTTGGAAAAACTTTAAAGCCCATGATGCAGGATATAGGGAAACTTAGATCCCTAAAAATATTTTTGAGCTTCTCACATTAAAGCATTGGAAAAATGCAGAAACATATCAAAATTCAAAAAAGTGTTTTTTTATTAGGTTTAATGTACATATATACAGTTTAATATTCTATAGATGTATTTTAGTAAACTATAGACATTGTATTCAATTTTTTTGAAATGTAGTCAGTTAACATAAAAAAAAACCTGAAAAAATCAAGAAAATAAAAAAATACCAAATGTTTTTGTCTTGCTCCATATGTATATTAGGATGATGCAGTTACCCCAACATTATCAGAATCAGCAAAACCTAATTTTGGTAATGAAGTTAGATAAGTGAATTCAAAATTTTAGCAAATTTAGTTAACGCTTACCTCTAGCAAAAGTGCAATTTCTAAACGTGTATGAAACAAACAAAAAATTATGGGTTTTATAAACACATGTTGAAAAGTAACATATTTCTAAAATCAAATAAATATTGTCTTGCATTCTGGTTTTTTTATTTTTCACTTTCCTTGATTAAATCAAGCAATACGTGATCGCTTATTGAATAAAAAAGACAATATTAAAGTTATAATAATAGTTGTTCCTTTTTAGTTATTTTCTTTTTTACTATTTATCATCTTTATATAATAGCACCATTGTTAATAATAATTAAATTAGAACTACTTTACGCATATAAATACATAAATAATTTGTCGATTTTTAAACACAAACTACTTTTTTTTGCTCTCTGTTTCTTTGATTTGGTAGGGAATATCTTGAAGAATGTCTGTTGTTGTAGATTTTTTGTCTTAAAATTAGTAATTTTGATACGATATATGTTTCGATGTCATATGTATCTTGCTTAAAAATAATACAAGTGTTGCGAGTTCTTCAGTGAGTTACCACAAATTTGCTTAGAATGCCTTGATTGCTTCATCTACACAAGTTTATAGATCTTCATATAACTGATCAAGTTATTGACTGGTATGAGATTAATCGAAGGTGCTCCTGAAGGAAGTGGATCTGTAAGCAACGAAGAAAGGTAACCAAAAATAAGAAATCGTATAAAGCAATTAAGTTTCTGCTGCTGTCTAGTCACAAATACAGTCATTTTAGGTAATTCTTGACTATATTTTTGCTGAACATAGATCTTTTTATAGCATAAAGAAGCTGAAACATCCACCTTGCTTTGTGTACGGCACCAGGTCAGATGAACAGTCGAAACCTTCATCCTTTCCTTCACTTATGTAGAGAATTACCAGGATAACCATTTCCTTTAACCCCCTCTAACAAAAGTCTCAGTGGACAACGTTTTGCAAAGCTAAAGGATATCTTCCTATTCTCTTATAGTCTATAGTTCAGAGATGGATAATTGAGGTCCTTGATATCACAACGTAATAATGACTAAGCCTAAAGATTAGTTTAATCCAACACTGAAATATGGACCAATGCTACTAATGACCAAAGTTTGCCCTTTGAATGAAAATTCTTAATCTGAGTAAACCTACTTGAAACCAAAATATGACAACTTATACAGTACGTAGTAAAATTTGACATGCATATGGTATGTACTAGTAGTTTTATTTGTATACCGGGTACACTTCGTTTTTGCTACATAAATCAAGGTTTTTGGGAATCCAATAAAATTGTTCTGGTCAAATTTAGGAAAATAAAATAAAAATAGATCTTTCTAAGTGCCTTAGAAGCTGGGAAATGCCAATTGAATGTGACCAACACATTTCGGTCCGTGTACTTTTGGACGCTGGCAAGAAACCAACAGAGATTACAAACCAGTTGGGGATCTCCAGGCTAATCATCTATGCAATTATGAAGTCGGAGACGGTGAATAGGAAGCTCAGGTTGGATGGGAAAATGAAATTGAATCTGAAAGAAGTCAAGGAGGCTGCTCAGGCCTACCCTTTGAAGTCGATGCGGGAGACCGCCAAGGACTTTGGTTTTTCGGACTGAAGCGTCTACAGGACCATCAAAAAGGCTGGAAGCAAGAGCCTTGCGAGAGTAGAGAGGCCCCTCATAATACCAGCCATGAAAGAGACACATCCCAAACGTTGCAAGGCTCTTTTGAATGACCTCAAGAAGGCCAAGGCCAGTCTGGTTGTGATCTTCAGTGATGAGAAGACATGGACAATGGACCCCGTGCCAAACCGACAAAATGAAAGGGATATTTGTCCCTGGGGGAGATTAATGAGTCTCTACAGACTCTCACTACCGCAATGCCCCCTGCATCTGTCATGCCCCTAAGCTTTGTGGCCTTAGATGGCAAGGCTATTCCCCTCTTCTGGTTATTGGTCGGGCACAGGCTCACAGGGGCCGACAATATGCAGGCCTTGGAGGAGAAAATGTTACAATTTTACATGAACGTGGTGTTCCAGCAGAATGGTAGGCCTGCACACACGTCCAAAAAGGCCCAGAAGGGATTGGAGGACAACTTTTTCAGGCCAAAAAAAATGTGGGCCCTCTATTCAAAAGTTGACTACTGACTACTGGAAGCCATACTGACTACACTAATGTTCGATGTAGCCCCCCTTGACAGCAAAGACATCATATCAGTTATTTTTATCTTATTGACATACGCTATAATAAATGATTGCTGAAACACATCTTCATAAAGTTCTTGATTGAAAGTGTAAAGATTGTTTCGTCGCACCCAGTATATGGTCAATGGATGATATTGCAGAACTGTAGAAAACGCTGCTTCATTTTGACGGTGATCTATAATTTGAGAGGGGAGGGGGTGGAGGGACTGCAACACTCTAAATATGGTTTTTTTTCTTGTTAGAATATAAATTCAATATTTACGTTCTAAATTTATATTATATTAAAAGTATAATTAATAATAACAAAAGAAGAAAGGTTTTCCTTTTTCTATTGTCTGTACTGAAATTGAATAAACAGTCTAGGCGATCACGTATTGCTCTTTACAATCAAGGATATTAAAGTTACAAAAAAATTATAAAACATCATAATCTTTTTTTTTTTTTTTCATAGAAATATTTTATTGTAGAATATATTTTTAATTTTTATACTTTATATGTGTTTAGAAACTGCAATTGTGCTAGAAGTAAACGTAAACCAAATTTGCTAAAATTTTGTATTTCCGTATTATATATCAAGTTATTGTACCAAAATTAGGCTCCGCTGATTTTGACAAGGATTTATAATTTCGAGGTAACTGCATTACCCTAATGTATATATATACAATTCAATACTTAGTAGACATATTTTGACCAATTATGGGCTTTCATTTTAAATTTATATAATGAAATAAGATACACAAAATTTAACTATAGGTAAAAACTTTAATTTGATTTATTTTATTTATTCTTATTTCTTTTCCTATAATAAGTGCAATTTGCTATATCTTCAAATTGTAAATGAGATTAATTTTTGAAAGAAATTGACGATTATTTCGTCGAAATTACAAATTTAATTTATACTCAATTTTGAGAAAAATCATAACTAGTTTTTTTTGTTGACAGTTCTCATATTTCTTTGCATTTTTAAATGATTTAAAAAAAAAAAGGATTAATAAAAAAATTAATTCAATATTTTGTAATGGTTAAATAGTTAATATAGTATTTGAAAAAAAAAACTTTTATGTAAAATGTTTGTGTTCAATAAATCATAATACAAATTAGCATTTAAATTATTTACTTTGAGGAAGTTTATCATGGTAATAAATTGCTTTTTCATTTCTACAGAAGTATATCGTTTTTTTCCTTTTAAAATGTCAAATATATGTAAATTACATTATCTTAAGAATATTATCTTTTTATAGGAAAATTACAGTGGAGTTGCCAAGACTCGTCTGCGTTTTATTCCAAATATTTCAGATGATGGACGTTACTTGACTTGTCGAGCAGAGAATCCAGCTTTGATGAATACTGCCATCGAGGATCAATGGGCCATCAAAGTTCACTGTAAGGGATTTTATTTACTAAACCTAGAGTTATAAAATATTAGAACTGATGTGAATATTTTTGTAGTTGGCAATCTGAACAGTGTTATTTAATTTTTCAAACTGATATTATTATTTTTAAGTAAAAAATATATCACTATAAAGTTTGCTAATTGAATCAGGATAGTAACACTGTTTTTTTGTTATTGGACTCAGGTTATATTTGAGAAACGGCCTCGGAGTAATTCCTTGCTAGATAAGGAGATTTGTTTATATTTTCTCTCTCTCGTAGGTGTTGCAACAAAAAGGGTAAAATCAATCCCTCGTGACACTATGAGCGTTGTTTTTCCTTGTTCATTATTACTTATTTCGTTAAATAATAGAATCAATTTTAAAACTAAGTAAAGATGTACGTAATATATTGCATTGAAATGAAATTATTAATATTTTTTCCTAGATATTTGCAATGCGTTTAATACATATATTATATATATAATATGGCTTGATAAAAGATCGACATTTTTTATAGAATATTCCAAAAGACCGACAATTGAGGACTGAAACTCAAAAGGATCGGTTCCGCAGACTAGACTGGATGAAATAAATAAGGACATACATAAGACCAATATTGACAGCAAATTATTCTTCAAATGGTCAAGGTTACCATGTCAATTTTCAGTTTTTTTTTGTTTTTTTCAAAATACTGATAGTTCATATGATTAACAACTCTAAATATTCCTACGTATAAATTTTTTATTTTGATTAAGAGAAAGATTTTTTTTTTTTTGGCACAAGTTGTGAAATGAAAGATTATGGAAGGAAATTTTTGTTTTCAAATGCATTTTAGTTATGAAGGAATTGAATGAATTGAGTAGTCTTTTTTCTCATCCAATCGTAGCTCCATTTAAAATATTTTTATATATGTTTTACATGCATTGTGAATTTTTAATTTTACCTAAAAACATTAGTTTGTCTCCTTAACACAAATAAATTGCCTTTGAACGAGGTTTTCAGGTATTGAGTTGGATAACAGAAAGAACCAGGGACTTTTATGAGTTCAATAAGAACTATGTATACATTATTATTTTGACACAGATCTATTAGACTTAATTTTTTTTAATAGCTTTATAACATACTAAAAAAATTAATTCATACAAAAAACATTACGGTCAATCCCAGAAGGGTAAGTGGGGAGATAAATAAACAATTATATTTATCAGAAAAAGTTTTTTTTTCTTGTTTTTTTCAAAGGATAACTAACGAGGTAACTAAACCGTGGTTTAGTTTAAATTTTGTGTTTATATTACGCGTTAATGTACTTATAGCATATATTTATTGTAATTGATATACAGTTAACAACATCCAAAAAGCCATGACGATTCATCATACTAATTATTTCCAAACTTAAACTATATATATACCAACATGTATTCTAGGTGTAGTCCTAATTCTGTTAATCATTAAAGATAACATTACTTTGAGACCTTTTTTTTTAATATATCTTCTATTACAAATAACGGTCACTTGATGTAAAAAGTGTTTATCTAAAAAACATTATACATATTTGAGTCAATTATAGAATTTGTGTTCAAATTTCTTGGATTATTTAAAATATTCAAGGTAAACATAGAATAGATCCATATAGTTTTGGATTTTTAAATGTAGGTATTCCTCTAAATTTTGTGTACCAAACTTTCAGATCCAGATCTGAAATGAAAATTACAAAGTATTTTGTAATAGAATAAGTTTTTTAAGATCCGTAAAAGTTCGAGTACCCTAAGTTTCTTCGGATCCCAAATAATAAAAATTTACATATACCGTATCCGAGTATTTCAGATTCGGATCCATGACCTTTCCTATCTTTATTATACAATGGTTTAAAAATTTTGAGATCTGAAAAATCCTTGAGATCTTTTTTTAAGATCTCGTATCCTTTGGGATACTTGTTTATTTATACCGTACCTGATCTAAGCCCAAAACCCGTCCTATCTCTAATCCAAGAACGTTAACTATAATGTATAGCTATAATTTGATTTATGAGACTTAATGTGACTCCGATATGGTCTATTAATCACATCTATCAATTTCTTATTATTTCATTGTGTCAATGAATTTTTGGCTACATTAAGTGTAATTTGCAAGTCCTCCAAAGGATTTATGAGAATAATTAGAGGAAAAAAATATTGATAGTTTGTTGAATAATATAAATGTAACCCATACTCCATTTTGAGAAAAATATTCCTTGATTGTTTTTGTCTTAACGGGCTAGAGATTTTGGTATGTTGGTAAATTATATAACTAAAACTTTTATAAAAAAACTTTAATTATTTTTCACAGTCACAGTCAAGAACCAAAAACATTAATACGTCGAATGATGCGTAAAATTTAATTTATTTAATTAATTTATCTTAAGTTATGATATTAAAAAAATAAACAAAACAATGCATTTCGAGCTTTGAAGAGCAATTAAGCTTATGTTCTAATAAAGTTTTGCACATTAAAAAATATAATTATGTATATAATAAATGCAAACATTAAAAAAATATTCAAATAGTAGAGTATTAATGTTGCATTTATGTCGTGTTGAATATTTTTCCCCCTAATTGCATACAATCAAAGTATAGATTTGAGTAAATAAAATTAATAATTTATTGAATTTATTTATAAATTTTTTCATAACATATGTTTGATAAAAAAGAAGAAAAAATTTGATGTAAATTGATCCATTTTTTGTAATGCAATTTACAAAATAGTCAAGTAAAATTTTAGATAATCGCATTTGATTCAAAAGCAAGAATGTCTAACGCCCACTATATAATTGCGTAGTCAGAAGTTTCATATTTTTATAAATTAGAAACTTTTGTTCTTTTCTAAGCACAGAAATTTATTTTTATTTTAAACCTGTTAAAATTGAAGATATTTTATATTTTTTATTTAGGAATTGAATTTTTTTAACATTTGGCTACTTTTACAAATGTTTATATATAAAATGATATAACTTTCTCTGAAATTAGCTTAAAATTTTAGTTTGAGTCCTCTTTTCAAAACTGGACAAAATAGCTTATATATTTCAAGAATAGATAACTAGACTTTCAAAGTGTTAAATTGTTTACTTCAATTTATTATATCACATTATACCAAATGGTTGATAAAAGACGGTAAATACATAACAAAATTAAAAAAAATTGCTAGGAGGTTTAAATAGATGTTTTTTATCCAACCAAGCGACACACAGACTCATAAATATAATTCATTACACGGTTTCACGGTTTCTTTTGGAAAATAAGAAGGAAACAATGTCATACGCCAGTCAAGTGGATAATGTTCTCAATAATTGAACAATTTTTGCACGCACTTATTTTGCAGATTCTCTGAATTTTTTTAGAGCTGCAAAAATTAAATTGATGAGGCCGAAATGAAAGAAAAAGTTGAGTCTTTTAAACATTGGACATTTTTTGGAAAAGTGTGGCCGACTACACAAATTACAGACAAGAGGAAGAATTGTATCGATATTGAAAAAAGTACATGGGACAAACTATAGCCATTGGAGACCAATTACTGTTCTCAATTAGTCATATAGGATTCTCTCTAGAGTATTGGCTAAACAGATGCAACCAATTTTCAACAAAAAAAAATTAGGATTGAATATAAAGGATTTTTATAGAATAAGAAAATTTCCGATGTTTCACTCAATATTGACACAGTGAAAAGTAGGAAGAAGTTTGGAGCAATAATAGCAATAGACTTTTGCAAAGCTTTCGATTCTATTTCAATTAGACGAATTCTTAGATTTGTAAAAATGTTTCTTCCGCAAAGTTTTTTTAACCCCGTGCGTGCCGCTATATAACGGCATATAAAAATATATATAAAATACACCTCAGCTCCACTTCTTTTCATTGCTGTACTCAAAGAACTCGTTTTAGGAGGTACAAAGGCTTAGAAATTAGCTATAGGGATCTCAACATATTATTGATTTATATGCAGATGATGTAACTTTAACCTTAGAAGCGAATTCTGAGTCTCAGGTAATTGCCAGAATAAAAGTCATACTGAATTATTTTCGGAAGTTTCAAGAAAAAACAGGAATGGCTGTGAATAAAAGTAAGACCTTTATTTTTTCTTTAGGTTCTTGGAATTATGTGTATAAAATGGAAAAGCAGTGTTATTCATGAAGATAACTGCAACGAAATTAGGACCTCCGTCCAAAAAAAAGTTATTTTTGAAAAAAATTCAACCTCCAAAAAAGAGTTTGTTACTAACTTTAATTTTATAAAAGGCTACAGCAAGTCCGCAACTAGGTAAAAAAGCTATTTTAGAAGAAGACAAATGGCTTAATGATTTGTTTTATAAGAATTATATCGAAACCATGAAAAGACCTAAATCCCATACAGGTGGTGGAGTGGCTCAACTATCTCGTATCGTCAAAAAATTTACTCCAAAACTTTTGTGGGTATTTCAAGAAATTCAGTAGTAGAAAGGAGAAGAAGTATAACGAACCGAGAACTCTACATTTGACTTATGATGGGGACTAATCTGCCCAACAAAATTACATCTTTGATCTCTTTAGTTTGGGGCTTAGCTCCGAGAATAATTTGGATGCTCACCACTGCATATAGAAATGACTCAACCATTGATATAATTCGGCAAAATATAAATAAGGTTTTTTTTATAAATTTAAAGGACCCCTCAATTTTAGAAGAACACGCAATCAAACGAGATATTTTAGCTATTCATAATTTAAGTTGGGAGTAATTGCTCAACAAGGGTAGAATAAAATTTAACTGTGAGTGGACTCTGGGAGCTGCATAGTAAGCGTTTGGGCCTCCCTATGTGTTGTAAAAGAAAATTAGTGTCTTCTCTGAGGAGAATAAATGATGACAAAAAGTTTACTGTGCAGTTGCAAATCTCCACAAATTGTATTAAATATACTAGGCCCTGCAAGGACTGTGGAAAACTATATAATAACACACTTCATGCGTTTGTGGACTGCCCTGCAATCTATATCCTGAAATTTTTGTATCCATAAATCTAAAAGGGGTAACGAATGCGGAAGAAAAATATGTTAAAGGTCTTGTTCTTTTTGGAATTTTAAAGAAGAAGGGTGAAACTTTTGATATAACAAGGGATTGACTTTGCAATTCTTAATTGTAAAGCTCTCGTCGCCGGCCGACTAACTAACTATCAGCCTATTCAGGAGAATGAGTTGAGAGGCATCTTGGCAGCTTCAGCTTGCTATGTCTTTCTCACAATGAATATTTATAAAGCAGGATGATAGTCATGGAATTTTACAGGGGAAGAAATCTGGTACCTTCCATCAACTTCACATAATACCGAAGTATTTTAAAAAGGTTGTTAAGAAATTTAAAAAAATAATTATCATAATTTCTAATTTGCATGATTACTGTTTTTTTTAATGATTGATTTTTAGAATATTAGTTGAAATTCTACGTCGGGGCATTAAGTATAAACTATAAGGTTTATTTAAGTACTTTTTATGCAATTGTTATGTTTTATTTATATATATTTATGTTCCATATAATATATATAAACCAAATAAAGAATGTTAAAAAAAACCCAACGAATTTAAGTTTCAATTGAAGTAATTAAAAATTGACTACATTGTTACAAAAATATTTTTCTCCAAAAAAGTACATTTGTCTAACAATATCAGTTTTTACTCAAGATATTTTGAAGAAAAGTTGAAAAACTATGTTCGTTTTTTTCACAATAGTCTATATTTGACTATTATGTAAATTTTGTGGTGATTGAGAAGAGGGGATGCTACAACTCCCTCCAGTCTTATTCATTTAAAAAAAATGATTTGTCACTTTTTGTTGAAGATTTTTAAGAATCAATATAAAGAGCAAAACATGATATCTGTCTTATTTTTACTAATAATATGTAAAAGTACATACAAATAAAAGCATCAGACTTTTGTAAAAATAGAAAATAGTTCGTACTACAGGCATTTCTTTTTGGTATTGAATTATATTTGAGAGTACTATTGATTTTCCTGGTAGAATAAAAAACTATTGAAAAAAATAAACTTATATTTACAAAAAAAAACATCCTATTGTAATATGTACGATGATTTGAGTGTAGTATGCGTGAACCAGATCCCAATCTGAATTTATTGCTATAGAAAAAATTTATATGTACATTCTATGAATGTACATATTATTTGATGATGACAAGAAATCCCTTCTTTTATCAGGGAATCAAATCACCACATAGAATGTATAATACCTCTATGGTTTTGACAATGATCCAAGGTTATACTTTTTATCCATGCATAGATGTATGACTCCAGACAAGAGGAAGGGATAAAATGGGAACAGGCAAATGAATCAGTTTATAAGCCCATGTAGATCAAGTGGAGAAACGTTTCCTCTCCATTAATCTCCTTTGATGGATTTTTATAATTTATCAAATATGATATATATTGCTATATGCTATAGGTACAAACTTATCATTATATACCTTTTTTCCACAAAAAAATTCTAATTATTTATTCCTTCTTAATCAATAACAACACATGATTCAATTTTGCTTATAGTTTCTACAGATAATCCTGATTCATCAGGTACAAAAAATCCAAATCATTTACCTTTATTACTGTTTTATTATGGACTTGGTAATGTATTGTATGTACTTTAAAATTGATTTATTCAATCGTGTACATATGTTGTATCCTTATAGGTAGTTATTTGTACAAACAAATTTATGGTTTTATTGCAAATCTTCTTCAACTCTGGATTCTTCATAAGATATTGTAATATATCAGCTAAATACATTATTCTTGGTTGCCATGTTTTTAGGTACAATTTTTGTAAATAATGAAAGCACATCAATTTCACGGTATTACTATGGCTCTCAAAAATGAATCCTTGATACCCAGTCATTTCGAATGGACTGTTTTGATATATACAAAAAAACATTTTATGTGAAGTATTTATGATTTTGCTACATAAGGTTATTTTAACTGGGGTTTCTAAAAAATATATTCAGAAAAGAAGTTTCCTTTTGAAAAACTCTAAAAACAAATGTCCGAGAAGTAAAAAAAAAAAAAAAAAAAAGCTAGAATGATTTTTCTCAAAAATGAATTGGATTACAATTGTATTTTTCGACGAATTATTGTCAATATATTTCAACTAATTATGGTTTGATTAATCCTTAAAGATGCCAAAAATTTCACAAAAACTATCAAAAATTAATGAGATTATTAGAAATTGATAGATTATGAATTAAATTTATGTTTTTTTCAAATCAAATGCAGGTTTTAAAATAAAATTAAAGTTCTTAGATATGTTAACTTATAGCATGAATTTGAATACAAATCCTATATTTGGCAGATGTATATCTGTGAAACATTGGCCTATATTTATAAATGTTATATCAAATAAAAGAATGAGTATGGAATTACTTATTTTTGATTTCGTGTAAGATTGTTTTTGTGTTAAATCACAACATATAGCTATAATCCGTTTAGTTTAGACAATATTTCTCTGGATATTATTACAATAAGATTTTTATTTACAATCTCTTTTTGGAATAAATCCACCATTTACATAAATACAGAATGTAAATGTTACTTTGTATATTGTATTGACATTCTCCAACCGTCCAATATATTTGCAAAAATAATTACTTGGATGGTGGGGATTATTACTGTACAAATGTAAAACGGAAAATTATTTAATCACGCCTAAGATTTTAATTTCTTTTATTCTTAAACAATCGAAAATCTAGGTTCTGTTTATTTATGACCAAAAACATTCAAAGTACAAAAAAAAAGGCTACTCTTGTTTAGATAAATTTTATATATTATCTTCACCCTAATGTTGGTATTTACAAGCATACACCAACATACGTATATTGTAAATTAATTAAATGAAAATCTTCAAACTTTGGATTTTGAAGCAACGACAACAACACCAAACCATATTATTCAAATATTTACTTTGACTCTGTTTGCCTCTCACAACATTATTAAATATACTTTTTTTTTGGTCTCTACGTATGTAAACTAAATATATATATTTTTTTAAATTATTGAACTAAATATAATCATTTGTTTATTCCTACAAATTGATATAAATTACATCAAATACTTTAATCATTCTTTGAAATCGCTTTGAATAACAAAGTAACTAACAATTTAAATATTATTTTAAATAAAGAATTAATGTACAACCAATTAGTTTTGTGTTAACTTGAGAAAAACTATGACTAGTCGTTAATGTTCGATTTGAGTTACTTGCCTACTTATTATTATATTAAATACTCTAAGAAAGAAGTGATAACCGTTTTAATGTAAAAAATATAGAAGGTTGGGATTTTAAATCCAGAACAAGTTTAGACCTCAATATCTAGGCAACTGTAAGATGAAAACTCATGAAAGTTGTATCATGAGATTAAGGTGACAAAACTGTATAAAAAAGTTACAAAATTTTTGAAAGGTCTTCGAAATACGAACGAATACGTATGCCTATGTTCAGGGTGCACGCCCAAGGACGTAAATGACTCCATAGATAATTATGCTAGAGAACTTAAACTGATGTTAACAAATTAGGTGTTTTGCTAGAATTTTGTATTGGTACAGTTAGTCCAAATGTGTTCATTGGAACCCTATTTATTCCCAAAAAAAATATATTTAAGATCTTTATGATTAGAGTAAAGGAAATTGGCATCATAGCTTTCCGAATCGGAACCAATTGGACTACTATGTGGTGGATGTCTAGGGGAGAAATTCCAATAAACCTGCACATAACAATGTTGACTCCTTGTTGGCTTTCATTCATGAGGCAGTTGCCAGCATGAACAATAATTTTCTTATTGAGGCCTGCACCAGGCTCAGTCCAAGTTAGACGCTTGTAGTTGAAGCTATGGTGGGTTTGAGTGACTATGGACAATTAGTTTGTTTCCTCAGAGATATAAAGATCCTCATTAGAAAGTTGTCATTGTTTAGAAAATGATTTAGGGACATAAGTACCACGAAACTCAAAACATTTGTTGATATTTAGTGATAAAAACATTACCAACTCAATAACTTATTATCAAGTCGAGTCGTTTTTATTTTTAATTTGGTAGTCAACTCACCACTATGTTGAATCGAGATTGAAGTTGATTCAATAAATGTTCGAGTCGATACAACACTACAGCCATTTTATTTTAAAAGAAAATTATTAAGTATGGCTTTTACGTATATGACAGCATTTATTGACTTTAAGAGAGAAAAAAAGAGAGGATTTCAAATATATATTTGCTGCATTATTGACTTTTTCCTAATAATATTCTTGCAGGCTTTTCTACCTGCAGGAACCACAAATAACTTTCTTTCATGTTGTTAAGAAATAAAAAACCAAACAAAATTCATTTATTTTTTGATTAACATCTGCAGACTTGTTCACTTAAAAGAACTAAAAGACTGTCTTTTTATTGTAATATATTAAATTATATAATTAGAAAAAAACTTTATTTTATCTCCCACTTTATTATACAATTTTGTTTGTTATACAAGTGTTTGTTAAACACATAATCATACAACTATGTAAACGTTCAAACCATGCATCATTTTGTTGATAAAAAAGTCTTTAAAAAAAATTAAGAACATTATAAATATCCAATTTTTATTTAAATTGGATAAATATAAATACAGCCCAATACTTCTAGACATAATCCTGTCAGTTACAGACTTTATATTCAAACTTTTGGGACAAGTTGAGCCACTTAAAAAATGTAAACTATTGTTTGAAGTCTTCATTTGATTAATGAGATTAAATTTGATTCCAATATGTCCTTTTAGATCAATTTTTATGACAGTAAGTTTTTGTTTCTTTGAGTACAATTTGCGGCATCTCCAAAGGAATATTCTGAATTTCCCCGGAACCTACAATATTATTTATTAATTCTATATCAATACATAAATTACATAAAACAATTAATATAATAATAAATATATTTAGAAAATTAATATTTGTATAATATAAATAAATAATATAGGTGTGTTAACACTCCCTACGATAAATAGGTTCTTTTTTTTTTCTTTTCTTGCATATTTGTTTTCTTAACATCACAGTTATGACAACAACAATAAAAAATAAACAGAGATTATACGAATATATATGAACAAGTTTTCTGTGTATATCATATATCCCTAATCTGTAATTAATAAATATTATTTTCTAGCAAAGACTTACCCGACATTGCTCGGCAAAAATAGGGTGCGGGAAATCACATTGGCAATGGTGATTTATTTCTTCTAAATGTTAAACCCTTTTGGTCTAATAATATTTGTATTATTTTGAATTAAAACAAAACATATTGTTTTGATAACTTAAAATATTATTCTTTTTATACACGTATAAAAAAATTGTATATATGAGATGTGATTTTTTTATTTTTGTCAAAAAATTGCCAAATCATAATTTCCAAAGAAAATTGCAAAAAAATATTTGGAATTAATTTTTGCAAAAAAGAAGGAGTAAATGGCATTAATTGGAATTGTAAAGAGGAATACAAACATACCAATTTGTTTTTTGTTTTTTGTACTTGCAAAAGCAAAAAAAGTTATGGATAATAATGTTGTCGAAAAATAACACTCATTAATTGATTCATTTGTGCAAATATTGCAAAAATTATTTAAAAAATGTTTCAGAAATTGAAAATTCATAATTTTATGTTTGAAATTAAAATTATATGTCCAAAATGCATGGTTTTGTGGCATTTCTATTCAAAAATTGAAAATTGACGTTTAATGAAAAAATACAAAATATATACAGACCAAATATTTTTTCATCTAATGTTAATTAACATTAACCCCCTTGTTATATATGTTAATAAATTGCAAACGAACAAAACTGAATGTTGTAAGTCCAATAAAGTCACACGTTTAAATTGAGTTAAATTCTTTAAAATGGATAATTCTATAGTCTTTTGAAAATAACTAATTTTAACAACAGCAAAAACGGGCATTTTTTATAATATAAAATTTGACCAAGGAATATTCATTGCATGAAATGTGCAATATTTATTTTACTTACTTTTTTTTACGAACTAAAAGCTATTTTTTTATCTATTAATTTTAAATTATCAGTTTAATAGTTAATAAATATAATTATTTTAAATTCTAAAGATAATTACAAAAGAATTATTTTAATTCAATTATCTCGTTAACTTTATAACTATTTCACCAATTCCGGATGGTCCTCTAAAATCTGAGCACCTACTTATTCAATAATTAATTAAGGTTGAGGGATTGAGATGAATTTATATTCTGATTTATTAAAGCATAAATAATAAGTTACAGTACCAAATAAAACTGAGCTCTCTAGCTTACGTACATGTCGAGAAAATTAAACTTGAACGTGATCGTCAAATTTCCATTTGCTCACTTTTTTAAAGCGGAAAAAATCTGACGGAAGTCTCCAGGTATTTGGGCATCTCCAGGACCACTGTCTTGGCTGTCAACAAGTTCGAAATATTAAAGATGAAAAAAGGTTCTGTCAAAAGTCCAGACTCTCGCTTTGTGGCAAGGAATCCTCTCTGGTGTTGTTCTCAATCGGATACAGACCCACAGGGTGAAACTATGTGACTGTCTTGAAGAATAACCTATTGCCGTTGGTGCTGGTAAACTATCCTGACGGAAGTATAGTTTTCCAGCAGGATAGTACACCTGCACTCACCCCAAAAAAGGCACAGGAATTGTTGGCAAACAGTATTCCCTTCTAGAACAAATACTTTCTAGAATCCCCCTACTGCCATGATATCAACCTCTTCCACTACACCTTTTGAGTTCATCTCGACAGGGTCAGTCATCCAAACACATCCTATAAGCCACTGTCAGCCAGCACGGGGACGCCATGACAGAGAACTACATCTACAGCGTGTCACAGGCCTTCCGCCACCTGGAAGCCATCATTGTTGCTAAGGGTGGCTAAAAAAATTATTCTATTTTAATTAATAAATTATACCTTATTGAAGTTTAAAGTTCAAAGTTTTCAGTTTTTAATGGACCACCAGGTAGAGGGGAAAAAAGATGTCCAATAAAAGTATCTTATGCTTTGAAGTTAGGTTTACTTTCATCCATGCAAATGGTGTGTAAGTGAAACTCTCATAGCCACAAATAATCAAAAACATCAAAAATTTCATTCAGATTGTTGGTATCTTTAATTTTTTTTTTTTTTTTTTTTTGATGTAATTGAAAAAAATTGATATAAATTTTATTAGATCTATTTTTACATAAATTTTCCCTGATTTATAAGCCAAAATCGTATTTTTAAATACAAAAAAAATGGGTGAAAAGATTTTTTTTATTCAATCCCTGAATAAGAATCTCAAAAGAAAAAACTCAACAATTTGACATACTTTTGACTAATTTTTGAATTCAATATTATTATTTCATTGTGAAGGAACACGTGGGTATAATGAATACAAAGTAACTTAAAGCAAGCTATTCTAATTTACATTATAATTTCCCTTTTTTAATGAAAGAATAGGAAAAATAGGTAAATATATATTTATAAAGAGATAAAAATGAATTCCCTTAGCCGTCTCCATTCAAAAAAAATTTAAATATATCCTAGAGACTCAGCAGCTCTTTGTGATACTTTATCTACATAATAAGGTGAAAATTTAATAGAATTATGATAATAAATATATATTACAAAAAAAAAAACTACAAAAAAAATTATAATTCATGCCTCATTTGAGAACTAAAAAAATGCCAAATAAAGGATCTAATATTTCTTATGGAAGGTGAGTTATTAAAATAGAACAAGGATTTGTAAAATTAGTGTTGGATTGATATATTACCTTAAACTCGAATAAAAACTCAACTTTATGAAAGGCATTTTGAATATTTCTTGGAAAATTCCTCTGTACCACTGACAACAAATACAACAGATGCTAGTTTCTTTCTACAAGAAGAGTTGATGTATTAAAAAGTAGATACTACATAAATATTTCGTCCAAAATTCTCAAAAATCGAATTCGACAGAGCTCAAAATTAGTTATAGTTTTTGTTACACGAACTCAATTCGACTCATAGCTAAAAAGTCGAACTCAATAGAACTCAAAAATATTAAATCGAATCTAACTTAACCGGTCTGTAAATAAAGTATTGTACCACCTTGTATCTATTTACTTCATTTCAATTTTAATGAAGCCAGATGAACTCGTAGAGCGTAGATATAAAGGAAATATTTATTATTTATTGAATATATATTCAGGAACATTATTTTTGAACTTGGTTGCCATAGGTGGTGAATGACAGCGTCTAATTAGGGCCGGAAGGGTCACACATATGTGAGATGTAGCTACAACTAATCCTCCACCACTTCTTATTTATAGAGGACTGGAAGTCGGCAATGTTGTAACATTGGACTGGGCAGGCTTTAAATGCCACACGCCATCAGATGTTGCAGTCGAGTGGGTTGAGGTCAGGGACCTGGGATGACGAGAAGTTGAATAAAAAGTGATTGAAATCAAAATTGTTTATTCTTTTAAGTCAAAAATAGCCTTTTCTCGAACCTCTTTGGCATTCCTCGAGTAGCCTTGCCCAATTTTTACTCGGTAGACCACTATAGGACTTCTTTTTTTTTTTTTTTTGTTAAATCGGTAATAAATATGGATGGGTTGGCCTCAAAAGTGTACTTGGCAGCTTTGGTGGTTTGGTTGACTGGTCTACCGCTTCAAGAATGATTTTTGAGACAGGACCAATCTTCCATCTGCTTGCAAAGGCGGCAGATGTGGCGGTTAACCCTAAGATTATTTAGGATATCCAAAGTGTCTTATCCTTTACCAGAAATGAGCTATATTAGTCCACAATAAATCGTTTGAAAGATAATAAGAGCGGTTTTTTATTAAGGCGAACAATTTTATGATTGAAATCATGAAATGATTGTCCTCAAAATCAAAGTAACTTTATTATTCAATTACAATTATCATTAAATCTCTCAACAATTTTTCCAAAAAAAAAAAGAAGCACCAAATTAAATAGGCTCAGTTATTTTACTGTATCTCTAAAACATCACCAAACCTTTTGTTCGTTTTATATCAACTTTCTACTTCCTCTAATAATTGTTCTGAATTTGCTTGGTTCAATTCAAATTATCCCGTGTTACCCTTTTTCCTGGAGTTGGAAATTGTAATCATTTAATCAAGGGTAAAAAAAAATTATTTTCCAAAGCTGTTATCACTATTCTTTCATTCTTGGTAAGAAAACATCTAAATATATAGTTACAACTTTAGTTAAATGTATGTATGCAGAATATAGGGAATTGACGATCGACATTAGAGTAATACCTGTCAATGTCTTTTGTTCGATATAGAATGAGATTTTGACCTATTTTCTGCCTCAAATGGGTTCTTGTTGTAGTCTAATAACAAGAAAGCTACGTTGCTGCCCTCCAAAATATTTTTTTAATTGTCAGAGTTACTATAACATTTTCATGCTTCTTTTTTACAGTCATTAATATTTACAACTCTATGTATAAGGAATTCAAGAATGTAAAATAGAAAGTATTGCTATAATTAAGATTAAGAATTAGCTATCTACGAAAAGATTTTGTACGTTCTTTTCTTTCTTTTAGAAGATAAGGTTAAAAGTGAGCTAATTAATTACGACTTTAATGATACGGATAGGTTTATTGGTTAACAAAAGCTCATTCAAGTTCAATAATCGAAACATTGAACACAAGTAGACAAATGGGCAGCTGAGATATTGATATTTCAGAGATATTACTCTGGATATACTAAGACATATTTGTATTTTTCCCGAGAGCCTTCCATTATGTTATTAGAACAAAGAGGGAATCTGGAAATGTAATATAGAATATACTAGATCAGAAATGTATATAGGTATACAGACTAGGATACATATTACCTATATAGTAGATACATATATTAAAAAAAACATGATGAACAGATAAACTTGTGATTTGTTTACTATGTACATATATATATATAAAAGTTTTTTTTAGAATTTAATTTGTCGGTTGATTGAATTGAAAGATACAACTTTCATAATTTTTTTTAAATTCATAGATGCTCCAAGAGTCTCACTTCGATTAGGACAGAACCTCAACGCTGAAAACATTCGTACCAATCATGATGTGTACTTTGAATGCGACGTACAAGCTAATCCAACTCCTCTTCGGCTTGAATGGCTTCATAATGTAAGTTTTTATTTTTACAGAATGTGACTCAAAAATGTACGGTCGTATTTGATAAGAAAAATAAATCAAAATATTTGTTGCATCTGTTATTTTATCCCTTTTTAAAAAGAAAAAAGATTATTTTTCGAAGGTTTGACCAAAATTTGACGAAAAAATCTAGATCTCGTTTATTTACATTTGGGTAACAAAACATTATCAAATTGTTAAAGTGTATCTTCCGTCTGTTGGGTACATGGAATAAGCTAAAATGATGGATTAGGAATTTAATGGGTCTAAGGATTTACAAAATACTAAATTATTTGGCTTAAAATATACTAATTTGCCTCTTAAACTGAGAGCTTTAAGACTTTTAAGTTTAAGTAATTAAATGGTCATTTTTGCTTACATAATTTGTATATATTAACATGTAACAGAAAAATAGTTAAGTAAGAAAAAAAATGATTTAACACTTTTATTAAATATTTAAAATCTCTAAAACTAATATTTATTAAAAACTAATTTTTTCGTAGAAAGGAAGGGAAAATAGGAATGAATTTTGTGAAATTATTCTACAAAGTTCATCAAAATAAAACTTTGGTAATTAAAAATATATTTTTTTCTAAAAAAAAATGTTTAAAAAAAACTTTGTTATTGAAGGAGGTCTTTATTTTATTTTTATTTTTATGACAAAAATATTTTGGGTTTTTGGCCTATGTATGTAATAAAATAGGTTATTAACAACAATGGCCTATAAGGAAGAAAAAAAACACTTATTTTTCTGTTGTATTTATAGCAAATTGGATATTAACATCCAAACATCATCATTTATATATGTTGGTAATATACCTTGTTTCAAAATTAAATATAGGAAAACAATACCTACAATTTCTCACTTTCTTTTCCATCTAACTTCTACAGCTTACATACCTAGTGTAATAATTAAAATACTTGTATCAATGAATGTACTACTTACAACCACTATCAAACAGTTTTAGCTATAATGAGATTAATAATTTTTGAATACTCCATAGGGGGAAATCCTAAAGCAAAATTCGGATGCAGGGATCATTATGAGCACTCGAAGCCTCGTACTTCAACAAGTGGATCGCTCTGCTGTTGGAGATTACACCTGTCGCGCTATCAACTCTGAGGGAACGGGTGAAAGCAATAAAGTCCCGTTGAAAATTATGTGTAAGTGCTGCTTTTTTATGCGGAAATTTTGGCAAAATCCTTTTTTTAAATCTTCTTTTAATTGGTCGGATGGAGTTACACTGATTTAGTCTAAGTAAACATCATTGTATTACAATTACTCTATCTGATCTAGGAATCTTTTTTAAAGTCCATATAAATAAAGTATATTTCCTTCTCTAGGAGGCACGAATCTACGCACATTGAGTTCAAGAGAATAATTTCTTCTGTGTGCCTTGTCCCTTGAGCTACGTCTTTCCATTTTCGTTAAAGAACATTTCTCAGAAATGAAATTTGACCAAAAGGGAATTTCAACAAAAAATTATTAAATATATTGACATTAGAGAATATAAACATTTATATTATTAGTAACATTATATTTAGGTAAAATACAACCAAATTCAGGTCTTGTTTTGCCTGTTTACTAAAATTTACATTTATTTGTGTATAATACGAAAATGATAATGAAATATTCTTTATGACTTATTTATAAATACGTCATAAGAAAATTAAACATAATCAAAAAAAATCAATCACAATCAAACTTTTCTTTTACGGCAAATACTTTGAAGTTTCACTATGACATGAATCAAAAATAAGCAACCAATAATTTCAATTTGTCAAATGTATATATATATATAATTCTGATGTCATCTCTGCTGCAGGATAATATTTTTAAAATATTCCTCTGCTGGATAATTTGCTTGAAGGAGCTTTCTTTTAGAATAGAAATCCTTTAAAAAAATTACTCCACTTTTGCTTCAAATTTTGTCATCCTCACTAATTTTTCCATAATAAAAAGCAAATATTCCTTCATTTGGGGGGAGGCTACAGCCACTCCCCCTGCAGACGCTCTTAGTCCGCTCCTGATTGACGTGGAGTTGGCTCCTGTCGTTCACTTCATAGAGCCGCTACGTTTGCAAACGACACATCACTAGTAAAGACACAGCTCGACCCAAGGTTTTGACGGTCTAAAAGCCAGTCCATTCATCATTACTACATATACATACAAAAAGTTTGAGTTACAATAAGTAAACAACAGTTCAATGTTTAAGAAACCATTACATATGAGTCTTTATATTGTATGAACGAGCTAATTTTTGTTGTAACTCAAGGTTAAAAGAACCAACAAACTTTTCAATTACACTAAAAGAAGTTATTTCTTTAGTTTGATATCAACATTTCCGGGACATTGAGATGATGGTCTAAAAAGTAAACCAAAATTGAGATGATTTTTTTTTATTTGGCATATAATATATACACATATATTGCATGCTATTTTTACTTTAGTAAAATATAAACCCGTCAAAACGTCAGAAATATGTTGAAAAAAAAAAAAGTATTCGAAATGATTTTTGGAATATTTATTTCTTATCCATTCATCATTTTTGTATATAACGTAAGAACATGCATGTAAAAAATATAAGCATAGTTTGACTTGATTTTGACGTTTTAGAGTATGTTTATTGATAGAGCCTTTTGCAAAATTTGATTGAAGGTGCATCATTCATTTTTTTAAATCATTTTACATATGACTAATGTAAAAAAGTTATTTCATAGATATATCACAACGAGATTTCCAAACTATTAAACCCTCATAGGTATTTTTGTCGCCTGTTTATTTTTATACTACTCTCATCTTCTTTTCTTTTTTCGTGATTTGTTGAACTCAAATTAAGCAGTAACAGATCCTTGAGAAGGAATACTTTATAGATAAAATAATCCCCTTTCCTCCTTTTTTTTTTTTTGCACAATGAAGGGTTATTTTTCTAATAGTAGAATTCTGATGAAATGAAAGAAAGAATTGAACTATAACAATCTTTTAATGAATGAATAAAGGAACTTTTTCTTTTTAGGTTTTTCTATTAATTTTCTATCAACTGAATAATAATTAATATATAACGGTATCTTCAATCCTGTATACATTCGTTACACTATTGTTCTGATTCAATATCCTATTTTATTTCGTAATATTCTAATTATAAAAAGATAACTTATCGTTGTTCAAAAAAAGGATCGAGAAAACAAAATGCACATTCCATGTATAGAGTATTGCTTACATTAAATTTTTGAAATAAAGAATAATCCAGGAGTTTGGGATATTGGCAAAATTGGCTTACTACCAATGTATCATGAAACATTGTAACATGAAATATAACCTCTTCCTTCTCATCCCTGTTTTCTTATTTAAGTAACTTCAAACTTATTTCGTAGCAAATTTTCTATTCAATTTATAAGTTTCTTAACAGACACGCTGATCTAAATGTGTATTATGTTATTTATATGGTATTTACGTAATAAGATATTCATGTTTATTATTGTTGGATCGGTCTAAAAAAACTTAAAAGACTGCAGTACTATTACTTCAGTACTAATAAAATTTGTAAGTTATAAAATCGGTCCTTATTGGTCTCTTATGATGACTACAACAGCTGAAATGGCACAAATGCCTTCATGTAATTTCAGCTATTCACTCTAACCTCTTTCAAAGTGATAAGATAACTGAAGTTTAATAGGTATGTAGCTTGAACATAAATATTCGTATTATCCGTGATAGTTATGATTCCTTATTATCTTCTGGCCTAGCTAGGAGTAATCAAAACAAAAAGATAGCTAAGACCTAGAACAGATTACCTGACAAATTGGTTCTTGGTAAAAAGATCAGACGGATAAAAAAAAAAAAAAGACTGAAAAGGGGAGGGGGGACAAACAAGAAAATCAGTCCTACCACCGATCCAACACAAATATTTAAACATTCAATTTCGGACTAGATCTTATCAACACATGTTTATTATGAATTTTATTTAATAAAGTGAATTAAAAATTTCATTATTGAAAAAAAATACATTCTTATTAAGGATTACACATTAACTACATACTTTGTGAAACTCGTTGTACACCAACTCTCTCATGGTGGTATGTGAAGAATTAACTTACAAAGGAAAATTATTAAAATACATATTTCTAGTTAAATTATGAGAGATCAAAGGTCACACAAAACGTTAAAAAACCATAATCGACGATAACATTTTATCAAAAAGAGTTAAACAACTGAAATGGTTGTCAACTTTTAAAGGGAAAAATTTAAAGCGGAAATTTTCCCTTTAATGAGTGACTATTCGAGTATATGCCTTTTTTAGGAAAGGTTGAGAGGTACAATGAATAATTTTATTTATTTTTGACTTACACTTTAACAAATAATAAATATTTTTATATATTTCAGACTCCCCTGTGTGTCAAAGCGAAATGGTAGACCAATTAATTGGAGTGACAGCAGAGGAAAGCATTTCGATCAATTGTCGAGTAAGTACTCCCATACTATGTAGAGTATTATTGTACAAAAGCCTTAAGAAACCTTTAGTTATTTTTAAAAAATATATTTTCTACATTTTTTTTATGTATCTTACTTTTTTTCGCAGAATTATTTTAATGGTTAATGTTCTGTTAAAAAAACTAAAAACTTTTCAATGATTGCAATAACAATACCCACAGAATTCATTGTACATATAAATCTATTTATTATTTAATACCTGCATATAACTTTACTCTAAACAATGATAGTATAAATAAGGCGTAACTCAAACATTTACTTCCCTTTAAATAATTTTTTCTTCATCACAAGATTTTAACCCTATTTTTTATGCTAATGATAAAATATAAGAGAAAATCAATATTATTTTGGAATTGAAAAGCAAAGATAGAGAGAACGAGATTTATCTCATATGCATAATTGATTTTTTTTTTAAATTTAATATTACTAAAAATATTTTCGAATAATTTTTCTTCAACACTTGGTGTTGTTCCTTACCAAAAATTTTATATGGAAAAATAGAACAAAAGAGAACAAATGCATCGTCTTAACTTCTATATTCACTAAGCATTTTTTTCTCGTGCACAAATACCTTTCTTGCTGAGGACAACCTAAAAAAAACCTGTTACTACTTGGTTCATTTATTTATTGGTATATTTTGTATTACTAAAAATATTATAGACCTTTTTTTTATAAGATAAGACAAAAATGCGTTTTTTGATTTGCAGTTCCTACATTTTATCCGTTGTTTTTTTTGTATATGAAATTAAACAATAATTATAACAGCCTAGAAAAATATACCAACATTGCTCAGATTGTCAGTAATAAAAAGTACCTCGAATGCGGTTGAGATCATATTTTCTACAACTTTAATAATATGTTAAAAATGTAATATACTTCTTTTCCCCTGAAAATAACTGGGGAATAAATAAGAAAAGGAAGCAAATCTTTGGATTACTTATTTATTTAATGCTCTTCCGTTTTGCTTAAAATTAACTTCCTATTTTCACGTACATACTTATATCTACTTATAAATAACATTTAGAGGCATGACGATACTCATATTAAAGAGGGTTATTTGATTTTTCCTTTCATTGATAAGTAATGAAATGTTTTCTTTTCCTTTTCGTTCCAAAAGATTCTCAAGCATAGGCAAAGAAGGAAAAGATACCACTTACATATCAACAAACCATAAAAATTGTTTTTCTCCTCTTCCCTTGGCATATTTTTAATAAGGAGAATTATAAAATTAAAAAAATATATGAAATCTCTCCAGGTATAATAAAAAATAGACCAATAAAATTGAAAAACCTTGAGAGACAGATTATGATGTTTTAGCCTAAAAAAAAACAAAGAAGTATCTTTCGATATTTCGCAATTTATTGTCTTTTTATCTTATTATTAATAAATGGCAAGTATTTTAGGTTTTTGAAATTAAATCCTGTCCTTTTACGAGTTTGTTTCTGTGGCTCAAAACCTAGTCGACTGTGAAGATCTTCTTGTATGAGAAGATTTTCACAGTCGACGGATGACTCTTCAAGTAATTAAGGACTTTTTTTGCATCTCTCATGCCTTAAGGCCTTCATCCCGTCGGTAAGGAGATATTTTGGAGTTTTGATAAAGCCCTCAAGGCCGATTTTATCATGAAAAGCCATCTTGATATTGATTTCGTCCACGTTGAACTCGTCACCCATGTAGTACATTGATGTTGTTGAATCTCCTTGATCTTGGCCTCCAGGGATTTGAGAAATTTTTCATTTCGCTTCAAACCATTTCATCCACTTCCTGCCTTCCTTTTTGACTCATTTCCCATTCTCATCGGCTTCCCTGATGTTCTGGACTGTCATCACGATTACACCGACAATGTGTGAAATTCTTTTTAGATCGACATTTGCGTCGAGAATATCCGAAACCCTCTGCCTTTTTTATTTCTGTTCACTCATTTTTTGTCCAGTTTTGATTAAATTAAAACAATGCGGAAGAAAAACAACTCATGTATCGAACATTGCTTGAGATCTCATGTGAAACCTTAATTACTGCAACAAAAAAATAATAATAATTATGACACGAAAAATTTCCCGGTTGCACTCTGTAACGAATGCTTTAGCCAAATCTGATATTAATGAATATTCATCCGACTTCTGCTTCTTTTGTTACAAAATGATTTAATTTGGTTATGAATCAAAAAGAACTCTATTATTTCCTTATTCCTCTTCATCTTAATGTTATAATATCAAGACTTTGATTGTGAGTATTTGAGTATAAAATAAATATTCTTAGGGGCTCATCCGTCAAAGTCTACTTAGAAGCTAAAAAAAAACTAAGAACAAAAATATATATATTTCCGTAGTAGCTCAAAAATAATGTAATGGACTTAAATAATTTAGAGTTAACTTTTTCATCTTGAATTTTTAACATCCTTAATATTATTATCATTATTGATAGGATAGAATGTGATTTTTCCACTGTTATTAAGTTTTTTGGAATATCTAAGATGACAATAAAAATGTATGGTATGTAAATGAAATGTTTGAGAGGAGAGCAGCTTAGCAGCCAAAATGTTTTATTAGAATAGCTACATGGAGCTATGAGAAAGCAAGAAAGGTAAACAAAAGTCCCGGATCGTATATTGCATGGACAAAGAACAAAAATGCATCTAATGTAGATCCTAAATTTTACTCTTTGCCTAATAAACACTTATATCTCCCTCGAACAAATCTTTAGTTTTACTCTACAGCATTCATGTGTACAGTCATGAATTCCATCAGTGTATCAGTAATTTGGAAGGAAATACAATTGTAAAATTAAAACTAAAGAAAATTATAGACATTCGACTTTCTTTTGTCTAATGAGTGTATTATAATTTTGGTACACCGCTAAAAAAATTATATATATATATTTTTTTTTTCTGCAATGATATATGATATCTTCATCTAAATACCCATACCTTCATTTTGATGCTGAAGTTAATTATGTTTAAGCTTAACCTTTTTTTGTGGAATATGTTTCTGATTAAAATTGAAATTTAGTTATATTTAAACAAATGAATTTCATTTTCTGATGTTAGCTCCGTTTGATTCCACATTAGAAATAGTGATTTTTTCGGGTTACTAATTTTAAATAGGAAAAATCATATTAGTTTATCTAATTATATTGTTTACTTGATTGAATGATTTCATATAAAAAGTTTTACCTAATGTTTTTTTAGAGTGACATGAATTTTATTTCGGCTGGTTTTGTCTGTTGAGATATTTTAAAGAATTTATTGCCACAAAAACATACCATAACTAATAAATATGTTTAATGAAGCTTGATATCCCGAATTATGGCTACATTTAAGTATTTACTAGAAAATTTTAAAAGGGCTAAGTAATATCCCTAGTTGTAAAGAAGTAGAGGTGATCTTCCAGGCATGTCGTAGCGATGCCTGTTCGAAAGAGTTTAGGAGCATATCCCCTTCCTCTTTTTGGTGTCCAACATTACCTGGAGATTCTAGCTTCAAAAGAACTTTCCGGAAAATTATCTCCATTTTTGAGATACCTAAAGCTCCTATGTGATCTTCCTTCATATGAACTTCTCCCCTTCCTAGCACACTTTGTGACAATGAAAGTCAATCTCCAGGAGCAGAATCCCCTCCATCCAATGGCTCTCATAGGATTACAGCTTGAAAATAATTAGGTTGTTTTTCCAATCTCCTCAGTTCCTTTCAAAGTCGCTTCTCAACCTGTTGTTCAATATTGTTCCAATGGAAAAAGAGTTTATCAAAAAGGAGTTTAATGACGTCTGTATCAAGCCTGATATTACTCTTGGAGATTCTGCGGCTATGACAATTCTTTTAAATGCGTTAGAAACTCCCCTCATCCTTAAGAAACGAAATTACAATTGACATTAAGCTTCTGAACAAATATTTTTTTAAATAAAATTAAGCGGACATTTTATAATTTTTGAAGAAGAATAGTTATGAACCTAAAACTGAAGTGCATCTATTTGACCTCTTTTTAATTCATTATAGTTTAATAGTTTTTTTAGAAATGTAGAAAAGTTACTTTCATGACAGTAGAAAAAGGTAATACTTAAGGTTTGTTGCTGTTCTCCAATAGAATGTCTATTTTATTTTTGTTATTCAAAAGTTATTTCAATAAAAGTAGTAACACATGAATATATCTTAACTTTTAATAGGATGGAAATAACTTTTTGCAACTTTTTTTAACTTTGCTTTCATTACTTTAGCTATTTGAAAACTTTTTTTTTCTTTTTCATAAATATATTACTATAAAAGAAATCACTAGATGGATTCTACTTAAGAAAAATAACTAATGTACTCAGTTTTAAGAACTTTTAAACAATGTATATATTATATACATAGATATGTTTAGTAATAACCATTTTTTTAATGCGTGAGTAAAGAATATAAAAGGAATTGAATGAATTTAAGGATATAATTGGCAAATAAAATTATCAATTAAAGCTAAAAGCATAGTAAAATATCTGTATTTATAATTCCTGACAAATTTTTGCATAACTGAATTAATATCTTACTCCAAAATCAAATAATCTTTCCGAAGTAAATGATTTTTGCTACGGGCTGAACGATCAAAAAACGACCTGAACAAAATTTAAATTACAACTGTATTGTGGTGGAAAAAATAAAAATAATTATCGAATTTTCTTTGATATATTGAATAAAAACTGATTTTGATAATTAAGAATCATAACTTTAGGATCAATATTTGTGTAATAAAATTGTCATTCTTTCATTGTTTTTCCCTTAACTTATATAAAATAAATTATTCATTATTTTGCTATCAATTAGCATAACTTTATCCAAATTCAAAATACATTCATTCAAGATCAATTTAAGATATTATAACGGTAAGTACAATGGAGAAGGTGATGTCTTTGGTCTCGTATTGTAGTATGGGCGTCAATGAAAAGTCAAAGACGTGATCAAACATCGTCAACTTGATAATAATTTATTTATTTATCAAATATTTTCCCTTATTTATAATATTTTTTCTCTAAAACATAAAATCAAAAATGTTTTAAAACACGAGATAAAGAGTTTTTTTTTTAATAACTGTCTCTTTTCTTACTTTTGAATAAAAATCATATATATTATCTCACTGCCATTTATTTTGTGTTTGCTACAACATTAATTCGATATTTAGAAAATCAAAAAAGTTACTAGATGAGATGATTTGCTATGGCAATTAAGGCTTTTTGATTATGTATTAATATTTTTTACTTAACTATTCAAATAATAAGGCCATCGATTAATCAAGACTTTGTATCTCTAAATAATCAGTATTATCATAATTATCCTATATGGTTATCTACCAGATTAAGCGTGCAAATTAAGTATATATTATTTTTTATTAATTTATTTTCTTTGGTCCTTTCAGTTAGTTTTTAATATAAATTTATAATTGTACTTAATTATTTTGTTAAAGTAAGGAATGTGTTAATACATTAATCTATTCGAAATATCATCAGCTTAGTTTTCATCTTTTAAGAGATAAATATACATGGTATTAGTATAATATAGATAAACTTAAAAAAATAACGTCGAATTTACATGGAAGTATTTTTGTTCATGATAACTTTCAAATAATTGAAGAGTAGTGAAAGATAATGTACTTCAAATTATAAATACATATACAGGGTGGTGTTCTAGAATTAAAGTCCCGTTAAGTTCAACGTCTTTTAATTAAGAATATTATTTGTAGATATTTTGTTCCCCAAGGAACAAATATTCCGACAGCGTTTTATCAGAAAATATAATACAATTTAGGTGCAATAATGGCGAAAAACAAAACAATTTTGATATTAGCATATAACTCACAATCTTATACATCAACATGATAACTAACAGTATATTAGCTTATATAATTACTTATTATTAGACTTGCAAACATCTGTAATTATTTTTGGCTACTGTATTGATCCAGACCATCGTAAAATCATCAATAATAATAATGTTTACTTGACTAACATTAAATGGTTGTTCAATTTGAAATATAATTTAATATTTTAAATTGACATTAATACGTGAGCCTGGAATAAAGTGTTACAAATGGCATTTAGTAAACCATCGTCTTAATGTATGAAAAAGTGTTTTTATATATCATATTTGACATACTTCTAACATATAGGTTTGGGTAATTAAAATGTTGGAAATTTAATATTAGAAGTATATCAAATGTGATATATAAAAACACTGTTTTTATATTAAAATAGAGAATTACAAAATGTCACTTGTAACCCTTTTTTTCAGGCCCACGAATAGCAAGAGTAAAAATTTAACAAGGAAAAAGGGAATAATGAATAATTTACTTTAATCTCTGCGCAAATTATATTTATATTTATACTAAATGTACATATTATTCTTAGATTAAAGGAATTTAAAAAAATCCTTTTCGAATCATTTCTAAGCTCCGTTCCACCATCAAAACGATCTTGAATGATGAAGAGCCAATTATAATGTGTTTGTATATATTTTTTTTCTTTTATTTTTCTGCTAATAGGTGGATGCATATCCTCCACTTGTGGCCTTTACCTGGTTCTTCAACAACAGTGATCATCATGAAGAGTTGGAGCAGGATAGATTCAGTAGCGACGGGCTAATTAGTACACTCAACTTCACACCAACAAATAATCAAGACTATGGAACACTATTTTGCCAAGGAGAGAACACTATTGGGCATCAAATAGAGCCATGCACATTTCAAATCGTGCCAACAGGTAGATAAATTAAAAATAATGTTTCATCATCTTTATCAGTGATTACCTTACTTTGGTACCAACATAAGCACATGTTAGAAATTTGCCAAAACACAAAGTAAAAAGATTGAGAACCACTGATCACTGACATGCTAATATAACGAATCGCCTATAAACCAAAAATAAACATTTACTTGGAAAATGTTTAAGAAAAGCCAAGTACGATTATTGTGGTTTATTTAGCAATATCTTTATTTCGTATTTTAGTAAAAAATAAGCTGTTAATAAGTTATTTTGTAAAAACATAATAAATATATTATAAGATAATCATTTTTTAAAGCCTCTAACCGTAAAACATCATGCGTATCATATTTGATACATGAATTTTAGAATCTTCCTTTTGTGCAGTTTTACTATTTTTGGGCTTAAAAAGTGCATTGATTTACAAATATATCGTCAACGGTTCATTAAATACACACAAAAATAAGGAGCTTCTTTATTTTGACACTCCAATGTTGCAATCGTGTAGTGTCTCGAAAAGATGATTTTCTAAAAATTAATAACCTAATTTTGGAGGTGTTATTGAAATTAAATTATTTTTTATAAAGATAAACGTTTAATTAGGCATGTTCAATAAATTAAAAAATCAATTTTTTACCCAAAACACACAAATGGTCGCTTTTTACTTGCTTTTAACGAAAAGTTCTTACAAATTAAAAAGTTTGTTTTTAAAAAATTAAGAGGGTAAAGTCAAAAATAAAAAATATTTGTTGTATGGGTTTATTAATGTGATGCAGTAGTATTTTATAGGAAGTTAATAAAAAAACCTTTGGTTACCAATGTGCAAACTTTGAATTATATTTTTAGTTTAAAAAATATTGCTAATAAGGAATGGATTCATGAATTCATTTTACGTATATTTTTTGAAAAATATACTAACTTATAGTCTATGTACACAACTGTATCAGCTCAATATATGTTATGTATACAAGTACTTACTGGAGGGCAACTTGAAAGCTTCATATTTTGAAAGATGATACAAATTTGGATTCTTAAAAGGTTTTTTAGTATGAGAAAATGAGTTCCTCTTAGAATATTTATTCTTTTAAAAAGGCCAATAAATCATGCTGGTGGATTTATGCTACAATTTTGATGAAGTTAAAGTCGTTTTGATCAGATGGAATAACTTAAATTATCTAGTGAGTAGGTTTTTATATTAGGAAATGAAACATTATGTAATATAATTTTATGTTAAAAATTTAAAATACTACGTATAATCATAGTACGGATATTCTATAGAATGTTTATGTTCGTTTGTGCTGGGTTTTGGTTTGAAAGTTCTAGACCGGTCTGATACCATAATAGTTTTAACTGATTCACTATCTTTGCAATGAGACAACTTTGTAATTTTATTGCAGTTCCTCTCAAAGACTATTTCGAAAGAACAAAATAGTGGCTTTCTAATCATTCTTGTAATACTTCATTACTCGGGATCCTTCACAGCCGACTTACAAATAAGCATAATAATCATTATAAAAAAAATACTTCGGTTAAACTTTGGTCTGGACCAAAGAGGAAAAAAAATTGCATAATTATTCTTCGACGAATACAAACGTAATCCAGACTTTTTTTTAATAAAAATAATTCTAGCTTAATTTTGTGTTGATTTGTCACGTATGTTTAAAGAAATAATGACTTATAATTGTGATTGAATTAATAGGTCGACCTGCACCTTTAAGCGAATGTAAGGTGATTAATCAAAGTTTACCCATTGTGAAAATCGGTTGTCGTGAAGGATTTGATGGAGGACTTCCTCAAACTTTTATGTTGGAACTCTACGAAAAAAAAGGAAACAAAATCCCGGATGATGGTAGTAAAACTGAGAATGAGGCTTCAGGAAGTGAAGAACTTCGAGATATGATACTCAAGACACAGGTCACAAATCAATTTCCACAATTTGAGCTTACTAACATTGATAGTGGCATACCTGTTAAGCTTTTTGTATATGCTCAGAACTCCAAGGGTTCCTCGGAGCCATTTATTATACAAGAAACTTTTGTCAAGCAACGGAAACATGCAGTTGAAGGTAAGTGTCATTTAATTATTTTATTTCTTCATTCTTTTGTAGTTACGTCATTGTCAAATAAATAATAAAACTTCATTAAGAGCATATACATTGCTAAGATTATATTTAGATATTTAAAAACATTTTATTTTCAAACACTATGATGATGCTAATGCATTGCAAGGTTAAAATCCTTAAACTTTTTTTTCAATATGTTTTTTTTAATTAAATGTGCTCTACTTTTAAAGTAATATACAAATAAAAAATTAGTTTCCAATTGAGTGGGAATGAAAGTGCCAAAACAAAATATTTTTAACATAAATCGAATATCTTTTTTAAGTAGTGCAAACAAATAAAAAGCAATAGACGCATCATAAATGTATGGTAACTTACGTTTGAAATTGTTTTGTTGAGTTACTCTAGTAAAAATTCAGGTTACATAATTCCAAACTAAGAACTGTTGACTAGTTTCTTTTAATTTATATATTTTGGGAAATAGATATGGGATACTCTTTTCCCCTCTTTATATTTGAAAAAGGAAAGTGGCAGCTCAACAGAGGCGTTTTCCAATCAATTTGATATAGTTAATGCTGTTATAATGATATGACCACAATATTTTGTGTGCTCTCAACGTATATTTCTTGAACTTGAATAAAATAACATAAAGCAGTAAATATTTCATTATAATTAAAGATAGAAAATGAGCTTGTAAACTCAGTTTGAAGAACGGATAAAAGATATAATGAAGATCACATTGAGTCTACAAATATGAATAATCAAAATATAACTTTGTTAGCTGTTGATTTTTATGCTCCTTTAGTGTTCTGAACAATGATTTGTAGAAATTGAAATATTTATTGGAAAGAAGTAAACATATTCCTACTAAAGCTGTAAACCAAAAGGGGAAAAGCCCCTATTAGCTTGAGTAATTTCCTTGAACCGTTAAATGTTTCATCCCCTTCACAAGATGACGCATTTTATGATACAAAATATAACGATATTTTATTATTTTCCCATCTTCTTAATATTCAATTAATAGGGTGATTTCATTTGAATTTGCAAAGTTCGCTATATAGAAGAAATTCATGACAATTTCAACGATTCCAAAGGACAAATAGGTTGTTGTGTAAATCAATACTATGGAAAAATATTGATGATGTGGTATTTGTTTTGCCACATAGATACATTGGATTCTTACCAATAAATAAAGAATCTTCCAATAGTTAGAGAAAATGAAGTCATTCACAAATTACTAGTTCAGTTCGGTTATTTTTGTAGATAGGTTGAGAGAAACCAAAAAAGATTGTTGTGGTGTACCCTTAGAAAAGTTGGATCTGAAGATAAATAATCATAAGTCAATTTTTTGTAATTATATCATAAATTTGTAATCTGCAGAAAACGTAAACCTTTTCAAACGAATTTCAACTGAGATTATTACAAAATGTCTCAAAAGGAATTATCCATAACGAAGTTCGAACATGTAATTATTCTTTTTTATTAATAATAATTTAGAAATATTGATAGGTAAGAAAAGGCTGTTGATTGATTAAGGTATCTTGTTTTGTTTTTGTTATCAACCGATAACATTTCTTTGTCCCACACACTTTTAAGAACCAACTATCTAACAAATCAAAATAAAACTACATATTATCTATAAAAATATGTAAAAACTACATTTTATTTTGATGGTTGACAATTTGAACATATAATTCTTCTTATTTTATAAAAGACAATATAAAAATATTGATAGGTAAAAAAAGGTTCTTGATTGATTAAGGTATCTAACCAATCAACCAATAACCTTACTTTGTTCCATATGCTTTTAAGAACCAACTATATAACAAATAAATATAGAACTACATATTCCCATATATTATCTATAAAAAAATATGTAAAAACTACATTTTATTTTGATGGTTGACAATTTATTTTAAAAGAGGCAATCTTTACATTTGCAGGAACTTTAACTTTCCTAAAAAATGCTACATTATATTATTGAAAAGTGCAAAATTATAATGCAAAATTTTAATTAATGGAATTAGAAAACACATAAACTATCTCGAACAAAAATCAAGAAATATATAAAATGACCAATAAATATATATATTAATATTATATTTATTCACACAACTCAACGTTTCGTTTACATGCTTTGATACATTTAAAGGTATTGTATTCTAATTTCCAGGATGAGTTGAAATACCCAATATTTTAAACTATTTTTTTAAATTTTCTTTTGATTGATGATAGTTAATTCGTTCCTAATTTGGTATTATTCAAACAAAATATATCAATTTCGAATTATTTTATAGCGTCAATTATTTTTTAGAGCATTAAGTACAATTTTGTGGCGTTTCCAGTGTAAAACTCATATGAGCTTGTTGATAGAAATAAACGATAATTATTTGTCGAAGAATTCAAACTACCCTTTGAGAAAAATCATTCTAGCTTGTTTTTGTGTTGACAATCCACATGTGTCATTTTTATTTACCGACGTAAAAAGTAGAAAACGTGGAAAAAATGTCTAAAAATATATTGCTGTGATACTTTTTTTGTAATCTATTTACATACTAAAGAAGATTGGTCAAGGCTCATAAGATGATTTTCTAGATCATGGGCGAACTTATTACTTTATCATTATGATTATATGTTTTATGAATTTTTGAACTGCAGTAACGTATGATGAATTTTTTTTTTTACTTGTAATTGAAATTAGAATATAAATTTGGTTTCTAGTTAATTTTTTACTGATAGGTCATATATATCACGTGATAGAAAAGAAAAAATTGAGAAAAAAAGTATTTTTTTTTTCTATATTTCATTAGGAAGGATCATATTATTTTTTACAGACCATTATGTACTTTTAATCAGTAAAATATTATTTGTTGGTGTGGAGTCATTATAGGTAAGGTTTTGAGTTTTTTCATGTTGTTACTCATTTAAAGTTTAAGGCCTCAGAAAATTACGGTTTTTTTAAATCAAAACCAATCTATTTGTATGTTTAAAAAAGTATATCAAATTTTTGTCACACGTTATAGAGCAGTTAAAAAAAGATGGCTTCCACCCAACTAATCAAAAATTATTAAGTATATAATTTTAAGAACATAACTTCATCGATGATTTTGGCCAACGGATTGTCAGAAGAAACATTTGAGCCCGTTTTTATTTTGAAACTTCACAAATCTGCTCATATAAGAGATAAAGAAATATTTGAAGAAATGGTTTTACATCATTATTATTAGTAGTAGTAGATACTTGAAGTATGTCGCCAACTTAGGTTGGTACTTTTACTTTCACTAGTATAAATAAAAGTACACGGAGAAAATAACGATTAAATAGATAAATTATAGTTGGAATACTTTGTTCATTCGTCTATTAAAGTTTTTTATACCATTACAGTAAGTAAATAAAAAGATAAAATTTTATAGATTTTTTTTTTTTTAGAGGGATCCTTCAAATGAGAAAAATGTCATAAAGGGTTCTCTGCCAGGTAGAGAGTTTGTGTGAGAGAGAAAAAAATTACATACAAAAATGATGAACTAAAAGCTTCATGATAAAGATAAATTAGTTTTATTTTTTCCTTCTTTTTAAGCCCTGTAAAAAAACGACTAAAAATACTTGATTTATTTATTTATTTTGCACTAACATGCACACTTCCAGAAAATGAATGGGAACATAGTTCTTTTGTTTTCCTGCAGGCTTTGTATTTGTCTTGATATGTACATAAAGTATACTTATGGGAGTACCAGGCAGTGCTTGGAGAGCTTCGATCTATATTATAGGCATAGATAACTTGTACCTCTTTTTTGTGTCAGACACGTTCGTTACAATATCGTTATTTATTTTATACAGTAACCATGTAGTTATAATATATCAAGAGCACACTCAAATGGGAGATGTACACAGACAGACTAACTTTGCTACTTTTAACATAGATGAACGAACATATTAAAATAAGTAATAAATATATTATATTTACATAGAGCATTTCCTTGAGAAACAAAGGTTCTTTTGTCTGTCATTTTGAAAAAAGGCTAAAATAATCCAATTTAATAGAATTCCAACCCTTGCTCTATTTTGATTTAGGAAAATGGTGAAACATTATTACTTATTCAGTTCCAGAATTTAAGATGATAATTGACTAAACAATTTTTGAATACTGGTCTTTCTAAATTTATTACATTCGATCTATGAAAATGGAATTTAATGTTTCGAATAAAATATTGAGACTAAAGAAGAAAAATATTCTTCTAAAGTGATTTTTTACCAATACCACTAAAAAAATATGTCATATTTTCATATGTTTTATTTAGAATCCAACTTTTGTTAATAATTATGTCATTTATGTGTCGGCAGAAAATACTTACTATAATTCTCTTACATTCTGTTTCAATGCAAATTATTCTTTTATAGGCATTTCACATTACATATTTTTAGAGGTTAGTCAAACATGGATCAATGGGAGGAATTAAAATGAAAGATGAAATCTTTTTTTTGTTGATACTATTTTGTTCGGCACAAAGATCAAAAGAAGGCTTTAATATGTTCCGACATCAAATTAGCGGAAAATAATTTTCTTAATAAAATTTAGCCCCAAGTGTATTTTCTTCATAAAATTATTTAAAGTAGACGGGTTATTCGAAAAATAATCAATTATTGTGTGAGAAAACTTTAAAGTTTGCATTGTGTAATCATTCAAAAGTTTTCTGGTAATTGAACATATCTAGTCAGAATAGTACAAAAGAAAATTATGCATTTTGTAAAAAAAAGAAGTTATACTTTAACCGTCTATGAAAAATCTGACTCCGTATTTAGTATGTAAATACATATTTGGTGCGTCAACAAAAAAAAATTAAAGAAAAGGAGTAATCTCAATTTATATAAATATATTTTTTTTTTGTGGTCTTTTTTTTATTAACTATTACATTTTGCTACCATTGATAATTAAATAAAAATTCTGGAGGAATTGGAAAGTAAAAATATAAATAAACATTTTAGTTTGAAATTAGACCTCAAGAGATAGACCAATACTTTCGTTCTTTTTCCTTATGTCTCCATTTCAAAAATTCTATAAAAAGATAAAGTTTTCAATTTAAAATATTGGAAACAAAAATAAAAATGAAAAGAGTCCAAAAATATTGAAAAAATGGACACGAATACTAAGAAAACGTTCAAAGTTATAATAAAATTACAGTAATAAAAATTGCCACAACTATTACTTATCCGAGGGACGATGGTGCTTCCAAAAAATATTAACAAAATACGTTTTAAATTTTTCAGGTGACGTTCTAATTCAGAGGGTATGAACCTTACTAAGTCAGAGGCAAAGTACCATAACTTTTCATAGACTTTAGGTATTTACAAAGTAAACAACCTATCTCCCTGGGGTATCCATTCATATGCCTCTAAAAGCTTATAATATGATCGGCTCTCCCAATGTGAGTTTTTCTAGAAATATATACTTGGGAATTTTAATTTTCATAATACAGAGCCTTGGTTTTAGGAGGCAAATTCCTTCTCACAGATAATCCAGAAATATTAATGACCGATTGGTAGCTTGATTTTGCATATATGAGACCCTTTAAATTTAGAAATACAAATAGTGTCCGTATATCCAGACAAGGGCACTCAGCTAATACGTGGATAACTGAGTTACATATTTTCTCACAGTCTTTAGACAGTTCATAAAAGGAAATATTTCCTGCTTAGATCTGTAACTGAGTTGTAAATTTACGACCGTACAAGATTCCTCATGGGGATCTTAGTATTCGTTTGATACAGATTTGTGTGAGTTTTAGTTGTCTTATATATTCTTTGGCCGTCTTAACTAGTTCGTCTAATGTAATTTCTCCATTGTTAAGTTTCACAGGAGAAGGTACGGGGGCTCGATTGTATTTGGAGCTTCTTATTAGCGGATATAGTAACTTCCACTTTGAGAAACTATTGTCCAAAAAAGCGTCATGAACAGATTTTTTTCCACCGCTTCTCATTCAAAAACTGCTGCATCTTCCTGTTGCTTGAAGAAATACTTATTTTTTAATTTCGGTGGATGATGTCGACTGTGGCACTCGAGTCAAACTGGAGAACCTCTCCACAGAATTATCCAAGCTATAGACAATGATTATGATATACCACTAATAGGATTGTTTGATAAAGTTATACCAAACAAAATCCACTTAAGCCCTCCTGTTTAAGCTATATATCCTTTCCATTCAGCAATTTGACTTTTTGTGAGATCAATGAAAATATTTTTAAACATTTTTATAACGACTTTTTCGAAAAAAACTAAGCCACCTCCTAGGTACTTCATCTGTTGTTTGAGAGCAGGGATATATCTAAGATGAAAAAAATTTCTTCATTTATAATTAATTCCCTCAATTTTAGATTTGATACAAATTATTTTTTTACTTCATAAATACATACAACTCAATATTTTATAGTCAAGTTTGTGTCAATTATAGGCTTTGTATTCAAATTTGTGTAATGATTTAAGATATCCCAGAATCTTTATTTTATTTAAAAAGAATAAAATTGTCCCCAAAATCTTTCAATTTATCATTTTCTTAATTATCAATCAATTATGGGTACAATAAGTGCAATTTTAAAATTGATGATTCGTTGAAGAATAAAAATGTGATCCAAATTCAATCTAAAAAAAAAATTCTAAAAAATACTTGACTTCACTTAATTAAGTTGATATAACAATATATAAAAACTTAGCACTTATCCCTTTATATTTTTGTTTCCTTTTTTTAAATAATATAATTAATTATCAAGGAGTTTTATAAATAACAACACTTAACCACGAGCAATTTCTGCATAATAAAATTTAATCACAGATTAGTTTAGCGAGCTTTGAACCCACCAAAAGCATTTTTTTGTTATTTTTCTAACCTTATTTTGCAGCTCCATTGCCGAAGGGAAAGTAATAGTAAAATAGACATAATCGACTGTTTTCGACTATATCGACATAATCGACTGAAGTTATTGGGATCTTTTGAAAACAATAAAAACTCCATTACATAGGAATCTTCACCAGAAATAATATAGTTGAGCTTCATTTACCTGCTTTTGCTTTTCTTGGAGATAAATTTGGTGCCTCTAAAATAGTGGTTCTTAGCCTAAGGGGAGTTTGTAACGATATATAAAACGCCATTTATGTAAAAATATATAAAATACACCATTATATATTATTTATGATACAGAAAGGTTATGATGCTATTATATTGTATACAGAAACCTTTAGAACTCAAATGCAAACAATACACAAATAAACCCCCTACTAAGTATTTTTTTCATATCATTTACAATAAAAACATTTTTTCTTCAAAAGAAAAAATTAATAGTTCATTGAATAAATATTTAAATAAGTTGGTTAAAAGTCTATAATTAAAATAAATATATCAAATGTTTACAAAATCAAATTCTTTTTTCATGTGTGTTTTATATATAAGTATGTGGGTCTACCTGCCAATGTATACATACGTTTACAAAGTCGTAAAATTAAAGTGCTCACCAAGGGATAATGATTTATACCTTCTTTTTCTTTTAAGGTAATTTAGAAAAAAAATCTTTAAATATTTTTTGTTATTAACTTATATTATTTATAAGGTGAAGAAGTATAATTAAAGTTGTTTTAAATATGACCTACCGGTATGAAAAAATAAAATAAAACTTTAAAGAATGCTTTGTAGAAGACCTGCTGCGCTACAATGGTCTTTTATTTGATCAAATGTACGCAGTCATGAGATGAAGAAATTAACAATTGTCCCACTCAGTATATAACAAGGGCATGCAAGCTAGAAATACGCAGATGCATATCATCTATTATACTCTGAGTTTAACAAGGACTTACAGCTATAAAACCAAGCAAACCATCGTTTTTATTCTCTGTCATTTATAAACTAACACACTATTGATTACTTAATGCATAGATATTCTCTCTTCAAGATATAAATAATAACGATAAAACCTTTGAAAAATAAGAAACACTCTTCAGATGATAAACTAAAAAACAATATTCCACAGGAAAATAAATATACTTCAGTCTCAATTGTTTACATATGACCAATTTACCTCATACCCTAGAATCCTTCAAAATAGCTGAGACAGCCATTGTTTTAGGAAATCCAATTTTTTATTGAGAAATGGAAGTATTGAAAATATATAAAGAAAAAATGAAAATGTCCATCGCTCAATTCAAATTATACAAGGTAGACTCTCCAATTTAAAGCAAATTAAATATTGGAACATGGTTGTCATTCCAAGAGGGAGCCAGATTCTGAGATGTGAGGCCTATAAAAAACCCATTGTCAACTATAGACCCACTTCACACTTATATCAACAATGCTTACCCTTCATCGAGAATAGATAAAGTAGCTCCCAAAGAGTTAGATTAACTAGAATAAAGACAGTAAATTCTTTTTTTAACTTGTTGATTATATTGTTTTTATTCTATTTTTTTTTTATGTGGAGAATTTGTAATTGTTATCGATGCCGTTATAACGTATTTCTTCATTATTATATTGGATAAAATGTAGGAATGTTTCTTTATAAATTTATATAAATTGTATATATTCAAAAAGGGGAAGTAAAATAATAATAGCATGAAAATTCAATTTAACATTTCTTTCCTATATTATATATTAATAATTATATTTTTGCCATGTTTTCTTCTCAAGGGTTTTTAAGCCTATTACATGAATTTTATCAACTCTTATGATTCAAAAGTTATTTTTAGAGGAATAAATAGATATATATTTGGTGTAATGATAAAAGCTATGAAAAAAAAGAAACACTCTCCAGATTACCAAATAAACAAAAAATCTCACTAAGGTTAAGCTTATATATTATACAAATTGATATAAAGTAGTACTGGTGTTTCAAAACTTTTAAAACATTATCATAGTTAATTCATATAAAAGCAGTTATTGTTGGTTCTATGTCTTCATAAAGAAATGGTTATACCATGGCGTAACCCCTCAAAGTTATAAGCTAAAAAAGAGTACTTCATATAACAAAGCATGTTATAAAATTGTATTTTATAACGTCTTCAAATCTATAAGCTATCCCGAACAAAAAACCTATGGATGCTTTTTTAAGATTATGTAAATTTTTCTTAAGTACTTCGAACCAGAGAAATTTTTGATCTGTTTAGTTCATATATTTAATAATTAGGTGTTATTTAAATTGATATGTAAATTTTTTTCTATTTATGAGACATGAAAAAAAGATCAAACTAATGAGAAAGTTGAGCAAACATTTCTTATATAAAAAGGGGTGTTTTATTAGATGTTTCGACTTTTTGTTTTATAATTTTTATATAATATATTATATGTTTTATGCATAATTATCAAAACATATCAAAATTATAATACTAACTTTGATACCAGAACAAAAATATTGGTACAACAATAAAAGGAAGTTACTATTAAATGAAAAAAGTATGTATAATGTGTATCCCACAACAAGGACATACCTACATATGTATATACAATATACATACTTTAGGCAAGAGGGAATGATAAATGAATTTTCTAGCAAAAAGGATATTTTTTCCTTTCCTTTTTCCTTTCATAAGTAAAAAGTTGTAGTAGGATGTGATTTAATGTTTATAAAAGAGGGGAAGAAATATTTAAAAAATGAATCTGATGTAGGCTTAAGATCCTTGAGGATTTTAGAGAGAAGGGGAGATGAAGGATTTACTTGAAGATAGTGTATAACAATCACATTGGGAGTCTACACACATATACATTTAATAGAGTTGTAGCAGTCTTCTATAATAGGACTAAAATTCTGTCCTGCCCCAGTTATTTGTCCTTGAAAACCCCAAAAATTATAAAGCACCCTCTACAACTAATCATCTATAATAAATAGCTAAATAAAAATTTCAATATCTTTCATATATAAAAATAGATTGGAGTTATTATTAATTTAGAGTCGTGGTTCTTAGCCTTTTTACCTCCATTAGTCAATTTCAAAAGCTCTACAAAAATATTCCCTTCCTGTTTTTTCGACCAGAAAATCTTGTGGCCTTATTTAACTTAGATTTATAGAAACAACTATTCCAAAAAATCATTTATTTTTAATAAGGACCCTTTTTTACATAAATACCTTCATTTTCCACCAGAACGATCCGAATCCCCCTCTTCATGTAATGTAAAAAAACTTACTGCCTTAGGTCTAATTAAAGTGTTTATTTTTCTTATGAACTTTATTAATGATTAAGTTATTGCCTGATACTTATGATTTCCTCATATAATAAATATTGTTCTATGGGATGGCATTTACGTCCGATTCCGACTTCTTATTAGGATTTAGGACAAAAAATCAAAATGTTAGGGATCGCTACATCTTTGATATTTGATCCTCTAAACAGATCTACCAAAATAAAGTTAATTTCACTCATTAAAATATTCCTTGCAGGATTGTTTTATTTCATTTTTCTACAAAAATAAAGAAAGAAAAAAAAACTAAATTGGTCAAAAAATGGATAGGAAAAAATCAGTATGCGTTCCATATATGGCGCATTCTTTGATGAAATTTATTTTCACACTCTTAAACAAACCATTGTCTTGTTAAAGGAAAGTATATGTTCATGGTCCATTGAATTTCATATTATGCATATTTTACATGAAGAAAATATACTTCTACCAACAGCTGGTTAAAATGTTGTTATTACATATATAAAAAGAAAATCAGTAGAAAAGATAAAATTCTTTGTTTAGAGCCCCTCTACTAAATGTATAAGAATTCCTCATTTGTCATTTCTAATTCCTTATTATTAATGTCACTGCAATGCATTCATTTTCTCCCCCTCCAACGTAAGACACTAGAAATCTATCTTTCCCAGTAACAGTAAATACCCACATATTTTTATGTGTGCCTATGTCGACATTAAAGAAAAGTATGTAAATATAAATTATATTATATTCCTTCATTAGTATGCATAAATATATTCAGGATTATTTTACTTTTTTAATCTCATAAATTACTATTACCAATCTGTTTTCTCATGGACCACCATAATCAAAAAAAAAACCTCTGTTTTTTATGTATTTTAAAATACCGTCTATAAAAAAAGAGCCGTCAACTGTAAAAGTATAAAAAATAAGCACGGGCCATAGAATGAGATAATCACGTAGAGTTAGGGGTTAAAATCTTACACGCAATTTTACGTAATTTTTATCTTAATTGAGACGTCAAATTTACGTCCTGATATATTTTATTGGATAAATGCTTACAGTTTTTTAAAGTGTTGAAATGACTAACCGTGATAAATATATACAGCAAAAAAGCTTATTGTTTTAGTTATATTCAAATAGAAATAGGTAAATATTAAACATTGTGACGTCATCCATTGAGAATCCCAAATTAAGTTTTGCTTCAACTCGGTTTGACACGACTCAATTTGTGAGTCTTTTTTCAAATTCAAAGTCGATTTCAAATTTTGTTGAGTCGTACTGATATTTATCACTAAGTCTCATTGAATATTTGAACTTTGTGACACTGTTCCTAAATGATATTATAATCAATTACAATTTCTAATATGGTCCTTCCAATCGCTGAGGAGACAGATCAGACATATGGGACGATTTTGTAATGAATAACACGATCTCGCAATTTCTCAAAAATAGTAAAAAAAATTACTCATTGGCTGTCATAGAGAAAAAATAATGAACGTATTAGTGCATAAAAAGTACATAATTAATACAAAACATCCTGGATGGAAACGCTATTGATGTCCAATTTTCGCAAATCCATATCAACCCGGAAAAATAGTTGTAAGCGATCACTATCAGCAGTGCAGGACAAAACAACAGAACCAGTTTTTTGTTGCAATTCATGTCGAATCGACATAACTCACGGACAACACGCAAGGGAAAATTTTTTCTCTTGAACTTAGTATGCGTAGGTTCGCACCCAGGTTGTTACTAGAAAAGGAAATATACTTTATGTATTTGGATTTGAATGAAGATTCTCAGGAGGGATTGAGGAAATGTAATACTATAATGGTTACTTATACTTACTCAGTTCAACTCCTCTAACCAATTAAAGGAACATTTAAAAAAATCATGTCCTGCAACAGTCATAGAGGGTAGCCATTGCCACTAGAATTCGTGCCGGAATGATAAGAAGTGATAATTCACTTTTCAATAACCTCACCGTAAAATACTTTCCACGATTCTACCATAATTTCATAGAGTCTGGGGTTGCTGACGCTAACTTTGACATCAAGTGAAAGATCGTAAAACGCCAACAAAACGCCTACAATGAGTAGCTGGTCGACACCATCCAAGACCTCATGAATGAAGACCCTATGAAAGATTGCAAAAGAGGAAAGAGTATCTCACACTTATCTGAAAAAAATAGTAATGGATTACTTTTGCTACAAGAGTTGCCAGCCAATGACGTCAAGAAGGTAATTCGTTAAGTTTGTTGTACATATTTAAATAAACTTTAAAAAAAAAAAGGGTCAATTACGCATCGTCGGACGTTCCAAATTGGCGTACACTTAACGGTAAAGTCATAACAATTCTTTAGTAATTCAACCTAAAATATCAAAAGAAACTGTTATATATACAAATTTCTAAATAATCCTGTAAAACTTCAAAATCAATTGATAATATATTTTTTGAGAAACAAAAGATTAAAGTTCGAGGTTCTCATAATTTGCAGTTAAAATTCAGCACTTCTATATTTTCTGATGTGTGATAATATGAATATGGTTATGGTCTTCATTTGGTTATGTTAGAACAAAATTGCCATGTTCGAGTTCAATATGATTTTTGACATAAGTATTATATTTATTTGCGGTATTTTTATCATATTTTTGCAAAATAATCGCTGTCTGATAATATGAACCAAATAATTGACAAATTAATATTATCAGACATTGTCTTCAATTTAATAAAATAACAAATAGCTGACTAAATATCCAAATAAATAGCTAGTTACCTAAGAGAAAATCTTTCAAATAGCTGTGGATGAGGAAGAAGAAATGGAGGAACAGACTCAAGGTATAAAAAATAGGGAAAAAAAATCCCTCCGAAATTAAGAAACATGATACGAATAACGTCCAAAATTAAAAATTATAATTTGAAACTTGTCCGACTCCATGAATTTTAGGCATTTTGTCATTTAGTTTTTAAATCATCAATAATTCTTCCTAGTTCTATGTTTCAATTATAATATTCTAATACAAACTTCTTACTGACATATTTTTTAATATGTTTATTTTTTTTTAAATCTCAAATATAACACACAATGTCTACGTATATAATGTCCATGAACGTAAACGCCTCTTCGATGTGCCCGACGATTCGTAACTTATTCTATATATCTTTATTTTTAACCAAGACTTGAGAGTTCTTGTAATACATGATTTTTCGGCATCAATGACGTTTCCACCCAGTAGAGTCTGAAATTACTTTATTAAATATAAATTAACAAATGGGTACTGGGAATGTGTAGTTAATAATTTTTTTTCATTTTTTACTGTTTCTAAATTATCAACTTGAGTTGATCCCTAATGACGCATTTCGACTTAATGGACTCAAGTCCACAGAACACTATTCGTATAAGTTAACATTTCCCCCTTTGTATCTTTGAAATCAACGGGACAATCGTAGAGACAAGCATATTTTTGTAAGAAAGAATTGAAAATTGTCAGCTCTTCAAGGAATAAGAATTATACATAAATGTATTGTATATTCATAGAATAATGTTATATTCTTGTAGGGAGGGAGGAAGAAAGAAAGTCAAGGTATTATTATATACATAGGTAAAAAGAGAGAACTCAAAAAAACTTCTTTTATGCTTTTTTGTCTTATTAATCTTGTTATTTTTTAGCCTTGTTTGATACATACATAACATAAACAAAATATAATTTGTTGATAGTCGATATAGGTATGTACATATATTTGTATTAATAAACATACTTTTTTTTTTGCTGTAGGTTTAATTCCACCATAAACAAAGAAAGATTGTGCTTCTTATAATATATATTAATTTCCTTTCAACGGTCTTGTTATTAATTCTTGTTTCTTTCATTTTTTCCATATGTGTATAAACAAAAACTCTGTATATATTAACTCTTTCACAATAAATGCATTTCAGCATATGTTTCCTTTCATTGGTAATATCAATAATCGGTATTATTTGCTTACAGAAATATGCACAAATATCTATTATTATTGATGACCTGATCAATGTAATCAATATATGTATATATTGCTCTGGAATAAAAAGGGTTTTCAAATGATATTTTTAAAGGTATTTTACGTACACCTCTATATATATATTTTTTCAGTTATACTTATTGTAAGGAATGGTAATTTTGTAGAGCACCAAGGAGAAAGAAAAAGTACTTAAGGACACAGGATCCTGCTATCATAGTAAAAAAGAGGAATAATGTGTAACTTATGTAGAGTAGATATCATATTTATCTAATAAAAAGACAATTCCGTAGAGTGAAACAGGATAACACAAAATTAAAACCAGCAAACAATTAGGGACACGGCCTATAACTTAGACTAGACGTATCAGTTTATCTTTCAATCTCGAAATTGTGGACAACGAATAAGTAAAGTGGAAATTCAATTATTGCAACATATTAATAATAAGGAAAGGACTTCACTTAATACCATGAGAAACAATTTGGATCTTCTTCACGGACAGGCTCATTTCTCCGTTTACGGATGTACTCTGAGACTTGATCCCCTCCTGATACTCCATAAGAGACAGAATTACACATTTCTCTACATAATGAGACCTTCTAGTTACTTTTAAGATCCTCTGTAGTGTTAATTTATCAAATAACTCGAAAAAGTTGAGATACCGCTCCTCCTACTCTAATGATATATTATTAGTCTTTTTTTAGGCAGGTATTCCATAACTATTACCACTAAAACTGCCAGGGAAGTCAAATTGGTATACTTCCTTTCTTTAATACCAAATAAATAAAAAACAATTTTTTTGAATGCAGTTGTAATTGTATAACTTTTCATATTTTCCCAATTAGAATCAAAATTATATATAGGAAACTTCTACTTTTCAGATGAATGCTCTTTTTTCTTGTACAACAGTACACTTATATTTCAGCAGAAATATAATTTTCTCAATAAAAACTTCAATTATCTTAAATACTATTCTTATTTCCTATCAAATATGCTGAATTTTAGATACAATAAATAATATTTACATTTCCACCCCAAGGTCAATATACATAAAACAAAAATCTTTTGGTATTAAAATGAAGTTGAATTTGGAAAAAAAAATCCAAGTTATGTAGTTCCATTTATTACTCATTGTTTTATACTAAAATAGAAATTGGTTGGAATAAGGAAACTGCTATTTTACAAACGTAAAGTTAATTATATCCTAAGCATATTAAGTAAACCAACATTGTTAGATACTTATGTAAATGAGCAATTTTGGAACTCCCATTTAAAGGCAAACATTGTTTAATTAGATCCTGTTTATGACAGATCATCAAGGATTCCTAGCTTACCTTTCAGCTAAATGGTTTTTGGGGGCTACTCATTATATGTACCCACATTATTTGTAAAAGAATGTGAAATTGATTTGATAAGAAGTATGCAGCTTACGATTTGTACCTATAAAAAAAGGAAAAATTATCAAGGGTAATTCCTATGAAGTTGATCCCAAAAAAAGGATGAAAAAGTAGACTTGAAATTTATTCTTTACTTTATGTTTCTTCTATGAGAAGTTTTTTATATATTTAAAAATTGTAGTCGATGTTCAATTTACTATCAGCGTATTTTTAATCTATTCGACTCTATCTATCTGTACTTTAATTTTAACAAATAAAAAATATGTAGGCTTATAAATAACGGCACAATTTCACACCTAGAAAGGCCGTGGATGTCATTTTGTAGGGCTGATGTCAAAATAAAATAAAATGGCCATCAAAGTGGTATGCATCCGTGGGCGTTCTACTGTTTAAAGATTGAGATCCCTCTCTACAATTTTGAGATAAAAATATAAATTATGAAGTCTGGGAAATTTTTTACAGTATATCCCAGTTATGTCTAAAATATTATTTGAATGTATGAGTTTAATTCATACTGTGGGTGATGTAAGGAGAGATAGAGAAAAACAGAGAAAACAACAATTAACATAAAGAATTAGCAGACATTACTATACATAATTTGTAACTTAGAATATACTAATAATGTAAATAGACAAGTAAATGGAAAAGTTGAACATTGTACATAATTGAATTGTTCAGAAATTATACACTCTTGAATGCGTAATTTGAAATTATTTGAACTATTACATTTTTGTTATATTCCTTCCAAAAAAAATCATCATTTTCTGGTACATTAGCATATTGAATCATCGCCATGTAAAATATATATAATGTGTATGAAGGTGTAGAGATATGATGTAACTCGGAAAAAACATGATTTGTTATGTTCCTGACTTTTCTTATAGTAGGAAAATATGAAAAAGTTTTTGAACAAGTCGTTAATTTAAATTGAATCTTGTAATCTTTTTTTTCTTCAAAAAGTTAAGAAAAAAAACCCTAAAATCACTTAATTGTAAGGATGCTCTAATTCTTTCATAATCGGTAAGGGGCAAATACTATTTTTTGTGATTTAATTTAGAAAAGAGAACAGAGAACAGCATTCATAATAAATGTAAGTAAATACTCTTCACAAAGATAGTGCGAGTGAAGGGCAAGGCAGCATATGAACTAGTTAATGACATGTATCCTCCTCTTCGGACGGCTAGAATGTAATTAAATGAGACTTTGCTAGGCTAGGACAGATCTCCTCGTGATATTTTACAGTATTATAAGTATTACTGCCTTAAATTTGGGTTGCTTTCACTATATTGACTTAAAGAATTTGTCCAATTAACTACTTTCGATTAATTGGTTATCGGTCTAATTGATGCATTATTAGTTGGCTTTTAGATAGCTTAACAAGAGCTAATTCGACTGATCAACTTACAGGAAAAGAAAAGGAGAAAAATATACAACTACATTGTAAATGTTTATGTTGGTGAGGTAATTATATTTTTTTTAAAGTCATTAATATAACTATGAATCTTCATTGCATTTATCTTCATTTTCTTTTTTTCTTTTTTTTTTAATGGAATGAAAAAAGACAATAAATTAACTGATGATTAGCCAATTCCGCTATTATCTCGAACTGTAAGACTATTCTTTACTTAATCGTAAGAATAATCATGGTTTAACAAAAAATAATTTGAATTAATCAAAACATTATTAAGACCCATGATCTGCTCAAAGAAATTGGAAATAAAATATATCTGCCTTGAAGTCCAATTTTTTAGCTTGTAAAGACAAGATACTCCCTTTTGAAGTAAGCATTGTGTACACCAACTGAACAAAATTTCGTTTATTTTCTGTGTACTAGTTTGTGTACAACTTTCATCACTCTAGGACATGAAATAATGGAGAAAATTAAGTTTACGTGCAAACGAGAGAAATACAGGTGTGCTGTAACTATGATTTTAATCAATGCCAATTTTTAAATGGAGAATCGAACTCTTTCTGACATGATAAAAGTCGAGATTCGAACTGTTAAAAATATTAGGAAGACCCTAGTTAAAACCATCACTGGATCTCTACCAACAACAAATTCGTCCCCAGGGTCATAAATAACAAATTTCCAATCATTGTGATGATCTTTGGAGTTGTTTTTAGCAAGGGGGATGTCATGCCCTATAACATCTACACGAAGGGACTCAAATTTGATACATCAACTTTCCTTGGGGTGTTGAAGGACGCAGTGATCCCCTGGTCTAAAAAGGTATGCGTGAATATGCCCTGGTCTGGCAACATTACTAGGCTCAAGCTTACAAGTACAAGACAAATCAAGAATCGTTCCAATACCATTTTTAAGCTTTGTCCCCTTCACCTATTGGTCTCCCAACTCGCAAGAAAGCCCTTCTTTATTTTGTGTGGAGTTATGTAGGGAACTTGACCAGTAGGACCCCCGACAACACAAATGATTCCTTTTAGTAGCTATCAAGGTGTGGTTCAGCAACTTAGACACGTTGCTCATGAAAAACCCTGCACTAGGTTTTGAACCCGTAACCCTTACGACGGCTACAATAAATACGATTTAATATGCACTTTTTAATATATGTTCTTGATTTTTTTTTAAATAACGAAGTGATTACATTTTTTTGGCCAGAAAATTTGACTTGAACACCTGTATATATTTTAAGCTAACACAAAAAAAAATATTGAATAAAAGTCAAGAAATAGAAAAATGTCCAATTAATTTTTTAATTCCATATTTATATACAGTTCAGTAATTCATATACCTATTTAGGTCAATTACAGGCTTTGTATTCAAAATTCTACGATAACTTGAAATACCAAAATAGGTTCACTATATTTTAAAACCATTTGACTTATTTTAAATAAAATCTATCCAGTTCTAATTCTTCCAATGTGACGATTAATTTTTGATACTTCAAGTGCAATTTACAGTGTCTCAAAAGGATTAATAAAAAGAATTGGTTGAAAGGAATTGACGATAATTTGTCAAGAATAAAATTTAATCCAACTAAATTTGGAGAAAAATAATTATAGCTTGCTTTACTATTGACGAGCTACATATTGTAGACATCAAAAAGTATGACTCTTATTTTTGATTATCCATATACTCAATAAAAATAATGTGTACTACATGATTTGGTGATAAAATTTAGTATGATCCAATAATTATCACCCATGAGAATTAAAATGATAGCCATTATATTTTATACTTCTAATTAGAGCTTTAATTAGGGTCATTAATATGCATCTATAAATGTATTTTTCATACAAATGTATAAAATAATGAAGTACTAATAGTAAAAACCTTGTTGCTGCCTTATTTCGTAATCATTTTCTTAACCCTGTGCCTCCAATTGAATTAATTAGTTGTCCAAATTTATTATAGGAATTTATGAAAATTAAGATTCTCATCTATTTATAACAATTTTTATTTCAAATCGATCTAAATTGAGAAAAAAAATAGAGATTTTTGAGTTTTTGGTTCAAAATTGAGATTTTCTTAAAACTCAGAGTAACTGACATACTTTTTTTTGCTCATATTTATAGTAAAATGAGTGATTTTCTTCGTATAACAACTTCAAAAATTAGATTTATAATTTTTCTAAATGCACGTGGTTGGTTTTAGAAGTTTTTTGATGATGCAATACGTTTGCAGCACTAGAAAGTCATGAGTAAGAAATTAACATTTTTCTTCTATGGAATAGTCCATTGATGAATTTTTATAATTGCATCTATTACGTTTTTGAGTCAAAAAATTGTCCAACTGTGCAAATCAAGGATTAAAAAACTCCTGGATTAAATAAGATACGTATGGCATTGTAGGGTTCAGTGGAATTTAAAGAAACATTCATGTTTGGTGTTGCAGGATCTTTTGAGAAGTTAAAATAGTGCATTTTTTTGCTTGTACAAGAATTACAACTTGTATCAAATCTATAAACCTAGTGGCGCTATTAAGATCATATGATTGATATAATTACAAAAGTAGTGGTTGTAATTAATCTTTTTTTGGCTGCGTGGGGCGTTAAGTATACTGGAATATTACTCTATAAATTACTATGTAGCCTCCATGAGTTCATCCTTTGAACTTAATTTACATGTTGATTCTGCAAAGGGAAGTACAGGTTGCATACATCATATGGGGAAATGACAGAATATCATAGAGTGATGTCATCTGTAGTAGTTTCATAAGAATTGTATCTTCGCAAGCTTAAAAATGTGTGCATTTTCACTTCTGTGCGTGGTTATGCTTCTGCAATAAAATGTCAGCACTTTTTTTTATCTACAAACTTTCACAATTGAACCAATCAATTAATATTTTATTATCATTGATAAAATATAAATACTCGCTGATTCATGTGTATGTAAATGTGTTTTTTTTAAAAGAACAATTACCAATATTCGATCCTTTTAAAATAAAAAGTCTAACTAAAATTATAGGGCTTTCCGATTGTTAGAAAAAATTTGTCTAAATAAAGTTATTTAATAATTGTCGATTATTTAACATTTGTTTATTAAGCATTAATTTAACCAATCTCTTTTAATCGAATTTACTTATTAAAATTTAATAATTTTCAAAGGTTGTCATTTTAATTTACGTCATAATTAAATAATATAAATAGAATTTCGATTCAAGAAGTGACGAAAATTATTACTACATTGACATTTTAACAATTTAAATTGTGATCTAGAAAATATTAATATTAACTTTATTAGTAATTCAACCACAAAAAAAAGAGCTAATAATGAAGTATTTTTGATTTGATTTCTTCTTTTTTTCTACCCCTGTAATAAACATTGAACTATATACAGGACTGAACTTGGTCGGATTGAGACTAAACTGGACGGGTCTGCAGTTTTTGTAACCTCCGATTTTGATTTTAACATTGTTGAGGAAAGGGGCACAAAATTAATGTTAAACAAAAATTTAAGCAATTGAGTTGTTGTTGGATTTAAGTTGTTCGATTTTTTATTTTCTAGACATATTTGATTAGTATATTTCAATTAATTTTTACGTTTTTATTCAAATTTAGACGATGATAGCAAATACTGAAAAATAATATTCACAATATTGTACAACCTTTATTAAATTAATGATACTTTATTTGACCCGGATATAGACCCTTTCAAATATAATGTATATTATTGTCTTTCTTTAATTTTTAAAACCTTTAATTGTCATTTACAGTGACTCCAAAGGATTAATCAGCACATTTTTTCATATAAATAAAAGACTATAACTTAAAAAATACAAATTCAATCCAGAATTAATTTCGGGGATTTAATTAAAGCTTATTTTCGAGTTGACGCGTCACATATTTGAATTTAAATGTAAGGTTAAAACTTGCAAATTCCTTTTATTCAAATTTAAATTTGGTTCTTATTTAAAAGTAAAGACAACGGTCTCGTCCATTTCAGGCTTGTTCCGGTTATGTTAAATCCTACACATCAGTTCTACAACAGATCCTTGAGGACGTTACTGAACTTCATTTCTTTCTTTTTAACTTGAAAGTCCGAAGGAACCACTGACTTAAGATCATTGTCTATGGGACTGATCAGAACGGTCCTAAGATGGACTGGACTAAAAATAATAAAAAAGGACTGATACATCACTAATTTAAAATATGAGGCTACATTTTACGTGTTGATAATATTTCACTCTCATTGGGAAAGTTGAAAGTTTTTTATTTGCATCTATATATTTATTTAAAAAAATGAATTTCAGTATTCATGATTTTTTTATATATCTGTGTGATATTTCTCTTTCCTTAGGATCATAAAAAATATCATAAAGTGTGCTTATTTTTTAAAATATGATTTACATTAGAAAAAGTTATATTTTTTGCAAAACGAACTCATCATCATTTGTCTTTCTTTCTTTCCTCCTTCTTTTTATTAATGAGAACTTAATGACATTCACATATTTTTTATTTTTTTTCTAGAAATAAAGATGTGGCAGTTTGTTAATTGCGTTTTCATTCCTTGTTTACAAATAAGACAAACTTCATTTTTAAATACATACATAAATGTTGTACACAGCCACTTCATAAAAACATCATTTGAATATATTTAACCCTAACAAAGAAGTTTTTGTCAAAAACATTTTTTCCATTTTATTAATTTGAAAAAAATCGCTTAGGAATTGCACTGATAACTATTAATAGAAAGGGGAAAATAGCATTCGAAAGCAAAACGTATGTATATCCACATATTTTTTTGTAGGAGATTGTTACACTTAGTGGTGTGCCAGTCATTATTTATTCGGTCAAGAACAATCTGAGGAAACTTCTTTATGACTTCGTAGAGACCGTTAGGGAATCGCTAATGGATCAATATTGAAGTGCGCCTGATTTTCAAAAATACTTAGGTCATAAGAAAAGTGTACAATATATATTTGAGATTTGATCGAAAGGGCCACGGGGAGGGGGGTGACCTTGAATTAAGTTATGTTCCAAGGATACCAATAATTTTATATCATTAACAATAAAATTCATCATCTATCACTGGTTATAATGTATAATAAAACAGGCTGGTATAACTCTTCCTGTATGAGATTTAGCCTTATGACCTAAGTATTTTTGAAAATCGGGGACATTGAATTTATATTTTATAAAAGCACAATTTTATGCCAGAGACGTTAGATTATGATTTTCAAACTATACAGTATTTGTTTACTTAATGCCCTATTATAGATAACGTCGTAATTTATAAGTAATGTATGACTTTTCAATCTTATTTTGTGAAAACCATATCTCTGATATACCTAGGAACGTGAATATCAACTATATAGGTATAATTGTACATTTTTAAGAGTAAAAATAAAATTGATTTTATTAAATATTCTATTTTATATTGAAATTTCTGACATATCGGCAAGAAATCAGTACTATAGCTAATAGTAATCTATATAAGCAGATATGTCGTCTGTCAAATTTACCTTATTTTTATGACATTTTCACATTCTGGGTTTTTACACACACAGTAATTTAGCTAATATCAACATCCCTCTATATACATTATTGCTTTGACAAAATTGTATTTTTCCCGAGAAAAAAAATAGTATTGTATATTTACTATCCAATTGTTTCGTGTCGTATACAAGGAAAAAATATATGTAAAGTATCTTTACATTAACTTGATTATATTTTAGTATTAGAAGATTTTTGCTGACTTTGAACTCACGAACAAAATATATTTTTGTTATTTGTTTTATTATTTATACCCATTTTTTGTACAGTTACACATATGTATAAATGAACTTTATAACAATTATTTTGATAAACTTCTAAATATATAATATATTAGTATTATAAGCTTTCCTATCTTCATGTTCAATTCAAAAAGACAAAATATGTTTTATAGACTATAATTATATGTATATTATACATATATATAAGCTAACTTATTCAAGAATAATGTTACAAAAATCTTGCCAATTATACATTGAAAAAAAATTATATGAAAAGCTTGGCAACTCGGTTGATTGAAATTTTTTGCTTATCAAAAGGATATTTAAATTTAGGAAAAAATGTATAAATCACTAAATAATATACATTAAAGGGCCTTGTATTTTGCTTTCTAAAAAAAGAACCCCGAGGATTTGTAACGATGTTCTGGAAAAAAAAAACTCCCAATTTTTTTTTTTTTTTAATTCGTAATTGAATCAAAATTTTTCAAAAAAGGAAAGACAAAGGTCAACTCACATTAAAGCAAGCCGTGGCTACAAAGTCCTATTATATCTCCAGTAGAAAGAGGTTTAATTAATATCATTTCGACAAAAAAATGCATAAATCTTTTAAAGTTACTTTCTAGTTAATTCTTTAATGAATTATTTGTCTAGTCCATTTTCAAGTCGTAAATCTTCACGAATTACTTATATGTATAAATGGTTATAGGTCTATATAGAGATATTGCCATGTCAAAAAACGTAGCAGTATAATTAAATAATTATTTTTTTTAAGTAAAGCAAATAAGATATTGCGGAATAAAGACTTTCTATTTAAATTAATTAATTTTTTGAGCAGTGCGTAATTTTTTGTCAGCTATCGAATATATTCATAGTGTTTTGATTGTTTATTTGCTGAATTTGAATCATATCTCATTAATTATGGAACATAGATATGTTCCATAGATGTGGGAACTTGGACTTGACTTGATCAGACAATCAAAGATTGAAAGACTTCACATGGGCTCCAATGTTTAAAGTCACGATTCTAAGTATGGGAGTCATTTTTTTTTTACTCGATATAAAGTATGAAGTGGGTTTTTTTTTTAATTCTTCTCTCCATTCTTATAAATAGAGAAATCAAGTTTACATTAATTTTATTTCATATTTCCGTTTAAAACTGTCTTTTAAATAATATTATATATTAATTGAGGATAATTCATATCAAACCATGTTTTTTTTTAAATTTAAAAACACTTATTATAAAAGAAATAATAATCTAACTGTTCTCATATAATTCATTTTTTCGCTAATTTCAGATTGAAAATAGAAATAAATTTTTAAATTTTTTTTTTAAGCGTAAGATCATTTAGTAATAATGCATTTTTTAACTTTTTATTTTATAAACATTTCTCAAACATTGAGTTTATGTAGACATATTGTAGCTTAAACTTTTTTTTTAAGCCACTAAAAAATAAAAGATATAACATAAAATATCGCTTTACTTAAAAACAGGGCATGTTTTTGTTTTTTTTAACTCTCAAAATCTATAAATGTATAGTACATCAAAGAATATCTAACATCTTTTAAAAGTCTTGGGAACGATTTCCATAAAAAAATCATACTTCTACATAGGTGAATTTTAAAAAAATGGCAAATTGCTTATTCCAAATTTGTCCTCAATGAGTGAATTTTTATTTTTTGATAGCTAATATTCAGTAATATAAAAATATTTTAAACTATATAAGTGATATATAAAATATTGAAAATCTGACAATAATAATGTTTCTTCTCAAAAAATGACTTTTATAACTCAAACTCAGTTTTTATTCAATTAATATATCAAAGAAAAATATTTATTTAATCATAAACTCCATAATATTACAATGTTTACAATTATTATTGTAAATTTTATGGATATATAAAATTGAAGTGTAATTTTTGTTCCTATAGATTTTTAGATATGTTGCGCGCTAACAGAAAAGCAGGCTAAAGCAGGTTTTCTAATAATTAAGCATAGACTTCATTTTTCGAAGAATCATCGTCAATTTCTATCGACAGATTATTCTTACTAAACCTTTGGGCGCTTTGCAAATTGTTCTAATACTAGTCAAAATTGAATGTCACAATAAAAGAATAATAAATTGATAAATTTTATCTGAAACGCCTAATAAGGGATCAAATAAAGTTTCATAAATCAAATAAAGGTTCTAAATTATAGCCAAAATTCTTGAGTATTTTTACTCATTCTAGTTAGAATAAAAAGGCAATAATTGGCTCAAATATTTAAAAGAAATATTGTGCTTTATGAATGGAAGAGTATATATGAAGTAAAAAAATAATATTGGGATTATCCAGAGATGCATATAAGCCTTAGTAAAATAAAAATAGTAAATCCATTTAAAAAGCTTTTTTCTTTGACATAAATGCCCCCAAAATACTCTGTAGCAACTGTCGCCATTCTCTTCCCATACATAATTTTTAACCAATAATATTTCTCTTTAAGAAAGAAAAGGTTGAGAGATGCGTATGTACACACAAACAATGAAGATTGTCTTCTGTTTGAGTGAGCCCTCTCTTAACAATTAATTTTTCACAGAAAAGTATAAAAGACAATAAAATATGAAAAAGTTGCGCCTTGTTGTATAAAATTTTATACAAAACCATTATATGTTGCGATTGAGTTAGAATTATCTCTTACTTTAATTCTAAAGAACTGAATAAAATAACATTCTATCAATATATATATACATATATATATTAGTCAATGTAATGTAGCAAATATAATGTGTTAAAAGGTTTTGAGTCTATTTATATATGTAGGAAAATCAAATTTTCTACATAATTGTTTACTCAATCTTGTATACTGATTAAATTATTCTTTCATTTTACCTTTTCAAATGTAGGTTTGTATATAAGGGTCAATAGATATAATTTTAAAACACTATTATCATCCTTCATATACATAAATAGGGGAGACTGGGTGAGTTGCAACACTTTTTTTTTTTTGCTCAATTACTCTGTATAGGTATGATTTAGACTACCCAAATCTTAGCACAATATACTATCATATTGTGGGGAAATAATAATTTGATCTCTTATTAATTTATTAGTTTGGCCACTGATAAACGTTTTTTTATTTAAAAGGTTTCAAAAAAGCTGGGCCTGACAGACTTGCCTCTTTGTTTTCCCCAAATTTACGAGATGAGTATTAAAAAAAATTGTTTTGTTATACAAATTATCAATTAGATTATCGTATGTACCAAAAATCTGGAGTAATGCACATGTAATTTTTCTACCAAAGCCTGCTAAGATTGACTACAATGTTTGAAAAAGCTATAGACTAATCACAACACTGATACTATATATAGAGGAATTGAGAAGGGGATTTATTGGCATATAGAGTCCCTGAAGTTGACGGGTTCTATAATAAATAAATTCGGATTTCGTAAGAAAGTTTGTAGACTCGGTATTGGGAAAAGTGGTAAATAAGGCTGAAAGTGCGGTAGTTTGTAAAAAAAAAAACATGCAAGAATACGGTTTTTTACATATAAGGAGCTTTTGATAATCTTCCATTTAAAACCATAGAAGCAGCTTTTGTCATGTTTGGAATGACGATTGTACTAACAAACGGTACATGTACTTTTTGAAAAATAGAAGAGTTGAATAGAATTACCAAAGATGTAAAGTATCATTTACTCCAACAAAAGGATGTCCACAAGTTGGAATTTTCTTCCCATTCGTGTAGAATTGTTCTATTCAACATATAATTTCACAAAACCAGAACTATTATTGACAGTTGGAATTGCAGATTATATAGCCGAGATAATTACTGAAATAGATCCATCATCCTATCATACCATGCAAAAATAGGTAAATGAAATGAACAGATCTTTGGATAAGATTGGTCCTAAGTTTAGTAAAATAAAACCAAAACAATATTATGTACTTGGTCTGACAAAGTGAATACACCGATACTGCATATGAACGGACAAATTATAGCATGGGTAAACTAATACAAGTATCTTGGGTTAGTCACCGATGGAAGATTCAGCTAGAAAACGGATTTGGATTACATTATCAAAAAGGCTAAAAGGACTTTATTCTTTACTTGTAAAATAGTTGGGTCTCTGAAGAGTTTGAGACCACTATATGCTAAATGGATAAGTGAAGCCTATAGCGAATCGATTTTGACTTACAGAGGAAGAATATGGGCATTGCTTATAATAACAAAAGAATTTGTGATTGAGAAGTTGAGAGGAATAAACAGGTTAGCATGTTTACTATTTTGTAATGTGATTTAATCTGCATCAACTACAGCTATGGAAATCTTTCTCATAGTACAACCCATGCATCTAAGCATAAAATGAAGATCAATAGCAACCTGTAGGAGAATAGAAAAAGATTTAGTATAACCTGGATCCTTACAAATAAATCTTAAGGAGAGCCTTGGCTGATGCAAAAAGATTTTAAATCAATTTTAAATATGTTTGAAACACCAATTGAGATTACTTAGAAAAAAACTTGGGATAATCTTTCACTTCAAATAGAAAAGCAAGGAGGAAAAATTATTTCAAATTTTCTCAACGTTTATATAGATGGATTAAAATGGTACAACACTTATTTTCAAACAGGATCGGAGGGTTTTTTAAAGGAATTATGTGCTCTTCATCATATGGAAAAAAATTCAAATGCCGATCAAAATATTCCGGGACAGTGAAGCGGATATTAGTTCAATAGCCAAAAATTAAGGCTTTTTACGGGTAAATATGTTAGAGTGATAAAATAAATAAAGACTTTTAATAGGAAGGTGACAATAACTGGGATAAATGGTAATGAGGAATATACAGAAAATGAATATCCTTGCCAAGAATGGCGGAACTGTGCTTAAAGAATCTGAAGTGGAAGTTCCCAAAAGTACAGTATTATTTGAGATTGATAAGTACATAAGGAATACATGTGAACAGGAATGGATAGAAAACACAATGTTTCGACAAGCAAAATCTTTTTTGGGACCTAGTTCGGAATGGAAACTTTTTAAAAATAGGCGAACATCTGCAAAAAATTTAATTGGCTTAATTACAGAGCATATTCCCATAAGGATGCATTTAAAGACCATGGAAGTGATGGAAAATGCATAATACAAACTCTTTGGAGATATAACGAAAACTCCAATTCATTTATAGATAGCGTATGATGTACTAGAGAGTATCAGGAATGTAATATGAAAAACTCGCCTGAATAAAATTAGAATTTTACTCTTCATTGAAACCATTAAGAAGACTGGCTATTTAAATGACGTTTTTTTAAATCGTTACTGTAATTTTTATAAACTCTTTTAGATTCTTGTTTTGCTAAATAAATTATTGTTGTAACAAATGTAATTTTATTAAATAAAAATATATCCCAGACTTAGGGTATATGTTACATGGGTGGCGGTATTTAATTGGAGTTACCATGGTTTTAGAGGGCGGTCCCATAATACATGTATTAAAAAATAAGATTTTTTATAGTATTGAGGTATAGAGACTTCTAGACCACTCCATAATCTTAAAGTGTTTCTTCTTTAGCCACTCCTTCGTTGCCATTGGCCGTATGTTTGAGCCGTTGTCGTGCTGGATGATATATTACACGACCCATTTTAAGTGCATCTATCTGTCTTCGGTTTTTTAGAGGAGGTTCAAATTTTGGTACAGGAATTTCATCAAAACGACTGATTGGTTTTGTTGCTGCACTCATATTTGAATACACAATATGACTTTTACGATTATACGATTATTTTTAATTGCAGACACAACTTAATTTAACTTATAACTTTGAAAATGAGGACTTGTGTTTTTATGAAACGAAAATATGAAAACTCTTCCAATATTGTCTCCAAGATTAAGAACCAAAAGCAGGTAGAGGGAATCGAAGGAAGATAATTTTAACTTTATCATCATCTCAAGAGATGCTCTAATTCGGAACTCCGTATTCTATGAGCTACGAGTGAAAAATACTAGTCTTCATCAGATAGCAAAGTCGACTCCTTCCCCGCAACAACGAAGTGATGCATTAACTATGAGTTGGAATTTCAATTTTCAAATAGAATAAGAAATTACTTTATTTAAATTTTTAAGACGCACGGTATTATATTGACATTTTGATATTAATCATTATTATTTATTAGAGGGCATGACATCATTATTGTTATGTTGAAATTGTAATTGAGATAATGTTGGATATTTGCAGGTAAACCCCCATAAAAAATTATACAAAATCGAACGTAAATCATTGGATATACATATTTATACATCTTTTTTTAAACAAAAAAAGGAATATTTATCAATAATTTTCTTATAACTATGAATGATGAATAAGTAATAAAGGCCTAAAGAAGAGTGTCATTTTTCAACATTTTTCATCTTAAAAATGGAAATATGTCTAGTTCAAAACAAAATAATGAATCAATAAAAACATTTATATAAAAAGAAAAATGTCTTTTACATCAGTTTTATTAATCGCATATCAATTTGATGATTGTTTTGTTGATAATAAATTGACTCTCAACTATAATAGCCCCAAATTACCATAATCAAAAATATTTATGAAATTTGACAACCCAGAAAAAAACTGAGATAAGTTATGGATTTTGAGCTTAAATAGATATACTTGGCTTCATTTCATTGGTAGAAATGTCGTGCTCTCACAGTGAAATTCAAACAATTTAAGGTACAAGAAAAAATAATGAAAAATTGACTGCTTATTACAACAGTATTTTCTTTAAAAAAAAGTTATTTTATATTGCACAACCCGTTTTTATCCAACATTTTAAAGAAAAATTGATGAAATTATTTTAGTATATTATGAAATTGTGATATAAAATTAATGACTGTAGATTTTTTCATGCTCAAGAAAAAGTTACTTTTACAATAGCCAATAGTCTCCACTACTTAAAAAAAACTATCTTCATACTTCATATTCCATAAAAATACTAAAGATGGTAAAGAAATGCCATTTATTTCATTAACCTTTTTATTGATGAGTTCATTACTTTTGCGCAGACATATTTTATAAACTTATATTTTTTCTTATTTCATATCATTTCAAAGACTTGTATGAGGGGAAAAAAATAAAAATCATTAATTATAAATTTTCAATTAAGATTTTTTTTTCACACTTTATTTCCCCATACTTTTTAATCAAGACCTTTTTCACAATGATTTTCTTTCTTTTTTTATACAAGGAATATTATTTTTTCTTTATTCAAACAAAATAAATCTAAATCTATGACAAAAAAATCTTTTTTTATATATAATAAAATGATTAAGCATTAAATTAACTTTTTTACTCTTTTTATATGTTTTTTATGAAAAAAAGATAGATACATAAATAAGGTATTTGTCAAATAAAATGAGTATGTCAATCATTTAGTTATCTACGGGTGCGACTGACTACTAATGCACTCTCCTCGCTCCTTAACCAAAATTTTATTAATGATTGTGATTCCCCTCATATTTAAAAAATACACCATCAAATTACATTGTGGAATAATGAAATAAGGCGTTATAAGATATTTAATTTGTGGGTTCAGAAACGTAATCCATATAATTCGTGAGAGGGTATTTACTTTATTATTTTGAGGCAATGATATATTTAAAAAGAAATAGATCCCTGGGAGAAAATTACAATTATTATTCTTATTTAAAAACAAACACTTATTTAAGAGCAAGAAAAAGACAATTCAAATCTTCAACAAAAATTGGTTTGGTGTTTTTAGATTATTTACAGAAAACCCAAATTTTTATGTTATAATTGGGATTCAGAACCATATTTTGAATGTCAAATTTATGGTTCTTTCACATCGAATTATGTGTAAACCCTAGCCTCAATGTTAGAATTTTGTTACATGGTTAAATAAAACTTTTTAGGGAAAAGATATGGTTCATAAAATAAAAGTTAATCAGAGTAAATATTGGATTTTTATACTTCCAAGATCAGCGAGATAGATTGATGATAACGGTACTGACAGATATCTTTAATGATGTAATTGGGATAAACTTTTCTAAGAGATAGTTTTGACATCTGATTAAGATTTTTCCTTAGGACGAAACAGCAAAATTTTGCAACCGATCCATACCTACCAAAAAAGGGAGTTTTGCATCATATAGTTTACTATCATTGTTTTTTTGTTTTTTTAGTAGAACTTTTCAAGTTTAATTGACTTAAGTATGGGAAAATTATTGCCCCGCTATTTGAGTAGTAATGGTGAAAATTAGTACCTAATGTACTATAAAAGATAAGTAAACATTGTTGCATATAAGAACCAATCAACATAGATTAAGTTAGTAAGTTCTCGATACCAATTATTTATGAAGAAGTAATAACAATAAATCAATTTTTTTTTATTGTTTCCTAAATTAACATTTGAAAAACCAGATATCAAATCAAAAATCGTGTGACTCCAACCACTGAATAATTGTTTTTTCATCAACAAAACAGAGGAACTCGGCTTCCAAAAAATTTCAGTGGTCTTATAATTTTTTTCGAAATACTTAGATCATGAATAAAATTAAACAGATCACTAAAAAAGTCATTAAAATTATAATATTTAAAAGTTATATCACAGACGACAAATTGGTACATTAATTAATAATTATGGCTCAAGAAGGCAAAAAGAAACTTTCAAAAAGGACAGCTCCAACCACATTTAAATTGCAAGTTGTAATATTTTTTTATTAACATACATAAAATCGATGGTAAAATCATAGTATATTAATTATTGTCCTCTGTAGTCAAAAAAAAAAAAAAAAGGGGATATATAAGTCATTCTGATGTTCCTCGAAGTAAAAGCAATTAAAAGCAGACCACTTTAATTCAAGGGAAAAACAAATTGGGCTCTACTACCTACAACAAAACATTCATATCATCAAAAATTATTAACTTGTTACCCATTTAATGATCAAATTAACAATATAATTGAATCAGCATTTATATAATAAATAAGTTGATTCATCATTAAAAAATATTTATGTATATGGTATATATATAATTTTTTTTTTTTTTTTTTTTTGGGGAGGGGAGAGGGGAAAAGTGTATGTATTTGAAATAAAAAGCGAGAGGGGGATAGGAAGACAAAAAGAACAAAATCAATGTAATAAATCATACATAAGGACCTGTAAGTAAAAAAAAAGATCTGACTAATCGAATTTATATATATGTTTATATCATCAAATTTAGTTATAGATAGAGTTCTAAATGCTAAGTATTTTCTCGTGCATGATTTTTTTGCAATTGGCAATCTTAACAGTACTTCTTTACTTTCCAAAGGTAGTATTACTATTCTTTAGCTATTCATGAGTGAAAATCTTAATATTAAGCAAGAATTACAGAATATATCGAACATACTTTTTCTCGTAATCGATCAAACTAAATTTTTTAAAGTGGAATGGTTATTAAATTAATGAAAAAATTAAACTAAAACAATCGCGTAATGAATGAGATAAGGAATTGATTTTTGTATAAATCAATTTATTTTTAGTTATCAGAATAAAGATGATTAAAAACAGTTATATAATTCCTTACAGCATTTATTACACGATTGATTTAGTTTAATTCTCTCTTTCATTTCATAACTATTTTACTAATAGAAAAAAGAAAAAATGCCCGTAGCTGGTCAAGAAAGAAAGTGGAAAAAGTGCATAAATTTAACGTGTATGTTTGTGAATGAAAGACGATAGAATATCTAACAAACGATTTGTTGAATAGTTATTGATTTAAGTCCTTGTTAGACTTAAAGTAGATTTGAGGATTGACATTGGAGTAATTCCTCCCTATGTTCTTGCTAGATCCTTCCTTCTCCTATTATAGGTTGTGTACCTCATTTATTAAATTGTCATCTGAAGTAAAATTATTCTCTTTAAATCTCTGGGCGTGTGTTTGACTTCTAGTTGTAGCTCCGACAGAATTAAAAATACAAATAAATTAGTTATAGTAGTGAAATGACTACTTTTATGGAATCCGTACAACTCCATTTGACCTATTAGGTGGAGGGGGAGGGGGCATAAAAAAATTACATGACTGTTAAGCTTTTCATCTTCAAAATATTCTTTCAATTGTAATGGTTACCATTTCATTTTTGGATTTCTTTTATTTTTTACATAGCGAAAGTGCTTAGAATTTATGATTACACGTATACATAAATTACAAATTAATTGTATGAGTGTTGTGTGTATGTGGTTAAATAGATTGTGTTTATATCAAATTTCCGGCCAAACACTACAAAATTAAGAACGCCATAAAATCTTTGTTTATATACTATTTTTCATTAAAAGTTGGTTTAAATGTTTATTATGATATACATTTGGAGATTGGCTTTAAATCTCAACGCGAGTATTTCCTTTAAGTGATTAGCCAACTCGAATAAAAAGGGATTTGTTTGTAATATAAAACTTTAATAACACAGCATATGCAACAGTATTTCTCCCCCCCCCCGGTTTGAAACACACTGTAGAACATGAAATTAACCCTTAAAAATATCAAACAACATAGACTAGACCTACCGAGCTTTTTTTATTAATCATTTTAAGTACAAGATGCAGGGCCGTATCTTGACCTAATTTAATACTAATGTTTATTTTTTTACAATTGCATCTATTATTGCTTTAACTATTGAATAAACCTTATACTCCAACTTAAAAAGATTAGCTTTTAATAAAATGGTTGATCTTAATTAATTTTTTTAGTTTAACTTTTACTTTTTTTTTATGAATAAGAAATGAAAGGTATAAAGCATTGATCTTTTATATGCTACAATGTTTTTATTAATTGATTTTAACTTTTATCAATCTGTCACGTCGAAATACAGCTCTGAATCGAAATTATACACTTAAAACTTTTTTTTAACGACCAAACGTATGTCGGTTGAAGATTTTAAAGGTCATTTTGGCGTTGTACGGCTTAAATAACTATAATAAATGTGGGGTTCAGCCGACATCCGTTCCAAGATCTTAATTTTGTTACATGATATAATTAGTGATCACATTGAATACTTTTTTACCATAATATGTTATAGCTGTGAATTATTCATCCAAAAAATGAGTCAGAAAAATAATATTTTGCATGTAAGATGGAAACAAATAATTTCTTTCTGAATTAATATATTAATAGAGTAGGTTTTTCTGGTGTTGCCCAAGACATTAAGAAGTGGTGCCGACCGTTGAGCTGTCTTTCGCTCAACTTTCATATTATTGTCAAAATTATTTTGGCTTAATATTTCTTCATATTTTTCATCTAAAAACCTTATATGATTATTTAAAATTTTTTTGCAAAGACACATTCCAACATACAATGAGAATACTTCATAGAATTTTAAGGTGAAGCTCTTTATTTTTTTTTTAAATGTGTTATTAGAAAACGTTTTCTTCATCTCCATTCTGTCTGAGAACCCTTGATGCACATGAGAGCCTTTTTAATTATTTGAATAATTTTTTAAAGGTTCTTGGTCAACATGCAGTTATGAATACTAAAATTAATGATATTAAAAATTTTCTCTGCAGCGTACCTACGAATCTACCATATTTGTGAAGATGAACATTTGATCTAAGCACCCTGTAGAAATATGTACGAAAAGATAGAAAAGTCGTTCTTTATAAATCATTAATAACAAAAAAATTGTTATCAATAGGGGTATAAATCATTTTGTGCATTGTAAAGTATATGGGATAAATGGTACATATACATTTAATCATTAGTTTTATGTAAAATATATACTAACAATCTATATGAGGGGTAAAAAATAATTTGAAAATTTGGGAAAATTCGTAGTGCATCAACATAAAAACTATTTTGAACAAAAACTAATAAAATACAAATTTATTTTTAACTTCAGAGGTATATAAATTCAAACAAATATTTGATAAACTTAATCAAATTTGTGGTATGAGGTAAGATACTTTATAATTTAACTAGAGTTTAGATTTTTTATTTGATCTAAAAGACTTAAAAAAGCTCCGTTTCAAATAGAATCTATCAATGGGTCATTGTTTGATTGTGACAATAAATTTTGAGTTCAATTTGCGGCGCCTCTAAAGGGTTAATAGGAACATTTTTTTAATCCAAATTTAGAACAATTTTCAAAAAATACAAAAATAATCTACAATTAATTTATTTTTTTAAATCATTCCGGCTAGTTTTTCGGTCGAGAAGCAACAGATGTACAAAATTGAGCTTGGAAATGATTGTGTAGTTTGTATTTAAATAGTAAAAATATGTACACTGCATTTACATGTATATTAAAAAGTTTGATTTGGTATTGTATTGAAAACAGAGAGTAGGGTTTCTAATTTTCTTGGAAATTGTCCTTTCGAGAGATCCTTGGATTATTTTTTTTTTTTAATTGGAGATACGAGCAAATTTTGGGATGAAACAGTACATAAAAAAATGTAAAATTTAAGTAATACAATATGAAGTGTGTTAATAATTATTATTCAAGATATTGAATATTTTTTTTTTATTACATGTAATTAAATAAATTACAATTAATATAGTTTGAACTGAGAAGAAATTTCTCATGTGTGAACTTAGTACCTCAATCTAAATGAAAAATTAATACATTTAATAACATATTATTTTAAATATAAATTTGGAACTAATTTTACACGTACTATATATATTCGAGAAAAGGTCCGAAATTAATTTATGTTTCCTGCATTAAATATTATTTTGTAGCTTTCTGTACAAAATAGAGTTAGGTATTTTGTTGTTGTTGATGATGCACAGAGTGCATTATTTGCACTTTATAAATAATTAAAAATTTAATGTCTAATGAAACTTTAATACGTGTTCGTAACTTTTTATTTAATAAACTACCTAAAGAGAACTTATAGACTACAAGTTTTAATAAAAGTTTAATTAAATTTGATATTGTGTAGTCATAAAACTTTGAGAAATCCTGAGAAAACAGGATCTAGAGCTTCTGGATTTCTTAATGATGAAATTATGGTAAATAAATTTTCTGAGTAAAATTAACTGTTTCCCTTTAGAGGAGATCAGAAAACTCTGGTGCTCTCGTCCTGCAATAATACAAAATTGTTCAATAGTTTTACCATATCCGATCATTGTTCAATCTTAATTTCCACCACTACATAATTTCCAGCTCTAGAGGATACTTCTATGTATTTTACCAGAGTACCAGAGTGTCAATCTCTTAATGAATAAATACATCGAACAATAGACTGAGTCGGCTATTTTAAATATTCCAGTCCCTCAAACAATGTTGAGACTGCCTAAACAGTAATAAAACTAAGTGTCTATGCTTGTTAGTAGCTACATTCCATGGCAAGTCCATAAGATTACGTGTAATAAAGAAGATAAGGAAATTAAACGAATTTTATCTCAAAATCGACGTTTTCCATGTCAAAATAATCTCCTTAGCTACAAAAAATTTGAAAAAAAATGTGCAACTTATTCGACACAATAATATTAAAAATAAGATTGAATAAGTCTCAAAGCTTTGCCACTCTCATATGAAACCTTTGTACTCATATATCAGGAAAAAAAAGAGTAGGTTTTGGTAAGAATGGAATTAGTTCGATCCGAACTAGTACTCATTTAAAATGATGTTGGCATAGATTCTTGCTGTAACATATATTTTGCATCGGAATCAAGAGCATGTGGGTCTTGATTGATACAATTCCTGTTACTCCATCCCCTCAGAATGTTTATTTTGTACTGAAAAAGTTTATAGTGGAATTGCATATATCCGTTGCTTTTTCTCCATTGAATAGACAGAATTAGCACATTCTTCTTGCAGAAAGTTGCTAATACTGTTGCTTCCCGTCTATATATACCCTTTAATCTTTCTATTCAAAGTGATTATGTGCCAAATGATTGGAAAATCGGCAATGTAGTTCCCATTTTTAAGAAGAGAGATCCTTTTGATCTTTCTAATTACACACCTATATCCCTTAATAGCCATGTCGGGAAAATAATGGAGTGGGTCGTTCACCAAAAACTCCAACCATTTCTTCATAGCTATAAACTTATTTCTAGTAGACAATACGGATTCCGTCCTAATATACTGTATAATTGGAATATAATTTATCTCTGGGATGTGATCGTCGAGGTTATAACCGAAATCTTAATTGTGTTGTAATTAAGTTTTACTTCAGTAATGCCTTTGATAAAGTCCCGCACAGGAAACTTCTCTTTATATTGTCCAACATAAGTATAAAGGATCAGTTTTATAAATAGTGGTTTAGTACCTGGTTGACGAAACCGATACAGAGTGTAGTGATTGATTCCACTTTTTTTTAATCTTGCGACGTTACTTCATCTTTACAACAAGGCAGTGAGTGTAATTGGACCCACGCGCTCTTTGATTATTCTATTTTATTAATAACACTATTAATAGTGTTTGAAGACAAAGAGTAGCTTCTGGACAAATTGGAGGGGCAAACAAAAATACAAAGCCAATCACAAAAAAGAACAGTAAAAACTAATGACACTCCATCCTGATTAAAAGAAGAGTTGTCGTAGGGCACATTAAAAAAGTTTTCTCGCACGACATACTTTATCTTTTTATCTCAAAATTGGAGAAAGCAGAAAGTTGAAATTCAATTATTGTAACCTTTTCATAATAAAGGAAATAACTGGAAGAGCTATTGAGTTTTTTCTCTTATAGAGTATTCTGGGGGAGAGGGGATTTGTAGTCGATCTGTGGACTGAGGAATGAGACCAACATACAAGAAAAAGTGTGATCTCCTCCGGCATCATTCCCCTCCCCAGATTCCCCCTTAAGATACAACTAAAAACCAACTTGTACAGATAACGAGACTTTTAGTTTACTTTTATGGTTCTCCAAAGCATTATTTGTTTGAATATCTCGAAAAAGTCGCGATCCCTCTCATTTTGCTTCTATAAATTATTATTTACTTCGCTTCATGTAGCGAACTTATTTCCATGTTATTAAAAGATTACGATAATTGAATCTCGACTTTCAGGTTACACGGTCTCCAACTTGGAGATAGAAATGGAAATTATGACGTGTGGGCAAACAAATAAAGTGTACTTTTGATATATTTGTAATGAAAAACTACATTACAAACGTGGAAGTTCTCTAACGCCAACCGAACTCGAAAATGTTTCTCAATCCAACACTACTTTATAACTATTCAATAAAAATAGGTATACTTTATTCTGTCAAATATATTTTATAGGTTGAAAATAAATTGAAAAATATATTTAATTCAAATATGATTGCTATAAAGCATTTATATGTTGAACATAAAGGGATTCAGATCCAATAAAGAATCCACAGAGATGATAATCTCTGAAAATAAATTGATAAATAAAGTTAAAAAAAATAATAACTATGAATTATCATAATTCAAGAGGGAATTTGAAAATTTGTTTTTGTTTATATATTTACATTTATGTATAAGTCTATATTTCAATTGTGTTTTTATGTTTACATATTATATGTATACATATATATGTACTCTCTGTATATGGATGTCAATTTATGATTATGAAACGTAGAAATTTGTAGAATGGAAATAAAAAAATCAATGAAGTATATATGAATATAATATAAAAAGATATTATTTTCTTAAGGGATTTTAAATCCCTTTTATTCACAATAAAAGTTAAAAAACACTCTTATTTATATTTATATATATATATGTATACATGAGTTGAATGTAAAGGCATTGGATGATGATAATATGTGTGCTTAATATGGGTGAGAATGTTTTTTTTTTACATATATCTCCATACAATAAAGTCATATGTGCATTAGGGTGAGTCAATGCAAAGAGACGAAATAGTAAGGAAGTTTGATTATAATCATTTATCAATGTGTACCTTCTATACATCCATACCTATCATTCACACATTATATCTATGAAATTATTCTAACGAAAGCCTTCCACTTTTCAATGGGACCAACTATTGGGCCTAATAAGTAGTTTAATATATCAGAAGCATTTTTTTATATAAAAAAAAAAAAAAAACGAAACCTAACATGGTAACCCTTAACATTTGAAGAATGTTTACTTTACACCGTAAAGTAATTATTACTTTGATCGATGTGGGCTTATATAAAAAATAAATTGTTTCAAAATTTATCAGATATCTCTCTGTAAAGAAGATCGTGTACATGATGAATTACTATGTTAAGCTGGTCCATGAGGTTAGTAGGCTAATTAACTGCAAGAGATTCTATCTTCGAAAACATAATGTGGAGGACACAAAAAGATTGTCGCTGAAGACTTCTTGATCGATATGGCTTTTGAAATTGAAGCCTCACCAACGACAAGCAAGAGGGCGTGGGTCAAGTACCTCAACTTCAGCGAGGGCACTATCAGGAAATCCAGTCAAGAAGCCGGGACCTACTCTTATATCAGTAGAAGGTGCAAACTTCATTCTCAAAAGACCAGGGTGACCTGGGATAAGACGCTGAGTAATTGGTTGTAGAAAAATAAACAGTGCACTGTCCTGATTATCTTCGACAAGATCGGAGTCTGTCCTATTCAGTCGAAGATGTTCCCATGATCAATGAAACCAAACACTTGGGACTCTGTCATTATTTTGGGTGTTGTGGCCAGTGACAGAATGCGAATTCCCCTCTCCTGGTCCTCCAAAGGGCTCAGGGTGGATGTCAAGGAGTACTAGAAAAAGGTGAAATGGTTGTGATGCCCTGGTTGGATGCTAACTACCCTGAAGGGGATTACTGTTGGCAACAAGGCTCAGCACCTCGTCATAAGGTCATTACGCTTGGTGCAAGGAAAATCTCTCTAATTTCTAGCCTCCTACATAAAAAAATTGTGACCCCCCTCATAACTGGACTACTTTCTTCTGTACTAATGATTTTTGGATTCATGTACGGCAAGGCTTGCAAATTTCCCCTATTGTTATGTTGATTCCCTGCAGGCCTCCGTTAAGAAGGAGTGGGCTGATTTGTACATTGACCACATCATCTAGGTGTACAAGGTCTTCAGCCCCAGACTGGAGACCATGGTGGCTGCAGAAAAAGGACATTTTGAGAAATAATAATTAATATTATAAGGTAAAATTATAATAATAAAATACTTCTGAGGCTATAAACATCTTGTTCTTGATCAAGTTGATTTCAATCCTACTGTCAAAAATTGTAATATTAATAAATACCAGCTATGTATCTATGAAATGAGACTTTTAAAAAAATGGAACGTTTAAATCGCTAGCCACACATTTTTCCTATCTTTCAGGCAATTTATGAATGCCTTTTCAAAAAAAGTTCTTCTTCATTGGCTGCATACCAGCCATCGACCCATTTTTTGGCTTCAACGTGAGAATCGAAGCATAAATCATTGAGTGTGTGGCCCATCTATACAACAAGTAATAATCGGAAGGCGCCATGTCTGGTGAGTAATCTGTATGAGCAAGAGGTTCCCATTTGTACGATTCAACAAGCTGGGGTGGCTATAGAGCGATGCAGTAGTGCGTTGTCATCAAGAAAAATTACCTTGTGTTACCTGGCTTGATATTTTGGGCGTTTTTTGGCGTATAGCATGGTTCAAATCGTTCAATTGTTGTTGGTAGCAATCACCATTAACGGTTTGACTGGGTTGTATAACGTCATTCCATCTTCAAACTTTGTCGGTGGCCGGCTGCACTCTTTATTTCTCACGTCAAAATCACCACTATGGAATTTATCAAACCACCTGAACCGCTATTCTCTGCATAGAGCATGTCCATCTTAAGCTTCCACGATCGGCTTGAGAAGCGGTTTTCTTCAATTGGTAACAGAAAGTCAATGATGTCCGCATATCGTGGTTTGTAAACATAAAATTAGACATTTTTACGGGCGAAAAAAGTGCATTGTTGAATGAAACTATACAAACAATTAATTATTAATGTTGACACATGTCAAAATACGCATTTAGATTTTTGGACTGGCGACACCTAGGGACCAATAGCCGAAAGTCTCATTTGATAGGCGCATACCTTGTATGGCAACTGCTTTTTCATCAATAACGATTTTTTTAATAGGTTACTAAAATTTTATATACATCACCTATTTATTAAAAAAAAGGATATTACTTTTCATCAAAAAGATTATGTTAGAAAAATATACTAATTTACTACTTAAGTACAACTATTATAAAAAATGTGTATTACAAGGAATGAATTATCCTTAAAGTTCAGTGTACTTTAAGTTTAAGGGGATATCTTGTAAATGGATTAAGTAACAGCTTCATTTATTAATATATTACTAAGAATATACTCGTATTTATTTACATATACTTAGTTAGTTACCAAGGAGACTCATATATTCTTATGTACCCAGTAATCCTTTTGTCTACAACTGTGAATTAAAGCTGGAAGACAAAATGATGAAACGATTCTGTAAGCTTAAGTGGATTCCTTTTCATAATAGTAGTTGCTCCTCCTGAGTCTCAATTAAGTCAGACGTGATAAATTACTTAAAAACATTTATTAAGCACACAATGACAGATATTATTTATGAAGTTGACCTCCATTGCTCTCAATGACGTCCTTCAAAGCCACGACTTGCCACCAGATAGAGTAATGCAAAGTCTCTATAGTAAGTAAGTTCCTGGTCAATCTTTGCCACAAGTCATGGTAAATCACCTTGTGATGTAATTGTTGGAACTATGACAATATTGGTAGCATGAGCTAGTCTCCAGCGACCATTAGAAGATGAAATACTTGGCACAATTTTCCTCTTCAACTTCTGTTGAGATGTTATAGCAGGTATCATGTCGCTTATTTTGATAAAAGTGATGCAGATCAGTTGCGAGAAAAACATGCAGAAGGGGTATGAAGATACAAGGAATTTTCAATATTTCCAGCCAATCTCTGCTAGTAAGAGACTTACAGAAGAATCTTATTACTTTATTAACCTTGATTTTACTTATCCATCTCCAGTGTAGCTGTAAAAATATCGCAATTTGCTACTTAGACTTACAACAAGATTGTCTGGATGTCTTGGTTACAAATTAAGATGATGAAAGCAAAGACATAAATATAAAGTTTTTCCATCCTTATATTCCATCTCCTTCTTATCTCGCCTCCTAGACATAATATTAGTTGGGCTCACAATACCCATGTTATATGTATGATCAGGAGCGATGCTAGCTTTCATCATTTAAAGAAACCGAAAAGTTATGAATACAGCAATATGTGTTCTTATATAAAAAACTTATATGAATAGTTTTATTTATAAATAGCTTTATGAGGGGGCGGAGGAGGGATTTAGGAACACTTGGGGAGCTTTAAACTCCTAAAAAGGGGTTATCGACACCATTGTAATAAAAACAGCAACAAGAGCGAAAGGACAACAGTTCAAAGTCTAAAAAAAGAATGAACAAACTATTTTAACGTTATGCCCAACTTTGTAAAGAAGTGATATACTATAAACTACTCATATATTGTTTTTAAATTTGTTAACTTTTAATCAATAATATGAATAACTGTAGTTTAGTTTTCTTTTTTCAGTCTATATAAATCATAAAATAAGTTTAAAATATAAAAACGTAAGTAAAATTGATGAAATTTCGAGAGAAAAGTAACCATAACTTTGAGATTCCACTCTAGGAGCAATGATAAAAAAGCAAACACGATTTTTGGCACAGTGATACCCCTATTTATGTATAACAATTCCCAAAAGTTTCATATTCATAAGAGTTTGGCATTTTTTTTTTTTTTTTTTTTTTTTTTTTTTTTTTTTTTTTGTTGATCAAGTACTTGGTAGTGTATTTCAGATTTTTTTTTTAATCAAAATTTAAATATTCTAATTTTGACTTCATTTTTGGAATCCTCACACTTCAAAACATTTAAGTACCAAATTTCAAGAGATTAGCTCAATTGGATCAAAAATATACTAGAAAAAGTATCGTCCGGTAAAAATAATTTAAAGTGACTTTGAAAATTTCGGTCTGGGATAAGTATCTATACCTCAGAAATGACTCAGAATTATGTGTTGAAATTTGGCACACTTAATTAACTCATAAATATGTGTTTGCGTGCCAAAAATCCTCCAAATCTGTTACCATATAGGTAATTATTAGTTTTTTTATCCTTGTTTTAACACTACCAAGTAGAATGTATATCAATATACAAGCTTTCAAATGCTCAACATACTGTAGCGAGCTATATACTAGCGCCAAACATTGAAATGCTTGTAAAGGTATATCAAAGCCTTTGTGTACATGTGTTTAGTATGGGCCATTCCATATTTACTAACTGAAAAAGCAACAAAAACTATTGCCGCATTTACATAATATTTTTTGGAAGAAAAGTTCTTATAAATGCTTGAGACATCATATGAAGATATTTTTAATTTTTGCAATTATACTAAAATTGTCTACAAAAGTGGCTAATATTTGACAACTTATCCTAATCCTTAAATAAAGTAATAATAAATTTTTCCTAGGACAATATATATATATATAATCTCTATATCTGTACATTAACTAGTTTCAGTTTTATAGTCGAATAATGTTGTCAATTATTCTTATTCCCAATCTAAATTGACAATGGTCAATCTAAAAATACAAAAATTAAATTTATATAACTCCTGGAAAAAGTTATTACTTTTATTTATGATTTAGTTCGTTGAAGTTTACCCCTTCATTAGCTTCGAAATTATACTGGAAAAAGTAGGAACTCTCGATTAAAGTTTTGTCAGTGCCAGAGGAAAGCTTCAATAAACATCCATATCTCATGAAATAATTTAGCTAATTAAAATTTGGGACACGTTCTTTTCTCATAAATAAGTACTTCTCTGTGATGGTCTGATGACATCGAGATGTCGCATTGATATGAAATTATCCTTTAATACCGCATGACACCATTTGTTATCAAAATATTTGAGATGTGGAATACTTATTTGATTTACCAATCAGAAATATAAGCTTCATATTGTTTTTAAGTATTTAGATAATTGCTCCTTATATTCATTGATGCCAAAATCTATTAAGATTTTTTTTTTTTTTTTTTTTTTTTTTTTTTTTGTAATTATTTTAATGATTTTCTGTGTCCAAAAAGCTAATGCTCGATGATGTGATATTTATTGTACCATCTTTATGTCAGTGACATCGTCTTTTTTTTAATTTATCCACGTTTATAAATGACGTTTTTAATTACTATCACAGAAAATTAATTGTCGTGTGACGTCACTGGTATGAAAATAACTAAGGCTATTTAGTTTCATCAATTGATTAGAACTGTATCGTTCTTCAACATGGGATATAAAATCGGTCCCGTTCTTATTCTACTATTATTCACTAAAATCATCCAATACAAGGAATCATTTTCCCAAATATCATACTAAAGAACATTAGTTGAACAATAGAATTAGTTCAGACAAAACTTTAAGTATATATATTTCATGCCTGATACTAGTTTATCATTTTTGCCAAATATTATTATTTTAATTAAAATTGGAATAGATTTATTCTATGCCACGGCTTATGCGTCCTATTCGGACAATTCTTATAGTTGATCAATACATTATAAATACTCAAAGTTAAGAGTACCATAGTTACTGCTTAAGGTTTGTTAAATCATACCCTTTAATAAAATATCATTTGAGTTCCACTAATCAACGTTCAAAACATAGATTTTGGAAAAAAGAACTAGAAAATTGACAGCTTATAAAACAATTTAGCTTAATAAATTATAAAATAGTGGGATGTTAACAATATGATCAATTGGTAAGTTAAATAACGTCGATTTTTTTTTTTTTTTTTTTTTTTTTTTTGTTATCCTTTAACCATCTTGATATGTTGAGGGCTATTATGAAACAATTTAAAAAATAAATATTCATAGCCTATTCATTTTTAAACTCTATATTCGTACAGTTCAACATTTCATAAACATATTACTGTCAATTATAGGCTTTGTATCCAGCTTTTGGGATAAGTTAAGACACCCAATACTCTTAGCTACAGTATAAATCTATATTGAATTTAGAAAACTTAACTTGTCTCCAACTTTGGCTCACTTCAAATAGAAACTATGAAATTATATTTTTTTCAATTGCTTCTTTAATTGCAAATTGCGGGTCTCTTAAGGATTCATCAGTATAATTTGTTGATATGTATGGACGACAAAATCTAATCCAGCCTCAATTGGTAGACAAATATTTCTAGATTACTTTTAAGTTAACAGGGAACACATGCATTTGATTTTTTTTAAAGGATAAATAAAATTACATAAGAATATCCTATAGGTGGAAGAATATATGAAGAAAAAAATCCTGTCCCTTGGAACAATTCCAAATAAAAGTGTAGTAACATTTATAAATAAAAAAAACTAAATTTAAAAGTCAATTTCATTGGAATAATATGTTTTAAGAAATTTAATAAAAATTTAAATATGTGATGTGTCAATATAAAACAACTAATCTATTTCTATGTTTAATATGGTAAAATTAATTTTAATCACACTTAATAAAGCAGTTGAAAACGGTGGCTTCCCCCAATAATAAAAAAATGTAAATATGATTTAACGAACAGAATTTCAACGATTTATTTAGCTAAATCTTTAATTTTGATTGAAACTATTCCAGCCTGATTTATGTTTACATGACAAATATGATGTTGCCCTTAATTCTCATTTGATAGATTCACTGGATTAACTTTTTTTTGTGTCTCATTATAATTATTATTGTTCTTTCATTTTTGGAAACTTTTAATGGGAACACTATTATTCTTTTCTGAAGCAATATTATGTAAATTGTCTATAAAAGAAACACAGATGTTTTTTTTATTTATTATTTATTTATTTTTATTTAGTTTTGTATTATTATGTAAACCATAAAGAAGTAGCAAAGAAATTTTTTCTTGTTTTAAATAACAAGAAACAACATTTGATATTATTATTTATATATAACTGTGAGTTAATAAATGAAAAGTCATTAAAAGTCTTCTTTTTTTTCAATCTATTCAAACCATTAAAGAAAAAAAAAAGTTATTCCAATGGATATTATATTATTACTATTAAAAAATGTATCAAAACAACTTTTTTGTAGGTCCATTGCCATTAGATTTTATATACAGCTATACAAACCATTTATGTTTTTTAGCTCAACCAACATGCAAAAATAAATTGAGTATACTACTAACATGAGAGATTACAATCTATTTGCCTATCACCTGTCGATTTGCATAATTTACAAGGGTTCTTACAAAACACGGTTTCAAACACTGTGGGTTTTGCATAACAAGATATTTGGAATTATTCTGACTCCCCCTATATTGTGGTATAATTCCCACATATTGCGTTTTGTAAATTTATGATAATAAATTTACAAAACTATTTATTGAATTGTATTAATTGTTGAAGAATTTGTTCATGTTATACGTATATGTTCATATAATAGAAGTTTATTAATTTTTCATAGGGAAAAGGAGAGAATATCATGTAATTGATTTAAAACAGCTATACTTAAAGTGGTTTTTTTATTACACAAACTTGTAATTAAAATAGTTGCTAAAAAATATTGGTTAAGTTCCAATTATTTAGATTTTACAGTATCTAAATGACCATATTAAAAATCAAGTAAATACCCGACTAAGATTAAATTTTATAATTATTTTAGGAGAATCTTGTCCGGTATACATTATTTTAAATAATTTATCATCAATCAAATGTTTTTATTATCCTAACCAAACTAAAAATCAAAATAAAAAGTAAAAATTGGACATTTTAAAAAAATCCCCCATTTTACGGGTTTTAGTACTGATTTTTTTTTTTTTCATACAACGCGGATTTTTCCTGTTCCCAATAGTTTGCAATAAGCGGGACGACTTTACGTATGTTTTCTTGCCACTGACTTGTGTTTTGAACAATGCTAATTGTTTAACACTAGAACGACACAAGTATAGGGTCTTCTTTTGCAGTTTGCTTTTATCAAAAATGATTTTATTTGTTTTTGAGTAATGCAAATTAATCATTGTGTCTACGAGATTACTGATTAAAAAAATATGATTAAAATTCTAAATTTATTTTTACCAATTAATATTAGGTGGTGGTAAAAGAAATTTCGTATTTCCCAGCCTTTTTTTTTATGTAAGTATTGTTCATTATTAGTCAATCGGATCATACGATAAAGACGTAAGTGTTTACTATAAACCCTTTTTGGAAAACTTTGCACTTGGACAGTTCAGTTGCAAATTATTGTGCGTCGAGTATGGAGATCTCAAAGAAATAATTTTGCCATATTTCACATTTTTACTACCTGAAAGGGAAAAAAGCGTTATATACAGGCCCAATACTCATTCTGTTCGTGTTACACAACAGTGGGACCACATAGTTTTTTTGTTTTTTTTTTTGTTCGACTATGCCCTCTACTATGAACCAATTCCTACAGTCCGGACCAGGCGCCAAGTGACTACAACCTATTCCTGTCTATGGCCAACGCGTTTGGAGTACAAAGTTGGCCTGAATAGAGGCCTTTAAAAATTGGTTGTCCGAGTTTTTTTGCTAATAGGGAGAAGGGATTCTACGAGAAGGGCATTATCCAGTTGAATTCTCGTTGACAACAGCTTATTGAACAGAATGCGGCATACATGGCATAAACCAGATGATTTTAACACTTCCTATAAGGCATTGCAATAAAACGAAAAATATAAAATTACTTGTTCACCAACCTAATTTTAAATACACCCTAGAACGAGCCACGGTGGATGCTTGTACCAAAAATGATCTCAAAACTATGCTGACCAACAAAATAAATATTTTTGGGTCTGTTTTGACTAATATAGTTACTATACCTAAATTGAATTACTGCTCAAAATCGAAAGTATGTCTGAGTACATGTTTGAAAAAGTAAACATCAATAGGTACAAAAATGATTCCACACCGTCTGAAGTAGGATAATTAAAGAAAAATATCTAATTTTTTCTACTCGAATAGTTAATTTATTGTTTGATATATAAATAAGACCAAATAACGATCTAATTACATATTTTTAATACATATGAGAATCTGATACACAGGATACAGCAACATAACTCCCATTTTCTAAGGTCAATAAAACAAGGCTATAAATTTTTATTTTTGTTTGATGATGCTGGTACACATTTAAAGCTTTGTTTCAGACAGTTTTGAATATCATCAGATGGTTTATAGTACATACGCTGAATAAATCAAACTTTGGTATTTTAATACCCTGTTATTTTTTCTTTTTTTTGTTCTCTATATATGACATTTCAGTAAGATGTTTTAGAGGGATAGTTTGTTTTTTTACAAAAAGATTTAAAATTTAATTGGCAACATACTTTATTTTATTCTATAGATTATTTTCAAGTGACGTTATCATTATTAGCTTAAATTACCTTAATACAGATGATTATCCAAGATTTTTTGGAAGCAATTTCATACTCTTTATAAAAATTATTATTATTAAATATACTCATTGCTCAGTATTTGAGACACTAATAAGGGAAAAGAGAAGTAGAGAATTGACAACTAACAATAAATAGGTATTATTGTCCTATTAAATAAAATGGACAAATTTTATAAGAAAAAAGTCTTGAAGAAACTGTATTTAATGGCGTTTTTTTAGATTAATTTCGACGACAATTTTGTGGGAAATTATTACTTGACCCTGAACAAGTTTATTGTTGACAAAAAAAAAGAATGTTTTATTAATATTTATTAAAAAATTAAAAAAGAAAATGTTTTAATCAATATATCATCCTTCTGCGACCATCGCCTACTCAAATTGGTTCTGAAGCTAACATAGACGTAGTGGACGTATTTTGCAGGCTTGTTTACTAAAACCATCTTAACAGTACATCTTGCTGTGAACAATTCCCAACATTATTTATAAAATAATAATTTCATAATTAGAAAGAATTGGCTAACTACTTTGTCTTTATAACTTTTTTAAGGAAAGATTGCAAGATACAATAAATGTGTTGAAGTAAGTGTGATAATTATATTTTTAACATGACTTCACTTTCATATTTGTAATGTAATTTGTAACGTCAGTGAAAGTGCGCTTTATATTCAATGATTCAATATATTTTCTTAATCTTTTTTGGAAAACAAGGGAGTTATACATAAATACAAGACTTTAGCTCAGCTACATACAAATTTACAATATACATATTTCCTTATCACCTGTCAATTTTTGAATTGTTTTCCCTTTATTAGTGTTAATGAGCTTGATTGGTTGAATTAAATTTCCTTCTTGTTAAGCAACTGTGAAAACTTTACATTAATTAATGAAAAATAATTAATTTTATAGTTGTGAAAAATTGGCCAAATAGTAATTATCAACTGAGTTTGAACTTTATTTCGATTTTTTTTTTTTTTTAAGGAAAGATTATGAAGTAGAAAAAAAAATAGATAAATACGTGTAGGGGGAAATCCTTTAAATATATAAATGAATATTGAACATTATATATATTTGTATATTTAAATTGGTTGCTGCAACAGAAAGACGGAGAGGAAAATGAGAGTATGTAAGTATATTATGCATACAACATTAGGGTGGGTCGTTTTGGTGGAGTTTGATCAACTTTTTCGAATTTGGAAGCTAGGTGTCCGGGAAACAGTTCTTACAGTTTATTTATTCATTATAAATACTCATACTAAAGGGACAATACTTGTCCCTTAAATAAAGACTCCTCCATCTAAAATACAACATTTTTTGAAAATTACAAAAATTGTTATATTTAAAAAAAATATTATTAAGTTTAGAAAATTTAACTCATAAATACAATCAATACTCATTTATATTCTCAACGAATATAGCCACCTTTTGAATTAATGACAGTTTCTGCTTAGTGCAGAACTATGCACAGTAGGTCTTTACAAAGCTCAGCTCTAGAATAGCTCAAGCAGTGATGATGGTGGCCTTCAGTAGGTTCTTTGTAGTGTATCAATCTCCCAAAAGTTCCTTTTGAGATGCCCAAAATCACCAAAGTCCAGGGGATAACAGTCGAACTGGGGGTAGGCCAAGAGTCGTACTTTTCAACCTTGTCGAGGAGGACTTTGCACCTGGAAACACACTTTACTCGATCCTAAGGTTTGAAACCCCCTAACAAGGAGTTCTCTTGTAGGCATTAAGTTTATGATTTTTTTCACAAAACGTTACATGGGGATCTTGCTACTATCAAATTCATAAGCAAGGCCATTGACGGTCAATTTGACTCTTCTGCATTCAATGGTGCATGTCACTACCTCAACCAATTATTTTGGCCTATTTGATCTTTATTTGGACCTTGTGGAAGCTTTTGTTGTTCATCTTACGGTCAACAGGTACAGAGTAGAGCGGTTACAGTTCATCCTTTTAGATATCTCTGATGGTTACTTTCCACACGCGTATATCTCCAGAATTGCCAGTCTACGTTGCTCCATATTTTTGGTTATGACACTCTGATTTCTTAGTTGAATTTGCATATTTTTGTTTATAGTTATTGTAAACAATTATATACAATAAGTTATTAGGATAGAACAGCAAAATAGAACAAATGTGGGCCATCCAAAAAGGTTTTAAACTTTGGACGGAGGTGCTCGTGTTATGAAATGTTCCAAATATATACATATTTGTATGGAAAAAAAGTAGAAAATCGAAAGCTTATAAAAATACAGTTTAATAAATTACATGTCCGTGGAATGCTAACAATATGTCTATCAAGTATTAATCAGTATAATTTGTTGATAATTATTGAAAAGAAATATTTCTATATCGCATTTAATTTAACGGGCAACAAATACATGTGATTTTATTAAAAGGATAAAAAATGTATTTAAGAATATCGTATAGGTAGAAGTATATTCAAAGAAAAAAATTCAAGCCCTTGGGTAGTTTTGAGGGGAGTTTGATGAACTTTTTCGAATTAAGTGGTCTGAGTATCACCGGGAAAAGGTATGTATAAACCTTATATTTATATAGTATAAACATAATTTTTGTAAAATATGAAGTCGAGTATGTGAGTTTCAGAAGTTCCTCAACACAAGTAGGCACATTTTTAAATTTTGTATTTTTTCACATAATTGATTTCTCTTCTGAGTATTCACTCTATTGAAAAGGGAAAATCCCACTAATTATTTTTGTAAAGTTTTGTTGATTAATTATTACTAATTATTTATTATGTTAGAAAAATTGAAATATTATTATTTTGCATATTCAGGTGAAAAATCAGACAATAATTAGTAGAAAATAGAAAATTTTGTTTTTTATAAGTTATAACTTTTTTCTTAATAAGAAAAAAAAACTTAAACCAATTAATTAGTATAGGCTAAAATATAGTTAAGTTTACCCAGGAATAAAATTACTGACCATTTAGTAATACTAGATTTTTCTTTATTTCAAATGCACTAAATATATATATATATGTTAAATTTCAACATGATTAAGGAACCTCCAAAATACGTTTAATCAATCTGAAATTTGGAATGGAATAGTTTTTTAGTACTACAAATTTCAACATATTTTCCATCATCAATTTCTAAAATTATAATTTCCGACCCACTCTAATATATATATATATATGTAAATAAATAGCCTGGATAATCTTCTTTTGGCTATATAGTATGTATGTATATTTTGAGTCACAAAAGATAAGTCAGTACCTATTTTTTTCCATATGAAAATGAAAATTTTCCTTTTTTTGTCAACTCTTTTGATTCTTAAATAATGCACTATTTAATTAATGATAATAAATACTATTATGTTCTAAATGGAATGTCAAAATCATTTGGAATATGCAAATAAACTATTCGTACATTTGTATGCCTGCCTATCTGTCTAGCAAATATATATATATAAATAAAGCAAACATTTGTACGTGGATACCTGAATTTTGAGTGTGCACTTGACATCTTAGAACTGCATCACTACTTTAACTAAAAAATCACAATGTGTTAATGAGTTTGTGAAACACAGAGAGCATCGTATTCCAAAAAAAATGACAAAGTAATCATGGTCAGTTATACTTGGATGCTAATAACAAAAAAACTCTGAGTGATGCAAGGTACAATGATAGTAATACATATAAAAATGATAAACTATGTACTTGAAAATGGGAGTAGCTTTTTCCAGTTAGCAAGCTGAGAAGGGTTTTATATATTCAAAGGTGTTTTCATTATTATTTAATTCTTGAGAAGGAAAGATTAAGTATATAAAATAATAAGTAGTGTGTCTGCTCATGAGAGAGGCAGACTAACAATGAGGGTTTGCTCTGGAGTTATAAGTGTAGGTCCTTGTGGACTCGGAGCAGAATTGAAGATCGACATTGGAGTAATTCCAGCCTATATGTCCTTGCTATATACAGAGTAGGATTTGTGTTGATTTATTTTTTGTCACAGATGTTTGCAGCTGATTTAATAAAACGTCAAGACAACTAAGCTGTTCTCCTCACAGACATTTTGCAAACTGTCAAGGTGAATTTTCGGTTTCTTTTATTTTTACAAATCGACTATACATATTTTACCATTCACTGACGATAAGTATACTTAAATATAGTCAAAGATAATGCATCATTTTTTTTAAGATAAATAATTAGAGGAGACAGTAGAATGTTGTAACAGAGCCATTTCTACAAATATCAAAAAAGCTACAACCATTTTTTTCTTCGATATTTTGGATAGGAGTGGTTTTTAGGAGCATTACTTCGCTAACACAAAAGTATATAGTGAGTGTATTTTGATAAAAACTGTGGAATTTTTTGCTTCTGTTCTACGAATCAGTATTCTGAACGTTTATTGGTTCATTTAAAAATTGGGTCTGATTAAGCTGTGAGCAATTGCAAGTGAAAGATCGAAACAAGGAAAAAATATATCCATGTCATACATTATTCGTCATAAAATCCCCTTTTCCTTTCTATAACTTAATCTGTTTTCTCCCTTGAATATACTATGAATGTATTAGTTAATATATTCACATAAGCTCCACTCGAATCTCAAAGAGAGAGATATGGATAAAAGCCATCAAAAAAGTTAGGCGCAATTTTACTTATCCTTTAAGTACAAAGAAACTTCTAATGCTGGACCCTTAAAATATGTAATAGACATTTCCAACGTCAGAAATGAAAGGTAGGCATAGTAGTTTCATTTGTAAGCAAATTATATCAAGAAATTGGGAAAAACAAGATCTTCTGAAAATTAAGGGTTATATATAAATTTAAGAATCAATCCATCTTAATTTGCTGCTATAACCACTCACCAAATGGATCTGTAATACTTAATAAATATCAATGTCAAAGAAGAATGCGAAAATATAAATTTAGTAATAGTTTCTCTAATAAAGCAAGCATCATCGCTGCAAAAATTTTGTTGTCTGTATTCATGAGAAATTTTGTAAGAGAAAAGAGGGATCATGTTTTGCAAATTTATAACTGAAAAAACTTTGCTTAGAAAGATTCTTCGACTGATCAAAGAAAAATATCAAAATTTAATGGTCCATTGTAAATATTTATTACTTATTTGTACATATATGAAAGATAAGTCTAATATTAGTTTATAAAATATTTTCTATTTATGTTATCTACCAAGTTTTTTAGTGAATTATATTCCTTTATATATTATAAATTATTATTGACCTTATTATTATTTGCATTTACAAAAAAAAAAGTCCTAAGTTTATCCAAAATTGACCTGAAAAAAATCTGTGATGTATTTAATAATCGAAGCTGTGTTTTTATGATGACTAATGAATCCGTTTGTTTTAATTGTTACATACATTTGTCAATGTATTATTATTATTTTTCTTTTTTCGGGAAGCAATATTTTTGTTATTTCATTGATTTTTTTAAATTTATATACATTGAATTATTAATAATTTTGCTAATAGTCAATATAATTTGATCAAAACCTCATTGATGATAAAATTTCGAAACTATAACACTCAGAACAAAGAGGTTAGTTGGATAGGTGTTGCAATTTTCTACGTATTTTTTATTATTCTTTTTCCTTTTGCTTCAGAGAAAGCAAATCTTTTAGACTGAACAGGGTTCTGAAAAGAGTTGTGAGTGAGATTTTATCTTATCTATAATATATATCAGCCTGTAAATCTTTGATGTATTTGTTATTTTTCATACTGTAAAGTTGTGATGTTAAATCCAATTGATTTACTACATATATCCATTAGAACGATTAGATACTAGAACATAGAGCAAATAGAAATGGACAAATATTTATCAATTTCTTGTAGCAATCATAAAGTAATTAATAAACTTAGTTTTTGCTATACCTCTCCAGTATGCAGACCTTCCGATATAGATAATTATCTAAATTGGAATATATCCTTGTATACTCTAAATAAAATTTAGTGAATTATGTTATAACTTTTACAAATATTTCAAGAAATAAAGATAATAAAAGCTTCTTTTTTTTGCCTCTAAAAGATTAATAAATTGTTATTAAATAGACAGAGAATATTTAAAAAATGTAATCCATACATGTTATAATTTGGGTACATAAGCTTTTATTTATGAGGAAAGAATAAATGTCAATTTTTAGATCGTAAATATGAACTTTCTATGAGATAATGACACACTTAGTAGAAGCCTCGGGTCAAAATTAACTTCTACTGATAGATTACATTTTCGTCTGCAATGTTGAACTCATTGAAGTTCAATGTTATATTTCTCAATGGGTTATATGTTCAACTTTTTCCTTTATTATAACGATGGTAGATTAATAATATGGATGTAGGTCAAGTAAAAAAAACTTTCTGCATTGGAAATAATTATCTAACGACGTAGAGGAAATATGTAAAAAGTTTTAGGTATATATGAATGGATGGTAAACGACCCAAGTAAATTTATGCTAACACAAAAAATATTATCAAATCATATTTTTTTTTCCAATAAAAATAAAGGAGAGCGGTATCATTACAAATAAAAAACAAATCACTTCCATCTCTCGTTTGTAATTATACTCCTAGAAGAAACATAACAAAGCAGAGCGGCATCGTTACAAACTAACAACAAGTAGTTGGTAATTATAATATTGGAAAAAGGAACTACGAGGAGGAGGTAATAGACCTCGTTCCTCTCAGATGAAAGAAGTCCTAGAGAACACTCTCCGGTAGAAATACTGGCTTCAAACGAACTGTTGACACGTCGTCTATCTTGGATCCAAAAACTAAAGAGTGTCGTATGTCAGAGGTAAATTTAAAGATAAATGAAAATGCTCGAGCTTGTCTTGGAGTCCATGATGGAATCTTGACAAATAGGGTTGTTGTTAGCATTTTATGGTCAGTATAAACCGTGAAAGGACATCTTTTAACCGCCCACTAAAAATGTTTAATTGCTTTTTGAACTGCAGTGAGCTATCGATCAAATGTACAGTATTTACACTGAGTCTGGGAAAAAACTTTTGACCAAAATGTTAGGGGTTCCCAGCCTTTTCCTGGTTTGAACTGCTCGAATACGCGCCAATATTAACAGCGTCTGTAGTGAGAGCAAGAGTTATTTTGGGATCTCTAAAAATTAATAGTAGTTTTTCGGTGAGTGATGGTCTTACCTTAGTGAAAGCCTCTGTATGAATTTCAGTCCATCTGAAATCGACGTCTTTTTTAGTAAATCTTTTAACTGATGAATATAAGTTGCAAGATTTCTAGTGAATCTAGAGTAATATTGAACTAATACTAAGAACTTTTGTAAAGGCTTGACAGATGTAGGGAACTGAGTATTTTGAAGAGTCTTAATACGATCCTAAAAATTTAATTTGCTTCGCAAAAACTCACACTTTTCCGTAGAGTGGACCAAGTCATTTTCTTGTAATTTACGGAATATTATATCCACGCGTTCGTGATGTATTTCAATACCTTCTGAAGCTACAAGAATAGCATCTAAATAGACAAAACTCCTACAATATTGCCTAAGACACTGTCAATGAACCATTGAAATATCTGGGTGGAGTTTTTAAGACCGATGGCTATTCGTACAGGCCCACTGGTGCAATTATTCCAGTTTTGTAAATGGAATCGTTCTCCATGAGATTTGGTGATGTGCTCTAGAAAGATCTAGCTTAGAGAAAATTTTGGCAACAAACAAATTCGACGTAAAACCCCTCAAGTTAGGAAGAAGATAACGATTCAGCTCTGACATGTAGTTTAGAACATGATAGTCTCCACATAGTCTATGCCCTCCATTGGATTTTTGAACTATGTGGATGGGTGAGAAAATGTTGAGTTTGAGGGCTAAATTATTCCGAGACTTTGAAGTTTCATAACTCCATCCTAGAGAAATACTATCTGCTCTAAGTAAAAGACTATTTAAATGGCATTAATTTCCTGGTTGATTCAGGAGCTCAAGTAATCAATTACGGATGACAAATTTGAAAAAAAATTGAATTATTTAAATATGACTTTCCAGTGTTGCATGCGTATTGCCTCATCGAAAAGTGTTTTTTTGATGCATTACATAATTTAGTGGATCGATATAGCTCAACGGACAACACGATTGGAAGAAAATATTGTCTTGAACTCAATGTGCGTAGATATCAACACTCCATCGATGCAAGAAAAGGAAGTATATATTATCTATATGGACTTTAAAGACAATTCTTAAATCATATGGATTAAAGTAATACTATAATGTTAACTTATTTATTCAGTGCAACTCTATCTAATTAATTAAAGGAACTTTTTGTAAATATCTAATTTTGGGGTATTAAAATGAAAAAAAAACTTTCATTTTATACTTGAAATATCAGTCAAAAAAAGTCAGAAAGTTACTTTGAGTATTAAAAAAAATATCCATTTCTAACCTAAAACATAAATATTTTGCTAGCTATAAAAATAAAAAATCTTTAATTTTCACCAATTTATAAAAAACAATTGCCTATAAAAATGAACAAGAATTATATTTTTTGAAACGTCAAATTATAACTTCCATTAACCTAGTGGGTGCAATAGGGTTAAATTTTCAAAGGATAAGCTTTTTCCCATATACCGCACCGTTGTGATAATCTCAGGTAGTTTTGTACTAGAGAGGTTTTTTCTTAAGAGATATTTTTAAAAGGTTTAAAACACAGAAATACTGTGTTATAAAAGTATTCATTTCATTATTTATGTCTAAAAATGAAGAAGTTATAAAATTGAACAAAATGCATAAAAAATTTATTGTCATTGGACTACATCCATTTTAGAGTAGTTTTAGTGCATGCACGACTCTTGTTTTGAAAATTAAATGAATTATAAAAATAATAATTCTTGTTTATGTCTTTTTTACTATTGATACTTCATTTTATTTTATGTAGCTTCTAAATTTGTTAATTAATTTATCTCATAAATAAGAAACTAAAGAAAAAAAAATTAACTTCTTGGCTTAAAGAGGGAAATTTATTTGTTTGTTTTTTTCATGTGAATGGCTTTAAATGAGGAATATAAATTCATATAATATCAAATAAACTATATACAGTCTAGCAATGGACATACTGGTTCATATAATTGAGCAAATTTTTTAAGGAAAAATTACAGTTTGTCACATTTTTTTTATGGAATTGTTTATTAAACAGATTAAAAGTGTTGGATATTTTATTACCTATTAACATAAGTGAAACATAAAATGACAGTTTTCAAAGATAATTTACTTTTTGCAATTTTGTACTCTAAGCCCCTTAAAGGTAAGTTACTACATCCAAAATAAAGTTTTGGACAACAAAACGTGTACTCGAGAGTTTTCTAGGCTTGATGACCTTTGTCAGAAGGTTACGTGTGATTCTCGTCTAAGTGGGCAATCCCAAATCGTGTGCTGTTTGATCTCCTCAATCTTCTACTCCAAGCTGGACAGGAACTCGGGATTCGAATTAAATTGTGTTTTCACATTCTTCTTATCGGAAGTGGTTTTCTTCATATTGAAAACCTTGTAAACAAGGCTCTTGGAGCATTTCACAATGTCTATAATCCTCGTCACCTCAACTTCGGAATCTAGGAGATCTGAGATGCGCTGCTTTTTGGTTTTTTGCTCATTCATGATGACGATATGACAAAATGTTTATTATAGTTTGATTGTGCACAAAGAATAGGTAAAGCAGAAAGTTTAAATATAATCCCTAAAATTTCCAATATTAATGGGAAAAATTAACATTAATTAACTGTCCACGTTTTTTGCCCTACTCTGTACATAAGGGAAAGTTATATCACATCATTTTAATACATAAGCGTATGTGACGTAATGAATATAAATCTTAGAAACGTAGAAAAGGAGCAGTATGTAGAAAATAGATACATAGTTTGTAATAAAAAATAATCCTTCTTATTTATACGTGACAAAAAAAAATAAGCATTTGAAAATTCATATATCAAATATGAAACACATGGTTTTATAGGCCTAACTTCCAAATGATTTTTTTTTTTTTTTTTTTTTTTTTTTTGGGGGATTGGTTGGCATTGCTATTTTTTTAGCAAAAGTAGAAAAAGGTTGAGAGATACAATAAAGAACTATCTCATAGTGAGCTAAATATATCTGTTGTTATAAAATTTTATTGAGTGACTATGTATGAACATTGAACAAGCATTTTCAATTTTAAAAAGTTATAAAATAAAGCTTTTTTTTTTTTTTTATCATTGATTTGATGAATATTGATAACTATTCTTTCAGCAAAAAAAAATCATTAAAAACTGTCATTTGAAGGGGGGAAAGATATAACTTTTTTAATATATAATATTTTCCGATAGTTTTTACATATATAATATGTCTAAGAAATTTTGTCTTAAATAAGTTTCAGAGTTTTTTATGATTTTTTTGTAGAAGAGGCAAAGCATACAGCAGAATGTTTTATTAGTAAAATTTATCTGACTGATGACAATTTTTTCTTTTATATACATATATATAAAGCCTAAGTGTACGTGAGCCTTAATGACCGATAAAGCTGACTCGACAATTGAACCCTTATATATATATATAATATGTATGTACATATTATATACCATTGAATATATAGAGAAAATCCGATTAACCGACTATTATTATCAAAATAATAGAGTTATGAAAAATACATTTATTCATTCATATAAAAATATGCACAAAGAAATATCAAAGTATTCCATTTACAATTAAAAAGTACTTAAGTAAATAAATATATAAGCCAATCTATCAATTTTCCCATAGTATTGTCGAAAAGAGAAAATTCAATATATAATATAATTGCGTTAGTTTTTGTCATACAAATATCCTATGATATTTCATGTTACATACCATTAGATACATGCGTCATTTTAAGCATTTATTCGAGTGTCCATATCTATTAGATGGGTATATGTTTGTACTGAAATTCTGCTTGAAAAAAGTAGCCGTCTAGTTGTTTATAGTAAGACATCATAGACCCAAATAAATCAAAATATATTTCATCTAATAATTTTAGATCAGCGTTATGAGTAATAATATAAGAAACATTCCTAATTTGTTTTACATTTAAAATGTTTTTCGATATTTTAATACAATAATTTCTAACCATCTTATATACAGTTAATTGTGCAATCAGTGAGTATGATAAATCAATTGATAAAAATTATCGTCAGAAGAGAGTGGTCCCTTCTAATTTATACTCAAACATAAAATGTAAAACAATACCTAAATTAAAAAAAAATACTTCATAATTCATCGAATCATCAGTAATTATGTCCGATTGTAGAAACAGTGCGTTTTCACAAGACGTCAATATTACAGGGGCCTAAGCAACAAAAAATTTTAATAATGAAACCCCTTTTTTCATTAATATTAAGGAATATAGTCAACTATTGAATATGAAAATGGGACCAATAAATAAAAGACCTTAAGCCGTACTGTCTATCAAAAATGTATTCATCTATTGCCTAGTTTTATTATATATATGATACCAAAGTTTATTAAAATACATTATTAAATTTGTTATAGAATCTTATTTCCGTTTATAGATAAAAATTAACTATTTCAATTGTAAAAGTAATTATACAAATTTTGACACTTTATAGGGATTTTCAATAACTATTACTTTGATTTAGTTCAAATATCCGTCTTTATACGTGGATCAAGTAGTTTTCAATGCAGATGTGAAGTCTTTTTTTATTCTTAGATCCCTTTGATGGAGCTTAATTGAGATTTATTGAAATTTAGTTAATTTTCAGTAGTAAGGGTATCAATTTTGATGCAATTTATGAAGCCAATGAAACTTTTCTATATGTATTTTGTAGAACTCAATGAGTAAAATTATTATTATTACCAATTTTAAAAATAAGATGTTAAATTATATAATTTTGAGGAAAAAATAATCAGATTATATAGTAATATCCGAATAAAATAGATGGTTATAAAAACTGACAGATGTCAAGGCATCTATATCGAAGGATGGAGAATGCACGCCTTTCAGAACTATTACATGCATTACACGGGGGGAACAATTAGTTTTTAAGAATTATGCATATAAATACATATGAAAGCAGAAGAATATTCGAATACTGGTGTATCTAAATTTATTATTTTTGATTTTTAGATATGGAATGGAATATTTTGACTAACTTTTTTTTAAGTATTTGAAAAAATATATATTTAAAATAATAAATGTATTTTCTCAAAAAAAGATAATAAAAATATTATATTTAATAAAAAAACTGTCATGTGAAACAATAACAGGACTATGATTAATTTGAAAATATTAAAATTATGCTCAACAAAACATGAAAATTTACGATGCAGGATTTCTTCGTATTTTCTCAACATTAATTCTAATTATAATCCACAAACCACAGCAATTTACATTTTCAAAATTAATAGATTATGTAATCTGAAATGTTTTTTAGTAGAAAAACAAATGCCACAAGCAAATAAATTTCTCAACACGTTAGTAATTTTTGTTATGTATATGCTTAATTTAAAGCTACATTTTCACTCAAACTTAACATGAAATATTTTGATGCTTTTTAAGTTATGTTAAGAGTTTTTTTTTTTTTTTTTTTTAGAAATAAATCAAGTGGCGAAACACTGACCACGTATATAGTTTTTTGCCAAAAATTTGTTTGCTACGATAATACTTTTATGTCCTCTAGTGGCACTGAAAATGTCCTTAACTCTTTTACATGTAATGAACTATACAACCTTCACGAACTCTCCCTTTTAATTGAACTAACAAAGTCAACTGTGTAAGCATAAAAAAGGGTATAGGTCACGAGGAAAAATGATAAATTAACGTCATCTCTGATATCTTAAAAGTTTCAAAATGGTACGTGTTTTGTACTTTTTATAGCTTTTGGTTCACTAAACGGGATATATGTCATATTTCGATTTTAAGTAGATAAATAGGATATCGTTAGTAATTTATCAAATAGACAAATTAAATAGACTGTATATATTTGCCTCCGGTCCACCCAAAATATTCGTTCAATTGTAAATAAAATTATTAATTTTGCAGTAAAAAGAGGGATTATGTCGTTTTTATTAGTTGTATACATATGCAGTTAAATATATGTATGTACTTAATGGCAAATTTGATATTTGCCATATAATTTTATAAAAAGTTGTTAAAAAAGAATGAGTCAAAAACGTCAACTAAATGTCATTCTTCATTCTTTTTTGTTTGATTGAGTTGTTAAATTAATTATCTATATTATATTCAATGTCTGTTTGGCTTTTGATATAAAGTTTTTTCATGGGAAAATAAATTAGAGATTATTCATTTAATATGAAAGGCATTATTAATTATTATAAATATATATTTATAAAGAAAAGGTTGTCAGTCTGTTTTTTTTATTTTTTTATCTGTGTTGGATGATAACTCCTTTTTAACAACAAGCTCATTTAAAAAATGAAACAAAAGGGAAGTACATAATTATAAAATAATTAATCTGACTTTAGATGAGGTTTAGGAACAAGGGTGTGTAGGTAAAGCACAGTCACTGAGCATTTCAGAGACTGAAGTACTCCAGGTTCCACCACTAGTTAATAATAAGATAACATATATTAAATTACATTAACTTTATGATTCTATGTAACGTCATCCATTTAGCATCCTTTGAACATTATATTCTTTTTTAAATCAAATCAATGGCTTATTCTTGGGTGAACCGTGTTGTTTCCTTGTGTTTTTCTTTCTTCAACGGCTTTTTTCATATATGAGTTTTGGGATCTTCAATTTGAGAAATTTGAAAAAAAAATTATACCAAAAACTTGTTGAATATAATTTAAAATGAATGGATCATTCTAAAAAAATGCAAATTACTTGTTTATGACCTTCAAGTGTTACAAACTTATCAAAAAAGTGCTATAAGCAAGTGATTATTATTTATTTTTTTAATTACAAAACTAACTTTAGAGTTATTCTAAAAGAAAAATCATTCTTTCATTTTTTTAACATAGTTTAAAACATTCCTTCTGTTACATTGAATTAGTATCAAATAACTATTGTCTGTGTTCTACTTGACTTAAATGGTGTGTTGATTTTCCAATTTTAAAAAAACTGTCGACCTGTGTCAACTTAATATTTTTTTATAGTCAACTTGATTTTTATAACTTAGCTTTAGCGAATATTCTTTGCGCTGTCTCAATGTGATTTTCCAAAAAATTAGAAAATAATGACCATGTATGAACCAAGCGGCCTTTATTGGGTTGAATTAGAAATTTATATCAATACTAAATGAGCTAAAAAAATTATAATTATACTTGAAAGGTGTATAAAAAATTTTATTAGTAAAAGACATCTATTTTAAAAGTGTATAATATATTTTATAATGTGTTAAGGTGGGTGAGTGAATTAAATTAAGAACATCAATTATGTAAAATTAAGTTATCAAGACCCAAAATATAAAGTACCCATGTAAAACATTTATGAAGTAGTAAATTCTTATTATTAGATACTATGAAGTTAGTTAGGTCAGTGGTTCTTAAACTTAATGGTTTGTACCCCTCTAACATAACACTTCAACATTTTCTGCCTATTTACTTTCTAAAAAATTGGATATTTTAATGTTGCGTTTTTAGTGATCTCACATTGCATAATAAACCTATAGTGGCACCATGTTAGTTGATTTTTTCCAAGAATTATTTTTGGTCTTTCTGATGTTTTACAAAAATGTTTCCTCTTGTTCTTTTTAATATAATAAAGAAAGTAGGGAATTTTTTTCGACACCCACAGCTTTAGCTCCACGCCCCTTTCATGGGACTCGCCTTACCGTTTGATAAGCGTTAGGTAATACATCTATGCTACAAACAGTCCTAAGTCTGAATAATGGGGGATGAGCTTTGTTGACTCATAATAGTTTGTAGACAAAGTAGCACATAGGGACGCCGTCTTGTACAAAATAGTACAACTTTCTCAATGATATTATTATTTGATGTAAAAGATAGGTGTAGGTTGCCCTCATACAGAGTACTGAGAAAATTATTCGGTGCATGTGTCATTTTTTTTTTTAAACAACAACCTACAGACTGTCACACCTCCTACCAAATAGTATATTTTTTACTTTATTTATGTACAATTGGCTGTATAGATATACCGTACTTTTTGAATCCAAATTGTTTGAGACTATGAGTAATTGGGTTGTATTGGTCCTTTATATGATAATCAAAATTGGCCTAACTTATTCCTTTCCGTACTATCGATTGTTTAAGAAGTCCCAAATTTTAGAATGCCCAGTCAAATGCATTCTTTTTACTTATATTACTGTTAAATCCTAGCTAGGTTTACTAATTGAATTAGTTAAGTAAAACTTTAAGTATCTCCTTGCCAGAGATCAATTAATTATTATATTGGCCTAATTAAAGTTTCTTGTCGAATTAGTGAAGATTTATTGACGATCACGTTATGGACTGACATCTATATATGCAGACATCATTTAGCAATGATTAATCTATGGGATGGCTTTTGAGTACGATTCGGACGCTTCCTTAATATTTAGAACGGTACCTTAGAATATTTTTTAATTTGGTACCTTTCCATCTTTATCAGTACCAACGACTAATATTTTACTATTTTTACATTGCAAATGGGGATTTTAGAATATTAGGGTACCGAAATGAAAAACTGTACTTTAGCTATATTTAACAATGTAATTTCTTAAGAAAAGACGCAATTAATATATGAATATAGTAATTAGTTTAATTAACTTGCTTTTTGTTACTATTTAATTGAATTTCAGAATAAATCATTAATTATTACAGGTAAATAATTATTGTAATTAAAACGTATACTACATTTATCAAAACAAAATCAAATGACTGTAGAGACAACAAAAAGAGTAGAAGGTGCATGTGCTAGGCTGATATGAAACATATGTAACAAAGTTTCGTATTTAATGGTTTCTAGACCTGTAATGCTTAATATATAACCGAATTATGTAATTTTAAATAAAATTATTTGTAATATTAATTATCTTAATTGGTTATAGGAAGGTAAAATTTATTTCTTACCCAAAACCAATGTTCATATATATATTTATATAAATTGGGGAGGGGGGAGGAACGAAAATTGAGTTTTTATGTTATTTATATACACATATGTGAGTAATTTCTATTTTTTCTACTAAAGGACGTAGATAATAAAATCCAGGATAAATTCGTTTTATTTATTACTATTATCAAATAATATATATTACCTCTTATGTTAAAGTGGGAAAAGAGATATAAATTCCTGCTACAAGCATTAGGAGTTTGAAGGACAGTAACATATACATTAAAAAAACAAAAATAAATTAGAAAGTATAAGCTTTAAAATCCTTTGTTTATGAATACAGATTCAAGTGTGAGAGTCATATTTATTTTTCTTAATGACAATATCATTTTTTTTTTTAATTTATCGGGAACCCTTTTAAATTTATTAAAAGGTTTTTTTTATCATTATTTATTCTTTCCTATAAATATCAATTTATACCTAATGTAGAAAGATTTTAAATAATAAATTTGAATTAGTGTTGAATAATAAACATTTGAATAACCTGATTTTACTGGTATATACCAGTAAATAGGTATAACTATTTAGAGCAAAGTTATTGCTAAAGTTGTAAAAATATGATCTACCGGTATACTAAAAAGAAAACGAAAAACAACATAGTACAGACAATTTGAAGAATGTTAGAGAGGAAGTAGCTTATCTGTCATGACGTTTCGTAAGATTATCTGGGAGTAGCTAGAAGATCAAGTTAATAAACAATGAGACCCACTATGTGCCTTACAAGCCCACATATCGACCCTCAATTCTACTTAGGGGTGATAACTTTATACTTAAAGCTTACCTTTTCAATTATAATGATACAAACTTTGGAGTAAAAATATCACTGTTCGGGTTGAACTAAAAAAAGACTTGCTCTCATCCAGTTTCATATTTTTACAAATTTAGTCATATCTAAGGACCCATTTTAAATCTGGAGGTAATTTTCAATCATTAATAAGAGAATTTATTCCGTGTCTCTATTACCGCTCCTTCAAAAAGTATCAAATTCAAAAATGTCCTTTATCCTCACTTGATCTTATCTAGACTATAGTAAAGTACTTCAATTAACTAGTCGACTTTTTTAAATTAAAATTCAAGTATTTTTAAATGTTATACCAACGTATTAAGATACCAAAATGCACTATAATAGAAAGTCATAAATCAATTTTAAGGATAAAAATAGAAACATACGACATTTAATAAGAGGTGATCATTGTTGTGTCTCTAAACTTTTCCTCCAAGAAGTTTAAGAAACTAGGATCAATTTGGATGTGGATAGGATGTGGAAATAAATTATCATGAGCTAATTAGATGATGACTATTGGAGGAAAGACAAAGGCAGTAATTTCTCCGATGTCTATTCTCAATTCTACGCCAAGTCCAACAAGTGTTTAAACTAACCACTGTGTAGTAACAAATTGACTTAAGACAAATGCGATACTTTTTGTAGTCGCGAACTAAACAGCGTTTTATGTACTTTTTCGAAGGTTGTTATTTTTTTATTCTTGAAGAGAGAACATTTAAATATAGTGTAATCATTACTTTATGAAAGATGAATAGTAACACTGAGGAAATTTTTGCAAAGTTATTAGTCTATAGGGTGAGTTAGAAAATTAGGAAAGCCAATTTCACTAATACATATTTTCTATTTTATGCCATTTTTATGGCAAACTTTAGGAGCAAAAGTTAGTAATTTAACAAATTTCTAAACTTTTTATTCAATACATCCCACTCCATTCTGTACAATAGCTTCAATACGGGGACGAACAGAAGCAAAACTGACTTTGGTGAAGTCTGAGAACAAGTTCTTCCACTCCTCCGTGATCACAGCCTTCAAAGCATCGTCATTCGGGGGGGATTCGTGTTCGTCTTGTCCTCCAAGACGCCCCAAAAAGCAAATGTCCAGAAGGTTTACATCGGGTGAGGACGAAGGCCAGAATTATACCGCCTATAAGGCCGCCATGATCTCAATGAAGAAATGCAAGCCTCTTGGACGTGTGTGCCGGGGCGCCATCTTGGGTAAACACACAGTTGTACTAGGGGAACGTGATATTCAACCATAACAAGACATGTTACCTGACGACCTTTTAGTAGACTTCTGTGTTGACCTTTCTAGTTGGTACTAAAGAAGTAAGGAGGTATCTTACTGCAGTCGGACGCCACGACGCCGAGGACCATAACCTAAGCTGGATGTTTTGTCCTGAAGGTTCCCTCGACCTGAGCTCTTGATTTAGCTAAGATGTGATCATTTCTCCTGTTCAGAACAGTCCACTGTAAAGATCTACTTGTTGGAGGATGACTTGAGTGTGGAGGAGAACCCACCCCTCTGCCGCTTTGCTTGTCGCTCGTACATTTTTGTTTGCAGAAAAACAAAAGAAACATCACATTGTAGTTTTTTGTTAGTTCTTTAGAATGGCTGAAGCAAAAAATTGTCAGACTTTTAGAAAGTCTCGAAGCGGATTCTAATTTTTACTTCCTCACCCTCTAAGTCCTTGTTGGACTACGAATATCACTTAGAATCAATTTCCTGACTGTATATGTTCTAGCTAGATACGGAGAGGGATTTTTATTAATTCCCTTCCTCTCATAGCTGTACATAGATAATCTATTATAACGTCATGACAACTAAGCTACTCTCCTCCAAAACATTCTACTAACTGTCAGAGTTGCCGTATCAATTTTCAGTTGGTTTTTTTAGTCTAGCAGCAGAACATTCCTTTTTACTCTACAAATGATTACATTATTGGCGTATTTATGATTTTGCACCCAATTTGTAATCATACGTAATACAATGGTTTCACTGACGTCACAAAATGCACAGACAGCGACAATGAAATGGAGAGTGTATATTAAAATTTATCACTAAAAAACTTTCACTTAGATAACGCTTTTATTCTTTATGACATCTCATGAAACCACTGAATATTTAGCATCAAATTTAAGGGCCAATGTATCCCTATGACTTACCCATTTTTGTCGCATACAAAATGCAATTACTTTTATAACAAAAACTAATTATGTTTGTTTTATCTATCCGCCATTTTCTTAGCGAATTTCATTTTTAAATATATTAATACAAATTTATACTTGATTTTTAAATCATACTGCAGAGATATAAATCTTGATCCCTCCTTACCTCTTATCCTTGCTTATCTACGTACATAAATTTATATAATATGTACAATGTACATACTAACGTTTGTATATGAACATATATTAATTTTATTTCAAAAGTAATGGATTAAAAAGCAATACAAAGTAATTCGTTCTCTAATTACAATAAATGAAGAAGAATAATATTCTCATAAATGGATTTGTTAAATAAAATCATTATCATTTTTTATGTCAATAAAAAAAGTTATGCAATTTATTCAATGACCTAAAACCTTTACACTAAAAGTCACATGTTTTTATAATGCATTTTATAATTGGCAAAGAAAGAGAATTCAATTTGAATTTATAATTAACCGAGAGACAGTTGTAATTCTTTGCTTTTTGGTCCAATTACTAGGAGCCAGTATGACTCCTACTCACAAAAATATGTCACTACATGCCAACAAATATATATATATTAGTTATTGTTTAAACATACTTAAAGGTTGTATACTTTTAATAGTAATCTACTAATTACTTTTGAATACAAATACTCAAATGTTGCAACTGTCCCCGTAGTTAGGTACCCATTGCAACAGTTGAAAAATATCAAAATTGAGTTAAAAATTAAGAAAATTAGAATAAATAAAAAAATATGTATCCGGCATTCAAAAAGTTTGGAATATTATTAGCATCATAATTTAAGAGAGATCATTTTTTGTTAACATCCGGTTCAAACTTTTTGGTGTGATAGTTTTAGAAGTGATGTCAACTGCTTAGGCAAATTAAATACTTTAATAGATAGGTCTTTAAAGCTAATATTTCAATGAAAACAACTGTGCTGGCCAAGAAAAAATCAATTGCCAAGTCTACATACAGTGTCTAGAGCTTTAAAAGTTCCTGGTGTTCATCTCATAAATCTTCAGAAACGACCTTCAGTTCGTTGAACAAAAAAAACACTCTTGTGCAGCGTTTGTAAGAGAATCTTGAAAACAAGATCGCAATTGAGATCACATAATATTTTAAGTAATTTCTCAACAAAACTTCTTTAGAAGGAAAAAAAAGGCAGCATAAAACTACATACAAATCCTCCTTTCTTGAGTGATACGACACAGTACACAAAGACTAAATATTACTTGAAACTGTCAAGTAATGAATATTCAAGTTCAAGTAATGTCAAATTTTCAAAAAAATATTTCATACTAGATTGAGTAATAGTTCAACAACTGTTGGCAATAGGAAAGTCGAGTTTTTTTTTAGTTCTAGTAATACTCAAATTCAACACTAACAATTATGAATGTAAAGAAAAAGAGCTGAATAATTTTCGAAAAAAATGGAACAAGGTGGAATATGTAATTATATTTACCTTGTTCTGAGACATTGATCAACATCAAGCAAAATAAAAGGAGCAAATAAATAGGTCAAAAATTATTGCAAAGGATTTTCCGGCTTCATTTAATCTCAATTTAATGTGTTTCATAATTACATACATATGTGATAAATTACATAAAAACAATCTTGAATAAAAATAAAGAAAAGTATAATTATCCTAATATTCCATACAGCCCAATATTTTGGTACTAGGAAAAATGCCATTTAGGAAAATTGCGCGTATATTGTTCAAACTTCATGATGAATAATAACACATCATAAATTATAAATCTCCTTTCAGTGTGAGTAATATTATTGCTCTACATTTTCCTTGCAATTCTGTATATTCCATCCAATCTTCTAACAAATGGATCGAGACGACGATTAGTAAGGAGGGGGAGGGGGAAATAAATAGCTTAGTCCCTCTTAAAATATGGTTGAATACCCTCCGCCCTTGGACTTGGAGGTACCCCTGGATCCATAAAAACCACCACCAATACGTCCAATGAACTCTTTTAATACGAAAAATTAGTTTAAGCCAAAACTATGTCCCGTGGGACACTGGCCAATCCAAGAGCGGAGAGTATTCAACCATACTTTAAGAGCGTCTAAGCCATTTATTTCAGCCCCTCCCCCTCCTCCTCCTATATGGCAATAATATTACTCACACTTGAAGGTACTATCTTGGGAGATGGAACAAACAAATATGTTTATATATTTGTCATAAATAATATTAAGCGAATTTAAAATATGTATGTATTATAAATGTAGTTTAAACAAAATACAGGCAATTTTACTCCATGGCATTTTTTTGCAGGGCAATTTTCCCCATGGCAGTTTTCCGTGCACACAATATTTCATAGACATATTTTATATATTATCTCTTGTTCTGCTAGTTTGAAAATTACCTACTATTAAATAAAGAATAGCCAAACAGTTTGAAAAAAACTAGAAACTAATTTTGGGCCGATATTTATCTCTCACTCACTCTGTTTTGAAAGAAGAAAGGTTGAAGGCTTCAGAAAGGATAACATTCTCTGTTATTTCATTTTCTCTTCGTGACAATTTCCACATATAAACAAGCACCTTTTTCCTTGTAAATTGTATTGTGTACGAGTGATAAAATAATCTACCTAACTTTATGGTTGATATTAATATTCAGAGAATGGATAAAAATATCAAAATGCAATAGGGTTTTTCACATAAATGAAAATAGGGATATATGTATATGGGATTGCGTCCTTAGACATATTTTAAAACAGGAAATTGAAGGACTATAAATGGTTTTTTATTTTTATTTTATATCCATAAATGCCCATTTAATAGTTTTAGATTGAAGAAGTACTTTATGGACTTCTCGTAGTATCCATTTGCTTTTTTATATACGTTTTTTAAGCAAACCCCTATTTTGTGCGCTATTATGTACTATTGACGAAAAAAATATGTAAGTTGTTAATATATAAAACATTTTATAGGTGTGACAGATTCAAAAGCTGTCACTGGAAAGGATTCCAAAAAGGATACGAGTACAACGAGTGGACTTGTGATTATTACAACCGGAATTTTAACTGGAGCTCTTCTTACTATTCTAGTTGTCTCTTTGATTTTTTCGTGTCGCAAAAGGGTAAGTTTGTTTTGTTGTTGAAAATATGTATATTTTTTCTTAACCTTTTTAATAAGTTAAATCACGTTTTGATCATAACTATACCTGGTTCAATGAAATATATCCAAAATTTTAAAAAAATGAATATTGAGAACAAATTTTATCATTGAAGTAAAAATAAATATAATAAGAGAACAGGGGGAAAAAATATTTTTAGGATTTATTTTCTAACAAAAATGTCATTCATATCAAAAATTCAAAAAATCCCCTCCCAAAAAATATATTTATACATTTTGGATGTTATTATAACTTATAAAAGTTTTTTGAAAAATGTAATTGGGAGTATGATCTCTTATTGGGAAAATTCAGAGTTACCAAATTAGATTTTAAGATGTAGAGGTGGCCATAGATTTAAATCATTATAAAGGTTGATGTTGTCAAAAGTTTCATAACTTTAACATAGTGGTCGACATCCCCTAGGCCATTAGAGGTTTTTATTTCATCCTTGAACATAAAATCGGATCTTAAACTATACAACAAATACTTTATACATGGTCATGCATTCTTTTCCCCTTCCTTATTTTTTTAAACAATGTAAGGCTATTTCTATTAATAACGGGACAACTGTTATTATTTACACATTTTAAGACACAAAGTATTAAAGTCCATGACATGATCTAGGGGGAATTATAAAACTAGTTTATTAATTATTAGAAGAAAACCAAAAGAACATGTTTTAATCAACGTATCCGCCCTCAGAATAGATGGTGAGCTCCAGGCGGTGGCAGAAGATAAATGAATATATATTTTTAATTTATGTAGGACATACATTACACGATGGTTTTAATTCAATTATCTCCTTCATTTAATGGCTATAAGACAGAATAAAAGATAGCTCTTAGTTGGTCAAAAAAAAAAGTTAGAATAGACTGTACATATGTTCCATATAAAGAGTATTTCTTACTTATACTGTCCAATTTGATTCTATTTGAAATAAATAGTACTAAGTTTACTTCAATTTACGGGATACCCTTGTCGTTCTAGAGTTAAAATGTTACTTTGACTTGATAAGTATATTGAGGAAAACTGTACTCTAAAATAAAAAAAATATTTTATCCATTAAAACATTGAGTTAATTCCTCGAAGAATTTTGTCATTCTTCGAGGAATAAAACACTAATAGAAAGTTTTTGTTTCAAATTTTATGTCAATTCCCTATTTTACATTAGTTATTAGTGTTCTAAAAGTTGATTTGTGAAACTTTACTAAAATTATGATTAACACTGAGCATATTCCAACTATTAGTTAATATCAAATAGTGGAACAGTTGGGAGAAATAGGACTTTGTCTTGCAACCAAATAATCTGGGTCTTTTTTACATACATTATATGAGAAAAGGTTACTACATACAATCAAAAATAAAAGTACCTCTACCTTTGTGGGCCAAATATAATCCAAGAGAGGATTACATCAAGTAATTCCACAATATAAGATTTGGTTAATTCTCTATATGGCATTAAGCCGTCATAATGCGATAAGTTTCTATTTTTCACAGGGTAGTTTAAGTTCAATAAAATGTTATTGTACATGTAACAATAGTTAAAAAAATCAATGTTTCACTTTTGAAATTAAATGCCGGGCCCTAATTGTTTTTACCTCAGGTTGTCCTATATAAAACGAAATTTCTACTTTTGTGGTCCATAAAGTGTCTTTTTGAAAAATGTATTTTTTAGCGTTTATTTGACTTATTTTTTGTCTTATTTTTAACATTGAAAAGATCTAAGAAAAAGAAACAATATCAAAAATATTGTTTGTAGGTACGTGTTTTCAGATATTAAAAATATTTAATTATTTATTTATCTTTTTCTAAATCGGGTAAAATGTTGCATATGTAGAAAACAATCACACAAAACTAACACTTTCTTTAATTTTTTCATTTTTGATAATAAAGATAAAAATCAAAGTTTGTTGTAAAGTACATACATCTTCATCAAAAAGAGAACACATTAAAATAATTAATAGTCTAAAAGTTATTTAAGATTTATTTCTTGAATAAATTTTTGTATATATATTAAACTATCAGGGATTATTGATAATATATGAAATGTTGATGTCTGTAGGGAACGAAAGCAGAAACTTTGAGTTAAATATGCATTCAGCATTTATACAGTAACACTTTACTCTTCATTGTTTGTAACTGTCAAACTTTTAATCGGAATGAACAAATCTTATCGTTTGTATTTACATAATGTGTTGGATTACTTATTTATTTTCAATATTGCTAATTTTTATTTCAAAGAAAAAATACTATATTTTTACCTAAGATATGAGGACAGAAGATAATGCAATGGCACTACTTTTACCAGAAAAAAATAAATACTGTCAAGTATTTTTCTTCATATGTATCTAGATGTAAAAAAAAAGCTGAGTTTGGTATGTTCTTTTTTATTCATTTCACTTTTCATATATTTTACGAGTTTATATAAAATCTTGAATCCTTGATTTTTGGCTCAAAAACTTGATCGATACAATTACAAATATTTAATCAATGGATAATTAAATATAAAAATATTCTAATTTCTTACTTGTGACCTTTTAGTGATGTAAAAGTGTTGCCTCATCAAAAATGTGATAAAACCTCGTATTTTTCGAAAAATTACCAAATCTAATTTTAGAGGTGTTACAGGAGATAAATCACTAGTTTTGATACAAATGAGCAAGAATCTTCTAATTTTTTACTTTGAATAAATAAAAATTTATCAATTTTCTAACTAAAAACAACAAAAGTTTAATTTTGACCGATTTTCCATAATAGAAAAAAATCATTTTTAGAAACGGAAAAGGCTTCTAATTTTTAAAAAAATCAGAAATTAGAAGTTATATGGTTAATGGTTTTTTCTTGTTAGTATTAAGACAAATTTTATTGTAATAGTTTTTTTGATTGATAAGGAATACTTTTCAATTCTCTGTTCCATGTCTGTATATAGTAGATACATAGAACCAAGACTGTTCTGCTAAAGAGACCCAACTCATACATCATTCTTATAAATAAATAAAAATGGACATTTCTTCTTAAGCAAATACTCTTTGGTGCAGATAAGAATTCTGTTTGTCCAGAGTATGTAAAGATTTTTTTATTTTACTATGGAGTAACAGATGCTACACACATTATCTATTTTTGCCTGGTTCTGTATATTTATAAACATAATGTGTCGACATCGACACATTATTCAGATACAATTCTTATACAGTGTGAAAACAGAAAAACTACACAATTCAAAATTCTGTGGTTGAACAAGGTTAGTTATTTTGTGCTTCCAAAATTTAATTTTTATTTCAATTTCACTCCAACAAACAAAGTATATTTTAAATTACAGAACTTCTTTATTTCTAAAGGGATAATTGTTGAGGTTTGAAGATAATAATTTGACAAAATTCTTGTGTATTGGTCAGTTTCAAAATTAAAAACGTTTACAGGAATGAAAGATGTAGTAACTCACCTGAAGTGACTGATTTTAAACTTTCTCGTACTTCATTGAAATATCAGCTGTCAGCAAACTTTTATTATTTTTCAATGAAGCGAAGCGTGGAACCAGAGCGGGACACAAGCCTTAAATCCACAACTTTTATTTGTACGGGTCACTATCCAACTGAGATTTCAACGCTAATTGGATTGGCCAGAGAGACTGTTTATAATGTAATTTATGATTATATGAAATCTTCCAGTAAGTTGGAGCTCCTAAACTAACACATAAAATCACCCAATTATTCTTGGCTAAAAATATCAATTGATAGGCGGAGTCAAAGTAGCCGCTACCCTATAGACCAAATAAATTGCATCAGGATCAAAGGAAACAATGGTTATTCCTTTAAATTTAGTCTCTCTTAAAAAAAAATGAACTATAAAATTTAAAAAAAAAATTGCCTCCTCTAAAAAAACACTTTTTTGACAAATTTGGCATTTATAAAAAAAGGTTCCTTCAAAATGGTTAAAAAATGACAATGGTCCCTTATTATATGGTTTGCCCCCCCCCCAACTTCCAAATACATTCTGGTGCTGGTACCAGATGCTAATCCTTTTTATTATTCCTTCTGGTTGAGATGTAGAAAACGTCCTACAAGTGTGGAATGAATTTAGACAGTCGTTAACCAGACGTATATCAAAGGGGATTCAGACTACATTTGAAAGTACAGCGTCTCTTTCTTTAAGATCATTACTGTCATAGTAACAGTCTATAGTAGCAGAACTGAATAGAGTAATACCTGAGATGTTTGAGATATTTTCGTATGAAATCATAATTTTGTAAAATATATTATAACATTGAAGAATAGTTTGAAAACTGTGTAAATAATTAGTTTTAACCCAGTATCTAATAAATGAATAAATAAAAATTACAGTTCTATAAAAAATGAACAATGAGGAATGTCATTGATAGGTTTTAGAGAGAGAAAATGAACGAAGAATTAATTGATTTTTTCCCCTCTTCTCAATTTTGATTATTCTTCCTTTTCCTTTTCAATTCTAATTCCCCTCTATATAAAGGTATATTCTATTTAGTTTATCTATCTGATTTTCTATTCTATTTTATTATATTTTTTGCAAGCAAATCGATTTCTACACGAAACCATATACATATCGTCACAATTTGAATAAATGATTACCTATATATATATATATACATATATATCATACATCAATCTTATGAAACTCTAAACTGTTACTACCTTTACTTCCTCATGGGTATGAGTATAGTTGTATAAAATATGACTTACCGGTCTGTAAAAAAAAGGAGCCTAAAAATGACAAGGTAACCCTCACGATTTGAAAAATGTTTGAAGAGAACTTTGCTATAATGAGGTATCATTATATTAGTTACACGCACCAATGAAGTAAACAAAAATTCAATTCCGTATCTAGCAAGGACACGGAAAAGAGTTACTCCAATTTGGAACCTCAATTCTACTCTGAGACCAACAAGGGCTTACATTTATAACTACCCAAGCAATCATCAGGGTTACTCTTGATTATTTTATGAACAAACAAATAATTAAGTATTTTATACTTTAATGTTCTCTCACCAACAATTCAAGAAAAAAGATAACAGTATTGACGAAAAAAAAAAACATTCTTCAGATTTTCAGTAATAAAAAAGTCACAGTGTATTAGGGACATTTTTTATACAACTCTACAAATAAATATAAAGTAGTAATCATTTGTGTGTGTACTCATGAAAGACAGAGAGTAACCATTTGTCGAGGGGTTACACATGTAAGTAATTATTGGACTCAGGGTTTAATGAAGGATCGGCATCGGAGTATTTCTGACTATGTCATTACTACTAAAATACGGAGTGGGATTTATGTTTATTTCCTTCCACCCATAGCGGCTTGTAGCTAATCTAATAAGGCGCCATGACGTCTAAGCCGCTTTTTTCCAAATTGTTCTTTAAATTTTGAGGATTAACAAGTCAACTTATAGTTTTTTTTACTTAGCGAATGTGTTTAAAATTTACAACTTTATGCATGCTGTTATGATTCAAGTGGGATTTATTTTATATTCAAAATATTTAGCCCTGCAAATGGGCCAAGTCTAATTTTTTTTTATGAAAATCGATTTGTAATCGTGATTTTTTAGCTGTTGGTTATAAATCGAAAGATTTATTATTATTCAAAGTAATGACTGTTTTTGCTGTTGTTTATAAGAAAATGAAGGATTTTTTCGATATATATTATTGCCCTAAATCTGTATTTTATCAAAAAAAAAAACCAGGGTTTTAGCACATTTTTGATGAGGCAAAGCATTTGCAACACTTAAATGTCATAATTAAAATGTTTTTTTCTTTGTTCGTTTAATGAACCATTGATTACACCCAGGATTTTTTTAAGTCACAAAATTGTCAAACTACCCAAATCTACAGTTCAAATATTATATATTATGTGTGAAGTTATATGGTTAATATATTTTTGGAAAAAGTAGAACATACATTTATTTTTTTTCATTTTAGAAACTTTTTTGTCAGGACTTGTTTCTGAGTCATGATCATATTCTTTATCCTTTGGTTTTGATTTTAAACAATATCTATTAAATATTCTACATAAAAACTATAATTAATTTGTACCTACGACAAATAGAAATTGATTTATTATTATTTTTTTTTTTTTCGATTAAATACGTCTTGAAACATAGAATATAAGACAAAAATTATTTTTCCACTTGAATTACTCTTTTTTGTGAGTATTATATGTACGTAGAGTATTAATCAAATGATGTTTTACAAAAACACTTATGAAACACTACTTAACAAAAAAAAGAAAGACTATTATAACATATGAAAAATATTTATAGTTTTATTTTTCGATAGCTACCAAAAAGAAAAAATATCACAAGAAAATGTTGATCTTTCCTTTCAAAAAATGTAAAAATAAAAGGGTGCGCATTATACGCGAATCATCAGATTTTGCTTACATTTTTCTATTTTTTTGCTCCATAAGACAATTTTTGAAGCAAAAAAATTTTATAGGTTGGGAAAATTTCCCTCAAAATAGTTAAATGTAAAATAACTAAAAATATTTCATAGTGTATAGAAAAGTAAAGAGTTTTTGCCTTTTTCTTAATTTGATCGAGATGTGCTTCCTAAAGATGACCTTGTAAGACAATGCAATTTTGCATAGGTTATTTTCATACCATATCACAACTTTTTTGGACAAGCTGTAATCGAAATTCGAAAAAATTAGGAAAAAATCAATGAACATATTGTTGGAAAATAAATTATTTAATTAACTACACTACAATAGAAAAAAATACTTTGACTTTTTATTATACCTCAAATAATTCACAACCGTTTGAATTTTCTAACTGATTATTTTATGATAGTGTACTTTTAGTGAAGGCAAATATAGCTTACGAATATGTAACTTTTATTTTGCGCTCTGTTTCACTACAATTTTCATATTTTTAAATTTGTATATTAAATTGAGGGAAGTTTCTTTTTGAGTAGTAATATCTATGCATGAATTAATTTAATAAGCATAAAATTTAATTTTTGGAATGAATATGCTTTATACATGGTACATACAAAATTTTAAAAAAATTGTATAAAACTTGAGCGACTTATTGATTTTGAAGTAAGAGTCTAGTCCAACTTCGGTCACATTTTTTAAAGAGAATATATTCAATGAATGTCTTGTAGTTGGACAGCTGTTTGTGAAAGACGGAGTACAAAAAGAAGTCGGGGTAAGGGACACTCTTTCGTACGTACATAAAAAGTAAACGTATGTCAATGATATAGTTCGATTTAAATGGACTTTAATTGTTTTATAACTTTAAATGTTCATTAGAGAGTAATAATACAAAATTACATTTTCCACCCATACTTTTGAAATAAAAATACCAATTGATCTTAAAATTTTAGAACTTTTATAACTTAGTAGTATGTTCCTTCTTTTAAAAAAAATCTGAGATATGGGATTAAATTTTTTTTAAATTTTGAACGTTTTCAAAAGTTCTCCAGTGCAGAGAATTAAGAAATTAAGATTTTATATTTACAATCATTTATCAAGGGAAGTTTATTTGTTATTTCTTTATTTTACCTGTTTTCATATCATTATTTAATTTGGGTTTTTTTCTTTATATTAGAATAATAAATAATTTTTTTAATAATAGAGTTTTAAGCATAACATGCGCTGCTATATAGTAGTGTACATACATGTGTCTATATAAATCTTGGTCGACATAAAAAATAAAAACAAAAACATGTTTACATGAGAAAATTAAAAGGGAAAATATATCATTTTTTTTCAGGCCTAATATTATATATTGTATAAAAACCACAGACAACCATAATACATTTTTCTTTGACTGACAAAATATTTTATTATTAACTCTATAACACTGTAAATAACATATTTAATACATGAGTTGAGCTGTGTGACATTTTATTTTAATGTGTATTTAATTGTTCAGCTGCAATTGCACCTATTAAGTATAAGTAAATATTATAGTGTTGAAATTACTCAATTTAATCTAGGAATTTTCTTTGAAGTCAATTTACGAGTAAATATTACATTTCCTTCCCTAGAAGGAACGGTGAATCAAACCTATGTTCATTGAATTCTACTGAGTGCGTTGTCCACTGAGCTTTGTCGCTCCATGACAATTTGTTCTCTCAAAAACTTCTTGAATGTGATTGTGCGTATAAAATCAATGGATTATTAAAAGAGAAAAATCTAATTTCTTACTTATGACCTTCCAGTGTTGCAAACGCCTATTATTATTACCTTATCGAAAAAGGGATTAAAGCCACGTGTGTTTTGAAAAATTAAAATCTATTATAAATGCTGTATTGAGAAAATTATTCAGCAAAAATTGTCAATCAGTTTCTTTGAATTTAAAAAATTCTTAATTTCGCGTCAAAAACTCAAAAATCTTCATTTAAAAATAGTTTTAAAAGCGGACATGTATTTCAATTTTGAAAAAACTATAAAACATGGATCATATATTAACCTAGTAAGCGTTAAGGCATAAATATGTTGGGCAATTTATATGTGTTTAATGATTTCCGGTTCCCCAACTTTATCAAACTTAACATAAGAAAATTTAACCCTATTTGGAGTGATAGTTGTTCAATAAAGGAGGAGGATTATCTTTGATAAAACATGGAAACCTTAAATCATTAAGAATAACTTAGACTTCTTAAGTTAATAAAACAAGGTACAAAATATTTTTTTATTAAAAAAATAAAATGGCTTATATCACGACAAAAAAGACCTATAATGTCCCATGATCAAAGACAATTTTTTATTGTCCTCAGCATAAAAGATATATGTGAAAGAGGGGGTATGAGTATTAACCCAAAAAAGCGGCCTTCTAAAACAGAAATATGTACATACATTTTCATTCTACTAATCAAATTATTAACCTATATGTTTGACCATTCCAGAGACTCTCCGGATCTTCCTCTTCATCCTCATCTTCCTCGTCAATGTCAACAATTGGAAAACCAGGAAATAATCATCCCTCTCCTACAACGCTTACATCTATTGCTGCGTCTGCTAAAAAAACAAGCGGGAGTGCTCTTTGCTCCAATCCAGAAGCCCGTCAGCTTCTACTGAGGCCTGTAGATACAAATAATCCGGATATTATTCATTCGGCATCCACAACGAGTACAGGATGTGAGTATCTTTCTTTTTTAGCTAATGAAAATATTAATTTGAAATACAACAAAAGCACATTTAGTCAAGCTAGAGCTATAAAACAAAGAGGTAAACCCCACCTTCTAACTTGAAGATATTTTCTTGGTTATATAAAGTTTGTTAATAGAAGGGGCCGTTTTAAGAGAGCTTTGCGATCTTCATACTTTACCAAGACAATAAGAAAATAGAGGCAAACAATAAAAATTTCAATAGATAACAACTTTTTAAAGAGGATCTTATTTTGTTGATTGAAAATATGAAAGGTGCATAGCAATTTAAAGAATTACAAAGGAGAATAATAAGGGAGTAAATTTTGTATAAATTAATTGAAGACAATAATCGAATTTATATAAGAGTTCAGAGTCCAAAATTGATCTCCGTTATTCTCTCAAACATTTCCATTCTGAAATATTGGGATTATAGTAATTCGGGACTATTTTGAATTTAAAAAATACAAAATGAAAAAAAATTATTGGAGATGTATATATTTTAAATAGATCTTTTCTTAAATTATAATGAAGAAGAGTGTAGTTTTTCATCATTTTTCAAGCTAAAAATAGAAATATATCGAGTTCAAAATAAGATACAGACTCAATAAAAACCCTTTAAGTCATAAATAACACTTTAACAAAAGTTTTATTTTTCTACATATAATTTGGGGATTGTTTTAAAGTTAAAAAAATGACTCTGAACAATAAGAGTCCGGATTTACTTGAATCCCTGACATTTCATAATTCAGATAACTGAGAGAAAAACGGAGCTTATTTTTGGATTCTGTGCTCAAGGATAAAGTTATTTTTTTCGCTGGAATTCATTTGTACAAAATGATTATTCTCTTGTGTTATATGTAACATGTATTATGAAATAATTAGATATTGGGAAAATAAGTAATATCTGTGGATTTCCTGTTAGGTGTAAAAACCTACGAAATCTTGAAAAAACAGGACACCGAGAGAGAGCCCCCTATGTTCATATGTAACTTAAGTTTCTTTTGTGTAGAAATTATATGCCGTCACTAGAGAATTACATCTCTTTTATAAACACACACATCCATACATAAGGAATAAGTGGTAAATCATATAAGATTTTTTTCCCCCGTCTTAAATATTATTTTCTGCATGTGTAAGCTTCTCAATTCTTTTAAGAAGAATGTTGTTATTCATATACCTATATTTACCTATATATATTACGTAGGTAGGTATACACTAAGCAATACACGTGGGATTTTCTTTTATTCATTTTTTTATAACTATCATCTTTTCTCAAAGGACTTTATGCTTAGTAGGTAAGCAAAGTTAAATATGTTGTAGGTTTTTTTTTTCCTTTCTTGGCTGAAATATTAATTTTATCTATTCAAAAAGTACATTCTTAGTTTGTAATTTTATTAAAATTTATATATATACAAATCTCTTTTTTTTTCTCTCTCTATTTTCTCTTTTGATTTCTTTATATAGATTACGACGTATTGGGAAGCTTGCCCTCTGCTAATTCGTTTAATTCTAATCTAAGTTCATCTGCAAGTCTAATAAGAAGACCTGGTTCAATGGATGAGAACAATGAGATTCGAAAAACAGGATCAAGTAGACGTACGTCTATTCAGGTGAGGATAAGATATAAAAACCATATGAGAAAGATATGTTTATACATAGTTAAAGTTAGAAATTCTAAATATTTACTCCCAAGTGTGATATTTTCTCCATCCGAACAGTGTTTTTTATAAATTTTCCAAAGCTGTTAATATTAACACCCATTAAGTTTATACATGTTCAGAATTGTAGGATTGGTTTTTTTATTATAACCCTTCTCCAGTTTTAAGCACAAAAATATTCTTGTTTTTTTAAATTGGTCAAATCGAAGATTTTTGATTTTATGTAATCTATATATTAGAGTTTTTGAGTTAGAAATAAAGAATTTTATTTATTCAATATGACAGATTTACTACTTTTGCAGTTGTTTATAAAAAAAATGGTTGATTATATCCCTTAAAAATTTGTCAGATAAAATATCTTTTTTTTTTTTCAATTATTGGATTTGGCTCTATATTGATATTCAATACATTGGCAATACTGGAAAGTCATCAGTAAGAAATTTGTAATTGTATTTATGAAGTTTTTGAATCCAAACATTCCTCACATCAAGTATTCGAAACCTCATTTATTACATATGATAAGTATGGCGTATAGGGATCATTTTTAAGGAGAACACATCGATGTATAATGTAATTTTGACTGTGTGTGCTTATAAAACACAGAGGTTAACACGGAAAAATTATTGGGGATCTATATGTGAAAGGCCTTGTTTGATTCAGATTTGAATTGGGGATCGATATTGGATAATTTTTTTCTCAATTTCCTAGCTTGATAAAGAGTGGAATTTGTGTATATTTCATTTCACTCATAGCTGCTTGGAGTTGACAAAGTCATGAAAGCCCTCAAATATTCTTCAAATTGTCAGATTTACAATAACTTTTATTTTTATTTTTTAGATAGTTATAGTGTTTAGAATTTACTACTCTCTCTATATACATAAGTATATTTTACCTGGAACAAATATCAAAACTTTCCTCTAAAAGAAAAGGTTATGGCCCTTCAGAGTGTTGAAAACTCATGACATCAATATTTCATCATTTAATTTTATTGTATAGGTCCTAATATTTCCGAGTTTAAATGGAAATCATATATTTATGACATAAGGATATAATAAATTCCCGAAATGAAGTTCATAATTTATAATCAAAAAACTTTAGTCATTGATTAATATATTGTAAGCATATAAACAGAAAATAAATATCGTATACATATACTTGATTAAAAATGTAACTAAAGTAGGTAAAAATATATAAAAAAAGTTACTTGTTTGCACAAGGACACAAAAAAAATAGATGATTTCTACAAATTGATGTAAATTGATTTTCTCTCTGCTTTCTTTTTTGTTTAAGGCAAATAAAAAATTACCTGATATTACTTTTTCTTTTATGTAATATAATAGATTTCAAATTGTAGGTAAAAATATTTATCTATTTACTACTATATATGTGATTCTATAAATAATACACGTAAGATATTATCAATTGAGTATACTGTTTGTACATAAATCTGGAATCTTCCAAAAAGGAAATCAATTATGTTCTCATATTTGAAAAGAAATAAAGTATTATGTTTGAATAAAACATATGTATATATACACGGCTTAACAAAAAAAATAACTTGTAAATGAATTATTGCAAAGTTTACACGTTTTTTTTTCTTGTAACTTTAAAAAAAATGAATTGAAAATGAAATATATAAGCATATATTTTCTTTCAAAATGGCCAGTTCAAAAACCACCGAAGAAAACGACAAAAAAACTATATTGAAACTTTTATCGAAGCGGGGAGTACTCCTTCAGTGATCACAAAACGGTTAGGAACAGCCTGAGCGATCGTTTAGAATGTCAAAAGGAAGATGAAAGCCAGGGAAAGCATAGATATACATCTTCCCTTTTAAATTGCATCCCAATATAGTGTAAGAGATTAGCAAGGCTACTCCATTGAAGAGAATGCGGGCTAATGCAGAAAACTTTAGTGTTTCCAGAATATCAATGTTCAGGACCATAGAAAGCATGCGGAAGGTATTGCAGCAGTTTGGCGTCCCAGATCATACCTCAAACGTGATTCAGAATTTCTTCGAAGACAATGTGTCTTTTGGAGTATTAAAAAAATTGAAAAAACATTCATGGTGTCCGGATCTCAATTCTTTGGATCATGTTTTCTGGCAGTAAATTGAAAAAGAAAGCCTGTAGACTTAACTATTTAAAGAATTATGTCCTAGAAAACAAAGGGAATGAGAAATTATGTCCAAGGTCTACATCAATACTGTTAGCAAGGACTTCCGGAAGAGATTAAAGGCTGTTAATTCAGCAAATGGTGGTTTAATTTACTCAAAATATTACTTTTTAGCTTACATTTAATCCTACATAAGAATTATCAATTTCAATTTATTTATTTTCTGCTGCTTACTGTTATTGATAAAATCAGAGTGTTTTGAATTTTTTTTCGTTACACCAAGTGCGTATGTTTTGTACAAATTACAATTACAATACAAAATCAGTTATACTAAAATAAGCCTTTCATCATGTATTTACGAGTAATCTTACTAAAGGCATTGAACTTTATACCGTGTGCAACGGGACCTATTTATGAAATGGTAATTTCAAATCATATTTAAAGTCAAAAATTACATTATTAGTATATCAATTATCCAAAGAATATTCAATTATTGCATCACTTTTATCCCATGTATTTTAAATTCTTCATTTAAAATTAGTCGGCTCATTTTTTGATATTAAATTGTACAATTTGATTATACAAAATACAACATGTACAAGACATTTATATACAGGTATATACAAGTAACTATGTGTTAGGGTTATAACATTGAGTCATGAAAAAAAAGATAATATCATATTTTTCCATATTCTATAAATATTTCATTTGTTTTCTCACAATAAACTATATTAAAGACAAAAGTAGGTATAATTTGAATAACCCACCTGAGTCGAGTTTGTGGAAAAAACAGATGGAGAGATACCAATTTGAAGAATAAAATAATGTATAGCCCTACCATATCAATACGCTGTCTAACTAAAGAAATTAAGGTCAGTAAGAAGACAATCAGAAAGACTTTGAACCAATACATTGGCCTGAAGAGCTACGTTAGAGTCCCCCGATATCATATAACTCTATCAATGTTAAGAAAACGAAATGAAAATCTTGGAAATTTTTGCTGTTCCAATAGGTGAGCTCACATATGCCTGATCTCAACGTGTTTCACTATTTCTGACGGATCGTCGTTGAGAGAGATTTCAATTCTACTCCTCATCCAAATTTGTTTCTAAGACGACCTTTAGTAATTTTCGCCCTTTTTTCGAAACAGTATCACTGTAGGGAGAGGTCAAATGAAATAAAAAATTGTAAAGTTTCAGCTACAATCCCTTATTGTAAATAAATTTAGTTAATTTATGAAGTAAAGTATATGAAAAAAAAACTTATTTGGATACATATAGATTTTTGTTCTTGGGGATCTTAATATGATACCTACATAGGTATATAAAATGAAAGTCGAATTATAGTTGATTTTTTTTAAAGCTTTTGTATATCTTAAAAATAGATGCTATATGAAAATTACATTTAAGTTATTTTTTTATATATTTGCGATTCTTGTTAAAATAAAAGTAACACTGTTTTTTATAATTTTCAGTTGTAAATATGTATATAAGACGTATATTATCAAATACAAACGTCATATCACGTTTCATAATTATATTCTTCTCTTTGTGGAACAATATCTTGCTTTATAACTTCTAAAGTGAAAAGACTGTCGTTATAACAGAAGTACTAATCATTCAATCATTAATATTTTTAAATCTGGAAAAATATGTATTATGTATCGCCTTTATGATGCAGGCATCAACTTTCAATTATAAGTGAAAAAAGGAGTTACAAACTGAAAAATTATAACCAGTCTATTTTTTTGACTAAAATTGAACTTTTATTTATGGTTGCAAGATACTTCCCCCAGGGACAATTTTCCAAATAGAAAATCACTTCCCAAAATTAAAAACATATAGACAGACCTAACACACTTTTTTCTCATAAATATATACGTTCCTATACGCCTATTTATTACATATTTTCTCAAAACGTATTAGAAGTTCCAATAAAAACGTGTGTGCCACAAAATTTATGCACGCCCGAAATGTGAAAGAAACGTGGCTAAATGCGTGGAAATTTGATATTTTGCTCGTTGGTATTAGAACATTTACCCCATTTATTATTCGTCCTATTTACTTCCAATACATGTTATTCTAATCAGAAACATTTAATCCCTTACCCAACAGGTCTAATGCTTTGTTGTATCTAGTTACATCATTTCAATTAGCAACTTAAAAATCCACTCATAAAATAGCTTTTTAATTATGAATTTTGAAGTTAATTACAATTACTAATGAATTGAAACACTCATATAGCATTCATATAATATTAATAGTAAATTAGTAGAATAAATACTACAAACTACTCAGGATAGTAGTTTCACCCAAGAGTACTCTCTCATAAAAGTCTTTGAGCAAATTTTCAGATAATTAGGAGAAAATAGTCTCCAACTTTTATAAGCTATAAAATTACAAAAAATATATATTTAATTTTTAGAATTCTTGATAAATTTAAACAACAAATGAAGTCATAAAATTTATCAAAAAAAAGTTGACCATCGGAAGTTTCGATACACTATCCTTCTTGTAAGGGATCTGAAACACTGCTCATGAGCTCTTACTGATTATTTAATTAAGTATAAAAAACTGTGCGTTCCATGGCTTACATGAAAGAGAGCCTTTGGGGTAAACAACTACCAGAAAAATATAAATATATATTTTTTGTCGAGGTTGTAAGATCCCCTTGTAAAACTGTGAACAACATTTAATTTCAAACACTTCTCTTGCTAATCCATTTTTCGAGTATACATAAATATTGGAGATAATCTAACTAAGTTAAATACTTTGTTCGAGAACTTTAAAAAAAATTTTTTTTTTTTTTGAGAAGTTTTTGAAATAAAATGTTCTTTGGAATTATAATATATCCCAATACATTGTAGTTAGTCTGCTCTTTTCTGAAAAAAATTAATGAAATATTCAATCATTATTTTTAAAGGATAAAAAGGACAATTTTTAGTTGATTGTGAGTCAAAGATCAGCAGGAGAAGGAATAAGAATTCTCTTGTAACTGTTACTTGTCATACAGTTGACACATGTAGCATTATCTCCTTCATCACCATTTTATTTCATTGGAGTCTCAGGGAATCATGGCTATAAATTATCATTGTGTTTAATTCTATTTGTCATTAGATTAGGAAGTTTTCCATTATTCAAACAAATAGTACAAGTTGTAATTTCTTCATCTTAAGATGTCTTATTTAATTACTGCAAGAGTCATTCCAATTACCAGCTATCATTCATACTATCATTTCATTTTAATATGTTAAATTAATGTATTAGATCAATTAGTTATTAATACTTTTTTTGGTCTCAATACTGATCTCACAATAGATAAATTGCTTTTTTGTATTTTTTGTTCAGATTTGCTCATTTTAGCAAAGGCTTCTGTAGTGAATAACAATGAAATCATTATGTTATCTATGTATACAAAAAGTAGCCATTTGGAATACGATTTTTTATGCAATAAACTGTTTTTTCCCCTTATTTTTCTAGTATGCATTTCTATGTTGGGTACAGGCTGAGATCTTTACAATACTTGTGCCATTTGTACGTCTCACAACACCTTTTGTTTGTTCTATCATTTCCTTTCGGTTTATTAAAATTAATTATATTTTACGTATTTACTTAAAGCTTTAAAATATGCTACAGAATAAATTTTATTCACCCATAATTTTTAATAAAATAGTCAACAATTACATTAATAGTATTTCAATAATCCATAAAATATTCAATTATCTTTATCAAGAAATTAGTTATATCATTTTTGAGTTGTTGTAACTTCTACAATTTGCTTATACGTATTCAAGTTACAATTTCTGCACTAAATATGTATGTATATATATTTATGAAGAAACCGATTAGACCCAAATTTGGTTTGTTGAATCATTTTATTAAAATTATAACTATCTATTTGGATTAATTGTGTAAATTATAACTTCATAAATTTGTTATTTTTTGTGCATTTATTCTATTTTACTATGGACGGGTATGTTCGATAAAACGTTTTCTTTAAATTTATATATGAAGTTATATTTTATAACCCACACCATTACTCCTAAATCTGTGAATTTAACACTTTACACTTTTATTAAAGATTTATATTTATTATGGCTAACAATTACAGAAAACATCTTTAAAACCCCAAATCTCAGATTTGAATGCGTTACGGATCCAATATTTCATTTCTGAGTAGAACTACTATTAATAATATAATATACCAATTTTGAGTTAACTCCGTTTCTTTGTGGAATGACTCATATATATATATATCTATGACTGTAGCTATTACTCAAAATATATCATTAGCCTTTCTATGACAAATACGTATAGGAAATAATTAATTATAACTTTTAGTGCATTGAATAGAAAAAGAAATATTGACCTTAATAAGAATTTCAAATGAGATTATGATTGATGGAACAATTTCCTAAATAAAAAAGAGTTCCGGTAATTATTGCCAGGTATATGTTGGCAAGGAAACCAGAATTTTTTCAATTTTTATTAGATTTGTATTTCAACCAACATATGTGTAAATGTGAATAATTATACTAATTGTATTTACAGGGCTTAAACACTCATGAACTTAATGATGGGGGCCATAGTTTAAAGGATTGGAACGGACCCCATGGAAATGCAGGTGGAACTTTGGGACGAAGGAGAGATTCTTCCCTGCATCGAAATCCTAATTAGTAAGATCTTAATTGGATATAACATAAAAGTTAGTGTTGGGTTTTATTCTGGGACTCTTATAATTTTTGACTGGCCGAACTAATTCGGTCCAAGTTTGATTTGAACCCGAGTCTGCAATAAAAAAAATCGATAATGATTGCTCCCACAAAATTGAGTCTTTAGGGAAGAAATTTGAAAATTAAAGGGACCTTTTTTTAAAGAGAAAAAGTAAATTTGTTATGTTTATATTACGGCTTTGTCTCACTAACCCAAATATTTACAATGTATTTTTGTAATGTATATTTCTGCTTACTTTCCCCAAATCATTGTTAAGAACGTTAATTGGTTGAACTCGAATGAGCTCTTGTTAAGCTACTGTGAACCATTCCTAACAATTTTGAAGGATAATTGCATTATGGGGAAGAATTAGCTAATAACAAAGTTATTTATGTAGTTTCATATTTTATAAGAAGACGGTCTACCATTTTGAACTTTCCGTCAACGATTTCAATTTCACGGTTTCAAACGCAGTTTTGACTAATATCTCAATCTATATCAGTCTAAAAAAACACTTATGACCAAACTGAATAAAAATTAGGCCTTGGACTGGTCCCAACACAATGAAATATCATATATATTAAATATGTTATTAATTTCGGCTTTATTTTTGTTATTACACAGTTATCCTAGCTCCTATCATACATGTGACCGGCGAGCGGACCCCTCTTTCCATCATCATCACCACCATCATCATCCAGGATCATCAAGTGGATCAAACACCGCATCTGCACAGGTCCAAACACAGACTCTTCCCCATATAACTCCATCCAATACCAAAAAGAAAGTAACAATTGTTGAGGATAACAACACGGAGAGCTCTGTCTAAATAATATTATGAAGAAAACATTTTTCCCTTTTTACTCAACATCATTTTTTATATAAGAAATAAACAAATTTGTTCTCTGTGTTTTTATGTTGGAAAGGTCAAGTCAAAAAAGAATTGGAGTGAGTTAAGTGTTTTTATTTGGAATACACTTTGATGCGTATTTAGGTATCTACCTACTTATTGGTTTTACCTATATATGGATAAGTAGGTCCTACTCAACCATTCCATACTTTCAACAAGAAAAACCAGTAACATAAAGGATTTAATTATATAGCTACATACGCGTACATCAATGAGCAATTGTATACCAACGAGAATTATATTATTATTTTTTTAGAGTTTCCTAATTTCTTTGTATTATTTGACAAAAATAAATTGTTATAATATTACCAATATTAAGATTATTTATATTATATGTAATTTTTAAAATGTTTATCAATATATAATATATCTATATAATAAAAAAATAACTTTTTCACTTATGAGAATATTTATTTATTGTGGTCATTGTTAGATTGTATACAAGAATTTTACATGCATCCATTGTTTTGGTTTATTTTTCTTTGTAAAGAACCCCCTTGAATAGTCTGTCTCTTTTTTCTTTTTTCTTGAATGGTTCTTGGGTGGCTTTTTTATCTATATATTTTTAAAACAATTACATATATATATAAAAAGAAAAGAGCACTAGAAAAAAAGTGGGGTTCATGCCATTACCTAAGGGAAACTTGTAAATTGCTTCACAAAAGAATTTCCAGAAGATAAATTAAATTAATTTGAAAGTGAGAAAATACTCACTTATCAACAAGCTTGGACACATTTACAATTTTTCCGTTCATTAGTTCTTTTGAGAAAAATTTCCGCTCAGCTACTCATTCTTTTATTTATTTCCGTTCATTGATTTTTTTTTTTTTAAATGAAAAAACGAGCTAATGAAAATTTTTTGGACCAAAATTTATTTGCTTGTGAGATTTTACATTTGTGGTACCTTAACTAATAACGTCACTTGTTTTTTTCCTTGTTTCCTACGGGTTGTGTATATGAGCTAATGGTCCATGGGGCAGGTTAAATTCTTCTACCGCCGCTTCCCTTAGGTTCAAAGACCCCTTCTAATATCCAAAATACGCCTGAAGAACCTACTTGAAAAATTTTATGAAAATCCATCGATTGGTTCTGTCCGTGATTGAAGGACAAACATGCACAGACATTCATATTTAATATATGGATGTGAAATACTATTCTAGATCATATTATTCTATAAAAGCAATAGTAATTGAGTATAAACAATCAAATATTTTTACTAATTTCTCTAATAAATTAGTGAAAAATTTTACAAACGATAAATTTGGAAGCAACTTCTATAATTTAGTTGACATTAAGGTACAGAACAAACCATATATACAACACAAGTTCTATTGTATTTATCTTTTCTTGCACAATACATAAATTTCGTCCGAGTTTATTGTATAGTTGTTGTAAGAGCACTATTAATTTGAAAATATATTTTACTTTTTTTTTTGTTTTTTTTGTCAAGTATGTTTAATATATTTTTAAATATCATCAGCACAACAAAAGATATTACCCAGAAAGAAATGATCATTTACAAGTTGATACATTGACAACAAAACACCCTTCATAACAAAGTTAAAGCTCATAACGAACTAAACATTCATTTCTCAATGCTTAAAAACATATATTTGATTTATACATGATTTTTTTCAAAAAATAAAATAAAAATGAGGAGATATAGAGTTTTTTGTTTTTTTTTCAAATGTGGAAAAATGATCATATTCAGAAGCTTAAAAAATATTCAAAACTCACTTATGGGGAATAATTGTCAAATGTAGTTTGAAATCTCAGCTATCAAACAAAGACAGTAAATTAAAATTGGGTCTAAAAACAAGCTCAGTAAGCAATATTGAATTTATTGAAGACTATTGTCGTCTAGGTGCGAAAGGGTCGCTCATTTTTTTTATGTTTTTTTCGTTCAAGTACTCGAAAAATAAACTTGAAGCATGAAAATCCCTAATATTACCCTCAATCTCCGACCTTACTTATTAAGTCTATGAGACTTGAATTCTGGATTATGTAACTATATTTATATATTTATTGTATAAATAGATCCATTGCAATGTATAAAATTTCAAGTGTATATTTATTTATGCAGATGAAATATTTTTTTGCATAAAATTAAACAGATTTAAGTCAGTTAATGCTCACGCACTTATATTATAAGAAAAAAGTATTATAGGCTTACTTTATTTGCAATTGTACATAATTTCTATTCTACAACAATTATGCCAAATATTTGTTTATTTCTGGTTATAAAATGTGTATGTATTTGTATAATATAATCATTCTGGAAAATGATTATTTAGCTAGTCTAGATATGGTGTTAGCTTAATAGAGATTGGTTAATGTACTATGTATGACTTTATCCAAGGAATGCTCTATTCCATGGATGAGCACTCTTTTTTTCTTCTTTTTTTCTACCTTTTGTTTGGGCAATTAAGGGAAGGGTGGTAGAGTTTATTACACAAACGATTTATTTCATGTATTCATTAGAGAAAAAAACAAGTAACTAGCCCACTTTAGAAGTACTGGTATTTATGACATTTTTGCATTTAGAATCATATGGAGTTTAAGCCTAAATACCAATTATTTATGGATTCAAACGTGATGAAATTTTCTTTTCTTTTCAAATTTATATTTGACATCCCTGTAAAAATAATAATGAAAACAAATCTATTTGATTTTTTTCATAACCGTGAAAAAGATTGTCTGCTACGATTTTGAGAGATTACTTCATAGAATTGTTCTTCTCAAAAGTCCATTTTATTTTATTTTATCAATGCCCGCTGTAATCATATAATAAACTGAAACATTATTTAAAAATTCAAGGGCCATGTACAGGTTTTTATCATTTCTACATCACCCTTTCCCATGTTTCTTTTAGAGTACGTACACAATAGCTGTATTCGCAATTTCAAAAATCCTTACCCCTCCTTCTTCTCCTCCTACATCCTAGCTCGAGTTGTAGAAAATATCACCTGCCGGTACGCTAAATTAAAAAAAGAAACCGAGACTCAACTCTGGAAAACTTGACAATTGGAATAATGTTTGAGGGAGGGCAGCTTAATTGGAATAACTTTTTATTAGGTCAATTGCCATGAGCTATGTTGGTGAAAATACAAATCCCACTTCTAATCTTTCAAGAAAATAGGAAGCAATTACCCCAGGTTTGACCCACAAGGACTAACACTTATAAGTCTGCATCAAATCCTCAGTGTTACTCTTCCTCATTAGTGATTACTTTAAATTTAGATTATTTCTCTTCAAAAGTAATCTTAACAACTTTGACAAATAAAAAATATGAATAAGTAACAATTACAAAAAGAGAGCCATCTTCAAATTTCATTTTTTTTTAAACTCTGGATATTAATAACATACAAGGATTTTCTTCTTCTCTCTAATTTGTTTAAATTTGTCAATTATAAATTGTTCTCAATTTTGAGGATATTCACTTCACAAAATTAGAAAAAAATAAGTTCTTTAAAAAATTAAAATTTAATCAAATCTATATGATTAAAATAAAACACACTAGTTATTACTTTATATTTACATATGCTCTTTTAAGAATAAAAGAATAATGATAACTGTTTTGGAAAGTAAAAAAAACACTGCTCAGATTGCCGCCTAGAAAAAAGTATTACGCTCGTCTAAAGTCATATATTTTACAACTATATGCATAGCTTCCAATATTATTTATATTAAAAAGTTACTTTTAAGTCCAGAATTATATTTTGAGAGGGATTACCCAATACTTGAGAAAAAGTAAAACGAAGGTAAAAAAAAATATTTTATATTTTGTTCTTGGATGAACAACTTTTTGATTTTGATCTATTATGAGATTAAAAGAACTTATTTGAAGCATGAATAATTAATCTTTCGTTTTCAAAAACTTATGTGTCTTTAGAAGATCTTGTAATAAAATCAATATTGATGTTGAACTAAATCCGTTGTGGTCAAACATATTAACTTTTAAATCAGACTGTTAAATCCTAATTTTAATAAAAATCGTTTGGAGCTAACTACGATCCTGGCAAATGTAATATTATCGTCAATTCCTATCTATAAATTATTTTCAGTAATCATTTGTATGTGTTCACAAGTTTCACTTAACTTAGAAAAAAGTATCTTTCTACAGAAAGAATTAGAAGTTGATGGACTTTATTGAAAAGGCCATAATGGGGGGAAATTGAAATTCATAAAAGTACTAAACTATCTTTAACATTCTTGGCTGCTCCGTTAACTCACTACACATTTAGACGCATAAAATTTACAAAATCATTTTTGTAGTTCAATTAACAGATAGTTTATCATATTAGCTATAACATTTTCTAAATACCCAAATGTTTCACATTTTTCAAATTTATACACTGTTTTCTTTATTGAGTTCGTTTTATCGCACGGAAGAAAAGAGTAAAAGAAGCGAAATGAAATGAATATAATATACATAAATTTGAATATTTATACAATTTTTTGTTAGTGATATTAAATACATAAACTTTTAGAAGAAAAAAATACACATTTCGAGTTACTATCAAGAGACTTAATTTACTGAAATTGAGCTATATAAAAAGCAAATATTTCATTTCTACGAAATGGAATATTTATGTATTTACATGTACATAGTACGATCCTTTTCAAAAAAAGAACATGGATACATAAAAAGTACATATATAGGATCAGTTATCCTTAGGGATGTGAATATTGTTTAAACTGCGGTGAACGTAAAACCACGCCTAAGAGAATGTCTAAACAATATGATATCTTTGAGAAACAACATATTTGGAGACAATACACTCTAGTGTTTCTTGCTTGATGATACTTTAGAATGTTTCAAATAAGGAGAAATAATTAAAAAAAGAATTCATATTTTGCTCCTGACAACATTTTTTTTTTTCACTTAACACAATTTAGCCAATATTATGTGTACATAGGACCACTGATCATATGTATCTACATATATAGAGTTGTGTAGAATATGACATTATCAAATGTAAGATTTTTTTCCCTTGTGGTAATCTGAAGGTGTTTTTTTTTTTTTTCTCAAGCTAATATCATTGTTCTTTTTTTCTTTCTTTTTTTAATGTTCCTTTAATTGGTTCAATGGAGTTAGACTGATTAAGTATAAGTAAAAACTATAGTATTACATTTACTCCATTTAACTAGGAATTTTTTTGGTGAAATCTATATACATAAAGTATATTTTTTTCTCTAGGAATCACCTGGGCGCGAACTTATGATTCAACTAATGAACTCATCACTCAAGAAGAAATAATATCTAAATTTCACAGTGATAAAAATCGTTTATATATTGAGAATATTAAACAAAAAGAAACCAAAAATCAAAATAATTACCCTGATAATTTGAAGAATGTTTTGGAGGAGTTCATCTCTGACAAGGGATGAAGGGGAAAAGTAAATAAGCAAGTACATATGTTACTTTGTCGACTCCCATGTCAATCCCACATTCTACTTTGAGTCCAACAAGGAGTTAAAATTATAACTCAGTAACAAAAGCTCAGGGTTACGCTACATCTTTAATGATCACATTCGAATGTAAAATCAGATTTTGAATCTAATAAATTAAGAAATGATGTTCACTATTCACAAATTTAATAATACTGACAACTGAACAGTAATAGAAAATATATTCTTCAGATTACCAACTCTAAAAAACGGACCCGGTAAAAATGACCGAGGATTTACAACACTACATATTAGTCACTAGTGGCTGTGCTCACGAAAAACTGAGAGTTACACTGGGAATTTGTTGGGAGTCTTTTTCATAGAGCTGTAGAAAATATAACCTGCCACTATGCTGTAAAAATCAAATTTCATCCTGATTATTTGTAGAATGTATTGGTGGAGAGTAACTTATAACTGTCATAGCGTTATATTAAATTAGCTGCAAGTAGTTATGAGATGAAGTAAATTTTATCAAATTCAACTCCATATTTTGAAAGAACATAGGTAGGAATTACAATGATATCGATTCATAATTCTAATCCGAGACCCCCGAAGACTCAAATAAATCCTCAGTGTTATTCTTCTTTTTTTTTTTATGCAATAGTTATTACATTATACTGAGATGTTCTATCATCAAGAATAAAAAAATAATGATAACAGCTTTCTAAAATAAAAAGCATTACTCAGGTTACCAACTAGAAAAAGTTTTATGCTCGTGTAAAGTCATATTTTTTGCAACCATAGTTATTAATAGCAATTCTTGTTACAGTCAGTGTATAATTGAATAGGAACATCAGAGTCATTCCGGCCTATGTTCTTGTAAGATACTTTTTCTCATAACGGCTCCTATCCTATTCAAATCGTCAAGGCTACTATGTCATTTTTGGTATATTTTATTTTTACATATTGGTTGTTCATATTTTATAAAAAAACTATCAATACGTTATCAATAATTTATTTCCTCCCAATCCTTTTTTTAAATGATTCTATCAGAAAAGAATATTTTCTTGTCTCGCTCTCTCTCTCCTTTTCGAAAGCTATGACTAAGATTTTGGCAGATAAAGTCTTTGGTTTATCTTGGAACAAATATAGAGAAATATTGTATATAAAAATAGGAATTAAAGATGTAATCTTCTATATTATATACATTGTTTGTTTTTTTAACTTCGTTCTGTAGATTCTACTTGTCTTCTACTAAAACAAGGATTTAAATAGGATTAGACACTACCACAGTGTATGTACGTACATACATTCAGATGAGAGCTCTCTGCTTTCTGTTCTCTTTGAAATTATCTACAAACTCCATGTACAACAAACATAAATCTTATATGTAATTATTTGTGAACCTTAAATATTAATAGAAAAATTGTAATGACAAAAATGTCTAGACTTGATATAAAATATATTTATTGATGTATATTAGAGTGGTTCTTAAATTTTTATTTTCTCAAAATGTTGAGTAAATATAGTCCAAAAATGTTTTTTTTTAGATAAAAAATGATAAAATATAAAAACTTGAGACATATTGATCCATGTTTAAAGTTTGTTCGTCGCCTTTGAAGTTTCTAAATTTCATAATTTTATTTAAAGATAGATCCCTACTAAAAATATATTCAATATCGGTTAAAATCAAGTAAAATTCACTATTTTAGATAAATACAGAGAAGGTTGTAGAAGTTTACTCCACGAATGATAAGTTTAGATACAAGAATGATAACTAAAGTATCGCTGTATTGCATATAGCCCGCACATTTTTTGTTCTAATAATATGTGCTACTCGTGGCAAACGTTATACGATCGATTCTTTGAATGTTTAATAAAAATATATACTTGTTTAAATTTGAAAAAACCATTTTAAAAAGTGTTTATAAGATATACTACTTTTAGGACGAAACCTTTTGAATGATTATGAAGTTTATTATAAATTACCCTATTTTGACTTATATGCCAATTTCTAGGGAAAACATTATCTTATCCTAAAAAGTTATGAAATTCATAAACTTCAAATGTGATGTGCCCGAAATCTTAGCATTGGTCAATGTGTTTAAACTTTATATTTCTTATTTTTTCACAAAAGAAACACTTTTGGAATATTTCTTTCCAGCATATCTAAAATAATAAATTTATGAACCACACTAAAGTATATATCATATTATATTTTAATCAAATCAACCAAAAATGCAATTACAGCATCAGTGCACAATGTTCTTATTTAATTCTCAAAATAAGGAATTTAGTTTATGTATATACATGTGTGTGCGTCATAACTGAACACTGAAATTTTTAAAATAGTTAAATAATTCTGTAATTTTTAAAGTGGTCGACGAATGAATTTATTTAACATGAAAGATGAGAGTCTTAGACACATGTCTATTCAATATGGCCGCCAATGTTCTCCACTACCAACTCCAGCCTGGACCGGAACTTGATGCATGACTTGGCGATAAATCTCTGGTCGAGATTGGCTCAGGCATTCTTGAAGGTAGACTTCAGCTGGTCCTTGGACTTGTATTGGACTCCCGACAGCATCCCCTTTAAACGTCCAACCACTGCTAAGTCAAGTGGCGAACAATCAGTTTCGATCTGAAGGAACTCTGGGGTAAATTTGCTAGTGTGGCAGCTGGCACCGTCTTGTTGCTACAACCACCTGTCCCGTAAGTAGCCTTGGCCCGAGGGAACACTTTGTCCTTCAAGTATTGGCAGTACGTCTCGGAGTTCAGCCTCTCGTGGTCCTCCAAGAAGATGAGATCACATTTCTAACCGTCGGGCGTAACAACTGCCAGGACCTGAAGGTTGGTGAATTGCCGTTCCTTACCCACATGCACCACGTCACCATCCACTGTAAACGGTGGTTCGGCTGCAGTTCAGAACCTTGGCAATTTCAGTGGGAGTTTTTCCCTGCGCGGAAAGTTCCAAAATTGCGACTCGACGTCTCTCCATATTATCGGAGGTTGTTTCACTGTTACTATTCAGAGTTTGCAGGAGTTTTCTTTATAACTAGTCAAGACCTTGCCTCGAAGTATAAACCGATTTCAACTCAATAAAATCACGAATATGTACATGGAGTAAAATTTAAAGTAGTGTTCAGTTTTAGACGCACACACCTGTATTGTATAATGTAATTTGAACAAATTCATTTTAAATGTACTTAATAATATATCTATTTCAGCTTAAATACTTTTTTTGCAACTATGCAACATAACAAAAAAAAAATATTTTGTGTATTACTTAACAAAAATGTCTCAAATTACAACTTCTTTTACACCTGAAACAACCCTGTTTGTAAGAGTGAGTAGATAATTCGTAAATTTAAAAAATCTTTCTTTTTTTTCGTCATATTTCTTCTAATATCTTTTGTTCATTAAATTCCCAATCTTAAAATCAAATATTAAAAAATATGATAGGGAACAATACAGATGCAAACTTCACCATTTACAACATACATTGGTCAGCCTCTATGGGCTTCATAAGGTTACCCACATTATAAAAATCTTCTCTAGCGAAGCTAAGTCCGTCTTTTGGACCGTGAATGAGCAGATATGTAAGCTTAGAATTCCTTTTAGCTCTTCATACAAGTGTCTTCAAGTTATATTGTATAACATTGTCAATATTTAGCGATTTACTTCGAATGATAAATATGTCAGAATTCATTGTATTATCGCATGAAAGAGGATTTCTGATAGCCTATTTAAGTACAATGTAGACCTACTCCATCCATAGTTAATCTGGATTCCCTCTGAGAAATGAATTTAAAGTCCCCTATCAATCCAAAAATATCTAAAATATACATAAGGAGTATTTTTAACATTCCTTATGGTATTTACATGAAAGTTTAATACCCTTCAGTAATATTTTTTTTTAAATCTACGAAATTACTATTTAATTTAATTTGTTATTTCATAAAAAGTTTTATTATCGGTTGTCAAACTTTGAGTACATTTAATTTTGATACTCTAGAATGATACATTTATATTTATTCAGCCTCTTACAATAAAATTATGAATTAAGCTCTGAAATATATTGATCAGATACAAGGGTCGGTGCAAAAACTATTTATTTTTCTTTAATATGAAAATTCAGGGTTATATTCTTATAAATCACATAAGGGAAGAAAATTTATTTTGACATTACAACTATACTTTCTGAATTTAAAATATCCTTAAGTTATTGCTTCAAGTTATTTAATGCGTGCAAATAATGACAACATACATGAAAATTTTCCTTATTAATGTAAAAATCGGTTAAGCAAGATTTCATAGTTGAAAAAGTATTTTACGGGGGTAAGGGATGGTTTGTTTTGTGTCCAATTTTTTCCTTCGCCAAAATACTTTTAAAATTTGTCGGCATTATAAAAGTTGGGCTAGAATTGATTCTGTTCATTTTCATAAATAAACCCGCCTTATTTAAATATTACTATTATTATTTGACATCAAGTCAATTCATGAACAGCAGGTTACCTTTATTTTCATTTTCAAATTATTATATGAGGTTTCCTTCATATTCTATTTTGAAATTGTTCAATTTGTTTAATAATTACATATACCTATATATCACTAATAGAGTGTCTTGTTGCTGGGATAAAAAAATTATTGACTGTTTTATAGTCTATCTATCCTCTTGTGAGGCATCGAAAAACCATTTTAAATCAATATGGTAATTCTGAGACACCTCAATTTTAAAGCTATTATGTACCGAATAATGAATTTTTGTTCGTAAATTAATACCTATGCAGTAATAAGATTACAATATTTGTCCAGTGCTTTCAAACTAAAATGGTTCAAGACGTCTGAAAAAAAGCCAATTTTGACCTAAGCTTTTTACCTCTTTTTATTTTTAAAGTATCAGTACAATGACCAAAAATGGCATGAGTGATCTTTTTTTCTAACATGGTAGAAAAAACCATTGGGTAGCTTAAAAAAATTTGATATATCTTCAAAATGTTGTAATTTTCAATTGATTAATTGTGCAATCTGTGACATTTTTAAAACGCTCCATTGTCCATATGTAAATGTATTCAAAAAATATATACTTACATACATTGTAAAAGGAGTTTTCTATTCACTTTCAATTCTATTGATGTCTGGCCAGAAACACAAAAATATATTCACGTACACATTTATTTTGATAGAAATATTTACAACCATTCATCAAGTGTTTATCAAACGTCTCCCAATAAAAAAGTTTTCTGTTTAAATTACTTGTACCACCTATGAAGAAATATATACGTTTAGTTAAAAGCTATTGATCGTTATCAATATCGCAAGTTTTCCGAGTACATTTATACACAATTACTTTTGTAGAGTTACTCTCTTGTTCTATATACAATACCTAGAACATTTGATTAGTACTCATTTGCGTGTATTTCTTTACCGTGATTAAGATCAATCAGACTTCATTAAACAAAAAAAGTCAGATGTAAATCAGTCATCCATATCATTGTTCTTTGTATATTTATGTACCTACATTTTCGTAAAGGTACCATGAGTACATGAAATCTCTGTATTTATGTAGGTAGATTTCAGCTTGAAAGAAACTTATATAAAGGCGGATTTGATACTTTAGATAAACACACACCAATACGTTTTAAAGATGAGGCTTTACCTGACCAAAAGTTGTATAAAGTTTAATTCAAAGAATTAAAAATAGGAGATATATGACAAGAATAGTTTTTCAAGAATATAGATAAAAACTTTCCTCATTGTATGATAAGTTCAAAAACAATGCCTAAAAATAAAAATGTTTATTCTGGAATATATTTTTTTCTTAAATCTTAATCTCCACTGGTATAGGTGTAAGTAAAACTATAACAATTAACAAATTAATTTGACCTTTAAGCTTATTTCAATTGGTAGGAGTAAAGAACTGTTTTTGTAGAGATTATAGTATATCTGCATTTATATATATAATGAAAAACAATAGTGTTAGCTTGAATATGAATACTGAATATGAAATAAACGTTTTTATGTGGGAAAAATAGCGACAGTTTTTTGGAACTATTAATCGAAGTTTGTTTGATATAAACAATCCAAAAATTTAATAAAGCATATCAACATTTGTCTGTTATTGATTGAATCTAAAAATATATTTGCATACACATTTCTTTGCTAAAAATATTTATACTATACAAAGACGATAGTAACACTTATTGTATTTGACTCCTTTGTCCAATTTCCCCTCAATAAATAACATAAACTGATGGCAAATTTATTTATATATAAGTTACAACAAAAACTTTGGAAAGTGACATTATTACAAAAATATGTTTTCTCGAAGACACAACTTTTATTCCTCCAAATCCTTTTTTATCTAATATCTCAAAAAAAAAGAAAAAAGATTTGTCCTTATACACAATTGTGTTGTCTTTTTGCGACAAAAGAAATACGCCCTGTTGCAACTGTTTCATGTTTTTACCATAATAAAACGACATAGCTATAGAAAGATTGAGTAAAGATATAAATTCTAAGCGTTTTCGACTGTGTGATATTTTTTGAAGTTAGTAATTTGAAGAGTGTTTTTTTTATTTTCCATCATTCCATGTATCATTATTTTTCATTCTTTGGGAGACAGCATATAAATTTAAAGTGTCAATACGAGTGCGTGTGTATATGAAAGACGGTGAGTATGACTGATGATTTGTTAGGGAATTATAGGTGTAATTTTTTTTTTGACTCCGAGTAGAATTGAGGATCGATATCAAAGTAATTCCTGGATACAGAAAGAGATTAGAGTATATTTCCATACTCTAATAGCTACGTATAGCTAATCTAATAAAACGCCATGACAGCTAAACTGCTCTCCTCTCAAACTTTCTTCACATTGTGAGTGTTACAATAATATTTGTCGTTTTTTTATTTACATACGGAAAGCACATTTAATTTACAATTCTAGATATGAGTCATTGTCCGCTAATCATGAAGCATAAATAATGATGCAGAGTCGTTTTGATGTATTTGCATCATTTCTTATGCTTCTTAATAATACTTGCTGTTAATATCTAATATTTTTATAGATATGTATGTTCAGTGAAAGATACTGCTCAAAGGATGGCAAATATACATTTACATCAAAAGGATATAGCGTGAATACAATTATTATTAAAGTTTATATATATATAGGACAAAAGTGGTTCGCCATACGTCATATTTTGACATATGTATGACCGAAATCTCAGTCATACGTCATATTTTATTATTATTTCCGTAGATGATAATGTTATAGAGAAAATTTATATTTTCATAATTCAATCTTTTCCAATTAAGCAATGAAGGGAAGTGGGAAACAATATTTATTTCGAATATATCTTAATCACTCTCCCGTACGTCATTATCTCAAAAGTTGGTTGAGGAAATCCATTCGTTTTTAATACGTAATCTTAGGGTGGCCACAAACAGTTGCATCATTTCCGTTGTCTCAATGTTGCAGTAATTCCTGGATTCATAAATAGTTGAAAATATTCGCTTCCTTGTATTTAAATGTAATTTATAAAAAATCTCTTAACGTATTTAACAACAGAAAACATATGTCGCTATGTTGTATTACATTTAGGCGTATCTAAAGATGGGCTTACTAAATCAGATAATAATAACGTAAATTGTTTAAGTGACAAAATACAACTGCATGACAGGACACAAATTTATAAAGTATCCAAAGACGAATAACCATGACACCATAAGAAATATCATAAAATGTAGTCATACGCATATGTATTAGCAGCCCATATATTTTTTTGTTTTTCCTACGATATTTTAATAATCCAAGTTATATATTGGGCTGAAACAATCTCTACTTATTAAAAATTACTAAAGGATGTTATTTGATAGCTTTTCGTCAAGATTTATAGGCTTATTTAGATACTAGTAGGCGCTTAAGTATTGGCACCCTCAAAAGTTTCCGTTATTTTCATGGTCAGTTCTTAATTTTGTTGTACTTTTTTCATCCGAGGCTAGAATATCACTTTTAATATGATTTTACTCAAACAAGAAAATCATGAGAGTTAAGGGCTTCTTTAATCTGAGTACTTTAAATCCTCCCTCAGTATTGTCTAGTATGGCCAAGACTAAAGAACATTATCTTCAAGTCAGAGAGAATATTATTCAATTTTGTAAGCAAGACAGTAGATACACATCGATTTCCAAGAAATTGGATGTTCTTAAATCAACTGTACGTAATATAATTAAGAAATAGGGAGAATATGAAGAAGTTGTAATCATAAAAGAACTGGTCAACCATCAAAACTACCTCCTCACTTATAAAGAAAAGTGGTCAGAGAAGTCAAAATTAACCCCAGAACAAATACCAAGGTGATTAAGAAAAGAATGGGATTGTTGTTTTAAGAAGAACGATATGTAGAATGTAGACGTCCAAGAAAGACACTATTACTCAAACCTCAACACCTTAGATTAAAATTAAAGTTTGCCACAGAGCACTTGGAGATGGATATGACCATCTAGTCAACTGTATTGTCTTAAAACAAAAATCGAGTTTTTGTGTCACAGCTCAACTTAGTTCGTTTGAGGAAATCTGGAGAGACCTTCTCTCCTCGTAACATGATACATACAGTAAAGAATGATGGTGGATCAATCATGCTTTGGGTCTGTTTTTCTTCCAAAGGTACTGGAAGGTTTGTCGGAGTGAATGTAAAAATGAACAAAGAGGATTATATCAATATTTTAGAGGAAAATTTGAAATCCTCCACAAAAAGCTTAGCCCTTAGTCGTAAGATGTTATTCAAACAGGGCAATGACCCAAAGCATTCCAGCAATTTTGTATCTTCGTGGCTTTAAAGGAGTAAGATTAGGGTTTTGGACTAGCCTTTGTTCAATTCAGACCTCAATCCTATTGAAAATCATTGGGGTGAGTTAAAAAAACGGGTTCATGCAAGAAACCCCAATAATATCCGAGAACTCGAGTCATTTAGTATTGAAGAGTGATAAATTATTCCTTTTACAGCTTATTTGAATTTAATTGTAAATTATAAGAAAGGATTAGTTGAACTTAACAGAATTAAAGGTTATACTGTTGACTATGAATCAAAGGGGTGGCAATACTTTTGCCCTGTATTTTTTTTAAATTATTGCCTCCAAAATAAAAGGTATAAATTTTTCTGTTGGTCAAAGTAGACAGAGTTTAGATAATAATTATGTATCAATAAATATTTTTATTATTATTTTTTTATCTTATCGTGTTTTTTTATATTATTATAATAATAGAGTATCTAAGTAAAAATGTGGTGCAACAATAATTATGCGCATGACTGTATAAAGGAGTACCAGGAGCATTAAATAGAATTACTCATTTGATACGAATGGCATCTTCACTGAAAAGAAAAGACGTAGACAGGAGGGATCCTTTGGAAAGGATTACTGTGGGATAAAGAGGATGAGGCTCCCTGAACAGAAACATTTATAAACATAATTAATAATCCTAGTCCATTCCCAATGTCCCTTCAACAATATAGATCTATAGTGCGTCACTGACTCGAAATGTTGACAATTGCAGCTGCAGGGAAGATGAAGTGGACAAAACAGACTATGTGATTGCAGTGTTCAACAAGCTCCAAAATTGAACAAATTTGTCCATGATATGCACAAATGATATTTTTAGATTAAATGAAAAACAAGGTGTTTCAGCCAAATCCTTTTCTACTACCTGATTGAAAGAAAAAAAAATATTTTAATTATTTCAGTAACATTTTATAACTACGATAAAATGATTTTATACTAGATGTATTTGTGATACGGAAGGAAACTTATTAGTGAGGTAGATTAAGATTTGAGTTTTTTCAAACTTGTGAACTTCCAGATGCCAAATATCTGAAGGTCAAGGCTAGTCTTTCAGCTATTGTTATATGACTACTTGGTAAGCTCGAATATCCCCCTAGAAAAAGAAGAGGGGCAACCTGGAAGATAGAAATATTCACCTCTAGTTATTTGTCTTTATTCAAATACTGAATCATATATACTCAATTAATATACAAATCAGAGGAGAGAGTCAAAACAATCTTTTGAGATTTTAAGATAGCAAAAATGAAGCTCAGAATATGACATTCTTATTTCTTGGAGAAGATTATGAAATTCTCCTTAAGCTCTATGATTGGATCTTCCCCAAGTAATACTATGCCTACCACCTATAGAAATATAGTTTTTGTCTAAAGAAGCATGGCCACCCTACCTCGATCTGTAGTCCGTCTAAAAGAGAGTTGAATGTATCGTAAAAGTTTTCTTGATAAGAAGCATGATGGTAAGTCAAAAAACAATATGAATTATTCAAATTAGGCAAAAAGACACCTGCTGATATTTTTTGCAACAATAATCTTCTTTTTTTTTTTTTTGTTTAACTATTACCAAAAGTCCTTGAGAGTCATAAAACCTATTTGTCTACAGATTTTAGAAAAGTACACGACACGAAAAACTATTGGAAATATGGTATTGACACTTCACAACAATCTAATAACGGTTTGCGTGTTTCCTAAAACATATATTTGCTGATTTTCTAGATGTGGTATCGCATACATGATTGGGCAGTAAGAAAGACTATGTACACAATTGTACATAAGTCACCAGACTGAAATAATGACGTCTATACCTTTCACAAATAACTCAGCTCAATGAAGAATAAAGTAAATCCCATAAGATAATTTGTGCAACACACTTGCTACAACATAATTTAGCTGACAGTTTGATTAGTCAATTTTACTAGGAAATTAATATGCACTTCTTGCTATGTTCGTATTTGTCAAAGATAAAAAGTTAGTCCAAGAAATGATATTTATGATAAATACTAAAGGAGAGTTGGCATTAAATATCATTGATATTTTTTTCCAAGAGAAATACTCCCACTTGCTAACATTTTTGTGGTACAATAGATGGTGCACCATCAATGATTGATATTCATCTTTGCTTCGTCAGTCTTTTGAAAAGCCGCGCCTGGTGTACTTGCAGTGCTTTGTGTAATCTACAAACAGCTTCTGGTATCATAAAAATCTTAGGGGTAGACTTCACAAATCATTTAATACTGTTATCGCAGAAGTAAATAAGATCCAGGCACAATATCTCAATTTCAGACAGTCAGTCAGACTCTTCAGTGATGAAGAGTCTTACTACTGCACACAGAAATTACATGGCTATCGACGGAAACTTCATGAAACTTTTTCATTCTTTGTTCAACTCTAATTCTGACTCTAATTCACAACATATGTAAGAATTATTTTAAAATTGAATATTGTATCAAAAAAAAACAATTCATATGAATAATATTATTTCTAAATTCCTTTTTAGTCAGAAACAAAGAGGACTTCAGATCCTATCAACATTCAAACCCATCTAAAAGTCTACTATATATTTTGTATATGTATTAGTTTTAAGGCTGCCAACCATATTTTCGGATATGAGTATTGTTAATTTTTCTATTATAGTTAAATAGTTTTCTTTAAAAACATATTCTTCATATTATTATCCCTTCATACTCAGTTTTTATTGCATCCGAGAAATTAAGCCCTCTTATATATTTCGAAGAAAAATATTGAACTTTCATGTTTATTAATAGTTCCTCCATATCAGATTGAAACTTACAAAAAAGAAAACGAAGATCCCCACGTTTGATAATTCTAAACTTTTTCATTTGATTGAAAAAAAAAAACCAAGCCAATTGCACTGAAGACCAGTTTTACAAATTATGATGTTTTAAAGCAAATAATACTTATTTTCTGGAAACCTACACCAAATTTACCCATCCCATTCTGTTCATTTTTGAAAAAAAAGCTTATATATGTGTTTAGAGGGGGAGGAAGCGCTAGAAGTTTATATCGTAGCCAAAGGGCACCAGCCGGAAAAAGTTGGAAACCTTGATTTACATTCTGAGGTCAAATGATTGTGGATAATTTGATTATCAAACAGTTAATTTTAAGCAATTTCATCAATAAGGGTTGGATTATGATATAATTTAATTACAAACAATTTGATTATGATACAATAATTGCAAGCCATTTGATTATGATAAAATTAAAATGCAAGCAATTTGATTATGATAAAATTAAAATGCAAGCAATTTGATTATGATACAATTTTATTTCAAGCAATTTGATAATGTAGTGTATTTTCATTGAAATTTATATTGTATTCAGACAATTAAATTATGATAAGAAAGTGTCACGAGATATTCCATTTTATTTTGCAAAGTATGCGCTAGCCAACAGGTTATGCAGGTGGGCAGTTGGCTCCTTAAAAGGATCATAATCATCGCCATCACTATCCTGAGCATCAAGGGCAGCTTCTAATATATTATAATACACCCCATCCCATGCCCATGGGTGGTGTAAGTGACCTGCTAGTCCAAAAAGTTGATCAACCGCCGCTGTTTCCTTGAGCATCAAGAACCCTCGTTATTCACACAACTCAAAGGCTTGAACTTTTTTTCTATTATACTTAGAAGGCTCTGTAAAGGTATGTTCACCTTTGGTTGTGGTTAATGACCGTCATGCGGCTCCTCTGCAATAGGAGGGTTCAGGTGTTTTTTAATATTAATATCTAAGCCAAAAAGGTGAACAATTTGAATTAACATGATAAAATGTGCGTATATCAGGATGACTACAGCAACAAGTAATGATCTAATAAAAATTTACTGAATAATCTTATTTAATAATATTCGAGCTACGCGGTTGTAAATTTCATATAAATTTTATTAGTTTCTTAAAAATAGACAAAAACAAAAAACTTATTTAAAAAATATTTTTCAACATCAAATGTAAAATTTCAAAAAAATCATCTTTTCGAAGATATTGTATTATAAGATATAAAAAGGAGTCCTTGATGCTCAGAGAAGCGGTATTGGTGAGTAATGATCCTACTTTAGTACCAGTGGCTCAGTTGCACAACCCGTGGGCCAGGATGTATTATAGGATATTGGAAGGGGCCCTTGATACTCAATATAGCAGTGGTGATAGATTTTTGATCCCCGTTGTGGATTCAATTACGTAACACATAGGCCGGGGTGTAATATAATATATTAGAAAGGGGTCCTTGATGCTCAGGATAGTAGTGGCGATATGTTTTGATCCCCCTTAGGGGCCAGCTGTCCACCTGCAAAATAAAATGGAGTATCTTGTGACAATTTTTTTCAGTGAAATTGTATCATAATCAAATCCTCAATGACCAAATTGCTTGTAATGAATTGTTTAATAATCAAACTGCTTGCAATGAATTGTTTAATAATCAAATTACCCAAAATCATTTTACCTGACACTGTAAATGGACGTAAAATGACTACTCTATTTGAAATTTTATAGATTGCCCTGGCATTTTATACATTGCCTGCTCTAACGGGCATTTTGCAAAATACACGAATTTCCACATTGCCGTTACATATATATTAGGGTGAAGTTGATATACCAAATTTCTTCCCAAAAAGCCAAGCCGTCTATGCTACTTTGTACTGTTTCGTCAGTCCTTATTTAGGACTGAAGAATGAAGCTGCGTGCAGTTCAATCTCGGTTCAGCTACGTTCCGTTTTGACGACGTCAATCAACTGTATTTTTTTCTTCTTTTAATCAGTTCTACCGGACAGACAGTCTTAAGAATGGGTTCAAAAACCAATAGGACTCGTTTTAATGCTGGACTGGACCGTACAAATAAGAGCAAGAACAATATTAGTACTGGGTATGGACCTAAGGAGCATATCTATATAATCTCATTGAATATAGTAGATAAATATTTACCTGAAGCACATAACCGATGAAATTTTGAAAGAGTGACAAAAAAACAAAAATAAATATAAAACACATTTTTTGATTTTTGAATGTCTTAAATATATATATATTTTATAAAATTTTATTTTAAATAAAATACAATGATTAGAACACTATATATTATATATTTTTTTAAGTAACTACTTATTAAAAAAAATGGATGAAAGTTTTAATAAATGCAAGTTACACATATTATAACTTTTCTATCTTTCTTGGTATAAGTCTTATTTTAGGGATGTACTTTGAATTTTGTCTAAATTTAAGAAAATATTGGGTATCAGCCTCATCATAATGAGCATACCAGGTAATAAGATATTTTAAAAGTGTCAACAAATAATACTTTTGCTCAGATCAAATTTCATCACAGTAAACATATTTTGAAATTGTTTTCCCTAACGTATGATACATTTATGTTCATATATGTTATCTATGTACAAATTGTAAGTTATGTAAGCGAATTGTACAAATAGCTATCAAATACTATAATGGAGTAGTTTAAATTATGAACTTACAATCGTAACTGTGATCATAATAATGTTATAAGTAATTGAAATTCTATTAGATATTTGATAGATTAAGAGTTTAATTTCATATTTTTCTAATGGAAATTATCTAGGGATCTTTGAATTTCCCTATGCAATTATAATTGTACTTGAAAAGTTTATCAAAAATTAGTTTTTTTCGTATAAAATCTGGTTTTTAGAGTTTTCTATTTGATTTTTTTAGTGTTTTTACCTTTTTGAAGGTTTGAGTCCACTTTTAAATATGAAAAAAATCAACAATATACAAAAAAGTTTAATTATAAGTGCAGAATTTTATTTTGATTTCAAATGTGGGCTTATATTTTGAGATCCGTCAATTTGATTAAGCGTAATTTAAAGGTAAAAAACGACTATAGTTTATGGTTAAAAAAATAAATAATGTTTCTGTTTTTCAATTGTTTTTATGACAAAGGAATTTATTTGAAGTATGATTATAATTAAAGTTTTATTACAAAAGATTATTTGGTTCTAAAGGGCTTCTTTTTGCACCGATATTGACTTGATTTTTTTAAAGCATAAATTTGTTCAGAAAAAAAAATTCATATATAATAACGTAAACAATTGAAATTATTTGCTTCTAAAAGGTCTCCTTTTTCCTTCGATATTGACTTGATTTTTTATGTAATTATATTAAAGTCGTAATGATCTTTTCTTGTTTAATATTTAAAAAAAAACAATATTGAAGTCAATTATTAAGTCAAGTACTACTATAACTAAATATAAAACCTAAAATATTTTTTGAAAATGTGAAATTTTGTGGAATTGAGTTAAGTTGTAAATACATTTCTGACAGGCTTGAATAATTTACTATCATAATCAATTTTATACGTTTTTTGTGTTGGTTATAATGAAAGAATGATTTTCAATCAACTGCCCCCCCCCCCCCCAAACAATTGAAAAATTATTTTACTGTCAACGAAAAATACTTAAACAAAATAAGAAAACTTTTTTTAGCTTATATAATATTTCATGACTTTTTTCCCAAAGCAGACAAATTTAATAATTAAAGTAAGTAATCATTAGGAAAGAGGTTCAAAAAATGTATTATCTCTTTTCAAATGAACAACGTCTAAGGATGATTCAAATGCCTTTCTTTTTGCAATAGTACATCCCCCCCGTTTATTCATATATATAGTTAAAAATTGAGTTTTTGTCACAATTGAAAAAAATTTGCAGTTACATGGTTTACTAGGCTCAAAATATCCAATACAATATATCCACCCAGTTAGTTCGTTACTTTGAGGCTCAGTGCTATATATACAGCGTAAATAAACTTGAGTACTGAGAAAGTCGTAATATCAAATTATAAAATACTTATAAAATGACTTCAAGGAATCAATATTGCGGTGGGGGATTTTGAAGGCTTTATTCTCCACGAAGCTCCATATTCCATAGTCCAGTGGTGAGCAGTCTGGTGATGAGGGGTACCACAAGTTTAGACGCCAAAAATTGGTGAGGTTTTCCTTACATTAATTTGGATTTGTTATGGTCTTATGACCAGATGCTGAGTCTTGTTGCCAAAATTAATCCTCCTTGGGGTAGTTGGCATCCAAACAGTTCTTCATAACATTTTTATCGCCTTTTGGTTGACGAGGCTTCAATTTCAAAGGTCACACCAGTCAATAAGTCTTAATTGACCATCTTGTTGTGTCCTCTACTTCCTGTCTTCTTGAAGAGGCTCTTACTGCTATTAATGAGCTTCTTGGCCACCTTACGGAGAGCCTTACACAGTAATTCACAATGCGTGCGAACTCCTTTACAAAGTCATTGGTTTAGGTTTGGGATTTTTGTAGGAAAAAAAAGACTCTTTCATTATTTTTGAGCCAAAGCTGTTGTACTATAGTACTCTATAAACTGTAATATATTATACAATTCTACCGTTATATATAGTTTATTTTATATTCAAAAAAATAGACTGGTCACAACGGTCTCTGGTCTCATCTACGTTAACAAAATTAAATGTGTTCTGACAAATAGTAATTAATACTTAACACTTAAATGCTATATTATTTTTTTCAGGCCAAAAAATATATATTTTTGCTGGAAAAATAAGATAATTAATAAGTAATCATCCTTTTCTCCCATAATAAAAAAAGAGACTAAGGCTTATCTTCTTGTTGTCAGCTTTGGCTTTACTAATGCCCTCAAAATGATGATGTCATGTGAATACTATTTATGGAAAATTATAAAAGCTGTAGTTTTTAATATTTTGCATAAGTCAGAATTCCGTCATAAATACAAAATAATATATAATATATATTTTTATTCTCTAAAAAAGGTGCCAGAAACGTATTTCTAAGGAATACAAAAACTTGTAAGAAAATATGCTGTGCTTTGATATGGTTATTAAACTTCGAGTACCAAACAAAAACAAAAGACGAAAAGATGAGTTATAAAAAATCATTTTGTAATACATAAATATATATGTATAGGGTATAGGTATATAACATATATATCAGCAGACAATATGGTTTTTCATTTCCTGGGAAATTGTCATTGAGCGGGAGGTTGAGAAACAATTTTTTAAATATATCATCCTTGTGCAAATGTTCATTATTTGGTCTTCATTTTGTTAGCTGGTTTATAGCTTTGGCTTTATCCTGAGATACACAATTCTCATTGATATAATATTCATTAATGTTACACGGGTTGTTTTTTAGAGCCTGTAGATCTCATTTCTTTTAATGCCGTAACCCGATCCGATCTGCTAAGAAAATAACTCAAAAAACGAACAAGCTGATTTTTGGTGGAGCTGGGGGTCGTATAATTGTGAAATAAAGAATTGCGGGATTTCCTAGGAACAAAGGATTTCTGGATCCTGAGAGAAGTGTATGTGAAAATATAACTAGTACATGTAAAAGCAATGGAGAAGATTATAAAAATGTTAGTAAAAACTTTACGAATAATTTTCCAACTTTTTTGAAATATACATATACATGTATACAAGGTATATAAGTAAATAAAAAAATCAATACTTTGTTGGAGTCATATATATATATATATGTAGCCATCTTTTCAGTACATATGTTTAACTTACATATTTATATGTAGAAAATAAGCAATGAAAAATCAATATATGAATATATAAATGTCTCATTATTGATGTAAAAATATAGTTAGTTCATGAACGCAGAAAGAAAGAAAAATTAAATACTAAAAAATATACTTTGTGGTATGTGTATACACGTGGAGATTAATTTAGCTGTTTCGATATTTAAAGCCTAGTTGCACAATATCAGTTTATATTTATTGATGTCATCAGTTCTTCGGATATATGTAAGTGTATTTGAAACGTAAGGTTCTATATATGGGGCATTCCATATAAAGTTAATAGCCGATTTGAATAACATTTGATATGTCAAATAATTTTTTGTTAAGAAACTTAAAAAAGAAATTTCAGATCTGAGTTCTGAGTCAATTTTCATGATAAACTTGATCAAAGATCGTATAGAAGACTTTGGCGTTTTAGACTTTAATTCATGAAATACATAACCGATGGATGTATATAATATATATTTTTATAGGTATTCTAACTTGTTTCACTAAATCGTTGGTTGTATTAATGAAACAAAAAAATAAAAGACCAAGTATGCTACCTATATATCAAATGCAAATATTTGTGTGTGTGTGTGTTTGGGAATCACGACTAAACCAGTGAATGAATTTTGCTGAAATTTTTCATGTAGGCTCTTAAAACTCAAAAGACTCAGTAGATTATAAGATTTAGATAAGAGAAAAAAAAGAGAATAAGGCAAGGAGAATAACATGTCAGTTAAGTGAACTTATAATCTTTTTTTTTTAAGTATACAAAAATACATACCAACATGTAGCGAGAATAATTTTTGAAATTTTACGGGCTTTATTTTTTATTTTATATGAAGTAAAAAGTCAGAATTAATTTTAATTTTGTAATGTCCTTAGCAATGCCGAGCAAACTCATTCTAACTATCTTGATAACTCACCAATTTATTCTGAATAATTTGAAAATTGATGGTACTTTACAACTCTTCACTTTTTTAAAAGGACTAATATGTGTTTTATCTTTTGATAGTTAAAATTACAAAAAAAATAATATTATAACTTATATTTTTTTCATAAATATAATATAATATAAGTTTTGTTAGCTAACTAATAGCTTTTCAATTATGTTTGTAAAATACTTGCCCATCATTGCTTCCTTTTACCACTATTATCACTCATAAGAAATTAATTGGAATGCTAATTTCTTCATCTTTCAGACCTAAGAGTTGGATTTAGTTACAGATCCAATATTTTATTTCTGAGTAGGACTTTTCTCAAGGATAGCACAAACTAAACTTCAATTCAATCCATTAATTTTTAAAAAATTATTAAAATGACATACATATATTGATTGAATATTTTTAAATAAGCATAGGGATTATATTTTTAAAGACAGTTTTGATCTACACTGTTCAAAAATATAGGGATATATTTTGCTCCTTGACAAATTTGATTCAAACTATTTCATTATTAAGTATTTAAACAAATAATTATTAGTAAAATTGGGTTTTAAAGATAAGTGCAAAACGGAAGTCTATATATCAAAGAGCTCCATAAACAAGGTAAGGAGTTGAAATAGCATACAATGTATATGTACAAATGAGTTGATAATTTTTCGAATGATGATGAAAAAGCTTCCTTAAAGTAAGTTGTAGGAAATATTTGTTTATGTTCTTTCTTTCCTATTTGTACAATTTATAGAGAAAGAGAATCATTTATCAATTCAATGTCTTTCTTTATTTACTATTTTCTCCTCTTGTTGATTAACAAAATAAAAAAAGGGACCACATTATCTTTTGTAAATCTACAAGAATAGCAAAAAAATGTAAGTACATATACCTCGTATTACGAGTATCTTGGTTAGCGATTGTTTTGGAGTCTGGGTGATCATTTTAAATTTGAATTTATGTAAAATCTATAGTATCCAGCATGGAGATTGTTCATTAGACCGGTCTGATTTTCAATTTATTTCGAATTTTGCTTACGGGTTGAGAGGAAAAGTTGCCTTGGGATATGAAAATTACCTATACCAAGCTACATTGGCCTACAAGGTCACTTTAAGGTTGCACATCTCTATCAAATTATGAAAAAGCAAAAGCTTATTTACTAAGGATACATTTTTAGTTATTTTGCATAACATGGTTTTGATAGATATTTTTCTAAACGATAAAAAGTATTTTCTTTTCTAAAATTATCTTAACGGGCAGAACAACAGGGAAAAGTTAGGAAAATTTGATAATCTATGTATAGCACGCATCATTTTTTAACATTTTCAGAAAGGAAGGATCAAATATTTCTGACGTTATTCTCTTTTTTTTCTCCATAGAGTAGCTTAAAAAAAAAATTTATTGATATTTTTTTCAGGTTAGAATAATGTATATTATGCTGTATGTTGTATTTTAATCCTTATTGATAAAGTAAAGAACTTTTGTCTCCTTTGAAACTTTTAACTATTAACAAGATGTGCTACTTAAACATGATACTGTAGGAAAATAAAATGTTGCAAAGGTTATTTGCTTACCAATTTCCAACTTTTCTGAATCGAAATTTGAAAAAAGTTGAAAAACAAACCGGCCTACTATTCATGCTTTCTGTTCCTTTTTCTGAGCACCTCAACAGGGAAAAAATCTTCAAATAACTGTTAATTTCTTCGATCCTTTTTTATTGCTCTCCCAGTATGACCATGTGATTTTTTTTAACCTTTTTTTTTTTTTGAATGGAATATCTTGCGAGGAAAAAACTTTTCCAAAATAAGGTAAATTTGTACAAAAATGAATCACGTGATCGTCGTTATTGTTGTATACAACAGTATAAATTAGCGTCAAAACTGCATGAATGAATGTAAAAAAATTAATGATTGGCTCCAAGTCTGGACAATAGAGCCAATTGATTATTAAGTGAGAGAATGAACTGACAATCGTTTAATAGGCTGCTTTTTATAAAATATGCCTTAAAAGTCCTATAAAAATAATGATTTCTGTATTTATACTGCAAAACCACACTCCCCCTACATATTAATCCAATATATAAATAATTATTTATAATTTAAATAATCTTTAGCAGAACCCTTCACAATTCACCCCAGAGCACAAGAACTATGAACCTCGGTTGGGAAACCATTATTCTATAGGACGTTACTGCATTGGTAATTTGTAGTCTGAATCCCAACCTTCTGAGTGTACTAGTTAGACTCCAGGAGAAAAAACTACATTTTAATTAAATTAAGATCCTTGAGGTAGATTTTCGTAACTATGAATAGATTGGAACATACTAAATTAAAACTAGCACTACTTTGAACAATCGGCCGATATAATAGAGAAAGTTTATTTCTAAAATGACTCCACAAAGGTATATCCATCTAACCAGCCGAGAGAATACTCATGCAAGAATCATTCAACTTGATTTTTTAACAAAAAATACAAAGCTAAGTTTTCTCTAGCCACTATTATGCCAACTTTCCCTACCGATTAGAAAATCAAAAAATCACGATGAAATTCTTTTTTAGCTTTCTATGTGCCTACAAATTGCTTCTAATTAATACTTTGAGTGTTTATATAATTAACTAAAGCCTTACTAAGCATAATATTAAGATGTACAAAGACATATAAAATTATTTAAGTTCTGACATGTCTCACATAAATAAAAAGTGATTGTTTAAAAAATACTTGACCCCTATTTTTTTCATATTTAATCTCAGCTACAAAAAATATGATTTCTCTTCTTTCTAGAACTAGGATAACAGGTATCAACTTGAGCTTAAGCTTTAACTATGACTTGAATGTAGGGCAGGGGGACTTACAATTTTTCTACTTAAATACAAATTGTAGAGACATAATAATTTTGCATAACATGGTGTATTCAAGTTTCATCTAAAGTCATTAATCGGCACCAAAACTCAGATTTATTGCCCTTAAACTCCGCCAACAAAATGGTAGTCGATTTTGTTAATTTTCACAAAGAAAAATCATATCAATTCCCTCAAATAACTATTATATAACAACTCCGCGTCTGAAATGGCTGAAACTTTGGGGAGTAACTGTCAATAGATGGTAGATAGATGTAACTAGCTTTTACTTACAAGTGTAGCCATATTCACGTCTGGACCAGAAACTTTTCAGACCATTCTCGTAAATCCTAGGAACCAAAGAAGAACTGGCGTTAGGCCTCTCCCAATAAGTTCGTAATGTTTTTATATGAAACTACCAAAGTAAAAAATAGATTTCTTTGTTGTGGCCCCAAAAGTATAAAAACTGAATGATATAATATTGCACTATTGTTTAACTAATAAATTCACATCAATTATCTTTAAAGAGGTTTATGCGTGACTTATTGTTTAAAATCAAATTAAGATGATATTATGTAAAAGTGCGGTAATAGGCAATAAAATAAGTTTATTTTAAAAATAAAATCGTCAAAGTACAAATATACTTCAATCTCAATTGAAAACAAGTAAATAATTTATTTCTACATCTAATCAGCCAAGTATAAAATAGCATGCTAAGTACATACACAGTAGAGTAGGAAAATAAACAATTTTCTCAATTACAGAAATATATAATGATTTCAATCCAATGATTTGGCATGTATACAGGAGGAACGTAGTTTTTTATGATTATTCTTGGATTTTTTACATCTTATAACCATACACTTGTAATTACGTAAACACTTAAGACAGTTTTTTCCATAACAACAGTAATTGAGATTGATTTTTGATCGAACATCCAGTGAACATAATTATTCTTAAATAATGAACTTGAACATTTGAGAATGATAGGTAGTAGAATTATCAAACTTTGCTTGAATATTTCTTGGGTATCTTCATGTAGGAGGGTTGAATTGCAACACCGTGAAGTATAAGTTTTGCATCCATTATTTGTCCACTTCCTATTTCCGAGCCCTATGGAAAATTGAACAAACTTTAATCAGGTCTGGGTTAATCGAATAGCAAATAAAATACATTTTACATTCAATAGCTTGAAACACCAAATTTTCTCAATTTAGAATCAATGGAAGATAAACTCATTTTGGTTTTTCTTTTTTTAAACAATAAACATAATTCTAGAAGAGTCAATAAACGTGAATGATTTTTTTCAGATACTTATTAATAATATTTGTTTTTCAAGTACATATAACTAGAGATGGAAAGAAAACTGTAATTCCGGGGAGCCTAAATTTCTCGAAAATAATGTCTTTTGATAACACTATCCATAAATATCACACTTCTTTTAAAGCTCAAGAACAGCATATCCTAAGTTTAGTATAGTTTGATACTTTGATTCCAAATATGGGCTTATTTTTTATCTTTTAACGCCATTGCCTTCAGAAAAAGACCAAAAGTTTGTTTTTCGGCTATTTTTAAGGTTCAAAGCTTTTGTAAGTGCTTGGTATAGAATATAGGGATAAATTATGTATATATGTTACAATGCATATTGTAAAAAAATTTAAAAAACATTGTTATAATGTATCTATTATACTTATAGCTCAAATTATCTTGGTTTAAAGTTGAAAATAGTTGTTTTTGATTCAGAGGCTCATTCATAGCTTCAAAAAATATATAAAGAAAGTTAAAAATCTCATTTGATCTGAAAGTCTTTTAAAAAAGAGCTTTCCCAAAAACGCTCTATATCGTTGTTAATTTGAGATCAGAACACGACAATATTTTAAGGATAACAATCATTTTTGAATTGATTTCATAAGAAAAATCCATTTGCCTAACTAGAAGAGAAGAAAGGCGAAGAAACAAAGAGAAAGAGGAAAGAAAAAAAAGGTGGTAGAACTTAAAAAGTGTGAAATGAAATCCCTCTTGCGAAAAGGATCCCGAATTTGGATTTTTTTTCCTCAATGAAGAAGAATGGATATGTGGGAAGGAATCCCTGGCAACAAAAACCCCCCTGAACTGCCCCTGGCCACTAGGATTTTTATTTTGTGAAGATTTTCTACGAGGATTCCCTTGAATGTTTGTCTTTTGGAATCCCTCACTCACTACGGGTCTGTACCGAGTCATATGTACAACGAGAATATGTACAAGCCAGGGAACTTGAAATAAAGTCATAATTTATGAATGTCTAAATAAATTATACTCATAGTTCACAATAAAAAGTTAACTATTATTTGGAATCTTAATTAAATGATTTCCTTTAAAAAATTATTTTTTTTATGCATCTGCAAAGTCTCAGATATTGATTAATCAGTAATTATATTTTAATTCAATGCAAAAGTGGTACTGGTGGAAAGTTTCATGTCATTGTGTTAGAAATGTGTTTAGTACATGTCTTAAATTACTATAAATTGTAATTAGTATGTAATTGTTCTGGATGAAAATAAAGAAATATACCTAAAACTAATTTTAGATCTACAACGAACCTGCACATAAGCGTGAGTAGGTATTATTATTATGTTGCCAATTAATTTATTGTTAATATGAAATATATTATCAAATATGAATGTAACAAATTAAAAATATTATATCATTAATTAAGTACTATAAACATAATTATGATGATATTGTATACATTTTATGTATCTCAGAAATTTAAAAAAAATATCATGGGATATTAATTTTTATTATTATTTATAATAGATACATAAAAGTGTACTTACTGATGAAGTGATTAATACATTATTGGATAAAGTTGAATCACATTTTAGTGATGATGATAATAACGAAAGTTTTCAAGATCCTGACTTCGTTTTCTCTGATAGATGAGGCAATATTACAATAACTGAATAAATTTGTGAATTCGATTAGTCTTCTCCTCCTACTGCTTCAATTAGTGTTTCGATAAAATAAATGATAGCGCAAAATTTATTAGAATTGATAAACGTTCAATGAAATGAAAGTATAAATCATTGTTTGTTTCAGTTAAACAAAGTAAATACAAAGGAAATGATGATCTTCCATCTATTATAAAAGTGTGAGAAACATCATATGATTTTTAGAGTTATTTTTGACTGAAACGTTTCTCAATCAAATTGCTCAGGATAAATAGATTACAGCGTAGAACAGGATCCTAGCAATCCATTCGAGTTTAATATTTGGGATCTAGATAAGTACCTCGGGATTTGTCCTGTCATGTCTTGTGCTTCAGTACTAAGGACTGTTGGAGTACGGAAATGATCTCATAAAGCAAACTATCCCTTATTTTAAATAGTAATCATATTATATTTTGTACCAAATATGCAATTTGTTCAATTATTATATAATTTTTTCCAAAAATAATTTTTTCGACTTTATATTACTCATTTATATGTTTTTTACATGGCAAAAAAATTTTCAGAGTAAAAAAAAAAAAGCATTTTAGGGTTAACAATAGTTTTTGAATTTTGTAACAACAGGTCTTGAAATATATCCACATAATTTATCTCCATCTTCAATACCAAGCACTTAAAAGCTGTCAACCTTAAAAATAACCCCAAAAAAAACTTAACGGTTTTTTTAGTGAAAACTGTGAGGCTACCAGAGAAAAAATAAGGGTATATTTGTAACCTAGAGATCAAACTCTACTAAGCTGAGCATATACAGATCTTCAACCATTTTTGCTGTTGAACGGTGAAATCTACAAATATTTGTAATTCATTCACTATTGTATACTATTTTGAAAATTCTAATGATATCATCAGATATCTTTAAAATATCAAAAAAGATAATGGTTCTTTTTTTTTGTCAGATATGGATTTTCAATATTTTTGCTTTGTATTAAGGTTTTAAACATTAATTGTTTACTCACAAATTAGCTGTCATTATGCCGTAAACAATTACCTACTATTCAATGAAAAATTATCCAAGTGTAGGAAAGAATGATGTATTTGGCTAGCTACCAACTAATTGAATTTTTGATAGAAATGCTGATAGATACTAAGAAAATGGATAAGTGCAGAGCTATCATATTTTATATAAAATTATCGAGGGGTAGTTGTTTTTAAATCTCTTTGTGTACAAAAAATTAATTGTGCTCTTATCGTTAGTGACAAGTTCATAGTGGGAAGAATCAAAGCTATAAAACAAGTGGAAAAACGTGCCTGTTATGTTGAGCAGATCTCTTGACTATGTTATATAATTTTTCGACACTAGATTTTGCTTTAATTATACCATAAAGGATGTCACTTTATAGGGGTTTTTTTTACAGGGTACATGTCACTTGTCCTACCTTCACACCATTTATCTATTTAATTCAATTAAAATGACGAATTCATAGAGGATACGTAGTTAGCTATAGAGTTATATTAATGAAAGCTTATAGCAAACCATAAAAAGTATTACGTAGACCACTAATATGTACAATTATGCATAACTAGGTCTTCGTTTTGATACTTTTTTTGCTTTTGGGAAGAACTAAGAGTTTCAAAGTATGATTTCTAAAACTTCTGCACATGTCTTCTATGGTATAAGTTCAGTTTTTAAGTTCAAAAATGTAACTTCTGAAGAGGTGAACTTAAGAGATGAATAAGAATTTCTAACAAAATTTTTACTTACTCGATCAACAACAATTAACTCCCAGATCCCTTCAGGATTCTCTCCCCAAAAGTGAACGCTCATAAAACTCCAATCCTTAAATCCAGCATCGGATTTATCATTTTCCCGCCTTGTTAAGAGCTGTGAAGTTGTGCCTATGAAAGAAGTTGTTGTCAATAATAAAGATATATTACATACATATATATTAGACTGCCCCGTTTAAGGGGAAATATATTTTTTCTCAGAAGATAGACTTTTTCTACTTGAACAAAAAAAAAGGAGTTTGGCAAACTTTGAGACCTCTCAGACTATTATTGGTGTAGTGTAAGCTTTAATGAGTCTAAAATATGTCCAATCATTATTGGTTTCTCTGTTTTATCAAACATAATATAGCAAAATAAAAACTTAGTTTGAAAGATATTTGTTGAATAAAAAAGAAGAACATTATTATTTATATAAAAAGGAAACTGCAAATGATTGATAACCTCTTGGGCAGGGTACTAAATATTTTTTACTGATAAACCAAAATATTAATAAATATATAAACACAACTTTTGACTCATAGCATCATTTTTGAAACGGTACAAGAAGCCTAAAAATGGCAAACCTGGACCTGAAAGCTCTTTTTTTTACATTAAAACTGTATTTACCATACTTGAAAACAACCTAAAAGGCCTTAAAAATTGCCAAAGTTAGCTTTTTTATTTTATTACCCCATCCAAAAAGTGTTATGTAGAGGGTGGCTTTTTATAATACTCCCATGTAATTTTAAAATTAGACAAATCTGAATGAGTGAATTAACAAAGCCTTATACATTTTGAAGATTTAAGTCTGGAAAAAAGAATTAAAAAAATGTTATCCAAAATGGCCTCCCTTGGCTTTGTTAACCATATACAAACACAATGTTTCTTATGGCATTTGGTTCTTACATGACTTAACCTAGGAAAAGAAGTTGTTCTTGCTGATTCTAGAAATTTCATTTGCCTTCCTCTCAAATATTTCCTATAAAGAAAAGTGAGGAGAGGAGACTGTTTATGTCTCATACAACATTTAAAGTTTTTCTTACAGCAAGGTTGAATTTTTAAAGCGGTATGAGCATGCACCCATCCTTTTTTTAAGCAAATTTCTTGGATTGTGAAGGCTCTACAGATCCCTGACAATATATTTGTATTCGAAAAACTTGAAATGGACTATCTGATTGATGTAATACCGGTTACAGTTGTATGTATAAAAACATCTTGAATTTATTTCTTCATTGTTTATCTTTTTTATTTAGACAATTTTTGTCTATACAAAAAAAAATCTTCAAAAATCAAAGGAAGCGTCAATTTTTATACTATTGGCGATATGCGTAATATGTGTTTTCCATTTTCCGGGATAAAATATTAGAGGGCTCTTATTAAATTTTGAAGATAAAATTAAGTATAAAAATTGTATGTGGGATAATATATTAATGAAGACAATAATGATGAAAAGCACATTACATAGCTTATGTATGTAAATTCTTCATAAGAAATAAAAAAATCTTTATCGTTAATCAATATCAACAAATAGTTTTTCATATATAGTATTTTCATATATTAAACTATGCAATGAATTTTTGCCCGCAAGATGAAACCCATATTTATTATGTTATTTTAGCCAAAAAACACGAAAATGACTGTTAGAACCTTCAACCGATATAGGTTTGGACTTTAGACCCCTTTTCTTGAAGATCCCGTTTTAGGGTATAACTTCGATTTAGAGACATATAACAACGTGAAAGATGTATATAGATAAAAATAAAATTTAAAATTAATTGATAAAAACATTGGAGGATATGAAGAATAAATGATTACAGTTCATAAAAAAAGTTTCTAATCACTAAAAAAATCAACTAAAATGAAAGATGAATCAACTTAAAAATTGAAAATTAAAAGTTAAACTGAAAAAAAATCGATCAAAACCAAACTTTCCTTTGACAGCAAATCTTTTTAAGTTTTAACATATGGTTTATTCTATAGTTTTAGCTATAATTTAGTGAAATTAAAAAATTATGAGAAAAAAAATAGCTTCCAAATAAAATCCTCCTTTTTTTACTTGATTTTTGTATGATTAGACCCATTTTGTTTAAATTGTATTCAAGAAAATTTAATAAATATTTGATTTTTCGAATTCTGGAAAGTTATATTTCACTTATTATTATATCTAATTTTCATCTATACACTTATTTCATTTTAGAATCATAATTATACTCTAAAAACGGGATATAAAAAAAAGACTCTAAAGGCCAAACCTACTGCAAGTGAAAATTTTAAAGATCGTTTTTCTGTTGTATTGCTCAATTATTAATAAATGTGGACTTTAGCTGGCAGGCGTTCCAAGACCTGAATTTTGTTGAATAGTGTTATTTGATTAACTGTAATAAGTAATTAATAGGAGATTTATTTCAATTTTAATCTGCTTTATTTCCAATGCACTTAATTAGTATTTATTAGTAATCTAATTGACCTATATCGGCTTGATTGTCATTTTCGTGCTCTACGACTTAAATAACAATGCTAAATGTGAGTTTCAGATGGCAGGCTTTCCAATAACTGAATTTTGTTAAATAGTGCTAAATGAGTACGTATACAAAATTAAGTTTGTTATAAGTCTAATTTTCGAGGAAATTGATTAAATACACAAGGATCTATCATACGTTTTAGGGCAGTTTCAATCCCAAATGACTTGTATTGTGGGGATATAACAAAAAATGTATTAATTGGTCATTGAAAAAACAACATCAACCCCATGCCACAACTTTTAACCTCTTCCTCACACCTAGGCCCGATTTACAGATGGTTTTCTCGTCTAGGTCACCCCATCCAGCTGATTGCACAGAATTCTACAATTTATTTCATTTAAATTTCGGCCTTTTTCTTTCTCAATGTCTGTTGTTGCTTCATTTAAGGAACTTTAAGACGTTCAAGAATATACGTTGGGATTTTGACAAATGACAAATTTGCAACTCACTTTAGCGGGAGTAGGATTGAACAAAAAAAACAAAAACAGAAGCATCATTAACCATGTGATTGCTTAATAAAAGTGAAGGAAATTAAAATATTTGCAAAAATACTTTAAAAAAACATCGTTTCCCAAAAACATGTGACGGATCCTGTATGTATTTTCCCCTCCCCCGTCCCCCCTCCCAAAAAAAAAAGAACACTTACAAAATGGGAATAAAGAGTTGTGGGCACCAACAACTGAAAGTCTTTAATGTTGAATCCTTACCCTGAGGGGACCTTAAAACAATTTCTAATGATCCTCTGACTGCGTACTTAATTGTTGTCACAACTTGTATATGCTCTAAATATTTTATTTGATCGTCTCCAGATCGTACTCTTTGAGGACGTTCATAACCAATGTTAAAGAGTATCTCTACAGGGAAACCAGGAGCAAGATCTCGATTTCCAGGTCTGAAAGAGTTAACAGCAAATGTTAAATTGGTTCGACTCTGCCAAGATATTATGACTTACTGTCCTAAATAAGTCTTTGAGAGCCCAGGAGAAACATTTTTCCACTTCATTGCATTCTTTGTCATCGTTGCAGCATCCATGACACCAAAACCAAAGCGACTGTTGAAGGCGTAACCTGCTGCATTTAATTCCCATCCTTTGTTCTTTAAAATACCATTTGTTGATGAACTGTAGACAATGAGATGCTGTACGTCTCTCCATGTCAGATTAGGACTACTCAAACGGAATTTGCAAAGAATCAGGTTAGATCAGTAAAATAAAGCATCTTTACTGACAATAAGTATAATAAATCATGAAATACTCTTTAAATAGAAAACACAGTTTTGACATCCATACTTATTTTTTGACCAACTAAAGGGTATTAATTTCTATATTTTCTATTAGTAGAATAGGTATGGAATTAAAAAGATAGTTGAATTAAAATAAGCGTTTAATGAATGTCTTTAGTAATAAAAATAACTTTCTATATTAATTATTATTTCGATTACATAAATAAAATAGTTTAATAAATAAAAAAAATTAACTACTTAAGAAATTCATTGGAAGATTGTTTTCGTTCAATTCCATTCTTCATTATTTTGTTGAGCTAGATTTAAGTTTTAAATCACTGAGTAAAATTATATGATCAGTAAGCTTCAAATAAAATATTATAAAATAAATTATAAAAAATACGATTAATTTTATAATTAAGAAGCTAAAAAGCAGACTGCTTCATAAATTTAGTACTATATATTTTTTTTTTGCTCAGAAGAATAAAAACACACATTTTTATACAATGCTTTAATAATAAAAAATTGTACTTTTGTTCCAAAATTGGCATGTTCAGACGTGTTGAATTATTTTTAATTTAAGGCTATGTACCCAAATAGGGTGACTCGATGTTTTATAGATCTTAGTATAATTTACAAAACTGAAGCATCTTGTCTTCAAAATTCTAAGGTGTCTTACATACGTCTAGTGAAAATTGGTTCTCTCTTGTATTGTCTCTAGCAATGCCACTTAAAAAATTCTTTAGAGAAAAAATAGTAAAAATGCCCAAAATCAGTTGGTAGTAGTTATCCAATCCTTCCCAACTATGGAATTATTATCTTATAACAGTAGATAATTGTTCACAGATTAACAAGAACTTATTCAAATTCCACTAATTAAAGTTCAGAAAACTAATAAGGGAAAATATATAAAATAAAAGAGCTTGTTGTTTGAATCAACATATCTATTCTAATTTTTGAGCTACTTTTCATAATGAATTTGATGAAAAATTGTCTAGAAACCCCTATTTTTTTTATTGTATTTCGTAAACTACTCTAAACAGTGTTATTTTTATAATTATATCTTTAATTATTAAGAAGAAAACATCCAAGTATTAAGGGTTTGAGCTCATAAATGCTGATAAGAACCCTGTGGATTTGTTGGGAAGTTATAGGTTTGAGTCATTGTAATGGATTGAATTTAAAATTAAAGATCAACATCGGAGTAAATACTTTCAATGTGTCCTTGTGACATACGGAGTGAGATTTTTGTATAATGCCCTTCCATTCCTAGCTTCTAGCAGCTAGTCAAATAAAACGTAATGACAGCTAAACTATTTTTCTTCCATTATATAAATATTTAAACTTGTCAGGGTTACCACGTCAGTTATTGTTTCTTTTTTAACTATATGGATAGGTAGTATAATTTATAACTCAATTTATGACACTGCTTTTTACATCACAACTTTATCTATGATGAATATGCTTGACAGCCTCATATTCCTTGATACAATCGATTGCTTACTTATTGTTATTATTAAAATGTACAAATTTACTTACTTTGCTTCTAAGGTCAAGGCAATAACCCCTGCTGCCAGGGGAGCTGCAGCAGATGTGCCAGTGTGGCTAACAGTGCATGTATCATTCGTATCCGTTGTTGCCTAAATTAAATAAAAAATATGAAACAAATATTATTTTGTGGTCTATGAAATATAAAAATATATATAGACCTACGATTTTTTGATCAGTATAAGCTCCACTTGAAAAAGTAGATGCAAGTGTCGAAGAGCATTGTTCGCCGTACCAAGGGAAATCCCCTCTTTGAGATGCACTCCCTATGTACATAAATGAAAGAAGAAATGCATACTTGAAATGGGAAATAAAATAAAATTGGCATTGATTGTGTACTACTTGAATCAAATGACCTATGATTATATGATGCACACAGATATATACATTTTACGATGAACATAACATATCCATGAAAAAGAATAATGTTAATCATGGATTTATTGCATTGTTATGAAACTGAATGCACTTTTTTGATTGCTACATATACCGCTTCAATAATAATGATAATTTTAAAATGAAAGTCATTTGAACCTCGTCAATATAAAAGCAAGATTATTTTTTTTAATAAATCTGTTTAATAGGTATCCTTGAAATAATAAATTAATCAAATATTAATAAACTATTTTGATTAATCCAAGGAGGCCTTGTTATTTGCCCTTAATAGTTGTTCAGTCACAATTAATCTTTTAATCCCACTAAGAAAATAGGTATGTACAAGAGAATTAAAAAATTACACATCCAAAGTAAATGTCTGACTGTTCTTGCAAATTTCTATAAAACAATAAGTGGTTTTATAAAGATAACACCTCTAAAATTAAGTTTATAATTATTCAAAGAATACGTGGTTTTAGCACTTTTCTAATGAACAACACTTAAAGTTGCATTTTTTCTATTCAATTATACAATTTTGCATCCATAAAGTTTTTGGGCCAAAAAGTTGTTAAAATAATCAAATCAAGGATTCAAAAACCAAGGTAAATCAAACATAATTTGTATGAAATTAGAGGGTTTAAGATTCTATTATTAAGAAGCCATATTAAAGCCAAAAAGAAATTCTTAAAAAATAAAAGACAAGGGGACGTAAATGGATTTCATATTTCCATTGCCAACCTAATAAGTTGTATTAAATTATTATATTTTAATAAAATCAAGAATTCAAATTTTCTTAATTATAAATTAAATTAAGATGTATAAATTACTAACAAAATTTGACCAATGACACATTATAATAATTGACCTTAAATCACAAACTTTTTAAAGAACTTGTGTTGGGTTTCATTGCAGAAATCTTAAACCGCAATGAGATTTTTTCATTTTTGTATTACCGAACTAATGTGGTCTGGACCCATGTTGTCATAAAATTGATCTTCAATAGTTATTTGATGTTTTTTTGTTTTGTTTTTTTGAGCAAATAATCTTCATTTACCTTTTATTTTTGGACAAAAAAGGATATTTATTTAGTATGACCCTTTATTTAAAAAAATAAGACATCGGTTCACAGTTTGAAACCACAGTTTGTACCAAATTATTGATCCAGATCCGTCTATAAAAAAACTTAAGTCTCGTAAAGATTTTCAATTCTATTAAGAACTCGTTCTTCTAAACTATCCTAACATTCTTGGGTATCTCAACCCATTCCAAAAATTCAATTATAAAACTAATAATAAATTTTATTAATTCTATTAAATATTAGGCCTTTATTTCTCATGAAGTATATAAATATATCTAAGGAATTTCTTACTTTCTGGATTGTTTTTGTTCTAGATTTTTTTTACTTTGACACGACCGATTATTAAAGAAAAAATTCATTTTGAAGGCGAACATTAATTTTTTACTCACCAATGGATATTGTATAAATACTCGAAGTATATCCATCACAATTGCAATTATCGGAATGAACACCACCATTTCCAGCAGCCCAGACATAGATGGAACCCTTTCCTCGGCGCCCCTAAACAAGGACGTATGAAATTACATTAGATTTTAAAGTGAAGTTTTATGTTTCAATTAAACCCCGCTAATTCTGTCTATTATTGACAAATTTTGTGAGCGTGTGATTCAATTTAATGCATTTTCAAACAAAAGAATTATTTTTTTCCAAATTTACTATATACATAGTCATTCAGGTAAATCTGGAAATCTGTATCTACATCTTGAACAATAAGGAAAGCAATTAACTCGATTATTTCAATTTTGAAGTGAGAGGTTGAGCGTTAGCTTAAGTTAGTTGTGCAACGTTTAATTCAATTTACAATGTAAGAGACCCAGAGGAACACCATCATTGAATTTGCTTGCACGGGACATAGCCCAGTGCACATCAAAAAGATGTTCGGGTATCCTACAACCTCTACACCCGCTGGAAGGAGAAGAAGACATTTAAGAGAAAAGCCAACAAGTCCCGGAGTGATAAAAAAGACACTACCATATTCTTTATAGGACTAACACGGGCCGTGAAGGTATCTCTTGTGGTACTCCGATTAACCCTCTTACCAAAAAACGCCAAGTAAGTATTTTAAGCCTTCAAACAGTATCCCCGAACTTAGACACTGACCTGAGGGTGAAGTCAGCCCGCCTCTATAAAAAATATATCCTTACAGACAAAATGAAGACATCCGAGCTGCCCACGGACGAAAATTACTGAACAATCTAAAGTTCCATGGTAACTGAATCATTTTCTATTCAAATGAGAAACAATGGACTGTCGACAGATTCAATAATAATCAGAACAAGGACATAAGGTGGACCAAAGAGAGAGAACTTACGTTTCCCGCGTTTTTAAACCTAACTTTGCGACCAAGATAATGATCCTTGGAGTCATTGGGAGTAGCATATGTGTCATGCCCCTATCTTCTTTGAGCCAAAAGAGAGGGTGGTAACTGACAGGTACTTTGAACTTATATCTGACCAAGTGATACCTTGGATGAAAGCTTGGCCCATAGGTGTAGAGTTCTTCTTTCAACAAGACTTGGTCCCCTTTCATAAGGCCTGCAAGACCCAAAACTTGTTGAAAGAAGATAAGGTGCCATTTTGGGACCAGCACACCTGACCCTCTAAGTTCTTCAATAAGAATCCCATGGAGAGTTAGAAAAGAAGGTTTCTGATAATTCACAATCCAGCATCAACTCCTTGAAGGCCTCCATCATCAATTACAGGGACAAATTCTCCCCTGCGAACTTGGTCTAGGCCTACAAATACTTTAGACCTCTTATCGAGTGAATAATTCACAAACATTGCGGACACATCGAATGATTTTTTTCTTTTGTATTATCAGAACTTGTAAATAAAATTTCAAATCTCTAATTGCTTAGCTCATTGATCAGGATGAAGTTAAATGTGGTCCGGATTTACTTGAACGGCCCTGTATAATACATACCTATAATAACATCATGTAAGAAAAAAGATTAAGATTACATACTTAAAAGATAATGTTAAGTAATGACACAAATATATTAGGATTTATATCTCTTAAGAGATATTTTTAACATAAAAAAATAATAATTAAAGACATACTTATGTACGTGTATGCACAAGTATATTGTGCAAGGGATATGTGAAAATACTCAATATTTTTATGTATAAGTACAGTGAATACATATCAAAATACGTTAACTCTTCTCTTTGATAGGTTCATTTCTAGGATGTGCATTACTAAACTCTTTCATATTTTTTAATATAAAAAGTATACATTTTATAATTATGAATATTGATCCTCTGTTATTTACCTTTAAGTCCTAATGCAAGTACTTCTCTGGGTTGTTTATTTATCCCAAAATTAATATAAATATTTTAGTAATATACAACTTTTTATCTTTAGTAGTTCTTACATTTGATACTGCAAGCATCAGTCGACAAATGAGCAAATCATTGTTCAACTATTGATTTTGCAGCTGCAGAGCTTCATAATAATGTTTATCAAGCCAAACTTTGGATTCAAGAGTATTTTTTTCCCCCAAAAACAATGCATCATTAACATATGAAATTATTTTTATCATTTTTTTTTTAATTAACAAAAACTGCTTAACTCATATAACCATATCTCACAAACAAATTATCCGACAACTGGCAAGCTTGTTTATTTTTCGTTTGAAAGTTGATTCTAACTAAAAATCATATGATTTAATACTAGTGGCACACTCTGTGTGTAAGCCTTTTATTAATATTTATCTATATTAATAAAGCAAATTGTGTATATTTGTCGATGCCTAATAGCTCACTCTCAGTAATGCCGGCTAGTATTTGAATAATTATTGGTTTAGAAGGGAAAAACGCACTCAGTGACGTCTCAAGGAATCTATTTTCTGTTATTTTAATTATAAAAAAGTGAGAATGAACTAAAATACACTCCTTTATAGATAATGACCAACACAATAGAAATTGTAAATCATTCTACTTAATTGATTAAAACCTTGCTTTACAGATCTACATAAAGCAAATTGAATTACTAAAAACTTTGCATAAGTGATGCTTTAATATATTAAGAGCTAAATGAAACGTATCTGATGAGTGCTTAATTGGTGCAATTAGATTCTAGCTTACAATTATAATTATTTTCTTATTAGTTTTTGTTCATAATTCTCTTTCTTCAATTAATTATGTTTCTACTGGAAAGCTACAATACCTAAAAGCATGTAATTTAAAAATAAATAGAAGATTATTTTTTATGAGAGGCATCGCTGAAAATATATTGTATATATGTATTACTATGATTATTTTTACATACTTAACGATATCTTACAATAAATACACACTGCATCAAAATAAAATACCATGATTGCTATAGATCTGGAGATATATGATGTAATTTTATTGCATGTGTAGATTAACCAATGAGAACTTTTTTTCTATCAACAATGTAGAAGATTTCAAATTTTCAAGTATATATATTGTTGTTTTTTTCATTTGAGAAGAGTTACATCAAGAAATATGGTCTCCTTTCTTTTTTCTTTTTTTTTTTTGGACCAACTTAAAGCTTTTAAAAAAAAGTGGCAAAACGCAACTGTTAGCCTTGAGTAGATTCCTGATCGAATACTGATATATACAAATCCCACTTCAGATGTCCCTTTGTTTGGTACCACAAATGACGTCATTTTATCATCTCTCCTCATAACAAATACAACTGTTTATTCCCTTTCAGAATTAACCTTGTTAATTCAGTTAAAAGTGCCGATTCATGGAAGCTCTGTAGTTAGTTATCGAGTAATATTCAACTCAACTACTCAACTTCCTTAGTGGGCAAAAAAAAGTATTGCCAAGACCACTACTTTTTACAAATATTGATCATGTGGTCTTCGTTTCACCACTTGGATTATAGCTTTGGGCCAACTAAAGGATTCAATGGACAGTGTGTACATCATAAGTTCAACGTCAAATTAAGACAAAATGTGAAAGGCTGTAATGTTTGGAGTAGTATAAAATATGACCTTCCGATATGTCAAATTACCTAGAATGAACATATTAAACCTGACAATTTGAGTATGTATGGGAGAAGAATCTGCCTGCTTGTCATAATATTTTATTAGATTAGCTATAAGGAGCTATGAGAGAAAGAAAATAAATACAAATACCACTACGTGTCTAGCGAGGGCATAGGTAATAATGTCGAGCCTCAATTAAATTCTGACTCAAACAAGGACATCATTCATTACACAGTTCAGATTGTCAACTATAACTCTTTTTTTGACAAGCGTTAGGTGCATATTTTGAAAAAATCTAATAATATTCACATCCTCGTGTGATAGAAAAGAAGAGTGTATAACTGGACACGTGGAATAAATATATGAAAAACTGCGCTCGTTCAAGTTGAGTCATAATATGTATAATTTATTTTTATTAGATTGATAAATCTTTATTTTTTTAAATAAAAGTTAAAATTTCCAATTTGGTAAAGTGAATACGCTCAAAATTGAGAATAATTTATATTTCACAAATTTAAACCAATTGGAGAGAATAAGAAAATGATGACTCCATCTCTGCTAGTCGTCTCCAGAGGTTAAAAAAATAAGAAATTTGCAGATTGCCCTCTTTTTGTTATTGCTACCTAAACCTTATTTTTCAAAGCTGTCATCATTATTTTTTTTATTCTTGAAGAGAGATAATTAAGTATAAAATGATCACTAGTGCATAAAAGACAAAAAGGAACACAGATTATTTGTAGGGCCTAGTTGGACTTGGAGTAGAATTGAGGATTGACCTCGCAGTTTATCTATTATTTATTTAGTTCAGCACATAGCTCCTTGGAGCTCATTTTATGAAAAGTCATGAAAGCTGAGCTACTCTCGTCTCAAACATTCTTCAATTTGTCAGGGTGAGCGTTAATATTTGGGTTTTTTTATACAGCGCCATTCAATATTATTTGAATTTCTGTTCATGTCGCCCACCTTTCACTAGAGTATTTTATTTTTTTTTCTGATTGTAAAAGAAAGATGGATTTAAATAATTGTGTAAATAACGAATGCTTTAAATAATTAAAGGAACTATATTTATTTATTACTATTTGGATAATACTAAATAAATAAATCCGACCAAAAAATTGTATTTTCTAAGACATTAATTACGCAATTGTTTCGATTCAATTCTCTCTTTCATTACAGAAATATTCTTCTCGAAAAATTGCACTTAGTTGGTCAAAAAAAAGGAAGTGAAAAAAGAATTTATGTTCTACGTATAGAGTATTAGTATTCCTTGGTTACATTAATTGCTTACCTTTTCAACACCTTGTTTTAAGGCAGTTTGAGCCAAAATTCCTGGACCTTCAACAGTTTTTCCATCATCTGTTGGCCCCCAACTTGCGGTGTATATATCCACTCTGAAATGTACAATTGTCACCACATAAATCACATAATATGTGATATTTTTAGGAATATATATATTTTATTAATGAAAAAAATGTTTATTTTGACAAATTTATATGGGGGGGTAAGTTAAATCAAAAATGTTAATTTCATCCTAGATTTCCTAAATTAAAGAAATTAATATACTCAAAAATATGTAAACAACTGAATTATGTCTTTAGACCAAGAGTTTGCAAAAATGAATAAAACAACATTGTTAAAATTAACAATTATAAAAGAGGAAATAAATGGCTAATAAAAACTTATATCTACTAAATAAAGTTTTTGATTCTTGTTCTGAAAATTTTAGTCCTTAAATATTGAGAATTAATTATTTACATATAAAAGTAAAAATATATGTCAATTTGCTCAAAAAATGAGTTTTATGTTATAGTTCCATATATGGATTTTTATCAGGAAATCCTAAACCAATCTGAGACCTTTATAATTTTTTTTTGGACCGAATTTATTCAATTGTTTGACAAAATTTGATCTAAATTTGTCCTACAAAAAAATTAGTCTTGAATGATCTTTTTCTAAAATAAGTTTAGACTGATTTTTTAGATAAATTGTCTATGAAGCAATCTTTATTTCAAAATTGTGAACACCAATACAATGATGTCATATGAAATTTTAAGTGTTTTGTATCTGTACAACTCGTATAAATGGGATGGGGTAGAATCAGTTTCTGGAATGAGACTGAAAAAATCGCTCCACTATTTGAAAAGTATTAAATTTTGGTTGAAATCAATCTCGAATTTGAGACTGAATGGACAAAAATAGAAGTAATCGAATCTTAATTTAAAATGTATGAAGATATGATTAACTAAAAGCCTTAATGTACTTTTAATAAGCATATTTCAAGGCTAGACATATATTGAGACCGAAGAAATTGTTCTATTATTTGAAAAAAATTAAGTTTGAGATCATGGTCTGATACCGCAGTCTCAAATTGTAATATAAAAATGACTTAAGATCGAACCGGGAAACAAATTGGTATCGACCGAATCCTAAAATGACTATGTAGGGATATATCAGTGCTAAAATTTTGACGTCTGGTCCTGTTCTAAATCTTAAAGACCTGTCCGAATAGAATGCAAAATTCGTCCCGTAGAAATTGAATGTGCTAAATGACATATTCTTAAAAATCGGCCAGGGACGTCATCATCAATCAGTCTTGACCATCACATCCAATTTTTATATTGAACTAAATTAAAAATAATGCCAAGCTATTCTTTTATATGAAAGATACACAAAAATTTTACCATCCTAATTTAATAAGTAAATTAAGCTACTTTACAATAATATTATTTAAAATGATGAGTAGTAGAGGGCGCTTTTAAGTTTTGAATGTTTTTCAATGGCAGAAAGCAGGAATGGCACGGGACTGGACGAGATAAGACGTGGACAGGACTTACTTTTAGTATCATATTTAAAACTGAAATATACATACTTGTCTAAAGCATATTTCAAGGCTAGACCCTCAATTCGATCATTCACAGTGCCATCCAACATTCGAATACCTCCAATCTTTGAATTGTAGGCGACGCCAACACCACATTTATCATTGTTGGCTACCATGGATATTTCCCCACTGCAACGGGTTCCATGGGAATTTGGTGAAGCATATGAGTTAGAGGGATAATGTGGAGTTGGATCATTATCGCCAAGGGTTCCATTGTTGAAATCGTAGCTTATACTTGGATCCTATTAAAGAATGGGTGAAAGTGAATTTATTATAATGAAATTGTTCAAGGGCAAATTTGAATTGTAATACTAGGGATCATAAGTTGATTTCAAAAAGTTATTTGTACATTGATCCATAATTTACCAACTAACCATTGGTTGTATAAAATAATAAAAAAGATATTTCTAAAGTTTTATTTGTTTACATATGTATGTACATATGGTTCCTCTACCATACTCAGCAACTTTTTAGTCAGCCTAACTATAATTAATTCAACAAAATATGTTTATAACATTAGTATATGCATAGGAGATTTTTGTTCAAGAAACCATATGTTTCCAAAAAAAAAAAAAAAATGTAATCCCCAAAAAAAGCAAAACAAAAAACTAAAAATAGGAATTTATTATTTAAACCAAAAACAAACTTTGCTTAAACTTTGACGTGTAAACACATAATTTACAATACACTTCAGAGAGTTGAAAAATTAGAAATTAAAGCCCTATAGTGATATAAATGTTTACAATATCATATTCAATCAAGAATTAAAACATTTGACACGGCCTTACTCCACTAATACATAAATTTACAATATATGAGTATTTTTGCCACTTGTTGATGCATCTTGTACCTTATGTGTGTTCTGAAATGAAATTGACGAATTGAATTAGAATGAACTCTTGTTAAGTTGTTAATAATTATCAACAACTATTGAATCATAATTCCAGGGTTTGGAAGAATTGGCTAACTACCATCTGATTTAAGACCTTTTTTCCTTTCTGATGAAAAGGTTGATAGATACAATAAAGATAGCAATGTGCTAAATAGATAAACAACTCAGGGATACCTCGTCATATCTGTATTCTAATTCAACACAAAAAAGGAGTATTTATCTATTTAACATATTCTCAGAAAAAAAAATTGGCCTGATATTATTGTGAATTTTGTACACTTTCTAACTTGTAGAAGCAGATTATAAAAAATGCAATGTATTTGTAGTATACTGCCTTATTTTAATTAACAAGTATACATTCCTGCTATAATTTCATTTCGATCTGTTATATAATTGTAACAGATATTTTGGTTAGACCGTATGTATATCGAAATTTAACCGTTCACAAATCGTGGACCTATTTTTTGGGTCAATTTATAGACCGATTGCGTTCTGTCTCAAACTATGAGATTTAGATATATAATGTACTCAACACATATAACTTTGTAATAAATTTTAAAACACAAATGACGTCATCAAAAACAATTTATAGAGTCGGTCTAAAACTGAATTTTGCATGAGACCGATTCAGATCGGGTTGTTTTTTTTTTTTTTTTCGTGAGACTGATCAAGACCAATGTTATCTTTTTGATCGATGTATACCGAATTATTTTTTGAGAACGGACCAAATTAGTGGGGGTCGCGGGGTCACTGTTTTAAAGGACTGAATTAGTTTATTCACTAAAAATCATAACGGCCTCAGATCGGTCAAGGATTTTCAGACAGAACCTCAATACTAATGCTTTTAGTTGCCATTTGTAACAACCTGCTTGTACAAGTTACAGCTGGTTCAAAATCAGAACTTATTTACATAATACATTAAGATAACCCCATCACAGCTTTTGGTTTTCCTAAAAAGAGGATACTTGGACCTTTGTGTGTAGGGGGGTAATATTTTGAATTCAGAACATTGACGAATCAAATATTGATATATGTTCTATCTTATTTTATTTTTATTACAAAATCTTCCTTTTTTTTCTTTCTTAAATTTTACTTTCAATTAAAGTCGATTTTCAACTTGTTATACATGAAACATTTTATAACTCTATGAAATAGCCCCATATAAAAAGAAAAGTTGGTCACCCTATCCTATATAAACATATAATTTGTATTAATACTCCATATTTTTACATATGTTCATTGTACAGTGTACACAAGAAGTATGTTCTTACATAATTATCAATGAGATCACTGTGCCGCCATTCCAAACCATCGTCGAGAACAACAACTCGCACTTCATTTCCTGTTATGCCCATTTCATAAACTGGGAGTACGTTGAGATGTATCGCTGGAAGAGAGGATCGACTCCGAGTGTCTTGCTAAAAGAAAGTATGATCAGTTTGTCTGCTAACACAATAAGTTATTTAAAAGTATATTGTTTTGAATATTAGGTAAATATTTTGTATATATTATATAAATTTCTATTGAATTACTAATTTAGTCCATTGATTATGTCATCTTTACAAATAAGTTAAAAGTCTGAGAAATCGAGAATACATACCCAAGAAAATATTATTAAATAATATTGGATTCTTTATTCGAGTCCAGTGGTATGGCCTATACCGGCTACGTAATTAAAATCTGCACACTTATGCAAGAGAGGAATAAGAAAAATCATTAAGAGTAATTGATCATTCCTCCTTTCACCTGAGAAGCTGCGTGCATTGACACCCCTCCAAAAAAAAAATTAACACAATCAAAAAATCAAAAAAGACCAGCAGGCAGACTATTTACAACTTCAAGAAAGCAATTAATGAGCATATTGTCATCGAGAGGATCCCTCTACTCTAATCACTACCAAGCACATTAGCATTGGCGATGAGCTTGGGATTTGTTGCATTCAATAGACTGACGATTCCACTCATCTGGTTTAAAACAGAGTACTAATAAAAATGATTTTCAAAATGTCTATAGTTTTCACTTACGCACTCATTACGAGCTGAATTGCCAAATTACATTTTATATATTTTTGAATGTTTAATCTACAATCTAAGGGTATGTAGCTCACATAGAGGCCACTGTGAAAATCAATCTCATAAAGCCTTAATATTTTTACTCAACTTAAATTAATTTATTTGGTTTTTAAATAAAAAAAGTTTATATTAAACTTTGTATTTAGATGATTTTGTAATTTTTCAAATTTTTTTAATTTAATTTGATATAAACCATTTCCTTCACTATTGAAAGTTATCGTTGTTAGTTAGTCAGTCATCTATTACTGTTAATTTTGGCTAAATACAAACAAATTAGGTTAGTTTTCAATTGATAAAGTTATATTCTGAAACCTATCATTGATGAGCGAAGTATTAAATAATATAGGTATTTGATTTATTCGTGAGTATCCTAGGTATCTTTTTGCTTTTTTTATGATATCATTTGAAAACCGTGAAGGAAATTCATATTGAGGTCTAAAGTTACAGACTTCAAATTAAATATATATTTGATTCTGCGTAACATAGGGGAAAGGGAGGAGGATAGTGAAGGGTGTGAGAAATTGGACATGAATATTCCACAACAACTAAATAGAGTACACCTTAAATGAATGGCAATTAAAACTCATACTACATTTTGTAGCGTGTTTGTCGCGTCATGTTTTCCAACTATGAATTAAAAGATCCATCAATAACTAAAGGTTTATGTCGTTATCCGTTTAAGTTCGTTACTTATTTATTGTTACTACATCAAAGATTACAAATATAAGCCTAAAAAACTTTAACACCCCCTAGTCCAATTTATCTTGACTTTTGTTTTAAATAATTAAAATATAATACTTTTAAATAATGGGATCTATTGGAAAAGGGTGCCTGGTACTTTCGCCTTAAATTATCTTGCCTTATAAAATTTTGCATTAAAGCCATTTTATCTCAAGAATATTTCGGCTCAAAATATAAATAAATGAGGTGTATACGTCGTTATTGTTTATTTTTGGCTGAAATTGATGTTCCCTTTAATTTTTAAGTTAAAAGATCTAATGCCCTTCACTATAAAAACCCATTAAAGGGTTGATTTTTGTTGGAGAGTTATGGAATTATGTTCTTACTTCATATTATGCTATTATGTTAATCCATAAGTATTTCTTAAAACGAAAAAATCCATCATGTCTAATGATAATTAACTACGGAGAAGTGATTATCTCTTCAGCTCGAATTGTTGTTGTGCTTGGTTATTCTAAATTTTATTTTAATAATAATTTGATTATCTACTATTCTCTGCTACGAACTCATTACATAGTGAGATTTCTATAGTTTGTATTTGGACTGGTACGGTACAGGGTTGTACCGCAGTTCAGTTGAGTACGTTTTTACCCTCAGTGTGCTACGTACATATATAATCATATACGAGTATTAAATATTTTGATATTATAGAATCTTAGCTTTTTTTTTTTTAATTAATAGGTTTAGATAGTGAGGTAAGAATTTAATCCATAAGTATCCTTTTATTTAAAAATAATTTATATATTTGTTTATACAAAAAAAGGAATATGACTTACAATATATTAAAATATATGCCATTCGACGATAAGCCAGATGTATGGTAGATAGATGATATTAATAGATTTCCAAATATTGCCAAGTTAGCTTCACGATATCTCGCAACTACAGGTACACATATATCAAGCAAAATAATATTTTGACAGCTGGCGATATTGTCTTGTATAATTACGAAGAATTTAGACAAGCTCTTCTTTTTGCAAAAAAAATATAAATTCCTGAATTATATTATTATTTAACCTTTGTTTTTTTAGCGAAGTTAAGTATATTTAGGAATAATTTATTGTTACAGAAAAAGAAATTTTTAAACAATAAAATATCAAAAAAACTTCAAAAAATACATTAATTCTTTTTTTTTTTACCATCTTACTATTATACCGTACTGAAATGTGTACCGTGAAAGGTGTACCTCAGTTCGTACTGTCCCAGCCCTAGTATGTATACATTAAAATTTTGGGACATAACTCCATTATAATTCCAACCGAAAAAAAAACATCTTATGAGTTTAATAGTAATAAGCATTACATATTTTGATTAAAAAGGTTCAAAGGAAACATCAATTTTAAACAAAAATAAACAATCTCGACGTGTAAACATCATTTTAAGGTGAAATATCCTAAAGAAAAAATATTTTTCAGGCAAAATAGTTTAAGGCGAAAGTACCAAGCGCCGGAAAAAGGAAGCAAAATATTATGGCATAATTAAGTACAGAGATGCTTAGATATTGAAGGAATACATGGAGTATTCAAAGGTATAATGCTACAATGGAAATGGTAGGCAAGTCATTATAAACTGTCTGATACTTACCTCTCTTCCCTACCTACATATCAATATAAATGTTGGAAAAAATTCAAAGATTCCTCACCATATACCATTGATGATCCCAAAGTTCGTCATTGAAAATAAATGTTGCCTGAAGAGGCAGATCCTCTAGCTTTGACCGCCTTTCCTCATCCCAAATCCTCAATATATCCATATTTATTCCTCGTTTTTTAACAGAACTCTGCATAAAGCCCCGTTTGACTCTTTTTTTGTGAAAGAGTTGGGCTGCGTAGGTAACCTAAAGTTAGATAATAATGGTTCAGTTTATTATAATCAGCGTTGTTTTATTGAAGTTGATTGTTTTACAAGTATATTGTACATAGTATTTAAATACCTTTGAATAAATATTATTTATGTATTATAGAAATATAAGAATAAACTATTCCTACAATGAGGGAGATTTATTTGATAAATTTATCGTTCTACGTGAGTCTGTTGACTCATAAATCATTTAACATGACAAAAAATATAATTTATTATAACACATTTATTCCTGTGCATCTCGATCTAATTATGAATTAAATCTGAGGAAAATTAATCTCTTATTTTTTCTTCCTTTTCATAATATAGTATAAAAGGTTATATAGAGTTGCTAGTGAAAGGACGCCATTTATAAATGTCTTGTGATCTTCCAATACTTTTTTAAAAAAAGAGAGAAAATGCACCTTAAAGCTGGGTTACCAAATCTATCATGCATATACTTGCAATTTATTTCTAAAAAACTTTACATAATTTTGAAACCTTAGCGACTCTCCCTTTCAATTAAAAGATTTTGTGATTGAAAATATTTCCAGTTTGGGAGAGAGAAAATGCCCCGTTAGTAAATTTGTGCTTCTAAAATTTAATTTATCATTTTAACTCTTACAAACGGTTCTAGAACACTTTTCTGAATACCATTTTTTCAAACAGTCACTTTCCTCAATGACCACTTTGCCGAACAGACACATTCCCAAAACTAATTATAGAATATTTGATTTTTTTTATACTACAATACAGTGTAATCATCTACTACATTACTCCAATGACAAACATATTCATATAATTATAGAGTCAGTGATGACCTCGGGATATATAAATGTCGATCAGGACTTGATTAAATGCATAGGAACTCCAAGGCATTTGATCTAAATGAATGATCCATTTGCAAAAAAAAAAAAAAAAAAAAAAAATAGTATTCAGTAATAAATATTTGCACAACACCGAAGTATGTGGTTCGAATCTTTACCGTTGTAGTGCTTTAAATAAATTAAATAATAAACGAACGCGATTGCGATTATTATGGAATAAGTTCACTGAAGGGACTCGAATCTTTGGAGCTGTATATCTAGGACTGTCAATCAATTCCACCAATGGATTTCAAACTAATTTGTGAGAACCATAACAAGTGGACTATAAGCTCCATCAGCATTCTAATATGATACGAATACAATGACGTTTGAGCATGTAACTCCGTTTCTAATAATTTTCTTAAGTGTTATTTATCAAATAATATAAATATTACAACTATATATATTCATTTAATCCAATTTACATTTTCATCCATCATGTCGAATAACAATTAATTGATAACGGAGAAGCCATTGGGACTTTTTTCAAATGAATTACCATCGTTTTTGTTTATTATTTAAAGTACATACAACGGTAAAGATTCAAACTACATTCGAACCAAATACTACTTGTGCTGAGTTTATAAAATGATCATTAATGAATATATTAAATAAAGAAATGTTTTTCTGCAAAAGAACACTCATTTATTTACCTATATGACACACCAGCAATAGAAAAAGTAATGAGACCTTCTAAAAATACAGTTTTGAGTAGGTGTTGTTGATTAAATCTTAAAGTTGTGATTATTTTTGCATTGCTTATATTCTAAGCCTTTGATTGATGTACATGATGTAAACAAAAATTCTGTATTTGTTGCGATGGAGGCAAATTAATCCGTGCCAGGAGGACCTCCTTGGACATCATAAAGGCCTGAAACGTCAGCAAGGCCACAGTCTATCGAGTCAGAAATCGTTTGACTGATGAGGACAACCTTAAGAACAATCCCAAGAGTGAAAGACTCTCCAAAGTGAAGCCTGAAGGCATCATTGATGCCTTTAAGGTCAACCCAACGATAGAGATGTCAGAACGCCAAGAAGAAGAAAGTGCATCTATCTACTGTCGACAAGGTGGTCCCAAAGGCTGGAGGAAGGTCACTTAGAAGAATTGCGAGGTCACACCTGCCCGATGTCAAAAAGAACTCCTTCTTCAGCAAAGTCAACAACTCTTGAATTATCTGAAGCGCAACAGCAACCGGGTAATTTTTTTTCCTGATGAAAAGACCTTTAGCGTAGACCACGTCTACAACAAGCAAAATGATCGGGTGGTGTGCTTTGGTGAGGCTGACAACAGCATCAGGAAAGTCATCAAGCCCAAAGATCCAGACTCTGTGAGGATATTGGGGTTGTGGCATCAGCTAGAGAAAAAATGCCTCCAATTTGGTTTCCTGTTGGATACCGGTTACCCGTATCCTGATAACTTAAAATTTTATGATTAAAATTTTATGATTATCTTCTCTAATAAAAATGGATTCCCAAAATTATTAACAAAAGGCATTTTGGTCCTATTTTTCTGAACTATATCAATTGTTTAATCTGAATGATAAGTAGGCTTTCCTTTCCATAAAATTCTCTGAATATACGCAAAAAGGCGAAAAAACTTCCAAATCCCGGTTATTAAAAGGTGTTCCCATTTAAATCCATTAATAATATTTAGAGGACGTGAAATTCACCCTCCAGTCTCTCAACGGATATACACCTAATTCATCCACAACCTTTTTGTAAGATTTTGGAATTATACAAGATAAAAGGTAAAGCTCACCGCCTAATATATATATACTTTGGGCACTTTAATGCAGAAATATAATTTTTATAGATGAGACCCTTAAACCATGCATCATTGCAAATTCTGCTAGAGAAGGAATGGAGGTAGCTTTGTATAATACAAGAGGAACAAATCTCAAATTATATAAATCAATTCGTTTTTGTAGAGATAAATGGCACCATTTTTGGATCTGATTGTTGATCATCATATTTCATCGTACCCAATTACCTCTTGATAGCCCATTGGTTGTCCATTCGATGCCTAAGACTAAGATGTTTACCTTTGGTAGAACTCTACTAGTTTCGATTATTGTAGAACTATCTGGCTTCCAAGATCCAAGGGGAAGGATGGCGGTTTTTGTTAGATTCATTTCTAATCCTGAATTGACCTTATATTGGTTAAAAAAAGTCAATAGAACTTTGATCCTATACCGAAGTTGAATTTCCGAATTGGTTTCAATCATTAACGTTACATCATCAGCATATAGGTCAATTAGATGCGGAGTCCCACAAAAGAGACACCAAATCCCAAATACTTTTTTCGTAATGGTCCTTGTTAGTTCATCGATGGCAGATAAAAATAGCAAGGGGGCGACTGGACATCCTTATCTACAGCTCTTTCTTAATAGAATGGGTTAGCTCATTCTACCATCTAACGAAATTATAGAAGAACCGTTAGCGAGTAAAGCTTATTTTTTATTTGCTTATTGTTTTTAAAAAAAATTTGCAAGCCCTATGATTTGTGGAATGCCTGTTGAGAATCGCTACTTTAGTCTGTATTACGGCTCACTTTTTTAAATAAACAATGATGGAATATATATTCCTTCAGCTGTTTTCATCAATTTTTATAAGTTGACTATTGTGTGATTTAAAGCAGCTGACTTTAGTATGAACTCAAAAAAGTTATCAGATACAATTTGTATTTTTATATTTATGTTTATGAATCAAGGACCTTCGTTTAGCATTTTTCTCATTTCATACCTCACCATTGATAAGATCATCAATTCAGTGTAGATAATAGATAATAACTTTATCTAAATAATAATTAAAAGTTTGCAAAAAGAATAATACAGAAGACTAGCTACTATGTGTGTGTTTTTTACTTTCCCTTTTAGCAGTCGAGGTGGAGAGTGGATAAAAAAGCTAGTGGTGTATAGACCTTGTAGTTAAGCACTTAACTATTGCAGACGACGTTTTTTTTTTTTTTTTTATAATTACCACTTGTAATGAAAACCGTTGTTCATATAATTTACCTTTAAAATAGTCAAAAGGATGAGTTCATGGAAGTTGGATAGTTAGTTAGTCAAATATTAATTATTAGCACTCTCAACAGAGTGCTGAAGGTACCATTGATTAATATAAATTGTCCCCCACTAAATTTGTAGAAAAAATTGATCATGTAATCGTTGTTTCGCATTTTTTTTAGCTTTAGGGTCTCCTTCTCCATTGTTATTAGACGAATGTATAAATCTTGGAGGGAGGACATTAGAAACAAGTGATCGAGCCCTGCGTTTCAGAGCGTTGACATAAATTAAAAATAAAATAAAAATATATTTTTGTATACATAAAAATCGAAATATAATTCAATCTAAACATAATTATCAATTATTGTATTGAAAAACATAATTCCCAAAACAAGAACTTACTGGTTTGGTTAAATCGCTTAGAAATATCCCAAAGACTATTGGGCTTCCCTAGAAATATTCCCTGAAATTTTATTTTATATAAATCTGATTTTAACGCTTGCTTTCCAAAGTCCTTGTGATCTAGAATGCATTAAAAAAAGCAACATTGATATTGTTGATTCGGGGACAAGGTCTTACTCAACATGAAGATATAAGTATGTGCAAAATTGAGTCATCCTTGTATATACGTAATGACGTCATTTGTTTAAACAAACAAAAATGAGTCAAAGGCTGAATTTAACTATCTATATCACTTCGTGACCTATATTGTATTTTGCAACCTTTTCTTCAAAAAGAAACAGTTAATCAATTCTGTGGAACTATTATTAAATAATTGTTGAGCTTACAAGTAACTTATAAGAGCTAATTTGAATTTAAGCATTAAAGACTGAAAAAGGGGGGAAAACATACAAATTGATATCTCTTATAGCTTCTTGGCATTAATTTAATAGAGCCTCATGATAGAAAAGTTTATCTTCTGCCTTACATTCTTCCAATTACAACTATGGAATTTTTTCGCATTCTTTTATTTCTACATACCAACAGTTCATATTTTATACAACTCTAATCATAAGTATCGCTCCCACCTTCTTCTCACGCTCTACACTCATCACTAGTAAGGATGGAAGTGTAAAGTTTTTTAATGAAAAATAAAAAAAGAAGGTAATTTTTTTTCTTATGGTGTAATGCAATGCCCAGTGATATAAAAAGATAAATGAAATAATTTGAGGAGGACGGAAGAAATCAAAATTGTGTCTATGGAACGACGTAGCTCAATGGACAAGGCGCTAAGAAAAAGTTATTCTCTTGAATTCAGTTTGCGTTGGTTCGCACCCAGGTTGTTTCTAGAGAAGGAAGTATACTTTATGTAAATGGACTTCAAAGAAGATTCTAGGTCAGATGGAGTAAATGAAATACTATAATGTTTATTTATAATTAATCAGTTTAAGTCCATCTGACCAATTAAAAGACCATTAAAAAAATGGCGTCTCATTGCTTTTTTTTAAGAAAGCCAAATGGATGTCAACCACAACTACATACTGCTACCATTGTATTACAATATACTCAATTAGTCAAAACTTTTTTAATTAACAATAAAATAATATATATTGTTGAACAGTAAATTATATTGTAGGAAATATTGTATTTATGTATGAACACTATAACATTTTACAAATGTATTGTATACAGAGACGTAAATAAAAACATTCTCCCAGTGCATGTAAGTAATAATAAAATCTCAGGTGGCAATCTGTATTATTCTGTCACTCAAGAGGTTTAAATCATTTGCACTACCGGTAGGTATAAAAATAAAGAGGCAAAAGAACGTCATATCCATTGAAGAAATTCCAGTATAAAATGGGCATGTATAAAAAAGATACCGAAAATCAACATGGCAAACCTAACAATTTGCATAATTTTTTGAAGGAGAGAAAGAATAATGGTCATAACGTTTCATTAGTTCAGCTACAATCAGCTGTGACAAGAGAGGAAGGAGAGAAGGATATAAAATAGATCATTTGCTATAATTACTCCTATGTCGAAGCCCAATTATACTCTGAGTCCAACAAGATCTTACAATTATAACTCTGCTACAAATCCTCAGGCTTACACTCCGTCTTTTATGAGTACACACGAACGTTCAAATAGGTTTTGAATATAATTGAATCTATTTAGAAAAGGATGTTCATTACTCAGGAATTAAATGATAATGACAACTCCTACGGAAAAGAAACTTCATTCTATAAACTACCAATTACAAATCAACAGACCAGCTAAAAACATACCGGATTTATATCATTAGTCATATCTATGTAACATAAAATTTGTATTCATTATATTATTTTGTATCCTTTCATTATATTTTACACATTGGCAGCACATAATTTCCTGACACTACTTATAACTATAGCTGGGAAAATTATGATCTGTAGGTATGTATGTTAAAAAAAGAAATGAAAATGTTCACCCTGACAATTTGAATAATGTTTAATTGGTAAAAGAGCAGCTTAGCTGTCATAATATTTCATTAGATTATCTATGTGTAGCTATAAGAGTATGAGATGAAGGAAATAAATATAAAGGCCACTCAGGCAGGAATTATCCCTATTGGGATCCTCAATTTTTACTCTCCCAACAACAAGGACTTACTTACATTTGTAACTCGGTAACAAATCCTAAGTGATACTCTCCGTCTTTTATGCACTAGCGATTACTTTATAACTTTTTTGTTCTCTTTTAAAGAATAAAAATGATAACACCTTTGGAAAATATGAAATACTCTTGAAGTTGCAACAACAAAAAGTCTAGCACTCGTCCAATCCCATATTTCTTACAGCTATACTCATAAACATGACTGGGATTCTTTAGATTGTTCCCTACCATATCTATTAAAGATATTGTTGTTTTCTTATTTCAGGAACAGCGAATAAGAAAAAGTAAATAATCACATTCTTCTAGAATAAGCCAAATGATATTTCAATTACTTTGTTACACGCAACGGGATATAGTTTTTATTTACAAATTTAATTGTATATTTTGTTCACATTAAGATTATTATGTCTAAACACAAAATTTTGAGAAATCATGGATCTAGGGGTCTCGAAAGTTACTTTTTGGAATAATAAGATTTTTTTATAGATTTACAGCTGCGTGTTTAGATGATAGGTTTCTGCAGGAAGTCAAACTTTTTTTATTATGCTATAACGAAGTCATTCCATGCCACAACGAGCACAAAAGTTAACCGCATATCTCAGAATTGACTAATTCTGCTATATGTATTAAATTGCCCTTAAAAACATGTGTTTTAAATTATTGCAAGCTATTTTTTGAAGGTTTATATCTGCATGAATTCATATTATAGACATAAAATTTACATATTTTGATTTATTATGCTTAATTAAATCTATGAACGAATTTTGAACATAATTGAATATAAAATGAATGAGCTATTTATGTTGAAGTGAGGGTCTAATCAAATTTCGGCGCCATTTTGTGAGGAAAATATATTTTATTTCCCTAACTTTAGGCGTACATATCTATGAAACTACTAAACTGATTGATCTGAGAATTGACGTACTTTACAGTTTCAGAAAAAATTGCAGAAACATAAATAACTCCATTTATGTGGAACTTTGAGTGTGCAGGTAAATATCTAAATCTATATAATTTCATCAAATTTTAATTTGATAAGGTAAAATTTGCTTTCATTTTTCCCATGAATATTAATATGTAGAATTTTCAACTTACTTGCACATGGGCTTCTAATCGGCGTGATAGGTCCAAGCTTCGATTTCTAACTAAGATTGGATGATTTGTTTTACGCATTAAGTAATAACCATCGAATCCTTCAATCTAAAACATCAAAAATTGAATAAATAAGAATTTTTTAATGTTATATTCGTAATACTCACAGGTCCAATGTTTTCATAGCCCTGGTTGAAAGCAAGTGTATCTGCATCAGAGGGATATCCGTTAATTTGAACAATCCATTCGTTCGAAAATCCATGGTTATCATCTATCCCATCATGCAATAATGCACTTTCTATTTCGTCTAAAGAAATAGTGGACTCACAGCAACGAACCAAAACTGTGATAAAAAAGAAGTAATGTCTCATAGTTTCAACCCTAGAAAAAACAAGGTTTAAATATATTTTTTGAAAATAAAAGACGTTTTTGTCAAAAAATTTAATGAATATGGGTGCATTGCAAATCGATGTATTAGTGATTAAATTATGTTTATTGTTTTCTTTCCTAGCTCCTCTTGAATATATACAAGAATGAACTTTTCACTCAGCCCAGTAAAAAGATAAAATTGGTATTCCAAAAAACCGGAGAATTTGAAAAATCTTCAATATCTCAAGATCTAAATATCTGACAAATTTATTTTTTACACTATTTAATGTTATTAGTGTTGTCAATTATGTGATTCGTTCAAAAATGACCAAATTTTGTAATAAAACAAAAATAGACGTAATCTAAATTTTTTCTCTAAAAAAACAATACAGAAAAATATCACCTCTATAAAAAAAAAAACTAAACTATTAAATTAAACGCTCCTTTCTCCTTTCAAACATAAATCCTACTCAAACCCCTGAGTATTTTAATGGTTCAGTCACAATTATATTAAATTTGCCACTTTTTTTTTCATATTTAATTTAATTAGCTATTATGTTACTTGTAAGAGATATTTTGAGGATGAGAAAAAAAAACTAACAAAATACAGGGAGATTACCTTACTTTTCCAAATTATTATTTTTTAATTGGTGCAAGTCCCGATGGACTAAGAATTCCTCATTAAAGTAAGCCATTAGCATTTATTACATCTTTGCTCATAATAAAGTCATTTATGTGCATTCATTGCTTCAATTTTGTTTCTAATTTTCATTAAACTATTTACAAATAACATTATTTTTATCAACTCTATTAAAAATTACCCAAATCACGACAAACACTTGACACCCAATATGTTGATTAAGTCATTTTTTAGGCATCCCTCTTGCAAACGCAGGAGAAAATGCATTTATATGTAGTGTTGTACACAAACATTTATGGGCCCCTGTCTTCAATAATTATATTTGAATTTCTGATTAAGAATACAGCAACTCTACATTAAGTCCTTTTTCCACTATAGTATATGGTCTTTTCATTTCATGATCCTTTTAATAATAAAATCAACATACAAAATGAATTAGATCTTCATCAATAACAGGGCCAATTTTCAGGGGTGTGTGGGGTCATTTATTTTGGCCCAGACTGGATTATAATTATAAAAGCCAAGAAAAGTGTAAACTTTTCCTAAACTAATCAATCATTTCGATAAGAATAAATAGGTCACTTGAAATCAAATTAAAAAATTTAAATAAATAGGACTATAAATTTATTTTCTTAAAAAACAAAATTCAAATTTTAAAAAAGGAAAGAAAGTGACTCCACACATTATCTTTGCCCCAAGCCCCACTCAAGTAAAACCGGAGCGAGACACGCAATTTTTTTTTAAAGAAATGTCAGGTATATTACCAGAACCAACAACCCGTACTGTACAGAGTATTGTGGATTTTGAATCTAGTGCTACACGTTTCCTAATAAACAAATTGAGCTCGTAACATGGGCAGTCACTGTATTTTCTATTGTTATTACATAATTTTTATATTACTGCCTTAAATATCTTTATGTACAATCTATGCTTTTGCGCAAAAGATTAAGAAATAGTCGTCGTGAATCTATATCTTTCTAAATATACATGTAATCCATGAATATATATTTACCATTCATGTGAAGAAATTTTTTTATTATATAAAAATATTTTAATTCCTTTTAGTAATAATTATTTCAATGGTATGTACAACTACATATGTACTGCGTATACGTTGAGAGTATTCATTTGTTAATGTGTAAGTAGATATCATCTACTTACTTGGAATTTCAAATATTTCTGATTCGAGAAACATGAGTTTAATTTATTGTTCTTTGGATTTTTTGTTTTTGTGTTCTATGTACACAAAGGGTTGTAAATTTGAGACAGCATTTGTTACGCCAGGATTTTCGCAAAATTTGAGTGTTATCTCGGGATTATTTGGGAATTATTATTATCTTACCAAAAATCTGTTTTTATATCAAGAAATTAAATAATGTATAATGTTGATAGCATGGTTCATTGGTTTTCATTTTTATATATATAAATAATATTCACGAATACATAATAAATCTAAATCATTGTGAATAAAGTATTATTTTTAATAATACAAAATATATTTATTTTGCTGTCAAGTGTTGCAAAATCAATAATTATAGATCATACTAGGCCCAATTTAGACTTATGTAAATAGAACAGTAAAAGCCTTAAAGTTAAACCATCAACCTTTTAAAGCTTAACCAAATTTTCAGTTTCGAGAAAAACACACCAACTGCCAAAATAACCATATCTATTTCTGCAAATGTAAGTGGAATGGATTTCAATAAGCCCTTAATTCTAAGAGTATTTGTTGTTTCTATTAGGGTAATGTTACAAACTAGCGGTAGTGACGGCATTGCCCGAAGTAATTAGGGGCCAACTAAAAACTTTTTTTTCAAAATATAGAACTTAACTCCTCAATAAATCCTCAATGTTGCTCTCCATTTTCCATGAGCACACTCACAAGTAACTACTCAATACAATAATATATATCAATTCATAAGACGTTTTCCCTCCTCAATAATGAAATAATAAGAGCTTGAGAAAAAAAAATAGTACGTTGAAATGAATGATGAGTACTTCATTTTGAAAGAGTGCTCACTAATAAAAACAAACAAAATTCATTTTAAGATACAAGCGTTTATATTTTATTCGAATGTTAACATATATGCACATGAATTATTGGAACATAAGAGAGCAATAACAAAAACAAACAGAAACAGTGCTCTTGTTATGACTGCACACGCCTGCAATATTTCATTAATACGATTACATTATTATTTCTTATATTAAAAATATTAGTATGATTTACATCAGGGAGCACTATATATAGTGCACCCTGTATACACTTTGGATGCTATACTCGCACGCCTGCAATATTTCAATAATACAACTGCATTGTTATTTCTTAGATCAAAATATGTAGTATTATATACTTGATGGAGAACTATATGTAGTGCACTCGGGAACTTGTTGTCATATATACAGACAGAAAGACAAACTTTATTTTATTAAATAGATACATTAAAATAGCTCATTTTTAATATATCGGGAATTCTCGGAAAAAATAATTTATAAGGAATTTTCCCAAAAGTAAAAAACAAAAAGATTTGGGGTTTTTGGGAATCCATAATTGTAAATATACATAAATGTATATGGGTGTATAAATATGAAAAAATGTCAATAGCGGATTTCCTCAAAATACAGTTAATTCAACAAGTTTTATATATTAAGAATAATTAATTAAAAATGAGTCTTTTTTTAATTTATTTTTAATATATATGTTGTGTACGAGTTGCAATTTATTACAAGTTACAACTTGTACAAGCAAATTGTACAAGTTGCAATCAAAAAATGAGATGGATAATTTTAAATAAAAGATTTACTGTACTTGGGAGGAGGATTATGCAATAATTGAATATTCCATGGATGATCCATATATTGATGGTGTAGTTTTTGACTATATCATTAGAAATTACTAAAATATCAGTATTATAAGGCACATTATAAAGTTCAAATCCCCTGTTATATTACTCATGAATACATAATAACCCTGTAATTTTAATAGATCAAAATAATAAAATAGTATCCGTGTACAGTTGTTAATTAGAATGCTCAAGTTGCAATTAAATAATGAATTTTAAGACGAAGAAATTCCAACTTGTTTATACAAGTTGCAACTTGTACAGACGTTGCAACTCGACCACAACATATATATAAATACTAACAGTAGTATCCAGCATTGCTCAGATTTATTAGACAAACTTTGCCATAATAAATATGGAAGATAACTTCCCAAGTAATCGTCAGTGGTATCATGACCCCACTCACGCTGAACTACTCAATACTTTGATGTTCTCCTCAATGATAAAATAATAATAGTAACAGATTTAGAAAAGGTGTGCGTAGTAAATAACTATGAGATCAAAGTGTGATATTGTGATAGACTATTTATACAAAAGTATTAATTTTATTCAATTTTATATTAAATAAAATATAACTTTTATATATATGCTGACTAGAAGTGGTGATGTTTTACAAGTTGTACGTCTTATATCACTTTTTTCAATTTCAACATTGGTCATTTTAATCACCAACTATAAATTGATGCTAGAATTTCATTTTAATGCATTAAAATTACTTATTTATTTATTTATGTATTTACAGATAAAATAACTGTAAAATAAAAAATAGTCAAAAATTGCATCATTAATATATCAATCATACATTTAATATTCAATCATTGCAATATCTTCATCACAAGTACTTTAAATTCTTCATTTTGAGTTATTCATCTCAATTGTTGGTAATTTGTACAATTAGATTAAATATAGGTTACAACAGGTATTTTATTGAATTATTATAAACAAAAAGTTTATTTGATTATTTTTCAATTCTTTTTTGATTAACTTAATCCTTTAGATTCCATTTATTTGTTTGTAAAATACACTAAATATAAGATTAAAAATTAATGTATTTTAAAACTCCAATATAAACTACAAAACTAGTGCTTTCTATTTGGCGTACTTTAAATAGATTGTATATAAATTTCAAGGGCGTCCAAATTGAGGAATTGTTACCGTTATTACCAAAAAAATTATCGCTTTTCGGGGAAAAAATTCAAATAACAGGTTTAGGGCCAGATCAAAAATTAAGCCACTCCCAAAAAAAAACAAATCATGCAAACGCCTCTTAATTTGGTAAGTCTAATTCAGAGCTGACAGACTCGAGCCATACTTATTAAACAGCGACTTCAGACATCACTTGCAATCTTAGAGAAAGAAGACACAATTCAAGCTAAAATAATTTAGACTTAACTTGGGCTAGTAAAAAGTGAATCATAAACAGTTACAGTCTGATAGAAATCATCACCGAGTAATTAAGTTAAAAAGTATTTCAGCTCTCTCCAGTCTTCCCCCACATACTTTTGTATTAAAAATTATTTTATAAATACTAGGAATATTACTCTTAGTCAAGGATGTACCCGGTTCAAGTTCAAGGGTTCTATCGATCCCAGTCTTAGTTCTCTAATTTAAATAATCATGTTTAAAATTTACACTTGTAGTATTGTTTCAGCAATTGGTTCAAACTAAAGGTGTGGGGAGCTCCCTCATACCCTTTCTTTTGCTTTGATTATTTAGTAGGATATAAAATAAGTGTAGAAGAAGATTTTTTTTTTAAATGTTGGTCCAATATATGGGGTTTCGTTTCAACATTTTTATTACCCTTTTTTATAAAAGATAACTCGCAAATTTATTTAACCAAGACGGATAATAAATATTAGGCGGTCTCGGTTTTAAAACTGATTTTAAAAAAAGGATAATTAAAATTGAGTGACATCATCCAAAACTGAACTTTATTAGTTTTTGGGTCTGATATGCAGGACTGAACTGGACAGGACTGCAGTCTTCAGTTCTAAATAAAGACTGACACAACACAAAATATAAACTATTATCTTTTATTTAATTGTGAATAATTATATACTATTTCATTTGCTTTGGGGTTAATGGAATCCAAAAAAAAAATACTCACCCATTTATTTTTATGAATTATTCAATATCCCAAGAAAAGTGAAAGCCTCTTGGAAGAAAGTGGTTGTTTATGCTTTCAGAAAGTAGATTTGTGAGTGAGTGTATGTGAGACAAGAATGATAATATTTATCCTACAACTGACTAACTAGGTACTAGATATGTTTCACCTTTTCTTTATCTCCTCTGACTACCTACCTAATATATTTATGTAGGTACAAACATACGTACAAAACTTAAAAGACACACATAGAACAGGAGTAGATATTTACAAAACACTTGTGTATATATACATTGTACATTCATAAATATAGGTATATGTAAAGTATATTAGATAACTATAATCTGAAGGATCCTCTTACCATCGATATGGCAAGTTGAATGTTTCTACTATGTACATAATAAAAATAAATTTTGATTTGATTGTGTTGAAGACAAGAAAAAATGGATTTTCTTTCTAAAAATTGAATATGTCGTGTATAAGTTGTAACTTGTATTTAAATAAATTGACAGTAATTTTCTGGGGCACAAATTCATTAATGCAATTCTTAATTCATAAATGTCCTTCCTAATTATTTGTAACTATCTTTAGAAATTTTTGTTATTGAGATGCAGGGTCATTGGAATAGGAAGGGATGAGAGGAGGCATTAGCCCTCCAATGCTACTTAATTTGTTCTTTTTAAGGTCAAACGTTATATATGTCGATTACCAAGGTTTTGCCTGCTTCAAGTTGAGTAGTTCTATCGGTCATAGCCTCGGTACTTTTATTTAAAATGTTTCGGTCTCAGTCTCGGTTCAGTTTTATCGGTCTTGGTTTTTTTTATACTGGCTCATTTTGGTAACAGGCACTTAAAACAAGGTCGTCGCTAAAAAATTATGTCCCAGGAAGCGATATTAGATAAAAACAGGGCCGCAGCTATCTTATACACAGAGTGCGTAGTGCCCCAAGTTCCAGGTTTCTAAGACAATGGTTTTAAGTAGGGCGCAGGGTAGATGAAGAATTGATGATTGCTTTCAGTCTACATATACATAGTACACATTTTTTGTATAAAAGGGTCTCAGCCAAAAATGTATTAGTGTAGTGTGCCTTAGCTTAGTAAATTTTAGGATACCCTGTCTTAAAAAAATTATAGTTACTATACATGTGTGCGCGTCTAAAACTGAACACTCTGAAATTTTTAAAAATAGTTAAATAATTCTGTAATTTTCAAAGTGGTCGCCGAATTAATTTATTTAACATGAAAGATGAGAGTCTTAGACAAATGTCTATTCAATATGGCTGCCCATGTTCTCCACTACCAACTCCAGCCTGGACCGGAACTTGCTGTATGACTTGGCGATGAAGCTCTGGACGAGGTTGGCTCAGGCATTCTTGAGGGCAGACTTCAGCTGGTCCTTGTATTGGACTCCCGACAGCATCCCCTTTAAACGCCCAAACACTGCAAAGTCAAGCGGCGAACAATCAAGTAAGTGAGGCGACCAAGAATTCCGATGGAAGAAGGCTGGAGTCTTGATCTGAAGGAACTCTTGGGTAAAGTTGCTAGTGTGGCAGCTGGCACCGTTCTACTGCCACCGCCACCTGTCCCCGTAAGTAGCCCTGGCCCAAGGGAGCACTTTTTCCTTCAAGTATTGGCAGTACATCTCAGAGTTGAGCCTCTCACGGTCCTCCAAAAAGATGAGATCACATTTCTGACAATTGGACGCAACAACAGTCAGGACCTGGAGGTTGGCAAAGTGCCGTTCCTTACCCACATGCACCATGTCATTATCCCTGGCTCCGAGAGACTCCGCCAGATAAAATCCGGTGTCGTTGGCCAACATCTCGCCTTGGCTGATGGGCGTCTTATCACTGAACAAAGCGACAATATCGGCTGACTTTTTCTTAAGCTTGTTCAGAAGAATCTTCGACCTTGCAAGGCGTTTTTCCTTGTCTACAGGCTTGAGGGATTGACGAGGGGTTCACTTGTAGACCTTAAGGCCAAGATCTTTCTTAACTAGCCGGTCCATGGTCCTTCTGCTGACGTTGAACTTCCTGGAAGGCTGCTGAAGGTACCTTGCCTCTCTTGTCCTCGACAGACTTTTTCACAGCAGCAACCATTTCGTCCGACCTTCGAAGCCTTGACTTAGATCTTGTGGTCGCCTCAGGAGTCCCTTTGGCTACCACGCTATAAGCGGTGGTGTGGCTGCAGTTCAGAACCCTGGCAATTTCAGAGGGAGTTTTTCCCCGCACAGAAAGTTCCAAAATTGCGACTCGACGTCTCTCCATATTAGATATTGCTGGAGTTTTGTTTATAACTAGTCAAGAACCTTTGCCTCGAAGTATAAACCGGTTTCGACTCAATAAAATCACGAATATATGCATGGCGTAAAATTTAAAGGAGTGTTCAGTTTTAGACGCGCACACCTGTATTATAGGGGCCCAAAAAAGCTTAGTAGCAGACCTGGATCCATAATCAGCCCCACCCATTCCCTTTTTTTATTTACATCGTCCGATGTCTAAAATCACTTTCCAGATCTATAAGAAGCCCTTAGCTATTTGGAACTCAGAAATGACTATATCACCCTAAAAACATTGGACAAGGCCTCAGTTGCACAAAAATAAACTCAGAAAATTGACTTATTGATTAAAGCTAATTAAGAAATTAAAATACGAGTATATATTTTACTTTCTTTATATATTATACAAAAGCACAAGAACCGATATGCAATATAGTGCAGTCTTTGTTCACGTTTCATTTAGACTTTGTCGGTTCCAGTTCGATCAATTCAAAAACCGATACATCTAGAACCGCTAGACTGATAAGGGAACAACCTTGTTGATTACAGGTTGCAACAAAAATGATATTAAGAATTTAAATTAATTTTGGTGAGTACAATACAATAATTGAACATTCCATGGATATTCCAATTACAGTGTGTGGCGTAATATTTACCTTGTTTATAATGCATGGCAATTAGGCCGTAGAAGTAATTGTAGGGTGCGCGTGGTTTCATGATAGGGGTGAGATTCCAAAGTGTTTTTTTAATACAGTCAATTGTTATAATGCGTTTGAATAGTGAGAAACGTGCGTTTGCCGTCGAAAATAAATATTAACAAAAAATGGATTAATATAATGTTTTATAAAATTTAACTTAATGCAATTTATGAAACTCGGTTAATTACTTTAATTTCTTATATACAAAACCTATATTTTTATATTTATACATTTTGATAATTTGAAGTTTGAAAAAAAATTATGAACTCAAATAACTCTACAAATAATGGAACTGGATCGATTTTTTGTCATCCAAGGATTATAAATTGGTATAATTGGCTTAAATCCAGTAATTGAAACTGGATTTATTCAGGGAACCCCCACATTCTTATCACCTTTCCAAAATCGTCAATAACTATTTATTTAATCAAGTAATCTTCCAGAACGTTAAAAAGATATGTTATTAATTAAATTTGTCATCTTTTTGTAGCAAATAACTATTTCTCTAAAACCTCTAAATGAACAATTATTTGAAGAGAGATAAAAAAAATTAAAAAATCAGCGGGTATTAAAATACTTAAGTTCACGTTTATTTAGGGTATGTACATTGGACAATGGGGGATTTGATATGATTTTCAAAACTGTGTAAAACAAAACTTTAAATGTGTACTATTATTATGCAAAAAAAAAATGAACCTTTTTTTGATTAATAAAACTTGTTTTAATTCTTTTTGGAAAAAGTAAGTTATCTTTAGGTGTGACAACTATATCAATATCGTATTTTTTTATTATTTTAATTAATATTATCAATTGATAATTAGTATGTGCTCCTTTATAATATTGAAATGCCTGCATTTTTATTTTTCTATTAAACTTATATAGACATTATTTTTTAATAGATTAAAATAAAATGATAGCATCAATTAATAGTGGGTTATTAAAATGACTGAGACGTAAAAATTGTAAAATCGGATTATATAACATAAAATCTGTCATAAATCGTAATTTATTCACAACATATACCTATATACTATTCATTTATTCATGTAAGATATGTACATAAATTGTTCATTTAAAAATACCTCAGTTTTGATATAATATGTATAAATCTATCATGTAAAACCGAATCTTAGTTTCTCCATCACAGACAAATCTCAAAAACTTAAGAATGTATTTTGTACTTTGCTGTCAGCTGGCGATTTATCTGCGTATTCCCCTAATCAGCGCTCCAAATGTTAATTAATCGAATTTGAATAGACTCTGGTTAAGTTGTGAGTAATTCCCTATAATTATTGAATACTCAGTCCATAGTCGGTACTAATTGTATAATTACAAACTGATTGTAATCTATATTAAGAGAAGCTAAGTTTGTCTATATTTATGAATGTATTATGGTTGAAGGGAAATTTATCTTACACATATTTTTGATCTAGGAAATAAGAATGTATTCCTTTTAATAAAATATCACATGGGCTTTGTATACAACATCCAACGTGTACAGAGGGGAACTGTAAATCAAGCTTTCTTATGTATATCATCTTCATATACATATTTTTGATCTAAGAAATAACAATGTAGTTATATTAATGAACCTCCCTTGTACGTAGCATCAAACGTGTGTAGCTAAGGCTCAACCAGGTAGCACTCTAAAGTAATAATTTCATTTTTTTTCAAGTTGTTATTATTTTTCCCTCATAGATGAGAACAGAACATCTATAATCTCTGTATTCAGCCACTGTGTGTGAGTGTGCTCATGAGTCATGACAAACGGTGAGTAACACTGAGGATTTTTGGGGAGTTATCTTCTATGTATATTAATGAAACAAAAGTTATATGTTCGTCAAGCCTAATAACTCCGGGCAATGCAGGGCACCACTGCTATTATACAATAAACCTAACAACGACACGTCTGTTCATCTGTACGTGACACTATTTATCTCTGGTCAAACTTCAAATTGGCAACTTCCAGAGGGATTAAATTTTGTATTGAGGACTATATATTAGTCTAAAGATTGTTAACGAGATATTTCTTAAATATTAATTTGAATATATAGTAGCATAAAATATTAGTTTAAATATTTCAATCAGCTAAAGCCAGCCAAGAGGGCAAGAATAGCAGTATGACTTTAAGTATTCATTACCATGTCTTTGCATGAAATACATTTCATTCATAGCTTCATCCAATGGGCATTCTGCTAACTATTAAAACTAATGAGGTTTAGTTATTATCATTATCAGCTTTTTTCTGAGTAGTGAGTGTCATCATTATGATAGTGTCAATGTTTACTCTCCTACTTTTTGTACTAAAGTGCTTTATGACGTAAAATTCATGTAAAATAATTCTTGTGTTTACTTAATGATGGAGTGGGTAACAATATTTACTTTAATATATTTATGAATAGTAGTTGTTGTCTAAGGACATTGTAAACTACGATCATTGGTTACGTCAAAACTTGCAACCAACTCCAGGAATATGGTCTAGACCCTGTTCTCGACTGTAGCCTGCGCTAGACACAAAGGTATTCTATTTTATAAACAGAATATAAAAAAGGATTGACCTTTTTTAATCCTTTTTTAAAGAATAAAGAAATATTCTTTCTTTTTTTTTAAGTATTATTATAAAATAAGACATTATTTTCTATTAAAAAACGTCATTTTATAAATATTACTAAAAATCTTATTGAAAAAGCTGCCCGTTTTTTTGTTTTTTTTTCAATCAAATTTTAAAAAAAGTAAAGAATAAAAAGAGTTCAGAACATAAATTTTTCCTCGGGCCTCGCTCACGCTAAAACCAGCCTTATTCTCAGGTTTCATACAATTAACGAAATAATTATGCATTTTCAATCATATCAAAATATCTGATATAAAATCATAATAACTTTTGATTTATTATAACCAGTCTATGCTGGACTCAAGGAAAACCTTATAGTCTGAGTGTCTACCACAGAAGATTTCATCCCATAAGGTACAGAAGGTTTGACCTCCAGAAATTACTTATCTAACTTAAAACATTATTAAATAGTAACTTACCTTTTGCACTATTTTCCTGGAATAGGTTTGCCACTGTGTAAATAACATCTAATGATTTGGGAAAGAATCGCTCTCAAACCACACCAACTGGTAGCAAACATTTACATTCTTCCCTCCATACACTTGGAGAGATAATTCTCCATAGGTCGACCTAGTTGCAGTAAGCCACCGTCTTACAACTAAATGAGTGCGACGTATCTTTTGACTAGGGATCTTGAACATGGTGATAAAGAACTGCCATCCAACTTTTGTACACATGGGATTCCTTCCTTAGCTTTCTTTGGTTTGTATTTATCCAAAAACAACTGGAACCGCACTTGCTTTACAGATGACTTCTTGGTTTACATCTCACACACAAACTTTTCAACAGCGGCAATAGTGGATGTATTGATTTCAGATGCAAGTGCAAGCTGGCTAAAAGCTGACTGTGCTTCTTTGTTTTTCTGGAGGAGCTTTAGTGGTCTTATTTGCCCTTTTTTTTGGACGATATATAGTCATAACCCGTGAAGGCATGATTTTCACATAAACTATAAACCATTTCAATTCGTTCTTTTGAACGACTCTTTTTAGTGAACGTACTGAACCGATACAGAACCGACAATGATTCGCTCGTTTATACCGTAAGTTTCCCATTTATAGAATATATCACTAACCTCAATCAAATATTTCTATCCACTTAGACTTTTTTATTAAGTTATAATCAATATATTCAAGTGATTAAGCATATATTTGTGTATTGCGCAGTAGTTCATTACCTTGCTATGTTGAATGCACTCTAATTTGCAGACACGAACAATTCCAATGTCACCTATCTACCAACTGAACTGTTTTTACTTTAGAACTAATACACTAAAAGAACTGAATCATCAAAAGAACTTAATCCTTTACAGATTATTCGTATTTTGTACATTCAGGTAGCCGTTCACTTAAGTCTACTCTAACTATTGAATGAAAAAAAATCTTCCACAGCCGCTTCCCTGGACATCATAAATCCCATATTATATCCAAAAATACATCCCGGGCGACCAGTTGTGTAGGTTTTCTTAACTAAAAATCATTTACTAACTAAAATAAACGCTGATTTAAATATTGGATTAACTAGAGGACAAGTTAAAGATGTTATATATTTATTTATGCAATATGGAAGTTCTAGCATTTAAGGAAAGTTGAACTGAGCCTAACTAAAGTCAGCTTGTATTCCTTAATACCAATTTGGATTAAATGCAGTTTGATATAAATGAATAATGTAGTGTAGTAATCAATGATGCACCATATTTTTAAATGTATATTTTGTATATATTAAATAAATTTATATCTAATACTTACAAATTTAATCTTTAAGAATTGGCTATATATTGATTAAATACAGGTTTTTTAAATATAATTTTGAATCATTCTTTTTTTCTGGATATTGAGAGTTGAATAAAAAAATTAAGTGGAATCAATCAATGATTCTGAATCACAGCTCAAGTTTTATATTTTATAAAACTGTTTATATTGAGCAATTTACTTACAAAGATTTAATACAGCTTCTTTTAATATGTAGAAGTGAAGGTTGAATATATCACAATTTACTGCATTATAAAATAGAAAGGGGTTTCTGACAGCCCATCCATATATATTATGCACCAACACAAATACTTACTTGATTCGATTTGGAGGTCAGTACAGGGTTTGTGATCGTTCATATATCCGAACTAGTTATTTGTGCAACAATTCGTTTTTTCTTCAAAATGGAAATTGAGGATTGTATTCTTTTGTACAGCTTGCGGAAGGAACTTTAATGAAACTTTTAAAATTCAGTATTATAACTTTAAAATTAAAATATCTCAATCCCTTTCTAATAGTAAATTCAATTTGACTAATTTCATTTTCAAGAATATGTCAAAGAAACGGTTTTTGAAGACTGAAACTTTTCAAACATCTTTTTTTCATCTATACACAACAGATCATCCAAAATATGAGATACCCTAGTAAACACGTTAAAATAACATAGTTTATATAAATTCTTTACCTTTATGTATATTTTTATCATTTATATTTACAAAAACAAGAATTAGTATAATCTATCTCGATTTGCTATTTCAGAAGGACGTTCCTTATAATTTCATAATTAACGATGTCCAATGTCCATCCTAGGCATGTACTTTCTGAGTTTGAATTTGACTGTGAAATAAAAATTATAATTATTGTTATATTAGTAAATGATATTTCAACCTTAAACCTCAAAATGTGAAGGTCTCCTTATCATATTCAATCTTCAACTCAACAGATTAAACGGCTTCTTGTATTTATCAACCACTAAAATCATGTTTTATTTCATAAGGGTGTTGAAACAATGTTTTTACTTCCATTCGTTATGATCCAAAGTTCTCCCAATAATATGATTATCAAGATGGTTAGTTGCTAAAAAAAGAACAAAGTTGTTTCCCCAAGGCACAGTTAGGGAAGCACAAGTTAAGGGTCGAAGTGAGCACAACACAATCTATGATTGAGATAAGTTAATAAAATATTTAGATTTATTTAATGTTATATATCATATTCAGAAATTTATGCAGACTTTCATGGACGAGGTACACATCTTGATCTATTTATATAGCTCTAGTACAATCCTCTCCATGGCATCTTAAAGAAATTTACTGCATATGAATGTCAATTATTCTTAGCAACGGACCATAGTAGTAGTATTCCGTGTCTCCTTCAAAATGCTTTGAAAGCTACGCATTGAAGTTTGAACAGTTGTGATTGGATGTGAAGGAGGTGAAATATATATTCTAAAAACCTATTACAAGACCTAGCATGAACCTACGAATGATGATGATTGTTGTAACTTGTAGGATTCAATCTAGAGCTGAGTTTGAAGCAGGGAAAAGTAACTTATCCTGGAGAAGGGAGTTAGGGGCCCGAGCAATTTGCTTAAAATTATTACTTATTGTTTACGTAGACTTGAATTGTGAAAAAGGAAGGGAATTGAAAAGGGGATGATGAAATTGATGATTGTCGATGGATAAAAAGGAGTAGGAGCGAGTAGTAATAGCCTATGAAGAAGAGGAAGAGCAATGACGGCATTTACTTGTATTTCTTCAGGTATAAATAATATCAACGGATTGGAATTCCATTTCTACTCACTATTAAAGATTTATCACGACTTGATTTCTAATCCATAAACACCATATTCGTATCCGTCTCCCATCCATCACTCATCTTCAGTGCCGACTACACAGTGCCAAATCCTCCCTCTACAGCCCTACAAAAACTACTAATTAGTGTAGAAACATAAACCGTATTGCGTCACTAAATATCCCTCTTCAAAGTGGGAATGAAATTGTCGATCACGGTAACATAGAGGGTATGACTTTACGTCATATTTTTGAAAATACACCTCTTCAAATATTAAATGCTACTATCTCCCTCAGTAAAATTGTAATTTCTCCCAGGAGAGAATAGGATTGTAATCTCTACTAGTAGAATTATTGATTCTCCTAGTACAAATCATAATTGTAATCTGTCCTAGGACACATTACGATCATTATTTTTACTAGGAAAATCAACGATTCTACTGGATTTCAATCTCTATTGTGATATTAACAAAAAATACTGAAAATGCATACGAATGATGATATACGTAAAAGAGAGCAATAACAATTAAAAAAGAAAGAGTTATCCTTCAATATAGGCACACGCCAGCAATATTTCGTAAATACGAGTACAATGTTATTTCTTAAATAAAAAATATGTGTGTGATAACCATCAGGGATCACTATATACAGTACACCCTGTATATACGTTCGGTTCTTTATGCAAATGCCTGCAATAGTTCATTAATACGACTCCATTGTTATTTCTTAGATCAAAAATATGTGTATGATATACATACAGTCAACCCTATGACTGGTTTTCATAAATTCAGATACTGATAGTCGATAAAGAACTGAATCAAATGCCTAAAATAACGTCTCCTTCTGTCTGGATTTCTGGAAATGGAGGCCCAGGAATTTGGAAATACTTACCGGACGATAATCAAATGGCTTGTCAGATTTGTCGAAATAAATAGTCCCCCGTCTAGAATTAAACACCACTCATTATCCTCATCCCATATCAAGAGCATGGATATTCATCTAAAAAAAATTAAGTTAATGATGAATACATCAAGTCAGACTTTAACTGGGATCTTACAAAGATGGCTATTGCATGTAATATACCCTATCCATTACGAATCACCCTACGTTCAAAAAATTTATGGAAATACGCCCATTGTAAATTGTGAAGTTGAATTGTTCCATCTATTAGTAAGTATTCATTTTTTTTTTATCTAACTATATCTATTTTATCTAAAAATATTAAGAATTATGATACACAACTCATTAAATGGCAAAAACAACTGCTTAAATGGTCACAACAACGGAGGTAGTAGCTTTGGATGGTTTGCAACTAGTTTGTCTGACACTAATTTCTTCACTTAAAGACTTGGGTAGGATCATTAGGTTTTTCAATATTACATAGTCAATAAATATTACTTTTTTGTCACTTAAGGATTAGCTATGGCTCATAAGCTCCAAGAAATGGTGTTCAGAAAACTCATAAAAGGCAAAAACAACTGTTTAAATGGTCACAACAACGGGCTTAGTTGCATTGGGTGTAATAATTATAATTAGCAATTGTCTGTATCCTTCATGATAATAGAATGTTGTTATACAAGCATAAATAACGAGGGGGGAAATCTTAATTAGTTAGAATTAAATCCATCGTAAAGATTTAGAGCAAAAGCTAATTATGAAGTATTATCGCCGGACATTAATACATAATTAGCTATTGCTCTAAATCTTTTCGATGGATTTAATTCTAACATTTTTTTTTAGTATATTTATTGTCTAATGTTATGATTTTGACATTTACTTTATTATTAGTAATTATTTAGGTATCATCGGTAGAGATATATCTATCCTGTGCACAATTGTATAAATCAACTTCCACATGAAAAAAAAGGGGTAGTGATATTTTTTTATTAAACTCAACGTCTGGATTGTGTTTTGCAACCATATTTAACTGAATTCCGATGTCAAAACAAGAAATATTATTTGGATCAATCTATTATTTCAATATTCTGTATATATAATTTATTGTTATTAGTAATATGATTCCAATTGTTTAATTTTGTATATTTAACATAAATGGATGATGGTTTATTTTTTAGTATGTAGATTATATTTAATTTTAGGCTTCTTTTTTAAACTTGGAACTTCAATATTTTGAAATACTCCACTTTGTCGTTTCATTAGTTATTATTCTGAGAATATGGTTCATAATGAATTACAATTTCCTGAAGTGTGACTTTTTCAAATCTACTGTAACGGATAAAAAACGTCTATGTCAATTATACGTAGTATATCTTCATTAAACATTTTGCTAATAAATACATTCGTTATACGCTCAAAAATCATAAATAAGCAGGCAGCTGATAGTCACATCAGTATTTTATACAATGATAGCATAAGTCTTTCATTGCTCCCACCCCCCCCTTCTCCTTGTACGCATTTTTCTCTACGGGATTATCCGTAAAGCCCTTGTCATCTTCAATTATACAAAGAATCGTCGATTTTTGAGCACGGCCTAACATGGTTAACACAAAAATAACCTAAGTATTTTGTTGTCAGCTGCCAATTCCTTTGTCTCGCTTGATACGTCATGGCTTTTTTATAAATAATAAAAATGTCATAAATTAACGAGGTAATAACTTATTACTAATGCTCCGTGACAGGAATATATTTTCTTATTGATCCCTTGTCGTGTATAAATATTGGCCATCTTATTATTTCTATGAGCACATGTTGGCTATCATATAGAATACAAATTTATAGCTACGCTGTTAATGGAATATTACTAAGCAATATTATAATTCAGCATCGAATAAAATAGGATTGTAATATTATGAAATACTAGGATCTACCCGTATTATAGATTTTGTCAATACATATTAAGACAAACTTGATAGTTCTCTTAATAATTCCCTTTTTTAGTTCGTATAACTTGCTAATCTGTGTGGCATACATACACACACGTACTATAATATTATATTATAGTAGATAGGATATACCCGTTTTAAATATTTTATGCTTAGACAAACTTGCTTATCGGCGTGACATCCATACAACTATAATATTATATTGTAGACTAGTAGATATATATTTATATCAATGACAATATAATATATTGTATTATTATTTGCGATTCATTTTAAAAGTTGTGGAGAAGTAATTTGGCAATGATAGTCTGGGACCATATAAGAGATAAATAACAGTTGTTATGATTGACTTATTTGGTTAACTAAAAGATTAATTTGGGCCTCTTTATCTTTTAGGGCGATAGGTTGCATCATGAAATAAAAGTTCCCACGTGTGAGGTTTCTTCTGTATCTGATTAATTAAAAAACTTTTCTAGGCTCCTAGATATTTTTTGTCCGACAGAGTAGAGTTTGTCATTCCAGTTTCATTAAATTGATTTTTAGGTGATTAACAGCTTTTTAAATATAATTTTTGATAACTCTTTCCCGGATCTTTCATCATAGTTAAGTCGACAAAAGTATTATGTGTAATAATAGAAAAATTAAAGAAAATTATTTATTTCACAAAATACATTGTAAATTACCACTTAAACATGAATCAGAAAGAAAAATATTCTTATCTTGAGAAGTATAATACGTTTATATCGTTAGCATTATGGGCATATTAAAAAAAAGAAACTGAAAATCAACATAGTGACCGATACGATTGAAGAAAGTTTTGGAAGAGAGCAACTAGCTGTACTTAGATCAACTACAAGCAGCTGTAGGGAGGAGAGAAGGAAATAAAAAAGGACATTAGGCAAGAATTACATCGATGGATATCCTCAATTTTACTATGAATTCACTAAGGACTTACAATTATAACTCCCCAACAAATGCTCAGGGTTACTCTTTTATGTGCAAACACAAATCTTTAATCTGCTATTTAAATTAACCAATGACATGGTTTCCGTTGCATATCGTAGAAAAGAAAGTTCACTTCTCAGGAATGAAATAATGATGATACCAGCGGGCTGCCAACTCAAAAAAATAAATAGTGAGCTAATAAATTCTTATTATTAGCATCACTATTCATAATACTAAACATACAATTTTATTATTAAACCCTCCTCCCTCCCCCAATCTATGCTTAAATTATTTTCCTACATCATGGGGTTGCCTCACTAACACAAAACTACTCACTATATGTAGTCTTCAGCTGTCGATACTTCTGCTTCTTTTCTCCTAATCAGTGTTATGAAAGTTGATTGGTTGAATTAGAATTAGCTTTTTTTAAGTTTTTAACAATTTCTAACAATTATTGAATAATAATTCCATAGTTGGGAGTAATTGTCTAGTTAACAAGCAATTTTGGGTCTCTATTATATTTCTTTTCTTAGGAGAGGTTTTTATCTTTGAAAAATAATTGTCACTTGGCGAACGTGTGAAAAGGGGTGCCGTCCTGAGTCCACACGTAGTTACCCTCCGTATAATTGGTCTTCAGCCATGGCAAGATGGTGTACCTATGCACATTATAGTAGGCTCCTGATCGATTTTCTGTCTAGCCTTGAATAAGAATAGAGGCATCTTCTTTCCATCGGAGGCCACAACACCGAGAACCATTGTTTGGAGAAGATATTTGGTTTGGTAAACCCCTTGGACCTCTTCTTATGATTCTGCAATCCAGTGGTCGTTTTGGTGGTTATGAAATTGATTAACTGTGAAAATCTTCTTGTCCGAGAAAATTTTCACAAATTGAGCCATTTGCATTGTTCCATGTGAGGATTTTATTGCATTTCTCGAGCACTGACTTTCATGCCCTCTGTCATAAGGTGGCATGGGTCCTTGTGAAAGAAACTAATCCCAAGTTGTGCTTTATAGCCCTCCTGATGGAGAAACACATAAGTCATTAGCGAGGCGATTCATCCACTTAGTGGGATCCTCCTTTATATTAATCTCCAAACTTAACAAGAACTTTGTATCCCTCTTTAAATTATGCCCTCTACTTATTGACATACTGGAAAGGTCTTCTCCATTTTTTTCATCTTGGCCAATTTAAAAACAAGGCTCCTAGAAGACTTAAAAATTTCCGTGGTGGGGGAGGGGATACATAAAATATGATGGGGTATGCCCCCGTATCCCTGTAATGGCACCAATACTTTATTCATTCAAAATACTGTATTTCACTTTATCTAAATAGTCAAAGTATAGCAGAAAAAGTACTTGCAAGATGTCTCTTGTGAGGTATCACAGATGACATCATTTCATCATATTTCTTCGTGAACAAGAATTTTTTTATTCCATTTCCTGAATTCTTCTTGTCAATTACGGGATAATGCGTATTTAGCCTTTTAGTAATTCTTTATATCTAAGGGTGATAATTTTGGCAAGAATAGAAAAGCGTGCGAGGAGAAAAGAATAAATGTGCATGGCATCATTGATTAAATATTATACATCTTCATCTATCAAGAACGTTATAATTCCCCCCTATATTATTCAATATTAATATAATATTAGATGCTGATAGTCGATAGAGAACTGAATAAAATGCCTAAAATAACGTCGCGTTCTGTTTGGATTTATGAAAATGGAGGCCCAGGAATTTGGAAAATACTTACCAGATGAGAAACAGATGACTTGTCGCATTTGTCGATATAAATGTGCCTTTAGTCCCCTGTCTATAATTCCATGCCACTCATCATCCTCATCTCATATCAAGAGCATGGATATTCATCTAAAAAATCAAGTTAGCGATGAATACATCAAGTCAGGCTTTAACTTTGATCTCACAAAGATGCTTATTACATGTAATATACCCTTATCTATTGCTAATCATCCTACGTTCAAAAAATTTATGGAGAAATACAAGGGTAAACACGTCCATTCCCGAGGAACCATCATTAAATTAATGGATGATGTTGGTAATGATGGCATTTATAGAAATACCCCCATTGTAAATTGTGAAGTCGAGATAATTTTCAGCATGTCTTGAGTCATCTACACCAAATTACGATCAAGTTATCAGTAAAAATTATAAAATATTTACTAATTTCGAAATGGAACTCTGAATTTTGTAACATCTAACAGTAAGTATTCAATTTTTTGTAAATCTAACCATAAATATGATTCTATTTTAGCTAAACATATCAAGAATTATGATACACAACTCATTAAATGGCAAAAACAACTGATTAAATGGTCACAACAACGGGAGTAGTAGCTTTGGATGGTTCGCAACTAGTTTGTCTGACACTAGTTTCTTCACTTAAGGCTTAGCTATGGTTCATAAGCTCCAAGAAATGGTGTTCAGAAAACTCATAAAAGGCAAAAACAACTGCTTAAATGGTCACAACAGTGGGGGTAGTAGCTTTGGATGGTTCGTAACTAGTTTGTCTGACACTAGTTTCTTCACTTAAAGACTTGGGTATGATCATTAGGTTTTTCAATATTACATAGTCAATAAATATTACTTTTTTGTCACTTAAGGATTAGCTATGGTTCATAAGCTCCAAGAAATGGTGTTCAGAAAACTCATAAAAGGCAAAAACAACTGCTTAAATGGTCACAACAACGGGGTAGTGGTATTGGGCGTAGCATTATAATTAGCAATTGTGTGTATCCTTCATGATAATAGTATGTTGTTATATCAAGCATAAATAATCGGGGGGAAATCTTTTTTTGATGCTCTTAATAAGGAGTAATATCGCCGGACATTACTACATAATTAGCTTTTGCTCTAAATCTTTACGATGTCATGTTAGAAAACTACATTAAGTCAAGAATGGTTGCCTGAATTGTCTTATCAGTTATAAAGGAGTCTTATTTTTATATCTAAGATAAGTAATTAAGGTTTAAAATTTGACTGCATGGATTAACTTTTCTTTTTTTTAGATAAACATGAAATAAATGAAAGTGGGATTCTAAAAGCTGTTCGTACTAAGATTGGAAGAAGATATGGATTTAAATCTAACATTATTTTATGATTTTGACATTTACTTTATTATTAATAATTATTAAGATCTCATCGGTAGAGATATATCTATCCTGTGCACAATTGTATATGCAACTTGCACATGAGGAAAAAAGGGTGATGATATTTTTGATTAAACTCCACGTCTGGTTTGTGTTTTGCAACCTAAAGTTATGACATATTGAACTGAACTCCGATGTTAGAACAAGAAAATATTATTTGGATCAATCTATTATTTCAATATTCTGTATTTATAATTTATTGTTATTATTAGTTATATGATTATAATTTTTTAATTTTGTATATTTATCTTAAATGTATGATGGTTTATTTTTTAGTATGTAGATTATATTTAATTTAAGCCTTCTATTTTAAACTTGGAACTTCAAATATATTTTGAAATACTCTTACTTTGTCGCTTTATTAGTTATTATTCTGAGAATAGGGTTCATAATGAATTACAGTTTCATTGAATGTGACGTTTTCAAATCTACTGTAACGGATAAAAAACGCCTAAGTCAATTATACGTAGTATATCTTTATTAAACATTTCGCTAATAAATACTTTTGTTATACCCTCAAAAATCATAATAAAGCAGGCAACTGATAAATACTGATGTGATTATCAGTGATAACAAGTAATTAAAATAGCGACTGGTGCTCACACCAGTGGGGTCAACATGTAAACAAGTATAATCAAGAAGACAAACAAGGGATAGTTAATTTAATTTGGATTAATGGATTATATACATGGATCAAAAGTGTGACATTATGCCTGAATGCAGAGTATTAGTCCACTCAAGAAATCCTGAGTACACTCCCGCTCAATTAAAATGAGCGGCGTTCATTTTTTCGCTCGTATATGAGTATTTGAATTTAACAACTCATTAAAATTGCAACTAATTCCCTGAAATTTATACACCTACATTATTTATTCCACAAAATGAAGAGAAATAAGGTTCAAGAATAAATAAAACTTAAAGCTCTAAAATTATATTTAAAATAAAAAAAATCTATAAAATGAAAATCCAATGTTTTAACTATTAAATACTTGATTAATTCAGAATAGCTTTTTTTAAATTTTCATCTAGTAAACTATGGTATCTATCCTTAAAATATTGACTACCTTTACAAAATACTCTATCAACGTTAGTGGAGGACAGCAGTGTATAAATCAGATGGTTTCATTTGTGCTTGATTAGATCTAACGGCAATTCTGTCAAATATCTTTGAATATCAATTATTAAATTGATAGAATTCACATTACTATATGCGAATAAGATTATATTAAGTGCTAATGGGTAGTGGTTCCCAAACAGAGTATCTTGAGGTTAGTTCAAGGGTACCATGCGATTTGTGACAACCATACATCATTTGCAATAGCTTATCATAATCCAAATAATTGTTTTAATTAAAATAGGTGTGTTAAGAAATGTTTATTTGTCTCTTGGTGGGCCTTTGGCAAGTTTAACCTAGGGACATGTTATTTCGAGGTTTTGTGAACTATCATTCCAATTTTGCCTGTTAATTAGTTTTTGCTTGAACACAGGGCTTAAAGTTTTTGAACTTATGCGCTTGAATTATATTTTGAGATCTTATATCAATTTACTGGGTAAAATATAAGGACATCATATTTCAGTTAGGACAATTAATTTAGAAATAAGTAAGAATTATCTTCTAGCGTAATCTCCACACTCGAAGGAGCTGGCAGTGTCTCTGAGGGAACTCAAGGTTAATATTTATTTTAACATTGAGGGAACTGATGTTTGAGTCTTCTTCGAGTGGCCAGCTACATGAGAGGCAAACTCATCAACCGAAAACAGTAGAGAGCCACAGATATAGCATGGAAAAAAGATTATAGGTCTTCTTGAGACATAACTTTAACTGTCTTTTCTTTTAATCCTTAAAATTATTCTTCATCTCTCAAATTTTTCGATTTTATCTCATAAGAAGCAGAAAACGGAAAAAGTAATACAAATTTATATAAATGAGCAAAAATTTGAACGATTTATTCACTCTTCTTAAATATATATGTTAATTACTTATTACAATTAGTATAATTATCCACTTAATTATATTTAATTTCGAAACATTTTAACGCAACCCTACGGTGCTTTTTTATTAAATATTATAAAAATTAATTAAAAGTTAAACTCAAAAATCCACTAAAATCGAACTTATTTTTGACAGCAAATCTTCCGAAGTTGTAATACACGATTTATTCCTTAGTTTTAGTTATAATATTAAGTAATTGAAAAAAATATTAGCTTAGATCCTTCATTTTACTGGATTTTTTTATTACACATTTTGTACGAACTGCATTCAAGATAAGTTAATAAATAGTTTTCTTTTGAATGCTGGAATAGTTTTTTTCATAAATTGGTATTACCTTAAATCTTCATTTATATAGTTATTTCCTTTCAAAAAATGGCTCCTATTCGAAAGACCAAACCTACTACGATTGAATATCTAAATTGTTAGTTTAGTGTTCTATGGCTTAAATAATAATAAATGTGGGGTTTAGCCGATGGGCGAAAAGGCTGTTGCATAGTGAAAAAATTTCCTTTGCGATATTTAAAAAAAAACTATTATGAAGCAAATTTAAAGTAAATCCTCTGGAAGTAAAAAAAAAACATCGTTTTTTTACAATAATTACCCTTGTTGACAAAAGATATTTGTTCCCTTCCCTATGTACCACTCTGCCCCAATACATCAGGGACACCATACAAAAAACCTAGATAAATCGTTTAAAGAATTGTGAATTTGTCGGGGTAGAAATACTGGGACTGTCGAAGTTGAGCAAACCTACTAATCTTAAGATCATACATAAACAATCTTCTGAGATTGGTTTGGAAGCTAGTGTAGATATTTATCACATACACCTTGTAGGTTAGAATACAAAATTTATATTCTTTTTGACACGAATAAGATCACTTACGTCAATGTGAGAAAATTTAATTAAATTTCAGTTAATACAAACTTTCATTAATGATATACAAAAAAATATTGCATAAGTTAACATAGTTCCATATATTGTTTTGCAGAGAAAGTAACGAACTAGTCTTTTTGTTTTATTTATTTATTTAATATTAAAACTATGTTCAAAAATATATAACATTGACGAATTTAAGCGTAGTAGTTCAAAACTTGTTTCTTTTTAGCTTGAACCTCCATAATGGCGTCCATAAAATCTTCGTGGGTCACAATAGTAGCCTCACGTCTCAAAGCAATCATACCAGCTTCAACACAAACTGCTTTACATTGCGCACCGTTAAAGTCGTCAGTAGACCTAGATTATACAAAAATACATTAGGAATTAAGAAATATATATTTTTTAAAGTAAGTAATAACATAAATATGGACCGTCTACAGAAAAGCAAACTAGAATGATTTTCTCAATTATTCGATGAATTATTGTCGATTTCTAACTATAAATTATTCCGATGAAACTTTTGGAGGCGCCACAAATAGTACTTAAAGTATCGAAAATTCATAATCACAATGATAGTATTAGAAATTGATAAATTTAACTTGAATGGACATCTCGGAATTAAGTATCATGAATCAAATATAGCTTCTAAACTATCGTTAATTTTCTTTTAAATCTTAATTTAATACAGAAATTTGAATACAAAACCTATAATTGACTGAAATGTGTGAAGGAAATATTGAGCTGGTTGACTATATGATATAATAAATAAATTGGGCTCTTCTAGATTTTTTTCCAAGGTTGTTTTTTTGTCACACACCACAAAAATTAAAGCCTTAAAAATATCAAATACAGTACACAATACTTCCGACCATGAAAATACAATAAGGCAATATATATATTTCGATCTTATGAAACAAAATTAACCTTCATAAGAAATAATTAAAATTTAAGTTATAACATACCTGGCTAACTCATCAAAGTTCACTTCTCCACTGATATTCATTTTTCTAGAATGAATTTGCATAATTCGAGCCCTTGCTTCTTCTGTAGGAGCAGGAAATTCTATTTTTCGATCAAGACGCCCTGAACGTAAGAGGGCAGGATCTAAAATGTCTACACGATTAGTAGCAGCAATGACCTTAATATCATCGGATGAGCTGAAACCGTCAAGTTGATTTAGGAGTTCCAACATGGTTCTTTGAACTTCTCGATCACCCGCCTTTTCAGAATCGAATCTGCACAAAAATATAACAAAGTATTAATACTGATCTCATAGACATTAGAAGGAGTGATGATTGTGAGCTACCTTTTAGTACCGATGGCATCCAACTCATCAATAAATATAATGGCAGGTGACTTTTCCTTAGCTAAAGCAAAAGCATCACGTACTAATTTAGCTCCATCACCAATGAACATTTGGACTAACTGAGGACCAGCGAGCTTCAAGAAGGTAGAATTTGTTTGTGCAGCACATGCACGAGCTAATAAAGTCTTTCCAGTTCCAGGTGGGCCGTAGAGAAGAGCACCCTTTGGAGGTTTAATACCAATATTTTGGAATTTTTCTTTGTGTGTCATGGGAAGAACAACAGCTTCAACCAACTCATGGATTTGCTTGTCCAAACCTCCGATGTCCGTGTATTGTTCTGTGGGACGAGCGTCCACTTCCATGGCTTTCACCCGAGAGTCATATTCCGCAGGGAGCTCCTCCAGGACAAGGTACGAGTCCTTGTTCACACCCACAAGATCTCCTGGTTTCAGCTTTTCAGGTTCCACGAGTCCAATAACGGGCAAAAAGTAAGTTTGTCGAGTCGAGGTTTTGATCACAGCGCATTTTCCCTTTCTCTGAGAGTCCAAATCCACGTTTGCGCCGTCTTCTTCCACTCCCAGCTCATCCGGATCCACGTCCAAGAGCTCAATCACGTTGGAAACCAGATAAGGAAGTGTTTTGTTCACCTTGATCTTCTCCGTGTTCTCCTTGATTTTGTCCCTTTGTGACTGAAGCTCATGCTGAATCCGGAGAAGTTCACTCCGCATGATCTTCACTTCATTGTCCAAGAGGCGAGTCCGGGAAGTTATATCATCCACACTCATACGCAGCACTTCTTCTGCCAAGCACTCTTCCTCGCCATCTTGCATCTCAGCCTCTAAAGTGTTCGTCATCTTCACCGGCTTCCTTGGACTTACGACTTCGGCTTTCAATACAACTTCAAATAATCAATCTATTTCAAACTTCAAGATGACTTTGCGATATTTACTTCTTCTCTTCTTCTTTCTTTCTTTCCTATCTCAGCTTCTCTTTCTAGCCATTCTCCCCCTCTCTTTCTCTGTGTCTTTGTATTTTTCTTTCTCTCTCCTACACCGAGTTCGAACTTCACCCCTATCCATTTCGATCATCAACTAGCTATTTCCATGATTTCGTTAGTAAAATATTAATTAAAATTTGAATAGTACATTTTCTAACCTCTATCCAGTTATATAATAATTACTTTATAAATTTGGAAGGATTAATAAAGCAATATTAAGCATTTATTATTCCCATTAATTTATGTTGCTCCCATTTTGAAAGATTAAAATGTTTAGTGATTTCTCGCTAGTTGAAAACATATCATCCAAATGAAAAATACAAGCATATTTAATTTATATTACTCAATTTCTGTATTTATTGACTAAGGTGCCATGAACAGCTCTTAGTGATCACTAAATGTATTAAATACTATGGTATTACTATTATTGACTAACAACAACTATAATTAATTAATATTTGGAAAAGAATGAAACCCACAAACATAAAGTTTAAGTTTCCTTCTTAAATGATGTACATCTAAATTCAAACAACATAACAATATCCACATCCTACAATAAAAGCTTTGACAATTGATGAATTATAATTCAATGAAAAATAAAATTATTACATTTTATGAGTTTGTTTATATATTAAAAAAGCCATATTAAAAAATGTATCCTCTTCAATGCATTTACTTTTTATGTATTTAATATAATAATTATTATTTATTATAAGTAATTTCAGTGCATTTTTACTAAAGTATATAATTTTTTTGTCCTGATAATTTTCTGTGATCAGACTTTGAATATCACATTGATTAGAATTAAATCTATATTAATTTAATTACAATTATTTGCAAAGTTTTTAGTTCCCAATGATTAAATTATGTACTTTGACTTATGAGCAGAATTGAGGACTTGGACTCGACTTGATCACACAATCAAAGACTCGCTACTTGAATTGGACGCAAATGTTAAGACTCCCGACTCGAAAGTCATTTCAACTTTTTCACCGGGTCGAAAGTATCGTTTTATTTATGAGGACTTGAACTAGAAATATTACTATCTACTTTTAAAAATTAAAGTTAATTTTATTTTTCAATTTTTCCCAGTCATTACATACCTAATCCAAATTTTCCGACCTGACATTTCATTTTTGACTCAAATAATCCATAGTGTGACGACCTTGAGTGCAGAAGTCTGCTATTCAAATCGTAAACAAGAAAAATTTACGTGAACAATTATTTGAATATATTTTGTGATCATACCAGGAATTATTTGAATGGAACATGTAAAATGTTGCACCTAACCTCGTAGCCAGGGACGGTTGCAACAGTTATGTTAAAAATAAAGAAAATTAGAAAAAAATAATATTTTTTAAGGAATTAAAAACTAATCGTTATAATTAATTAAATAACTATTAACTTTCAATACACTATTTATATCATAATCCAATCTACCGTGTAGCTACAAAATAAGGCTCCTAACTTTTAAATTATATGTAAAAATAAGGGCATTGTCATCTAAGGACAGTAATTCCTAACCTTTTTATTAATGCAAACCTCCTAGGCATATATTTTGATCCAATGTTTGGGTCTGATTTGTATATTTTAACCTTCTTTATGACCTTTTTTTTAGAAAACACAATTTTCTTGGAATTTTTGATTTTAGAAATTACATTTCTTGATGGTTTTTTTTTAAATAAATTTCCAAATGATATTCTTTATATATTTCGCAGACCCCTAAACTATAATGAATTAAAATTTGATTTTATGTTTAAGTAGATTGTGTTATTTAACATTTATAAAACCGAACATTTGATGAACTTATGTAAAAATAGTCAAACTAGAGAAAAGAAGACGGATAGTTACCCCAATTTGTATGTTTAGCTATATCAATTACTAATTAGTTCTAGATATTAGAAGTACTCATTAACTATATAAATGGAGAGTGCACGCATTTTCAGGAAATACAAATAAGTTAACATAGGGCGACATAAACAATCATCTTTAGTATTACTACTGGCCTAAGAAAACTCTTTTGATTTCATCAGATTATGGGTAGTGATTTAATTAGTTATTCTACCAAATGACTTTATAATTGGGAATCCATGGCATGTATTTATGTAAACCGTTCGTTTACCAAGAGGAATCCACTTAGTCGTCTCCTTGCCCAGATTTCCTGTTACTTCGGAAAGAGTTCCTAGATTAGTTTTGACATGCTCTTATCATCATTTAGATGGTTATACCAAAGAAGAAAAAATAGGAAAACTCAACCTTGGGAAAACTGAGGCTAGAAGACTAATAGAGGAATTCTTCTTGGCAATCGAACGTTTCTCATGAGTCATGATTACATGAAATAGATTCCCAAATATTAAGTCGTTTTTGTAGAATAATTAATTACATTACTTTTAAAATCTGGCGTTCTTCATGTATGCACATCATGAGTCCATTTTTCGTAAGTAAAATCCTTTCAGATTTTTATTCCATCTTAATATGCAAGGTTGTGCTCGGTTCAGATTCAACGGTTCTATCGGTCCCGGTTGTTTGATTTTAACGGTTTCGGTCTCATTTTTTTGTACAGGGTCAGTTTGGTAACAGGTACATAAAACCAAGGGTGTTACTAGAAAAATTATGACCAGGGAATTACATTAGATACAAACAGTGCCGCAGCTACCTTATACGCAGAGAGCACAGTGTCCAAGCTCCAGTAGGGGTTCCGAAAGATAAGGTTGCTTTAGACACTGGTTTTAAAAGAAGCCCTAAGGGGGGTGCAGGAAGATTGATAATTGCTTGCTTTCAGTCTACACATACACATGTTTCGTATAAAGGAGGCCTCAACTAATAATGTATTATTAATGGGGTCTTGGCATGGTTAAGTTTGGAAAACCATGGAAATATTATAATTATGATATTATAGGTCCGACAAGCTGGACCTGGATCTATAATCTACCCCACCTCTTCCCTCTTTTTTTTTTTTACACAGTCTGATGACTGAAACTACTTATCCAGATCCGCTACTAAGAATTCACTTAGTTGTCTTCTTGCCTCACTTTTCCTGTTTCTTTACATATTCTATATGGGAACAAAAGTACGAGAACAGAGACCGATAAGCAATGTATTGCGGTCTCGGTTCGACCTTAGTAATATGTAATGGCTTTTTCAATAATAGTATAAACAAATTCCTCAAATGTAGAAAATTAATCATTGCACAGTTAAGACTTTTTATAACTCTCTTATGTTAATCATTCGTCACTACATGTAAAGGAGTAATTCATGAATATTCATATTCTCTCGAAGGTCTTTGGTAGATACAATATCTGAGGGTTGAACTTCTTTGACATTACCATGATTATCGGTGTTGTCTAATATTTCACAGGAGTCACACTATGGCCCATGTATCAATAAACACTTGTTGACGTTCTTGTTTGAATTGACCGGAAGTCAACGTTTATTTAACATTTAGCATTAGGATTAGAGCAAAATATACCAAGGAATAAATGTATACTATCATGCTTTATGTAATATTTAGGTATAAGTAGGTATAAAATGACTACATAATTGTACAATTATTAATACTGAAATTTAATTATAAATGAAAACTCAAATATTATGTAAATAGAAAGGAAATAGCTATATGATACAAGTGGTAATTCTGTATCCCGCGTTTTTCTTTTCCCCCCAACTTTTAAGTTTTTCCTATTTTTTTGATTAGGTAAAAAGAAAAAAGAAGGGAAAAAATTAAAGAAGTTGAAGGAATGGGCAAAATAATAATAACAGTCACAATGTACAATATGTAGTATAAAATAGTAAGACGAAGAATAAAAGAAATAATAACGGAACTAAGAGTATAAAAACGAGAGCGAGGAGGTAGTTACTAGTTAGTGTTATTGTGCTTTAAAAAAAATAAAGAAACGAAGACCACGTGGTCAATATTTATACAAAGTAGCATCGTAGCGATACTTTTTTGTCCGCTAGAAGCGTTGTGTATATGTACTTGAATATTACTACACAACTAACTATATAACGTTCATGAATTTACCATTTTAACTGAATTAGCAAGGTAAGTTCTGCAAAAGGAAGAAAAAGTTGAATGCGCCAACTAGGCAAATGACAAAAAATGGTATGGTGACGTCATGTGATGTATAATAAAAGCGACATCTTGCGTGGGAAAAAGATAACTCCTCTACGGATTGTTTATCAGCTCAAGCTAACAGGCAAGTTTTGGCACTTTTAAAAAAAAGCTAGAGAGTGGGTAAAAGAGAGCGCAGAGGAGGAAGCGAGAGTGAGTAAGTTGTCCAGCAGGAGAGGAAAAAAGAGTGTAACTAGCTAGAAAGAAAAAGTTAAGGAAAAAAGCTGTGCAGCTGTGTTTGTATTAGTATAATAGAATATGAGAATAGCTATTACCGCTAGAGTACTACTACACTCTACATTGTTGAAGTGAAAAGGGAGGCGAAGTCTAGAGACGCCATAATAATATATATTTGAGCGCGACTCGGATCTTTAATCTCTTTCTCTGATTGATAAGGACTTGAAAAAGGTAAGTAATCCACTTAGTCTAATAGTTGCTTCTTTATTTGGAGAGATTTCTTGGGAGGGCTTCTCGTTGTGACTTCTGGAGAGTGCGTGCGAGTTTGTTGGAAGTGTAGCTTGTGAGATTGGCCTTACCGGCGTCACAGTCGCCTCATTGCTTTTGTGTGAGAAAGGGTCTGATTCGTTAGTAGTATTTGGGTGATGGTGGGGGCCTTTGACCCATTGCTTGTTTGATGTTCTGAGGAAGTGCCTGGCATATCCCCAGAGACTGACGCTGTGTTTTTCTTGCAGATGCCCCGAGGCGGTGAGCTTGAAGAAGAGGAGGAGGAATATTCCGTGGAGAAGGTTCTGGATAAGCGTGTGGGCAAGAATGGAAAGGTGGAGTACCTCCTGAAGTGGAAAGGCTACGGAGACGAAGACAACACTTGGGAGCCCAAAGAGAATTTGGACTGCGAAGATCTCATTGAAACCTTCGAAAAAAACAGGAGAATGAAAAAGGAAGCGGAAAAGTCAAAGAGCGGCGGGAACAATAGCAGCAGCAGCAGCGGCGGCGGCGGCAGCAGTACCAACAACAACAACAACACAGACTCCACCAGCTCCAGTACGAACCAAGCAGAGAAGCGGAAAAGTACAAGCTCTTCCAACGAAAAAAGCAAATCCAGAAAAGCAGATGATGATCGTCCCAGGGGATTTGACCGTAATCTTGACCCTGAACGCATCATTGGAGCCACAGATTCCTCGGGAGAACTTATGTTTCTCATCAAGTGGAAAGGCTCTGATGAAGCGGATCTTGTGCCGGCTAGAGAAGCAAATGTGCGATGTCCTCAAACAGTGATCAAGTTCTATGAGGAACGCCTCACATGGCACACATCAAACCAAGAAGATGAACCTGAGGATTAGTTCAATTCAAGTAATAAAGCAACAAAAAAAATAATTAAAAAAATGAAGGAGATTGTTGGAACAGTTTGTGAACAGTGTAGTGATTCATTTCCAAGCATTTAATGTTCGTGAAACCCCTTTCTATCAACGACCTCGTATTTATATCATATATTATACTTTTACCCAAGATATTGGTAATTCTATACAACTGTTTTATCTTTTTTCTTTCTTTTTGTATATACAAATATATATAAGTATTATTTTCCCTTCCAAATGATAGAATAAAACCTTAAACAAGTAATCTCATAATTTGTACCTACTTCATTTAAAGGAGGGGTGGGGGATTTATACATCCACTATTGTACCATATCAACCAAAACCCGAATCAGATTCTTGATAAATGCATGTTAATAACAATTTCTTATTAATGGCGGTGCTTATGATGTCTCATATGATTAATTATAGAAAATGGCTCAGTATAAGGGACCTGCAAGTGAAAGCCAGAGGGCTATGCACCTCCAAAAAAAACGGGAACGACATCAGGAGGATATTGAGATCAAAAGAAAGAAGCTTTCGGACGAGCTAAAAGTTGGGAAAATGGAATCCAAATTTTCTTCTCGAATAGATCAAGTTGATAATGACTTAAAGGTATCATTGATTATACATATTAAGTAAAGCTGTATAATAAATAATTAATTATACCACATTCAATTAAAAGACTTCAACTGTTGGATTACTTACGATGGAAGAAATGAAAACTAGGCAAGAGAACGCCCTGAAGGAAAGGGAAAAAATGCTTGCCAGAAAAGATCTTGAGAGGCAAGAGGAAATTCAAAAAAATGAAAAGCATAAGCTTGAACTGAGATTGAAGAGAAAGAGTCAAATCAAAACACTCTCCTTTAATCTCGATGAGGACGAAGAGGAGGATAGTGATGAGAGCACTAATTCTGAAAAGGATGAAAAATTAAAACCCGAGGTAGATTCTCCCTGATACTAATGAATACTTATATTTTTATAATAATTTGTAAATGTATATCTAGGATGAGTCTGAATCCAAATCTAAGGATGAAGGTCCTAAGGAAATTATTGATGAGGGGGATGAAAAATCTAAAAAAAAGATTAGGGAAGGATCCTGGTGTAGATACCAGTTTTTTGCCAGATGTTGATAGAGACGAGGCTGAAAATAAGCTCAGAGAAGAGCTGCGACAAGTAGCTGCAAATTCCTCACCCCCTTCTCGGATGATTTTTTATAGTTTTCTATTTGTAGAAATGGGTGGAAAAGCAAAAAGCACTAAAAGATGAATCTATAAATATTGTTTATTCATATTGGGACGGATGGGGTCATCGAAGGAGTCTTACTATGAAAAAAGGCAAAACTATTTATCAATTTCTTCAGAAAGCATTAGAAACTCTTCGACCAGATTTCCCGGACCTCAAAGTTGTAACTGCTGATCAGCTCATGTACGTCAAAGAGGATTTAATCATACCTCAGACCAATAGTTTCTACGATTTTATCGTCACAAAAGTGAGTTGATATCATATCACTTTTGGTTCATAACTCTTCAGTCTCCCATATTATAAAATTTTCTTTTAAATACTTAAATGTAGTACTATGGGCTATCAAAAAGTATAAGTTTAATCACATTTATATAATTGATTGTATGTTTTTTTTGGGGGGAATATATGTTTTAAAAAATATTAACGGAAAAAATTGCCCAAATTATAGTTCTTAAAACTCAACGAAAAAAAATAAATATATATAACTTTTTATATTAGCTCATTCCATAGATTAAATTATAAATTCTTAGGAGCTTAAATGATTTTTTTCCTATTTAAATTAGATTACCCCCTCGATAACTAAGGGCAGCCCTGATAATAACCAAGTAATTTTAAAGGATCAAAATGAAATGATAGCATCAATTGATTGTTGTTTGCTAAAATGACTGATGATTTATAAATAGTACACAACATACATATATATATATAAAGATTATCTTTAGGTCTATATAATAGACCTGAAGATAAACTTATTTCACTTGTTTTAAAAAACTTTTTTATTTTTAGGCAAGGGGTAAATCAGGTCCATTGTTTAATTTTGATGTTCATGATGATGTTCGTCTCATGAGTGATCACCGTTTAGAAAAAGATGAATCACATGCTGGAAAAGTTGTACTTCGTTCATGGTATGAAAGAAATAAGCATATATTTCCTGCATCACGTTGGGAACCTTATGATCCATCCAAGACTTATGACAAATATACAGTTGGGGATGCATTAAAGAAAAAGCTGTGATTAATTAAATATTAATAAATAATAATATACATTATGAATGAGTGTGTATTTAATTTGAAAATAAATAATAGAATGTTAATGTAATTTTTTATTTATGATCGATAAAGTCTCCTGTCTATAAAGCAATTATGTAGAGGAGAACGGGAAAAGTTGCAAGACTTTTGGCAGAGTTGGTTTGACATGCCAAATTTAAATACAACATACTTACATATATTTAAGTCTATTTAAATATCATATCAGTCAATAGTTTGTCTATTATAAGTTATATTAGAATACGACTCGTCAAATGTTGCAACTACTCCAGAGTCAGGAACATTTAAAAAATTAAGTTAGAGTTCGAAATTAAGAAAATTATACTAAAAATTATTTTTTGATGGATAAAAAACCAAGACTTTTCTTGAAGTTGAATTATTACATTTCTATGTAATATAGTAGATTAAAATATAATAAGATTAATATTATAGGGCAGATAAATTTATGATCACGCACCTCTTCAATGTCCTGCTCTGGCTAAATAAAATGCTTGATGTGAAGTATAATTATATAACATAATGAAAACTACTAGGAAAATTGCAGGACTTGTTACAACTGAGCATTACAATAACTCAAATTTCTCAATAAGTGAGTTTTGAATTTTGACCAAATTATATTGATTTATAGCAAAATTATCAATAGTTCCAATGATAAATATAATTTACAGCAGAAACAATGAAAAATTGATTGACTTATTATAAAAATAATGCTACACAAAAAAATTACAGTTATCCTTCAAAATCAGTTTGATCAAATCCTCGAAAAACAGTAAATAAAAAATATTGATTTTTATCACAATAATCTTCATTATATATATATTATACAAATTGTGATATAAATTTTATGTATAAGCTTGTTTGATGTTTGAGAAAAAAGGTCTGTTGCAAGTGCACCGTGTTACAATTGTTTCCTGTACACTCCCCCCCCCCCACACACGTAATATATATAGACTTAGATCACAATAATCTACCGAGAATCAACAATTAATATGAAATCTGAGGCCAGGTAAGAATTATCGACAGCAATAAACGTAAGAAATAGAAGAAATGGAAAGACATAGATTCACAAAAGCAAGAAAAAGATGTGTCTGTGAGGATAAAAATATTTCTTAAGATGAGATTGCTGTTTGGCGCGGTTTTTTATTGTTATTGGAGCAGTCAGAGTTTTTTTTAGATCATGAGTTGTTCTGTCATTAATTTAAATTAGCAGTTCATGGAGTGGAAATGGAAGATGAGACCGAGATACTGATTCATCTGAAAATAGATGAGGGACGTCGTTTCTCTTCAGATTGTAAGAAGTTGGTGCTTAAAATTCGATTCATGGGATGGGAATGGGAAGAAGAATCCTCGTTTGACGGACCGCGGCCGAAATGGAGTTTAAACAATTGTTTAAATCCTTATCCTTTAAATAAGTTTATTGAAAGAGTAAAGGATAATCATTTAGTCATCGAAACAGTCCATCCTGATCACTTTCATGGTATCTCTTTCCTACCCTTGAGTTCCTTCTATTCGGCTCTTGAAGTAATAATATTTATTTTCTAATATTAGAATTACTCTTGATTAATTGTCTTTAAAATCGAAATTATTGTATTTTCAGGCTGGACATGAAAGAATTTTGTCTGACAATTATCCATACCCAATAATTAGTTTCAATGATTGGATAAAAGTAAGGGATGTTTTGTCTGAAGGAAGTGAACTTGGACAACTGAAAGTTCAATTGGTCGCTGGGTCCGAACAACAAATTAAAAATTATATTAAGTTTTATGGATATGACGAGCAAATTATTAAATCCAAAGATGAACTTTTGAATACCTCGGATAATTTCACTTCAAAAGAAGTGTCTTTAATATCAGTCGATGATAAAAATAGGACTAACAACCCAGATGATATGAGTATCGATGTAACTATTTTAGAAGGAAAAAATTTACCTTATCTTAAAGATAGGGTAAAACCTCTGCCTAACTCCTACGTTTCCTTTGAGAACAAATTCTACTCTTCCATACAGTTTGAAACATGTTCTCCAGTCTGGAACTTCTCCGTGAAAGGTGTTCCTCTTAAACATGACAAAAAATATCAAATTGTCAGGCTCTGGCACTCAAATTTAAACACATCTGATGAAGCTTTAGGGTTTGCTGCAATCGATTTATTTCCTAATGGAGATAAATTAGAAAGTATAGATGGCTGGTATAACGTTATTGACCTCTCTGGTCGGCTCAAAGCTGAAATAAAAGTTCAGATCATTCCATCTAAATGTGAAAATTTGCTACCACAGTTACATAAAAATAATGAAAGCCAGGCCTTTCAAAACACATTTTTTCTCAATCTTCAAATATTGGAAGATATTTCGAATAACTTGAAGGCGAGATTAAATTTAAAAAACGACTTGAATCAAGTTTGTTCTTTGGACTTCGAAAGTTTAAGACTAAAAGATCCACTTTCAAACGATATACCTGATCTTGGAGAGATTGACTGGGAATGCGTATTAAACTCTGATACTGGAGGTGATACTAGACGCACCGCTGATGGTCAAAGCTCAATTCATTTAAACAAAGAGTCATAGTTTAGTTTCAATTTTAATTTTTAATGTTTAATCATACTTATATAAATATATATATATTTGTTAACTTAATAAATTTATTATAGTGTTTTTTGACCCATCCGAACTTTATCATATTTTGGTTAGTAATGTTAAAATATTATATTTTTACATGAAATTGATACTTGGTAACCAATATACAATTTATTGTCATGCATTTAAATATTATCTTCTTAACTGATAAAATATCATACTGTATTATTAAATTTAAACTTAAGAACAGTGCATTTGTTCAAATCGAATGCTTTTAAATTATAATTTAATTAGTGAGAATAACCCGTTTTTAATAACAAAACAAATTTTATGGTGTTTTCTTTTGCATTCTTTGATAATATTAGGTAGATAATTTATTAATACATAATATTCTTCATGATTTTTTACGCTATTCCCTTATTATAATGTGATGATTAAACTTTGATCAAAGAATCAGATTCCAAATAGTGCATATTATACAAAATATAATATAATACGTCACAGGGGTAAGGTAAAGCTTTTAAGTGACATCGCATTTCTAAGCTAATATAATATAATGGAGAATAAGAGATTAGGAGAGGAAAAAAGAACCTTGAAACAAAGCTACGTCACACCTTCCACTGTTTACAGCAAGGGGAAAACTTACTACTCCAATTGTGACGTCAAAATAAACTTGTCTTCTTATGCACCGTCTTTTATTTCATAACGGAAGGGTTTGTAAAGATAACAAAGAAATTAACTTTTTTTTTTATTTTCTTAATTTTGGAATTTAATAATGTCTCAAATTGACGCAGAGGAGGTAATTATACAATAGCCCTTCTATATTTTTATTTTAAATACCTTATTTACGTTTTAAATTGCTCTTCGTCGATTGATAGATCCGTCGAAAACGTTTGGCACGTTTAGAAACGGTGATCCCAAGTGAATCTACCTCTACGGCATCATCTGGTGAAACAAATGGAAGTTCTGCAGTATCTGTTGCACCTCATACTGATCCTGTTGTTCCCATGGAAGTCGATGAACCTCCAACGCGGAAAAGAACTAGCTCAAGGTTGTCATCTGTCATTTTACATTTACTTTAGTTATAGATCCTCTTTTTATGTATAACCTATTTATAAAAAGTCCATTTAACTGGTTCTAAAATTAGTTAATTGATCTACTTCCATTAAGAAAAACTTATTTCTAACATATCATTCTCTATTGATTTGCCATTTAGCCAAATTTGTTTATTTATCTATGTAATTCTTTTTCTTGTTCAAAGTTCAAGTTTTATTTCTACTCATACTTTTCTTTCAGTGTTTAATTTTAATTAATTAAATTGATCCCTATGAATGATTCGAATTTATGTAGTTAGCTCTTTCATACTAAGATTTATACTTTGAATTAATTATAAATAATCCTTTCAGTGTAAATTATGAAATGTCAAATGATCAAATTCAACTTATTATGGAATACATTCTAAATGTTCAGCTTTTGACGGAGGATATGTCCAATTACATCCCTCTTAACTCTGATGATAAAGAAGAACGGATGGGTTTAATAAATTCTAATGCTTATCCTGAGTTCATCACTGAAGTACTTACTGATGTTATGTATCTCATAGAAGAAGGTAAGTTATTTTTCGCTGCTTCTAGTGATAAAATAAGTTCTTTCATTCACTTTTATGTTATTAGGAGGAAAATCCATTAAGCTGATTAATTTCCCATGTAATGATGATACTCATTTGGTGACCAAGAAAGAAATAATGCTTTATTACATCGCAAAATCATATGCTAGAAATGAGGAAGAAAAAGATAAAAAGGTAATGAATTAAAACCTATATTTTGGGTTATGTTTGTTAGTCATAATCTTGCATCTAATTTACAATATAGAGAGCCCATATTTCTCCATTGTCGGATGTGCTCAGCAACATTCAATTACAACTCTTACGTTTCACAACGGCTGTTCTTTTAGATTCCTTTAAGTCTACTCCAGAAGCTACTCCGTCACCATTTGTCAGACTTTTAAAAGATCAATTATTACCATCAGCATTTCTTCCTGATTACATAAATCATTTTTTTAACTTTGAAGGAAATTGGGACATATTTTCCAGGGTACTTAAATTCATTATGATTACTTAGAATCGGCATTCATGGATGTATTTTTAATGTTTCTTTTAGATTTTTACTCCTCTTGTTCAGAAGCTTTCCTCAGACGTTCTTCGTTCGGGATTAGTTGGCTCCACTTTCAAGACTCCAATGCTTATAATGATGGAACTGTGCGAATTGAGGAGTGGATCCACTCGTCCGTTCTGTCGCTTGATTACTGAGCAATCAGATTGGTTACCCGAACCTCAAAGTGATGCTGTTGGAAGAGAATTAGCATATATTTCATTTTTGGGACCATTTTTTGCTATTTCTAGTTTTGCAGAAGAAGATTCCTCTGTTGCAGAACATTTCTTTCCTAAAAAATTATCTTCACCTATAATGCGAGCTACGTCCAGCCAACTTCAAATTGAGTTGGACTTATGTCGGGTAAGATTCTTGGTTTTCAAAATATAATAATCATTTACTTACAATTTTTTTTTTAAATAAGACAACCTTACATAAGATTATGCTAAATATATTGGTCAATTCTTCTACTAGAGAAGCTGGACTCTATTTTTTGAAAAAAGTTGTTGCTGCTAATTCAAAACGTCAACAAATGCAGGTAAGATTATTAACGAGTTTTTTCAATGATTTTTTTCATGTTTGACTTTGATTTAGGTGAATGATCGCTTAGTAGCAGGAGATGGTTTTATGCTCAATTTCATGACTGTGATGCAACATTTATCTTCGAAAATAGGCATAAAGAAAGTTGATCCATATTACTTATCCCATCCAAAACGGGGTGTAGATTGCGATGCAGATACACGAATGCACATGGCAGTGCCAGAGTATCAGACATGGATCGAACAATTGAATTCAAATGGACATGAGTGGAAAGAAATTAAGTTTCCAACAGAATGTTGGTTTCTTACTCTTCAAGCTCATCACATCGGAATTTTGCCATGTATCAGGCGCTACCAGAGGCTTTTAAGAGCTTTAAGGGAACTTCAGAAGATGGTTGATGAGCTTGAAAAGGCTGAAAGTCGTGTACGTGAAGTTCCATCTGCTTTACGAAACCGGCAACTTAAGAAGTGGAAGGAACAAATTAAAAAATTAAACAAGAGTAAAGCCTGTTCCGACACTGGTCTTCTCGATCCACAAGTTTTTAATAGATGTCTTCAGTTTTATTCAACTGTTTGTGAATTCCTTTCAAATATTATTTGTCCAAATGATGGTTTGATCTCACTGCCACTTCCGGAACAAGAAAATAAACTTTTTGCATCTCTTCCTGAATGGATAATTGATGATATGGCTGATTTTCTATTATTCGCATTACAGTAATATCATTTAGTTTGTTTTAAGTTTATTTTTTCATTAATTTGAGTAATTATTTAGCTACTTTCCTCATGCTGTTGTAAAGAATTTTGACCCTACAACACTCTCCTTCCTGTTAGCTGTTGTTTGTACACCAAACTACTTCACAAATCCATATCTAGGTATTTTTTAAATTATACCTTTTTATAATACTCTCACCTAAAAATTTATCCTTACTATCTTTTTCAGTCTCAAAAGTTATAGAAGTATTTTTTATTATAAATCCATCCATTCAAGAAGTCACAAGGGAGTTGTATGTCAAATTTATCTCGCATCCATTTACTGAAGAGTTTCTTCCTTCTGCACTAATGAAATTTTATACAGAAGTGGAGCAAACTGGAGCGTCGTCCGAATTTTATGACAAATTTACAATTCGCTACCATATTTCTATAATCATGAAAAGTATGTGGGCTTCACCGACTCATAAATTAGCTATTGTAAATGAATCAAAGTAAGTCTCTAAATTAAATGGATACAGGAATCATTATTTGAATTTGATAATTTATTTCGCTGTTATAGGTCAGGAAAACAATTTGTTAAATTTATTAATATGTTGATGAATGATACTACATTTTTGTTGGACGAGTCCATGGATGCATTAAAGAGAATCCATGAAATTCAGGAAGAGATATCTGATGTTGAAAGATGGTCAACTCAAACAGCCCAGTATCAACAAGAAAGAATGAGAACTTTATCACAAGATGATAGACAATGTAAATCATATTTAACGTTAGCCAGAGAGACAGTTGAAATGTTTCATTATTTAACTCGGGTGAGTTTTTTATTTATTCATATACAAGATCTGGAGCATTTTTTTTTTCAAAGGAAGGAAACTCTAGATTAGCAAAATAACTTTTTTTTTTTTTTTTTTCAGGAAATTGTTGAACCATTCCTACGTCCAGAATTAGCTGACCGTCTAGCAGCAATGCTTAACTATAATTTGAAACAGTTATGTGGCAATAAGTGCAAAACTTTAAAAGTAAAACAACCAGAAAAATATAATTGGGATCCTCGTTGGTTATTACGAAATCTAATTGACATCTATCTTCATCTTGATTCTGATGGCTTTGCCACTGCGCTTGCTAATGATCAAAGATCTTTTTCCCTCGAAATATTTTCGGTAAGGAAGTTATTCTTTTAGAATGATGTAATTGTCATTCTATATTTTCTACCCATAACTAAGGACGCCGTTGCAAGAATGAAAACAACTCTATGTTCGAGTTGTTTGGATATTGAACAACTCGAGAATTTGGCTAAGAAAGCAAAGTCTATAGTTGATGCCAATTATCAAAAAGATGCTACTTATGAAGATGCTCCTGACGAATTTATGGGTAAATTTTATTATCGATTAGTTATAATTATGTACATTGTAATTTTAAATAAGATCCTATGATGTTCGAATTGATGGAGGACCCTGTTTTCCTTCCAACTTCTGGAAATGTAATGGATAGGAAGCATATAATTCGCCATCTTTTATCCACGCCCAATGATCCATTTACTCGACAACCTCTCACAGAAGAAATGCTTAAGCCTGGTAAATTATTAGATTGTGTATAGAATATTTATGCAAAGAGTGGCCAGTTGCTTTATAAATAATTGATTAACTTGTAAAAAAAAAAAATGATATTTAGAAAGGGGAGGTTCTTTGTAGTTTAGGAGTTTCTCAATAGGCGGTAAAATTCACTCCTAAATGTGAATTTTGGTACTTTAGGAGGTTATGTAATTCTAAGGTATAGACTTTGCCTAAGACGTAGTATAGTGAATATGGGAGGGAGGAAGCACACGCGAATGTTATTGGCTACTAGAAGAGTATAAAGCATTGTATTTACCAAGTTTATATAAAAAATAAAAATAAAAATTCCGAAAAATATTATATAAATGAACTGTAATGAAATCATTCTATATAAGTGTATAAATGAGAAAATCTTATTTAAAGTTTATTTATATATATTTTTCCAAGCAGTTCTAATTTGGCACCATTTGTATATTGCCTTTTAAAAGAGATTTTTCTTAATTCTTTAATTTGATTGATACGTTTTTATCCCTTTTAGCTTTGGAACTAAAAGAAAAAATAGCGGAATGGAAACGGAAAAAAGATCAACACATAAAGTAAAGCTATTTTATGAGTTTTTCGAATAATTACAAGAGAAAATATAGATCTTTTAAATGTAGCGTGATTCTTATTGTGTTTGCCTATTTTTTTAAACAAATATATCAAGGATAAATTAGTGGTCCTTCCTTTTGTTAATTTTTATAAATATTTTTTTTCTAAGAATGTAGTTATGTATCTAACAGGTTCAATCAATTTTTTTCTAATTAAATTTGTCAAAATAAATACCTACAAATTGCTCAAAATTGATGTTTATTGATGTTAATATAGTATACTGAAGTTAAAGCTTTAACGTAGTTTGTATGTTTTAACAAATTATGTTAACGAAATATCTACGCTTTTTCTATTATATATTTGAATATATATGTTTAAATTTAATGTTGGAAAATTCAAATTAAGCATTGACAAAATTACATTTTACCTTGGACGTTTAATTTTAATTACATAAATTATATAATGGTTCTACATAAGATAATTTGTCGAAGGCAATTTTGACAAAAGTATAATTTGCCAAAGAAAAAACAAATAAGTGGAACATTAATAAGCATTTATGATTCCCAAAACCCCTTCATGTTGTCCTCATTATAAAATATAAAAGGTTGAGGAATTGGTCAAAAATTGAAATAATTGGCTTCTCATTTTTGATTAATTTAATTTAGTTTATACTGTTAATGGTGACTAATACCTTTAGTCAAATTCCTTCCATTTCATTGGAATGATATTTACTATAGGTTTGGACCCGTTACCTTTTTCCGTACTGCCCTTAATTCGTTAATTTCCGCTGGTTTATTCACTCATCTTATGAAAGAGAATCGATGACGACGTCATCCATTTTTGTTCAAATTTAGTTGGCTACAAATAGACTTATTATGTATCACAGATGGCTATAATTCATCATTTTTTCTCGTGACGTGTTAATTTTTCCCCTTTTGCCTTGTGAGTTTATGGAAGTTGTGTAATTATTTATAGAGTAATTTATGATAACGTCATTACCTCTTGCGAAAATATTGTACCCAATTAAATTTGGGTAAAAATTGATCGTGTGACCGTCGCTTTGCTACTTGGTTTTAGCTTTGTTCTGGCGTATGAGATTTCATGGAAGAAAAATAAAATAGGAACGGAGAAATGAGCGGCGTTAATGGTTCATCCAGGATTTGCATATTAAATATGCGAATTAAATAGAATATATTATTGTCTATGAGATACTTAATTGTAGAGTTTTATGGAGCTCATACATATTTTTTTTCAATCAAATGGAATCTATGTACAGATATGTCTCTAGATATTAGTGATACTAAGTACTTACATATAGCTAGTAGAAAAGGCTTCAAATTAAGGATTAAAAACAAAATAAAACAAAGAATTTTAATAGAAATATACGTTAATAAATAATTCCATTTTGTAAGACGCTAAAGAATAAATGCTAACTTCTTGACTTAAGTCAACTTTCTTTTGAAGAACAAAATAAATTATTCAGAGTTTGAAAATATGCATATTTTGGAATAACTTCACTACTTGTCTATCATATAGTGCACGGCTCTTCCAATATTAAAAGTACAAGGGTCCTTGTACATCCCCTAAAATAATCCCAATATTATTTTTTTAGAAAAATGAGGAAATAAATTTTTTTGAGAAATAGCTTTTTTTTTAGAAAAGACAAGATTTGAAAATAGACACAGAAAAATTTCAGAATTGTGGCAAGAAAAAATAGTTAAAAAAACACTTTTTCTTTTCCTCAAATTTGACAACAGGTTTTTATTTATGGGCCAGCCTTCGACCCTGTCATACTATTATTAATTTGACAATACTAATTTTAATAATTACTAATTAGTAATTGATGAAAATCCGGTGCATTTTTTTGCTCTCCCGTTTTATGGAGTTGGGGAAACTAAACAGTAAATTTTCTTTTTCTCAGTTGTTATCATTATTCTTGAATTCATTATGGGTGAATTTTCTTTTTTAATATATACAAGCTATTAGTGATATATACGAACTGGATAGAACATTAGAAGTGAGTTCATAAAAGACGGAGAGTAACCCTTATGCTTTGTTGCGGATTTATAATTGTAAGTCCTTGTTTAACTCAGAGTAGAATTGAAAATGGACGTCGGAGTAATTCTTGCCTAATTTGCGTTGATTATTTCCTTCTCCCCCTCGTCACAGCTGCTTGTAGCTGATCTAATGAAACGTCATGACAGCTAGGCAGCCCTCCTCCAAAACATTCTTCAAATTGTAAGGGTTACCATGTTGATTTTAGGCTTCTTTTATTCTGACATGGCCAAAATGCTCCCAATTAGCATTACTGATAGATACTAATTTTACTACAAAATTACAATTAAGTTCGTCCTAAAAATACCAGATAATTTACTACACGTAAAATATAGCTGGGGTCTTTTGACTCGTATATACTCTTTGGCATCTTTTTATATGTTGGGTATTATTACGAAAAGTATTCCTTAGCAAAGCGTACCACATTATTAGGAATGTGAAAATTGTCCAAACCCTCGTGAACATACATTTAAAAAAAAGGTATATGATGGTAGTGCTCTTATTAATTATTTTTTCCTATTTTAAAAATTAAATCAGTTTAGGAAGTAAGGTGTACTTAGTACTTTTAAAAGTCTATTAATTAATAAACGTTTTCAATATTTTTTTTTGATAAGATAATAGACATCAATAATCTCTGTTATTATTGTTATATACTTTTATTTAATAAAGGTTATTATTATCCAAAAATAATTTACCAATAAAATAATATGTTGAACAATAAAAAGTACATATTAAGTAATTATCATGAAATAACCAGACAAGAAACTATCGATTAAAATAGTTTAAATGAAATAAGAAGTTATATTTACTTTCATTCTTTAATTGACAAAACTCGATGTAATGCTTTCACTTTCAGTAAGGAATTTATGCAGATATACAAGTTTAAAAAAAAATACATAGAAGTTTTTGAATAACAAATAGTAAATTATGTATTATATTGTATCTTTGATGACATCTTGTACAATAAAATTCTCAATTTGAGGCTCTCTCGACAGTTTGCAATATATATGAATACAAAAAAGTCTGGGAAATTAAAATTAATGGCTCTGTCAATATTTCGCAATATAGATAAATACACAAAAGTTTAGGATTTTCAAATTAATATCCCTCAAATGATTCTATGATAGGTTTTAAGTTTTGTAAATAAGTATATGAGCTTATATTGGGTTTACTGGACCCATTGGTATTATATGATATGGTTGTATGCAGAACATAATATTAGACTGAAGAAATATATAAAAAACCTGTTTTTCATTTAATATCTAAAAGTTAATTTAAAGTCATATAATTAGGGATGGCTGGGATCAATAAGGTAAGTAGGACAAACAATTGTATTTAAAAAATGAGTCCATTGGACCTAGTGGTATTTTAAAGATTGTTTTTGTTTAGAATCATAAAATATATCGTTTAAGTAACAAATTATTTTCACTCCCGTCAGTCTACGCTGCTGGTTCAAAAGTCTTGCTTGATGCAATTCCTTATCATAGAGTGAGTCATTACTGTGAGTAAGGCCTAGAAAATAGGTAAATGTATAGATTTTTTATTATTAAAATTTGGATTTAATTGTGAATTTTTAATTTGAATCTTAAAAAAACCAAAAAACTAATCTTCTAGAAATAAAATGTTTTTTTTTACTGTCGAGATGGCACTTATATTTTTTTTCCAATTTGGTTTTACTAGAATTCTGTACTTTTATCACTTATTTAGAAAATAAATTTCTCAATTTTTTCAAATGACCTTTTTATTAAGACACTGAAAATTTAAAAAAGATATTTTTTAGGAAGCAGAAGATTTTTTCCTTATTTAAAAATACCCTGCGTGGGGCCTCTATCCTTTATAACAAAGTGGCAGGGACATCGGACTACCCCAAACATTAGTCAGGATAAGGGTCGGTTTTAAGAGGGCTTTTCCCCAAGGGACTGCTCTTAATTGGGGTAGGATAGATTTTTGTAAAAAAGTTAATTATATAGAGTGATAAAAAATTGTTTAAAAAAGGCCTTCAAAATAATACAAAGGATTGACTTTTTCTATCCAAAGAGATATTTGAAAATAAAAACCCTTAATTTAATTTTCTAAAAAAAGAATTATTAGAATTAACAAGATTCCAAATTAATTTCTTTTGAAAAAAAAAACCCTCAAAAAAACAATAAAAAAACGAAAAAAAATCACTCATGTATCCTTGCCCCTGGTCCCACTAACGCTAAAACCGGCCCAAGTTAAGATCATTTGCAATTGCCGATTTTCATTTGTCAATGTAAATCTTTTTTCCAACTCGAACAAACATACATTAAATTAGTTAGATGTTCATTCAATAACTCAATATAAATATTGATTTGGTAAGGTTTTTAGAAAGTTATTATCTTATCAAGAGCTTTAATAAAGGGGCACTTTTGTGATATAATAAATGAAACTACAATATGTATACATATCAAAGAACTGAGTCATGGAAGATTTATTGCATATGAACCATCTACATAGACAAAAATATTTTTTATTGCTTTATAATACATAAATTTGTTTACTATGATTAAATAACTTTTTATTCAAAGAAAAGCTTACTGATCACATATAATATTAATTATGTCATATAAGTCATACCTTTTCCATATCTGGATAAATGTAATCATAACTCAAGCCAATATATTCAGGTATCAAATGAAGTCACAATTCACCTTCGATGAGCCTCATTCCTAGGGAAAGTTACGACAACTGGTGTCTCCCATGGATTATTTCAAGCAGAAAAAATGGGATGTTAGTAGGAAAATTTGATGTTGAAATGTCTCTTTTTTTTTAAAGTTATCCAAAAATATGTTTAAAAAATGAAAGGCCATCTGTATATAAATTTTTAGTGTTACTACTCTATAGATTAGTAAAAGTATATTTTCTAAACAAATTATTAAGGAAATTTCAATTTTTCTTCGAAAACTAATTTTAAATTATTGTTTTTGTCGAAAATTAATTTCCAATTCTCGTATGGCCACTCTGATAAGGGTCCTACTTTCTACAATTCAATATTTTGTTCCCAAAATTTAGAAATCTTGGGATCTCGCCTAATTACGATTTCTCGGGAAATCCGAAACCCTACTATGCAGAGTTGCACAAAATATGATCTGCCGAAATCTAAAAATAAAACAAACCGAAGATGAATTATGTAATCCTGACAGTTTGAAGAATGTTAGGGAGAAGAACAGCTTTGCTGCCATGATGTTTTATTAAATCAGCTGCAATCAGCCATAAAAGGAAGGAAATAAACACAAATATAACTCCTAATATATATAGGTCATATATGCTGGAATTATGGGTATTCTGTATAAGTTTGCCCGCACGTTATACTATCTCTTTCTATCTCGAAATTGGAGACAGCGACAGAGGATAGTTAAAATTCAATTATTGCAACCTTTTAATAATAAGGAAATAACTTCGGTACGTCAAGCGAATGAACGTTAAGCGAAGAGAAGAATATATTGTCTATTGATGGATGAACAGGTGAAGAGAATTTTGTGACCGTATTATCTGAATAACTCGAAAAATTATATATCTTCTTCTCCTCTTCATACGTCAATTAGATGGTATTTTCTTCTCTTGACCTCGCGTTCATTCATTTTTTGAAGACTTTGAAATTATTGGACTTGAACACCATCTATTTGTGATTAGTCTGAAACATTTGTTTGCCATATAAAAGCAATATGCATTTTAATTCGAGAATACGGTTGATCATTATGTAAATGCTCCTTATTACTGAATCTGTTATTTCACCCTTCTTGGCTTGTCTTTTAATAATAAAATCCATTTTGGAAGTATATGTGACGTTAAAAAATACAAGAATAGTAGATGGAAATGATTTTATATTTTGAACCTTTTCTTGGCCTTACCTACACCATGTATGTAAAGTTCTACGACTCTGACCTCTAGAAAAAGTATACTACTCCAACGACTTCGATTCCATAATCCTGCTAATATGTGTTCCCTTTTCAATAATAAAAGAATAATACTAACAACTTTAGAAAGAAATCGTGTTAGATTGCAACTACAAAAACTCCCTCACGCTTCCTAGGCCATATTATATATAATACCATGTTTTAAAATTCTTACCTCAGAGAAAATGTTAACACTACGACGATCTATTAAAAAATGAAGAAATAAGAAAAAAGAGCAGATGCAGGAAATTCTCTCCATGGGATATGGAGGAGTCTAACTTTAATCTTTGAAGATTCAGTGAACATAAAAGGAAGGTAGGGCTAGGAACACCCACTGTTGTTTGTAATCAGAATCTAGCTTACGGGCAAATATATAATAAAAACCATAAAAAGATAATAAATATATTTAGATTGGGTAATTGGTTTTACAGGACCAAGCTTGTTCAAAACTACAATCTTGTTCATCTTGATTTGCTTAGTGCTATTCCTTAGTTTCTGGTCTGGAAACGGGTCTGTCATGATATATTTGTTATGGTTCTAAATAGAACACTTTGCCGAAAGGAATAATAAATATATTTAATGATGATTCATAATGCAATACTTTTTAATTATGGTTTGCATCAATATTACGCCAATTTTCAAATGTAAAATGCTTACCTATTTGCCACAAATTTCAATTATTAAGCGTTCATTTAATTACGAGGATGCTTCAATAGTTGGCTTGAGCAGCTATTAATAATGTTGTAACAAAAATCATACATAATATTTGAAGAATAAAGGGAGTCCGAAATGAATCAATTAATAATTAAGGAACACTTAAAGATTGCACTTTGTAGCAAATTATAATTAAGCATTTTATCCTTAAAAAATTGAGTAACATGAATTGAATAACAAATATTGACTCGATGTGCTGATTTTGTTACTCGATCCAAATGGTGAGTCGATTTTCATTTATGAAAGATCTGAGTTGGCCTATTTTTTTTAATTAAACCTCATCAAAAGTGTAGAGTTTCGTAGCTCTGCTGTTACCAATGATTTTTTAAGTCTCTGAGTAGGTGGACTAGCCATATCAGTGTCTTAATCCCAGTTTTGTTAATTGGGAGACGCCTGATTGGAGTCACTATGGATGACTCATGCAGCTCTAGATAGCTGAAAGAAAAACAGCATTTTTTCTTTTCCCAAATGAGTCATTTTTTCTTATACTGTCTACAATAATATATTTGACTAAAATAGAGGCCTTAAATATTGTGTTTAACATTTTTAAAATCAAGATACTTCAAATTTTAGAAATCTTATTCCTATTTTTTTAATTATAAATTTTAATCTTAAAAATTATTTTGGAATTTGAATCTTTAAATAAAAAAATCACTTCATGCCACGGATATTGTTTAATATGTTTATTTTCAAATAATTACAAAAGAAAAAATTATCCAGAAACAAATTAAGTACAAGAAGGATCTATGATTCAAGCTGGGAAAAAAACGAAAACTAAATTAAGGGATAGACTTATATGTATCTAGAATTACAGGGATGACTCAACATTAATAGGTCGATAAATACTACTACTGAAAAAATTATTGGGGCGAGACACCCTATTCTACAGTGATTACTGCTCTTAAATACTTTGGTTTTGTAGCGAAGGATCACTATCTCTAATGTTACTAAAAACTATTTGCTCATTAGTGCTAAAAAAACAAAAATATTTGGAAATTTTTTATAATCTAACTTAATAGGGCATTAGCCATTTAAAAAAAAAAAAAATGTAAAAAGATGTATTAAGTATAAAAACTAAAAATAGACAATAATACACGAAAGGTAGCGCTACTATCGTTGGATATTTAAACAAACTACTAATAAGTAAACTTTTCGTTATTTTTGTGAGTCCATCCTCAGTCACTAAAGAAACAGATTCCGTGGGGTTGACCTCATTAGATGTTACAAACTAAATAAAGATGAGGAAAGCCAGTCAAAACTCATCAAAAAATAGAAAAACTGAGGCAAGGAGACGAATAGGTGAATTGATAAACAAACTTTTCTAATGAATATTTGAAATAGATTCCCAAATGAAAAGTTGTTTGGTCGAATAATTAATTCAATCACTAGTCCTGGCTAAAGGAGTCTAGGGAAAGAGCGGGTTAGAGAAAAATAAACAATTCAATTTAAAAACAAGGAAGACTATGTTCCTATCACCGGCCTATAATATCGTGTTATTTTTGTGGAGTAGTTGCCCTTATTTATCTCTTTTCACTAGGGGGGAGACGGTCTGTTCAAACTGGCTGCGTTTCTGGAAGAACATTTTGCAATTTCTAATTCTAAGCCAATCAGAATTTAGAACTACTAAATCCTACCTTCCTTGCCTTGAGTGTCCACTCTTTGCATAGAGTTCTGGCCATAATCTGATGAGATCAAAGAGCTTTTTTGACATCTAGAAATACAAAAGATGATTGATTGTGTCAACCAATTGTAGTAAAATAGTATGATCAAAACATTGCTGGTTGTAATCATGTACTCATGAAGATATATCGATGTAAACCTATAATATCGTTCTATATTGATAAAATAATAAAATATTACATTTTGTATGAAAAAATTGTATGATGAACCATAAAAATACATATATGACATGATTATGTATATTTATAAGTTAGAAGGCTTACGAAGGAAGAGTACAACAAGGAATCAAATATTTTTTCAAGAAAAATGAGAAATTTAATATTTATTTTAGATATGACCTTTTTCAATTATAGAGCTAAAGAAGATGATTACATTACGATCCCACTCTAATTTTTGCATACTCATAGTGTATAAGAAAATGGGAAAAATCAAATTTGAAGCTTGTCTAGGGCGCAATTTTCAACATTACGCAATAACGTTTCCATAGTATTTTTTGCATAGGTATTAGTGTTTAATAAAAGTTAAATTAAAACATTTGATTCTCTTGTGTATATTAAAAATCAAACATTTTCGAAATCGGTTGAGTTTAAGCAGAGTTATGTTCCACTGAAGTTCGAGGGCCGAACTATCAGAAAGGGCCAAACTTTGAGGGATTCTCAAACAGGCCTCATGATTGCATAATTCTAACATTTCAGTTATAGTTTATTTTGCGAAACGCCTAGACGAAAAATTATTAAAAAAAAACATTACTTAATCTTTCAGTTTCTCTTGAGTTAATTGTATGACGTAATTGTATTTAATTGGAAATATTCCTGACAATTTGAATAATGTTTTGGAGAATAGCAACTTAGCTTCCATGCTGCTTGTAATTTTGTAGCAAGCAGCCGTGAGAGGAAGGAAATAAACAAAAATCCCACTCAATCTGTGTATAGCAAGAACATATAGGCAGGAACTACTCCGATGTCGATCCTCAATTCTACTCTGAGTCCAACAGGACTCAGTAGTAGTTGAGGCATTCCAAGATTGAGTCGTAGGAGAATACGAGGAAATAAGAGACGTAAGCGGGAGAAACTTTAAAGCTCAGTACAGTTGGAGTAATTTGGAAAGATGAGAACGATGGTTTTCGTCTCTTCATGAACTTTATTTACTATCCAAAGAGTACAAAACATTATGTATTATGTAGTCACTCAAAGGACTTGAATTCATTCTTATATGTGTTTAAAATATATATGGTTAAATGCCATTATATTAATTAAAATTATAGTTTCAAAAAATTTGATAATTTTGTAGGAGAATAATTTTGAAGAGTTTAATTTAATTAAATTTAATAAGAAGACTAGATGATAAATATTAAGAGCATTCCAAAGGATGTCTTATGAGAATACAACTCATTTAATTATAATATTCTGCCTAAAAAGGAAATTCTAAATTCGAAGGCAAGAATATATATTTATGTTTTACTTATTAAAGAGATATGGTTATAGATTATATGTTCTGTTGGTCCTTATTAAGAAGAGAAGACTGTAGTTCCATATTGTCCCAAAGAATAAGAAAAATCTGTTCTGAATGACAATATTGTCTTTTTCTCTTGTTCATACTGAAAGTAAAAAGAGTTATCAATAATTTACCATTTTACATATTTTAATTTTATTTAAAGAATAATTTCTTAGAATGGAAATTTGGGTTATTGATTTATCAATTTATGATCTTCTTATTTCTAGAAAATAAATTTTTTATTTGACCAGCCTTGTATCCGTTCACTCTTTTTCCGTTCAATCGTTCATTTTGTAAAAACTTTTCGTTCGCCGTAAATTTCTCCGTTCAATCTCTCATTTTTGTATTTTTATTTATTCATTTAATATTTATCTAGTATAAAATGTCCAACCTAAAAAAATACTCATTAATATATAAAACCCTTTTTGTTTCGCAATACATAAAAATAAGCCTCAAGAGCTGAGTTTACTAAAAACAAAACAGGCAATCCCAGTGTCCCAAAAGGATACTCTTAATCTTGATAAAATGGTGTCCAATTTCTTAAAATTGTTTTTCTTTTTTTAATATCCTCAAAATAAAGTGAGTACTTTTACTCAAGGCAACCTCCAATTTATTTTTATCAGTCTCCCTCCTTTAAAAAATAGCTGAACAACATATATTTTCTGAGTTACTTTAATTAATGAAAAGGTTGACCCATGGCATAGACAATATAGGGGAATACTAACTGTGCCGTTCATTCAGGGGTGCCATAATGGGTGCGAAGAATAAAAGGCGACCCTGAACCTAACCCGACTTTTGGGTCGAACTTAATTTCTCCAATATTATAGTTGGACCAAGTTGCGCCCATAAAACTAGGGTCTAGTCATTCTTTAATTGTCAGACCCAGTCGGATTCCATTTTTTTTATTTTCTGGTTAAATTTTTTTGGAAAGGTTTTTAATTGTTTTGCTGATTTTTTCAAAAGGTTGTAAATTCCTCCTGTGAGTTCATCTCTGATGTGGTCTTAGTTTGTATATAGTATTAACCTCTCCAAACAGGTGGGTTCTGTTTTTTTTTAATATTATTATTTATTGTTAGATACATTAATGGAAGACTTTGGGGTGGAGGGAGTGCTTGCCGTGTGAGAGGATAAAATTAGTCCCAAATCACTTGTCCATCAATTGCTTCGTTTAATTGCTCAATTTGCTGGAAAAATAGCCTTCAAAATTACAAATGAAGTGTAATGGATCAAATATAAGTTATAATGGACATAAACACATTTATTTATCTAGTATTTATTTTGTACAGTTTTTATATAATCTGATGCTGAGACGTACATCAATTTCAACCCGACATTAGCACTTTTACTGTACAATATGAAAGTACTTTGTTTTAATTTTTAACTTCTCTTTTTTTTTAATAATTCTTATTTATTGTCTGGAGAGCATCGGAGGATATTTATATACTCGAATTTCCTACACCAAAATCTGTGATCTAATAAAATATGTTATTTCAATAAAACGACACAACTTTCTTAAACATCAAGAGAATTGAATTGATAGTCGGAGGCACTCCAGTAGGTACTTGAGATTTTGAAATAATATTTTACTAGTGGTACATAACTCAGGAGGCGTTTGAAGGGTGTGGCCTGAAAGGGCTGTAGTCTCCCAAATTAAGGAATTTTTGTTTTTACCCAAAAAATTTAATAATTAAAAACTATTTTTCTTGAGTTATAAATATAGTAAGATTAGTGAGAGTCCGGAAATGTAAGTTATCTTCTTGTCTTCATCTTTCAATTTGGGCGTATGAAGGTAGTTTTAAAACTAAAGTATGTTGCATTTATGCAGAACTTAACTGTGATATTACATAGGGTTCTTATTAAATAATCCTTATCACATATATCTATTAGTAAGTATAAGTCTTTTAAAACTATCACATACACATGGATTCATAAAATTCATTTGACAGGAACACATAAAAAATGAGGATCTTATTTGATATAGTTCATTTAAAAGTACCATTTAAAAAAATAACTACTATTTTCATAAGTTTTTAAAAAATGACAAAAGTGTCTTTAATCTATAACACTCATATATATACATAAATATCCTCAAATACCCTGCGTAACCAGAGGACTTGGAACTTTTTTTTTATATTAGAGGGTTATTTGGATGAATTGGCAGTTATTTTTACTAATCCCACACTACCCCCGGGACATTGGCCAATCATAGGCTGGAGAGTATTTAACTATATTTTAAGGGCCTCTAAGCTATTTATCCCCCTCTTATATTGCAACAATATAATCACACTTGAAGGTACTCCTTTGGAGGATGGAAAAAACAAGTTGGCCAGTTGTCCTAAAAAAAAAGTAAAAGCTATAAATTGAAGCTTATACAACGTATGTCTTAACCATTTCAAGAAATAATTAATTCTTTATGGAAAGTTTAACCATTAAAAAAGTATAATTACAATAGCAAAAAATAAGTATTATATATTTATAATTTAAACTCATTTTTAAAATAAAACAAGCATATCATGACTAGTATACACTTAATTGAAAATAAAATGGACCTATTTCACAATTCCATCAAACTTATGGAGAAAAAAAAAATCCCTCTCTTGATTTGCATAAAGTTGGCTTGTTTGTTTAAAAGCAAATTTGTTGCCTTAGATATTGAAGAATATTGATCCAAAAGTACGGAAAAGCTGATTTTGAATGTATAAATTTTTTTGAAACCATCTTACTTTAATATGAAATTGATTTGTTTCTCCCTTAATTGTAATAATGGGCTTGGATACCTGACCATGATATTTTTTATGACTTGCTGTTCTTTAGCTAAACATGCCCGCTGCTACGTTGTATTTTCTTAGATCAAATAGTTATTCGGTTCTACACAATTAAGTACCACTTAAAAATTAGTCATCCACAGACAAATCTTGCTTTATTAACTCATTCGATCCTGTAGGGATGTTGCCCTCCCTATATTTAGGAATTTTGGCTTTTTACTAGAAAATTTTATATTGGATTTTTTTTTTTTTAATTTAATATTTGAAATTTAATTTTTGGATTTTTTTTCCGAAAATTATATTTTTTGTGAATAGTTGTGGATTTTCAATTTTTGCATTTTCTTCAAAAAAATCCGAAAATTTGATTTGTTATAGAAAATTAATGTGGTCGCCATGACAATTTCAAGAATCTTTGGTAGGAGAGCAGATTAATTGTCATGACGTTTCTTTTTTTAAAACATGCCAAAAAGCTACAGATTAGCATAACTACATATTCATTTTGTGTTCCCTGCCTATTTTAAGGGCATTTAAATAGTTTCCCCCTCCTCTATTGGGGAGAGATCCATCATTTTGTTATCTTTTTCTTCTCGTCTGCATACATACAAGTAATAAAATCAAAATCACTATTTGATGAGATGACAGAGTAGTATATTTTGTAACTAATAATGCGTATGTATAAATTAGTTATGGGATTTCTTTTTTTATTATTGGATTTTATTATTAGGCTTCTACAATCTACTCTGCATATATATTATTCGTTTATACAATGATTGATTTAGGATTAATGTATGTCATAAAGAGGGAGGAGAGAGCATGAAGGATGGCGGTTATTAATAATACGGAAAATATCATAAAAATCTATAAAATACACTTCGGTTACTATATTTGTATATATCATTAATTTATTAAACACATATGTGTAGGGTTTTTTTTTCTTGACCCGGAGTGTACTCAAAGTAAACACATAAAAGTAACGGAAAACTTCTATTTAAAACAACCCCCCAAAATAACTAACTTAAAGACATTTGGAAATAACATTAATTTTAAAATGTCAAAATAAAGTATTTTCATATCTAAAATTAGTTAGTCATTTAAAATAGACATTGTCAATAAAACTTCCATACTGAGCTTTTGGTTTCTTGGCAATCTATAAATTGTCGATACAAATTTCAGTATAATAACATAAGCTGTCATTAAGTCCGACGACAAGAAGATATACCCCTTCATCAACAGTTCCCAATTATCCCCAATTTTAGACTTATGCGAGCCCAAGTTTCCTTTGAAAAGGGCCAAAAATGAGAGATTCCGAAACGGGCCCTTGTGTTCGCCAATCTCTAAAATTTCTGACATATTGTTCTTTTGTCGTGATAAACACCCTCATAAAAAATTATCAAGATCGGCGATGACGATATCGTGACATGGAATGCCCCATACTGAAAATTATTACAATTTACAAGCCTCTTAATGTAGAATATTAGACTGTCCGGCTTTCAGACAGTCTTTTTTTCCTTTGTATAATTATATTTTCTGCTGAAGACAATAAAAAACTGTCATTGGCAAAGTTTGAGGCCTATTATCCCATTTTACTTTGAAAAAATTGTATTTTTGGATCGACATTGACTATTTTTGAGCTTCCTGAATTATATAAAAAATATATTATAAAAATATTCCGAAATAGAATTTGACTCCTAATTCCAAATATGGCCTTATTTTTTCTCTCAGAGGCTTGTGGCCTTCATAAAAAGGCCATACATTTTTCATTATTTTTGGCTACTTTTTAGGTTTTAAGCCCTCGGAGTTGAAGATGCGGATAAATTATGTTTATATATTTTAAAATAGAATGTTAAAAAATACTAAAAACATTTATAAAATGTGTGCATTATACTTATAACTCGAGTTATCTTTGTTTAAATTTAAAAATAGATGTTTTTTATTCATAGGCTCATAGCTTCAAGACGAATAAATTCAAAAAGTTTATAAGTATCTCATTAAATAGCTAAAAGTATGAACTTTAATTTAAAAAAAGAACCACCCCAAAAACGCTCTATATCGTTGTAAATTTGAGATTAGGCTATCACAATATTTCAAGGATAAAACTCATTTTTGAATTTATCTCATAATACAAGCTATTAGAAGGGAATCAAGATAATAATATAAATTTAAAAAAGCTGGTAAATTATTGTAGAAATAATTTAAAAATAAAAATACTAATTTTATCTCTAATTCATTAAAATTGAAAGTTGTTAATAGGAGTATAACGGAATTACATCTTTGAATGATATTCGAAGGCTTTGTACCGTGTACTCACGCGGGGTATTCAAAATTGTGAATAAAAACTATAATGTAAATAATTTTTAAAGAGGGTAGGATAAAAAAATGTGTACCAAATGTAAAAAGTCAGAAATTTAGGAAGCAAGCGACTAAATTAACGCTGTTCAGGTGCATAAAAATGAACATTAATTAATATTTCCCACTCAATCATCAAGTGTAATTAACACTAATTAATAATCTCCAGGAATAAATGTTGTTGATGATGTGGTGGGGATACCATTTTTATTGGAAGAAGGAAAAAAGAACGCGGGCTTCATAAATCATTAAATATATCTAAAAAGATATATTTAATGATAGGAAAATTGTAGATATCTACATAATGATAGATTCCTTCATTAAGAGATAAATGAGAATTATAAATCAAATAAATGAACTATGAAAGACCAGCTTTGGCTCACATCAGTGCATAGATGAACTATGAGTTATGACTATTATACAATCTATTATTATATACGTATTGATGAATGATATGGGGGAGTATATTGAAAAATTCTTTTTCTTTTTTTAATCTTCATTATTTTTCTACTAATTATCCTAAAGGTAGGTAAGCTGATTCATTATTTGGAATACGAAAATACATTAAGTAAAAATTTGAATAAAACAATGATAAAATTGCCAAAATTATTTTTTCTTATTTTCTTATTTATACCTTTGCAACAGTCCAAAAAAGTATTGTCCTACACTTCAAATTCATTTTTATGAGGTTAAATCACGGAAAGCCTTGCAGGAGTTGATGATAAACTTCTCGGATATGTTGTTCCACTCCTTCACAATGGTGGCCTTCAGGGAGTCCACCTTGGGATGAGACGTCTCGTTAGTCTCCCTCTCCAAAGTGCCCCACACAGCAAAATCGAAAGGGTTCAAATCCGGCGAGGATGATGGCCACATATCCTTGGGCCAAAAATCAGCCATGTTGTCGGTGCAGAACTTCTGGCATTTGGTCCATGTGTGTGAGGGTACACCATCTTGGTTCCACACATAGTCGTGTTCTGGGTAGGTGGCCTTAAGCCATGGTAGTATGGTGAACCTCAGCCCCTTGTAGTAAGCCTCCTGGCCGATTTTCTCACCAGCCTTAAAAAAGATGGGAGGTATCTTCTTGCCGTCAGACGCCACGACCCCAGGACCATTGTTTGGACCGGATGTTTTGTATGGAACACCCCCTTGACCTCCTCTGGTAATCCCCTAAGCCAACTGTTATTCCGACGGTTGTACAACTGGTCCATGGTGAAAATTTTCTTGCCAGAAATTTTTTACAGTGGATCCATTTGCCTTGATCCACGCACGAACTTTCTTGCACCTCTGCAGTCTCCTTTCTTTCAGAGTGTCTGTCAATAGGTGGTGTATGGTCCTTGTGTAAGAAGATAACCCCATGTCCTCCTTCACAGCCATCCTGATTGTCCCCTCGTCCACCTCAAACTTGTTAAAGAGACGATTCATGGGTTTTGTGAGGTCCTCTTTGATCTTCTTCTTCAGGTTCCCCAGAAACTCAGAATCCCTTTTCAAGTTCTTCCCCACTTCCTTCTTTCCTTAAGAGTTCTTTTCTATCCTTTTTCTTATTGGCCACCTTGAAAATGAGGCTTCTGGAGCAATTCACAATGTCCACAGCCTCTGCCACCTCAATTTTGACATCCAAAAGGTCTGAGATCCTCTGGCTTTTTGCTTCCTGCTCACTCATGATGAAAGATTTGATAAATTTTGTTATTGTTTACTTATGCAAAAAGAACAGGAGATTCGGAATATGCAGGAAAAAATTACAAAACCTCTCTTTTTTAATTACGTAATTAGCATTTATTAACAGTCCACGTTTTGCTTACGAACCTTGTAATGATCAAGAGATTTGAGATGACAATTTTGATCCACGCCGGATTCACACATATTGTTCAGACCCTCGGGGTTGATCATCTCACTGACTACTGGGTTGTAAGCGTCTGGTAGTTGGATCATACCCTAAGTATCTTTATAGACAGCCAATAATTGAGATAACTTAACCTCATAAAAATAAATAACTAGACTTGTAAATTCTTAGCGCTTACGCAATGTAACGAAAAATAATCGAAAATTCACATATTAATTCTAAGAATTTGAAGAAAATTTGGGAGGATAGCAGCTTAACTGTCATGCTGTTTTATTAGATTAACTACAAAAAGCAACTATAATTTAAAAAAAATATTCCCTTAAAGATAATTTTTTAAAAGATTATCTTAAGAAAAAAAATATATTTTTGGGTGTCCTTTTTTAATAATATTTTTTACAAATGTTTGTCTCATTAGGTTTTTTAAAAAGGTCAATACATTTTTTAATTCGATTTGGTCTTTTTATAACAATTTCTTCTTACTGTAGATTAAAAAAAATATATATATTCACTGGTGTTTACAGTAAAGAGTCCCCATAAAACTGGCCCTCCTACTTGCCCGAATTTACCTTGAATTTTGATAGTTTCCTGGTGGGGCAATTGGGTCTCTTACCCCTATAGATATAAACCGTCCATAAATCCCCAGTGTTACTGTTGTCTTTTACGAGCACATGCATTTTACACTGAGATGTCCTCCTCCCAAGAAATAAAAAATAATGGTAACAACTTTGGAGAGTAAAAAACAACAATACAGTTCATATTGTCAACTACAAAAAATATTGCACGTGAGAAATGCATAGAATTTATAATATTAGTCATAACTTGAATTACGAGCAAATTTCCTATATGGAGAACGTGCTCGGTAACTTAAATAAATTTTTCACTTTTTTTAAATCAACAAAAAACTTATATTTAGGTTTCATATTTAATCATTTTAAGGCTTTTTTGTATCGAACCAGGTTTTTGAATATGTTTATTACTTTTATATTTTTTTTTAAATATAAAAGGTTTGCGACAATTTTTGAGATGAAAAGATGATACATTAGTGATGATATCAGAACCCATAAACATTTGTTTTTGTTTTTACACTTACATCTAGAGAAAAACCAATGCTAATGTAAAAAGAAAAACAAATTTTTATGGGTTTTTCTCGAGAATATTCTTTTTTTTTTTAAATCTCCTTAACAAGCCTATATAAAGCTTTCATATTCAAAAGGGAATCATACAGGGTCATTCATGTAAATCTGGACTACATTTAACTGCATTCTGATCAATAATGGAAGCAAGTTGATGTTTAAAATTTTATTCATAAGCTGTAATAATACAAAAGAAAAAAAAATACTTTGACAACGTCTCTGGGGGAGACTTTGCTTTAGTACATGATGATGGAGGCCTTCAAGGAGTCGTTGCTATTGTGTGAATGGGCAGAGACCTTCCTTTGTAACTCCTCTTAAAAGAAATAATCCATGGAATTCATATAGGAGAGTTAGAGGGCCAGGTGTGGTGGATTCAAAATGACACCTTCTCTTCTTTAAACAAGTTTTGGATCTTGCGGCCCTTGTGAGAGAGGGTGGAATCTTATTGAAACAGGAAATAAACATCATTGGTCTTAGCTGTCATCCAAGGCATCACATGGTTAGATAGGAGGTCATAGTACCTGTCTACACTCTGTGGCCAACCATCTGTCCTTCTGGGTGTTGTGGGATCTGTCGACAGTCCATTGTTTCTCATCCGCATAAAAGATGATTCGGTTAACATGGAACTTCAAATCATTCAGTAATTTTCTTCAGTGTACAGCCCGGGAGATCTTCATTTTGTTTGGAAGGATATGTTCTTTCTAGAGGCGGTATGACTTCATCCTCAAGTGACTATTTATAAGCAGTTGAATAGACTGTTACACAGCTTGCGTGGCATTTTATGGCAAGAGCATTAATCGGACTCCAAGAAGATGACTTCAAGGAACGTTTCAGACCTACAAGGAATATGGGAGTGCTTTTTTTTATTACTCTGAGACTTGCGAGCTTTTCCCTTACATATCCCCTCCTTCCAGTGGTTTTGGACGTCGTAGACTTTGCTCTTTGGATATTTGATCATCTTTTTGATGTATTCTGGGCTGTGTCCTCGATAATAGTGTTCCTTGGGTCTCTTTCATCGTAAATACTTGTTTTGAATTAAAATTTACGCCATTAACTTAAAGCTAAGGTTCAGTCTCTCACTTTAAAATTGGAATAACTGAATTATATGCTTTCCTTATTGTTTAGAATGTAGTTAAAGATGGCCTAGATTTATCTGAAAGACCTTGTAGATGTGGCAACTAAAAAAATCTTTAAAGTGAATCTAGATGGAATAATTGTTTAATTGGTCTTGTTAATCCTGCGGAGGCAACTCAAATTGTACTTAAAGATAGCAAAATTCAGACTTACAATTAAAGGGAAATAATATGGTAGATTATAGAGTTGAAATGATGTATCGTAGTCAGATAAACTATTATAAATAAATAGTGGCTAGAATGTAGTATCTGTCCCTAACATTTGAATATAGAGTCCATAATTTACCGAAATATGCCAATGAAATATTGGGCCATTTATATTCATGAAGTGAAAAATAAATAAATAAGGATTTTCCCATTTTTTAATGATTTTGTCAACATCGCTTTTGTGTTGACGTATCACATATAGTTATTTAGATAAGAGCGCTTTTCAACTTTTGGCATATTACTCAGAAGTGATATTGAGATTTATGAGATTTTTTTTTGAAAGGTTTAAAACAACATACAACTTTTGGCACCCACTTCATACTTTCATAATATCAATATTGATGTTGGCTCAGTAGTGATTATCGATAAATAATAGTACTTATCTCTATATTTGAAATATAATTTAATGAAAATCAAAAAAAATAATATATATTTATATTACAATAATAATTAACATATATGTACATACATAGTTGTATTACAAATATGGATTCGTTGAAAGCAACAAGTGTGTGTAACTTAAGCTCAGCGCGTCATATTATGTAGATAAAAAAAGGGGGAGTAGATATATTTTAGATTGTGAATCCAAAGAATGACGTGACAGTTTGGTTGCTGTTGGGAACCTGACATATTTTTATTTTTATTTTCTAAAGTTATTATGATTGTTATTTCATTCTTGAGGAAAGTATATCTAAGAATTTAGTAGTATTGTGTGAGTTTGCTCATGCAAAAAGAAGAGTAACACTACTGATTTGTTGGGGAGTTATCTTTAATAGTATTATTACAAAATTTGTCTATTAGCAGACGCCTAATATTTCGTGGTAATACCGGACTACTAGTAAATAGTAAGTTACACATTAAACTTCATTTCTGTTATGTTTAATACATTTTTTTGTTGAATTTTGAGTCAATCTTACCCCATGTACTCTTTGACTTCAATATTAGGCTAATTATACATTGGGAACAGATTATATTTCTTTTTAGTAATTCTTATGTGATGAATTGTTTCAACTTATGAGTTTTTTTCATTAACAAGCTCGGTCCAGGAACGAATTAAAGTCGTATATCAATGTATTACTGTATAAGTCAGTTTAACTGTACATAGTACGTTATTTATTTATTTCATCTTTTAAGAATGAGATTTTATTTATGACTTTATTCTTCTTTAAAATGAATATATTCCCACATTTTCCTAACAATGGATAACTACATGTTAAGTAAATGATATTATCAAGTTACAAGCAGATATAAATAAAGTAAGGTTGCTATTCATTTACTTATGTGTCATTACCATATTTGCTACATATTATGTACTTGTTTATGCACATATGGATATTAAGATGCTTCTTAAAGGACTATTAAAAAAGTCTTTAAAATAAGATTTTCAAAATATCTTTTATTGACTACTGTGTACAATTACCGATATCTATAATGAATCATTTCAATTTCAACAATAGTATGTATGTGCTTTTTAATCAAAATAAAGGCCCTTTAATTTTATTTTAGTTCAATTGTTGAAGTCTATTAACTTATACATTCAAATCTATGTCATGTCAGAGTCCAGATCGAGTTACAGTTCTAAATAGATAACATAATAAGTCATGACGTATTTCAGGTGACATTTTAGCCAAGCCTCACTCCTGATTAAAAAATCAACATGATTAAAATAAATACTTCCATATACAGAATAAATAGTTTAAAAGAAGGCCATAAAATATAAAACGATTAATCTTTTCTTTAAAAAAAAGTCGGATCTCGTATATTATTTTCTAAATAAATAACTGAGATTATTAATTAAAAAAAAAGATTATAAATTTCATTAAATGAATAAAAAATTGAAATAAAATAAAAGGAAATGAAGACAAATACGCTGCACATTTATCTTTACTTCTGGTCTGTTCATGCTAAAAATGGTCATGTATTAAGTACATATACAGCATGTCCAGAAATTGATGGTGGTTTAAAAAAAATAAATCATGAAATAACCTAAGCAAGTGATTTTTTTTTGCCGAAAAACTTTACTTACTTCCCAATATGACGACGTTTACGCTTAATAAATTTTTTTATGGGCTTTGGCATCCCTTCATACAGATTATTCAAAGTATCTAGATAAATTTTTTCCCCAGCTTTTGTCAGTTTTTTTTTAATTCATCCTCTGAAGTTGCTGGCGCATTTTCATTGATTTCCCTCACAAATTTTCAATTGGAGACAAATCAGGACTGTTGGCAGGTAATGTACCTTTACCCCAGAAAGAATCCATGTTGTCTGAACACCACTTTTGGGCCTTTTTGGAGTGGTGAGCAGGGGCACCATCCTGCTAGAAAATGTTTCTTGATGTGTCAGACAACATTTTCTTCTTCGAAGGAGGTCCAGTTTCTTCAGTACGAGACAAAGCTGACATTAGAGACTTGCTGAGGATCTTCCTAAAGTAGAACTCGGCGTCACAGTTTGGTTTTGTGGAATCAGGTGAAGATCTGACACTGCCTGGTGGCTGATAATGGCCCAAACCTGAATTTTCAGAGGAAATTTCACAGTTGGAGTGGGTTCAACATCTCCCTTATCTCTTGCCTAAACCTGATCTGTTTGGAGATTTAGGGCATGAAATAGCTCAAATAGACTTTCATCACTGTTGAGGATACATTTCAAGTCATCTGCAATGTATTGTGTTTCACTCACGACAGAATTAAAGCCGGGCCTTCCTTTGGTTTTCTGAAATTTTAGGGTGCAGACGAGGTTTGTATAGTAAAGCATTCAAAGAGTGCCTCAGGTAGTTGTGGACAGATGACTTGGATATTGGATAGCCCTTTGAAGTCAATTTTGCTGCAAGTTTCCATGTGGATTACCTCTTTGGGGACATTGCTAATTTTTGTCTCCCTTCCTCGACCCTTCTTATTTGCAAGGGTAAGTCCATCCTTCCTTTTCTTACACCAATTCTCAATAGTCCTGAGAGTAATCTGTAACCCTTGAGGAATGCTTATCTGGCTCGATCCACCCTCTATCATGCCAACAGCCTTGCCCCTGGTCTCCAAAGAGTGTTCTCTCACCATTTTGGATTTTGAATTTCAACTAACATCCTGTTGTGTTTTCTGAGACCTTTTATACGGATATATGATGCAATCATCAAAAACTATTACATCAGAAAAATTCAATATTGCCTAATGATTGTATCAGCCAAATTTCATTTTATTCCGATTTTTTAAAAAACTATAAAACGGATATTTTTAATACCACCATCCATTTTTGGACATACTGTAGAATATACGGTCAAAACTTTTCAAACGATAATCTAAAAGAACATATCCAGTTCCAAAGCTGGAATTTCGTTACCTTAACAAAAAAGTATGAAGCGTGTTCCTGCAATCCCCGACATACGGTCAGACAAAGTTATTATATAGCTACTACATAGGTTAATAGATGAATCTGTTTTTAGCGTTTATCTTTTTAAAACTTACAAGACTGTTTAGTACAAAACAAGGTTGGAATGACCGCCTATAGACTTATAGATCCTTTCTTGACAAGTGAATAAATGAAATACATATAGGAGGACATAAAAATATTTAAGGATTTGGATTTGAGACCCAAGACTTGATACTCAACTTGAACTTGCAGTATAAGGACTTTTTCCAACCTCAGCTCTGTTGAGAACAAATTAATCTATTTTCAGTTATCTCGCATCTGGAACTCGACTTCATCGCTTCTCAACGCTCTTAACTGAAACGAATTAGCCTCGAGTTTTTTTGGCTGTACTGTATTATTTTAAGCTACAGTGGGTCTTAAAATTATTTTTTTCTACCTTTAAAAACCCATAGTTAATTATTACATACATACATGTCCAATGTCCATGGATAAAACAGAATACTAATCCGAATGAGGTTTGTCTTCTAATGTTTATTACTTTATAAATCCATAAGAAAGTAATAACCTCCCGCCCCCTTCCCCCCATACTTCCTTCATTAAGAGAATCAAAAACTTTAAAAAATAATAATAAGGTTTCATAGAAATGAATCAATAATTAGAAAATTAATGCAACTTTTGAAAAAGTACAAAACTATTGAATGTACTAGTTGGTATTTGTACAATATAATATTAGAAACTAGAACTGTAAAAATACGACCTAAAAAGAGTGCAAAATCTTTTGTAGTTGGAACTTGAACATTTTTTTAATATTCAAAAGCTGTTATCATTATTATTACATCTTTAAGGAGGTATAAAGAGCGTGTGTTCTTAAATAATAGTGAGATTGGTTGGGGAGTAATAAGTAAAAGTCCCTGTTGAACGAGGAGTATAATTGAGGATCACATCGGAGTAATGTACACAAGAACATTATTTGTGAACTCGGTCGCCCTTGGCAGTAATGAAAATCTCCAAATGTAGCTGGAAAGTCATGCACACATGTGAGATGTAGCTTCTTCTCATCTTCTTCCATTCTGTTTTTGGAGGACTTGGGGTAAGCAATGTTGTCGCGACGGACTTGGTAGGTTTTGGGCCAGATTTGTAGTCTAATGGGTTGTGGTTCGGGCTCTCTTATGGCTAGAAATTTAAAAAAAAACATAGTAAATTCAATGCGTGGAAACCAATTTTACTCAACCAAATCTTGTAATCCTTACCATAATTCCTAAATGTATTAGGGTTGACAAAGCAACATTCTTTTTATATCCTGTTCAAATATAGCTACTACAATAATCTTACTGGAGCTGAAACACCAATTAATAACCTAAATCAAAACACTCTATTTAGTATTTTCGGTGTGAGGTTGACTGGTCATCATTTTCCTTGAGACAGGACCCATCTTCACTGGGCTCAATGTTAACTCGGAAGATGGGGAGATGGTTAACCCCAAACTGTTTAACGATGTTCGAGGTGTTATGATCGGCTGGATCAAAGTTGGAATCTCCAACCTTTTTTTTCCATCTTTGTTCAGAAGTGAGAGAAATTGTTTGCAATATATCTTTTGAAAGTTAACAATAGACGGCTTTCGCAACCTCATGATTGAGACTCTCTAAACTTCTCAAAAAGAAGTTAAATAGGTAGTGTAATACTTATTCAATATTGTAGAGTTGTAAATTCTATGTATTTACTCGCTCATAGTTTTTTTTTGTATTTGGCAATGTTAATGGGTTTTTTTACTTTACTAAGAAAGAATAATGATAAATTGTTGAGGAGAGAACATCCAAGTATACAGTGTAACCATGTGTGTGTCTAATGAAAAAAGGGGAATAACACTTATAATTTGATGAGGATTTATGAGTGAAAGTTCTTGTTGGTCTAATATTGTCATTTAAACAAGACATCGGAGTAGTTCCTGTCACAACCCCTCCAAGATGCGCTGTGGTATTTTTGTTTATTTTCTTCCCCCTAACAATTGCTTGCAACTTAACTGAAGCTAATACAACGTCTAATAAAATAGAAAGCTTCTATCCTTCCAAGCATTCTTCAATTTTTCCGTTTTTTTACCATACTGGCAAAAGTTAAAGTTTACAACTCTATGAATATTCGTCCATTTTATTTTAACAAAGTACATTTTAGGTACATGCATACACTACCGTCTTGTCTTTTAATTGTTGAAAATAAAATACAATTTAGAAAATGATAGAAAAAGTTTTCATTTATGTACATAATAAATACGTTAATTATAGCCATTTAAAATGGAATGAGATAGAAGTAATCTTCAAAATGAGTAAAAACTAATTTTCTTCAATGTTATATTTCTTTAAATTAAGCCTCTAATTATTATATCGTTTGTATTTTTAAGTTCTTTTAAATTAATGAAGAATTCATTATATGTATCTACATTCTACATGTAAAAAAATTAAGTTCGCCTAGAAACACATTTCCTTAATAGGCCAAATAGTTCCTAGTGCATAATATTTTTGTAAATCAAATTAAAATCATATTTTCTTCAACTTAAAATCAAATAGAACGTCTCTTTTAAATATAAAATATGGTGCAAGTTATATACTTTCCCAGCAAAATTCATCCTAGGACAATTACATATCTACAATTTAAAGAGGGATATTTTGTGACATCATATGGTTTATTTTTCTAAACTAATTAGTAATTTTTTGTGTAGCGTCCTAGATTGTACATGCAGGTGACGACTAGTGATCTATGGAAGACGTATATGATTTTATGCGTGACCCTGTCTAATCGTGATTATGGATTATAAATTACGTCATCATAGATCTTTAATGGTGAGTAGGAATGTAATCCGTGGAAATTCTTGATACCTTTCGTTGAAAGTAGTAAATTCCGTCATTACTCATCCTTCATAAAATAAGAATAAAATGTCTGGGAATGAATTTACAAGGAATGTATTTACCAGTAATCCAAAAATATATTTATGGATACTCAAAATTGTTTTATAAAATGTATATTCAGGAGGATCACACTTTAAATTTGAACAATGCAGTAATATTCTAAGGAATATTTATAATGGATTTTTTTTTTTTTTTGAAACACACATTGGCCCAGTCACACAAACCCAACTTAAATTTATACTGGAATATTATAACGTCACTGCACTTAAGTTGACTGAAATGTAAGTTGATTTTGTGCAGTGCAAAGCTATAAACAAAGTGGTGAAATACGTTTGTTAGCTTGAGTAGATTTATGGTCTTCATGAAATCTTTTTTCCTACGCAAGATGTCTCTTTTTATGAGATCAAAAATGACGTCAATGTATTATTTTCCTTTATGACGTAAAAAACTTTTTTTTCTTGTTAATTTTATGAAAAAAAGGTGGATTCATGGAATTGAACTGCTATCTATTAAGTAACATTTTAATTTACTTAATAAACCTAGCACACAAAAAAGTTGTCATGTTGTCAAATAAATTTGGCTAAATATTGATCACGTGGTTTCCGTAACACCACTGGGGTCTATAAATTTAATACAAGGGGTTATTTGACAAATATAAATTTTTATTTATACGCTCATATTTATTTTACATACATAAAATAAAATACAGGATCCTTATTCGAAGTATTAGTACTTTTAAATTACACAAAAAGTGCCTCACTAATTTTTCATACAATATGTTAATTTTAATACATTAATTTTATTTTTAAGGAATCTTGGGAAAATGAAATATTATTCACAACTGCTCAAGAAAAAAGAAAGAAAGAGTGTCATCATTTTTCATGCTGTTAAGAAAATGATGTCTTCTTCATTTTTCGTTATATTTTCTTTATTACCTTTTTGTTATCCCAAATCCATTATTTGGAAAATTATTTCTGAAAATATATTATATACAATACATAATAGATATATATGATAGATTATATAAGGAATATTATCAAATTCAGGACTATGTTCAATCAATAATTTTATCCATCCATTCAAGAAGAAAATATAGGACTATTAAAAAATATATATTATTCAATTCAAGTCCAGATTAGACAGTTTTTAAAATACTTCAATTTACTAACAAAACTTTAAAAGACATTAATAATTGTTAATTACTAGCAGAGGAACCCGAACCTGTTAGGATTTTTTAAACTTACTGGGGCAATTGTTAATATTTACCCATTTTAACACACAAGGTATTTAAGTCCATGGCAGGATCCTGGGTGAATGAGGAAACATGCTATACACTATTAATTGAACCCCAAAGAACATGTTTTAGTTAATGTATCCACCCTCAGAATTGATGATGAGCTCCAAGCAGGACACTTTGTATGTACTCGGCGCTCATGGAGGCCCGAGCCTTGTTAAAGGTGTAGGTTCAGTTGTGGTGTCTCATGCAGGCCTTGGCCTCTACGTGCACCTATATGGAATAGTCTAGGGGATTGAGGTGTGGGCTATGCGTCGGCCAGAAATGCTTTTCTCAGAAGCTTCAAGCAACTCTCGGAGTTTCCTTGTGGTATAGGTAGGTACTCCTTCTTGTTGGAACATCCAGGGAGAATTGCAAACGATGGTTTTGATCAAAGGGATAACTTTTGTGTCCAGAATTTTGACGTGCAAATCAGCCTTCATACAACCATACAAGATTCATGGACTTCCCTTTGGATGCAACCAGGCCTAACATAATTTCTGAAGCAGGATTTCTGGTATTGGAGACATGTCGGCGCTTCTCTGCACTTCCCAAATATAACTACTCTGTCATTCTGCCTGTTCTGCTTGTTTACTATTGACCCTGAGGGTCAATAGTAAAGGTTTTCTAATTAGAAAAGATTACAATGAGTCCACAAGTTCCCTTCAAGTGGCTCAAGATTGTTTTTTGCACGCTCCACAAGGACTTTTAGATGATGGAACTTGTTCATCTTCCTGGGAATGTCAGAAATGGAGGAATTCGTTTTTTGTTTTTTGTTTTTTTGAAAGCCAACTTCAGGTAGTTGATGGATACGGAGGTTTTCCTGTCTGCTCCTGTATAATTTCTGAAGTCCTCCCCGACCTTCCACCACATGGATACATTGTAAATCGTCTTTTTCGAGGCCTCAATCTACTCCCAGATGGCCTTCTGGGGCAATCCTGTGTGGAGGAGTTCTGCAATCTCAATTCTCTTCTTGTACTGTGCTCTCATGGTGGCGACTAGGACAATGGGTTCCCTTGCAATCGATAGCTAATTATTTGTTCTACAACATTGCTCATAAAAAAAATGTAAAAAAATGACTCATACCCTCTTAAAATTTGCATAATAGAGATGATTAAATAATCACATGGGCCCCATAATTAAACTTTATCGCCCATTTTGAGGATATAAAAGGTCCCAAATCAAATATTGATAGGAACAAAAGTTACTTGAAATCTTCACAGCGAATTTTTAATGTAAACATTGAAGACTTTTTCATTAAAAGTGTTTTAGGCTCAAACTCGATGGGGTATTCGAATTAAAAAAAAGGGTTTATTTGATTTATAATAATGCACTCTTTCATTCTTAATTTGATAAAAATTTGGTTCAATAAATAAAAAATATATATATAAATATATTGCTACTTTAAAGATTTACTAGAAACAATATAATTTTTTATTGGACTACGTGACCAAAAACGCAGTTTTTGAACTTGCTAAAATTCAGACTGATCGATTTGCCAGTTCGTGAAGGATGTGATAAAATTATCATTCATAGCTTGTAGTAAAATTTTTCATATCCTTGTCCCAAAATTGAGAATAATTATTGATATAATTAGTAACTTTAAATACCACATAGTTTAATAATTCAATTAACTCTTCAAATTCTCGTTGTTTGAGTACTTTCTTAGAATGTTTAGCAACTCAACACTTAAATTAATATATTGGGAATATTAGGCTTATTTGCCCTTAGTAGTTGTTATACATGATACTATAAGCATCAGTAAACAAAATGAGTACTTTTTTATTATTATATTGAATACCTTTGATTTTATAATCTAAAATTGTATTTGAAGCATGTAATATTAAATTTTTTTGACTGTAAACCAGCATATATGTAGATTATTTACTTGAATGAATAAATTCTTATGACTCTAGAATCATTTTCAAGCCCTTGGGTCTAGTGGTCAACTCCAGCAAGACTGAAGTCTTATCTTCACTAGAAGAACCTTTGGCTAAATGGTTACGTTTTTGAACTTTTCCAGTAGATCGAATCTTCTTGGAGTCTCAGTAACAAAAGAGGAAGGAGTGATCGGCATCAACACTAACGCAGAGAGATTCCTAAACCCTATCTCTAATAGTACATCATGGTATGAATAGCACCATATAAATATCTTAGATAAGGTAAAATATGGAATGCTTTCGCAATACCCCCGAGTAGCCCACTTACTTAGGTATACTCCTTATTCAGACAAAATTAAAGACAGGATACAGATCATCCAGGGAAAATTTATATGGGGTTCAAAGCGAGCTTATTTTTGAAAGAGCCGCTGATATGCTCCTTTTTCATCGTGGGGCATAAGGTATAAAAAATAGAGAAACTTTGGGGACTTTTTAAATTTCACATGGCTGATTAACCACTGAACCACAGATTGGCTATTTTTTGGCCATTGAAAGCTAAATTGTGGGTTTCCCAGCTGATTTGATCCGTTAATGCTTCCTTCTTTTAGGTTGTAAAAATATTTTGCTACCCTTTCAAAGACTCAAAAGAAAAGAGGTTCCGCTATATACTGGCTACTTGAACCTTTATTTACGAATAAATCGAGAATCGAAGATACAGTGAGAGACTGCACATTTTGTAAGTCTATTCTAGAGACTCCCAGACATTTGTTTTGGGATTACCCGAAAGTGGTTCACTTAGTGGACCTTACCACTTAGTTTTTGAGGGAATATTAAAAATCAGCAATGGCGATTGGGGATTGGTTTGTAATGTCACCGCCTACGCAAAGATTTCACTTTGAAATAGAGTACATAATCAATAAAGTATTATTTACTCTTTACGCAGCAAGAAGTAATAACTCTTGGGTACACATTGGTCAAGACAGACTTATCTTAATATCTCAAGAAGTGCTGGAGAGGTTCGATGTTAACGGGACGCCTATCGTGAATGGAAAACGATACATCTAATCTAAAACCATTTTACAGGGTTTTTTGAAGGTATATCCAAATGGTCATGCACATATTGTACAGCTGTAGAGCATGCAAGATAATGCTCACGAAATAATGCAGAACCTTTCTCATGTACAATCACTTTCTTCATTATTGTGACTGGGCCTTTCATTCTAATCATTGGAACTATCAGTTATTATCTTGACATTTGATCAAATTGAAAATATTTAATGAATAATTAATACATTTTGTACCTTGATTTTTTTTTGTCTTAATCATGTACATCTGCATCAAACTTTATGAATACTTGCCATATTTATTAACTATTCATTTGTATAGGTATTTATGTATTGCAATATAAAGTCAACTTACAAAAAAAAATCTTGTCATACAGAATTAGATACTTCTCTTCCATCTTCATTTTTCATATTTATCATACAGGTGAATAAATAGTGAGAACGCATACCAAATATTCTTTGAAACCTCGATAATTTATTTCAGAATATATCAATAGCTCAGAAAATAAAGTAGTACCGTCCCTAAAAAAATCCATTTAGAAAGTATAAGATAAATTAATAAATTACATAAAACGTGGAATAAAAATTTGATAGATGCAGAATATTAGAATTATATTTGAGTCTCTTGAGTAGAAAACACCACAGGGAAATAACAAAGGGTTAAAAGATACATATATCTGAAAGAGTTACAAAAAAAGTTATATTGTATAGTAATCGGTTTAATAATAAAATTAAAACTTATTACTTTTTACTGACATTCATTTTTTTGGGACTAGAATATCAAATGTTACATGTCACAGCATATTTATTTTCTTGTTACGAATAACTTAAGATGTTGAGTAAATTTATGATTACACAAAGAAATAAATACATACATTTAAGATAACTATCGCAAAGTGTTTATAAATAAGATTACAAAAAAAAAAAAAAAAAAAAAAAAAAAAAAAAATTGCATCAATCTTGAAAATATTATATGTATATTGCACATACAAATAAACTATTTACTAAGGATAATTCAATTTTAATGTTCAATACTTTGCCCTGAAAAATGAGTTCAAGAAACGAATTATTTGTTCAAAAAGTGACAAATATTGCACCTGCTCAAGAATTTTGTGTCGGTTGTATGCTTTCAATCGCTTTTGTATATTTTCCATCAGTTGATATAGCCCATCAACAGAAAAGCAAGCTATAATATTATTTCTTATAATTCAGTCTGAATTATTTTTGTAATCTTCTTGAGATCCATTCATGATGAGTAGAGAGTTTTAATATTTCAAAATGGGATCACTTAAAAAATACAGAATGGAACAAAAAATCCTTGAGGATGCATATTTTTAAAATTATATATTTAATATTTCTCTATAATATAATGTATTATATTCCTCCTCGCTATGTGTTATGAATTAGTTATAAGTGTCTAAAGAGGATTGTCGTTTTTCATCTTACTTTTAATTTGTGGTTTGTTTTATGCGTAAAAAATGACTCTAAAGGTATATTAGACCGAATTACTATAATCCCAGATATTTAATATCTGGATATTTTAATAACAAAAAAGTGTTTTTTATTCATAAAAAACACTTTTACATAAGTTTTATTAATCTAACTTTTAATTTGGGGATTGCTTTAACCGTAAAAAAATGGCCCTGAAGGTATATTATACCGAATTACTATAATTTCAGATATTTCAGAATTCAGAGGACTGAGAGGAAAACTAAGATCAGTTTTGGATTCTGCGCTCAAAAATAATTTCATTATTTGGCTTGAATTCATTTGTACAAAATGAGTTTTCCCTGTGTAATAATTGAAAATTTCAATCAATCAACTATTCCAATTAACCCTATGTTGTCACCAGAAATTGCACACAAAATAGCAAAAATGATTGTCACAATGAACGAATGAGAAATGGACAGATTACATTTAAAAGACCATATCGGGACCAGTAAGTCACTTTAATAAAAAAAAAAAGGTTCTAAACCAAAAGTAATTTATGGGGTATTATATCTCATCCCAGAAATTTTAATACGGCGCCTATACTTGATGAAAATATTGGGATGTTCGTATATATGATGTAAAAATAAATTGGACTTATGTTATCTATTTTCTAGATTTTGTTCAATAATCTACCACAAATGTTCAAAATATTCACACTTATTAACTATATTTAGAAAAAGAGATAAATAATGAACTTTCGTAAAATAAGTATCTAGTAGTTTTGTTGGGATACCAATATTTTCGTACAAGCTCCTGAACCATCCTTGGTGACTGTATTTTTGTACTTTGACCACTAAAAAATAAAATGAAATTCTAGTAAATGCAATTAATATATAAAGAAACCTTCTCTGAAAGGTATAAGACATGAAAAGATAAGAATGATTTAAAAAAAAAATCATCCAACAACAAGTATCAGAAAAAAAGACTTGAACTTTTTTTAATGTTTTCTAAACTATCTCATGATAAAACTTAGAGTTTTTAAAATGTCTGGCCAAGACTTTTTATACAATTCTAAACATATACAGTTTTTTTAAAATATGAATGCAGGCTAAATTGTACTGTCATTTCTTATATCAAGAAGCATCTTTAATCAACAATGACATACGGATATTAAATTAAAGCCAAATAACTTTTTGGAAACTTTTACATGGCAAATAAGAGTTATTATATCATAATTTTTGCGAAAAACATTTTTTTTTAATTATTTATATAAGCACCATTTTGTATTTTTTGTTCAGAAATATGTTCAATTACATAAAGGAATGCCCCAATTTATAAATAACGTAATGTCGTTGCAAATACTGGTTCCATTATCAACTTAGTAAAGTCAGTACCTCTGTACTACTAAAGTGCTAAACAATATTGAACAACACTAGTACTTAGCTGCACTAAAAATGTTAGGAAAGTGTTTTGCAATGCATAGCAAATATTTTAATATATTTAAGATTGTTTATTTATGCTTAAATATGTAGTTGTGAAGGGTTAATAGTTACAAAGTTAGTTGAGACAATTTATCATGCAATTTATATAAATATTATATTATTTGTAGGCATGGACAGGTAGCTATCCGCATATTATATTTTAGTCTATGAATTAGAAAAAGTAAATATCCCTGATTTTGTTTTTGAAAATTGCAAAAATTAAAGTTGAACTATTATCTATATATGTATTATGCATTTTTAAGACATTACTCCTAATCATTAGGGTGGTTCGTTTTGAGTGGGTTTGATTAATTTTTTTGATTTTTTTTATGTCGGGGTATTAGGGAAATGTACTTTTAAATGTTTATGACCCACATAATTTTATACCGACGTATTATTAAAAATGTGAATGAATTACAACTAATCATTCTAAAACTATACTAAATATATAAGTAATCAATATTGATTGATACACAGTTGGCATAGACTCAAAATTAGAATATTTTCTAAGCTATTTTATACATTTTGTACTTGTATATACCAATTAAAATGCTTAATGAATACATAAATATGAGTTCAAGACATGCAGATTTTTTTTTTTTTTAATCTCATGTTTTGATTAATGTTCTTTTGAAATAAGTAGGTACAAAGTAGATAATAAGTTTTCTTATGAAGTTGCGTGGAATATATAAAATAACAGCATATATTAATTTACTAACAATAACAAAAGAACGATCTAAAAGAGAAAAAATTAATTGAATTTCCGAAATTTTAATTATTTATCGTATAATATAGAAATAATTTATAGAAAGGACATTATTACAACAAGAAAAATGTTGGATTTACTATGACTCGACATTTCAGGAGTATACCTATAAATTTTTGTTGATAAAATATAGTTTGTTTTATAGAAGTCGGGGAATAAAAAATCCCTGTTCAGAACAAAGGGTTAAATAATAATCAATTCTTACAAATTTTTAGATTCACATAGAACTCTAAATATGAACTAAATAGAATGTGTTATGAATGATGACTTAATATGACTAATCATTAAGGATGTCAATTTTGTAATGAAACAATTAAGTTTATAAATAAAATAAAATAAAATGTTTGTTGCGTGAGCTCTTTCTTCTTTTTGTCCATTATTTAATAGGTGGTGTTAACTTCTCCCTCTGAAGTAAATATTCATGCCTATCTTCGGAAAAATTATTTGAAAAGTGTCTAATCAAATAAGTAATAAATACAATGATGATAATTTGCCTTCACTAATATTATTTTCAATTTGAAAAATTTCACCTCTTATTAAGGGTAATTAATTCAATACCCCTAAAATCATATAAAGGCAGCAAATAATAACAAGCGACTTAATTTTCCTTGCAATATACAAATCCCATCTCATGTAATTATATAAGATCTCTACTTCTCTCCCAACCCCTCCCCGTGTTTTCCATTAAAAGAAAATAATACCAATTAATCAAAACAATTAAACAAGTTAATTAAACAAATAATGAAACAAGGTTATACCATCATGTAATCGGGTTTGCTAGAATTTTCAATTTAGTGTATTGTACCGACTGCTGGACAAGACAGACAGATTTTGACCAAAAACGCAACCATTCATCTACTATTATCATTATCATCACTATTAAAAGCGTGGTGGAAGTCAAATATCAGTCGTATACTGGTATGGAATAACCTTGTATTTCTATTAACTTTGGTCTTACTCATATTATACACAATTTATCCCCCTTCACTATGGCGTTACCTCACTAACACAAAAATATATAGCCTTTCATTGTCAGTTGTCGATATGTCTGCTTCTTTTTGCTAATTAGTGTTCTGAACGTTGATTGGTTGAATTATAATTAGCTCTTGTTAAACTATGTATTATTCTCACAATAATAATTTTATAGTTGGGAAATAATTCGTTTTTATCAACTGATTTTGACCTTTTTTCCTGTTTCTGTTCTTGAAAGGTTACGCGATACAATAAAAGTAACGATGTATTAAATAATGTACCTTGTTAATTCAGTAAAAATGATCAATTCACTGAGGCTACTTAGTATTGAAATATAATTGACGCCTCTAGCGGATAAAAAAGTGCTGCTAAGACAAATATTTATATTTTGCTACTTGGTTTATTGCTTCAGAATTAACTATTTATTAGGTATTGATAATGATAACTAATTATTATGTAAGAAAAAGTTGAAATATTATTATTTCATTTTTTATTATTATTACTATCTTTATTCATATCCTACAATATGTAAACTATGTATTGATTACTTGGAGAAATTGCGGTAGATTAACATCAATAAATCTTTTATTTTAAAATTAGACCTCTTAATCAAAATCTACAATCTAAAACTTTAATTTTTCTGTATAAAGATGGAATTCACACAATATTTAACATAAAGTACAAAATTTGAAATGTGGGAGCCATAATAGGAACGAAAGCAGCTTGATTTTAATCTGTAAAAATACTATCAAGTTTATCTAGGAATAACCATAATTAGTAATAATGGGAAATATATTTTAAAAAAATCAACAAAAACCGTATGCGTCATAAGTTCTTGTACACTTTTAATACAGATAGTAACGTTTAAATTTCACAAAAAATTCATAAAAAGGGAGAAATAGAAAAAACCGGTTTCCTTTTAAGGGTTTATTGAAGAAATAAAATCAGCCGTAGGTCTTTTAGGAGTTCAAAAATACAGGAAAAAAAATACCGTCAAAAAATCGTTGCACACATCAAAGCCGGTGACAATCCCTTCGTGATTGCACGTCACTTTGGGATCAGTTGGACCACTGTATACAACTGTACAGAAAGCCGTATAAGGAGTGTGAAGGCAAAGATAGACGCAAACCTTTGTGACAACATTAGCCAAATGGCCAGGGACATCAGAGCTAACGAAACGGCTATCCAGTGCATCACTTAGAAGGATTTGGCCTCAAGTCTAGGGCTTCCACAAAAGTTCAGGGTTGGATGACTTTACAAAGACAAAAGAGGCTGGAACAATCGAAGATGCTCCTTAATAAATTGAAGTAACAAAATAATAAAGTCCTCATTTTTTCGGATGAAAAAAAAATCAAAGTCGACCCATTCAGAAACTTCAGTACATCGCCATGACCTCCAAGACGCCTCTCCGGAGGTAAAATTCACCGGGAGCTCGTAATACCAAGCCAAGGCCATGATGCTCGGTGTCATTGGTTCAGACGGTACTGCGTTTCCACCAGTATAGATAAAAGAGACCTTGAAGGCCAATGAATATAAAATTATCATGGCCAAGAGGGTATTTTCTACCCTCAACGTAACCTACGGCATTGGAAATTTGGCAAGGACACAGGACAGAGCCTGTGTCACACATCCAAGGTCACCCAAAATTATTTGAACACAAATTAGGGGGAATGGATTTTGGTCCAAGGAGATGTGCCCCCTAACTCCTCCAACCTGAACCCACTTGACTACTACGTTTGTCAAGCCTTAGATAGAAAGTCCAATGCCCACTACCACAACAGCGTGGAGGTCATGAAGGCCAAGGTTGATGAGGAATGGGCCAACATTCCGGCATTCCTCAGAAAAGTTTGTCGTAAGTTTCGAACCACCTTGGAGCTCTGTATTGAGGCAGAGGGCGGAATTTTTGAAAAATAATAGAAATTAACATATCCTTCTTCTCCTTTTTAATAATTTTTTTATCATGAATATTAAGCCTAGATTTATCTTTCTTTGTAATATAGTAAAAGTGTACAAGGTCTTATGACGCATACAGTATGTGAAATAAATTTTCAAGGGAATTGAGAAACCTCCAAAATCCACTATATCGTTCTGAAATTTGGCATGGAATAGTCTTCATTGTATTAAAAAATCCCCATCATTATGGATTTCTAGAATTTTATTTTTGATTTTAATCGACGCACTCTAATTTTGAAGCGCTATATGACAACTATAAATTCCCATATATTTAGAATTTATACATATTTAACAAAATATAACAATAGTTGACTAATTTACTTTGACATTCAATGCATTATTTAATAGATTTGAGCTACAGTTTTTTTTTGTTTGTTCTGAGTGAGTTTTATTTTATTAGAAGACATCTACTATACACATATAAATGCATAAATATTTCTCAAGTGTTTCCTTACGCTAATATACTTCATATCATCATCCAATTCTCTCACAGTTTAAAGCATTAAACAAAAACACCTTCCTAAAGCCTATATGTAGATTCTACATAATAGTGATATTACAGATCGTGGGTTCTAGCTAGTTTGCAAACAGATAAGCAGGTTTCCCAGGAACCGTTTTTCAAAATACGAAAAATAACAGGTTCTTGCAAAAATGAACCGGTTCGTGAACCATGATTTTGTACTGACCATTGATTGGTATAGATTGTTTGAGGACGCTCGAGTCGCGTAAGATCACGTCTACGGTTGTATGTCCCCACTGTACGATTGATATACCTAAATACTCTTTGATAATCAAGCAAGAAATGAAAGATAATAGACATCTTGAGTCGAAAAAACCTCCTCAAAAAACAAAACAAAAAAAAACAACTTCTTCGCTCTATACATATATTCTAGATGCTACTGACCAACCAAAAAGAATGATACGCCATCATTCATATGTATAGTATGTGCTCTCCTTCCGTTAACCTAGAGAGAACCAGCTCAAACACCGTGTTCCCAGTAATGGTCATGGGGTTTTCCCCCCACAAGCAAAGTAAGAAATGTACCTTAATTGATAATAGTTTTTTTGCCACCCCTCTGAGGATGTTGCCCTAGACCAGGGATTGGCAACCTTTTACACTCAAATATCCATTTGGATCTACTTACCTCGGCAAAAGAAAACACTGATAATTTTTAACATCTAAAATGAAATTAACACTATAGAAATTTAAGAAAGAGTTAAGATGTATCTCTGGCACTCCTTCTGACCATTTGATCAAGTCAATGATGTTAGTAACCCCTAAGTTTATAGCAGGCGTTTTTCTGACACTGAAAGATAGGCTATTTGGTTTTCTGTTTGGTCAATCCTCTCCCCTGATAGCCAGTATTCGTTCTACCCCTATGATTATCTCCTTCAGGTCATCAGATTAAACTAGAGCTTGTAGGAGCTGTGAGCGTACCAAGCAGATCTTTTCACTGTTTCCATCACCAGTTCATTATTAGGTACTTTGTACTTATAGTACACAGTGTCTTATAAAAGTAGTGTTAATCTTAAGTCAAATATTGAATAACCTCATCACAAAGTTTGACTAGTGGTGGTCCAATAAAGATTCGGGGAAAGTTTGAATTGATATCCAAGGCTGTAACTGAGTCTAGCTGCTTTCCGATTGGTCCAGATAATCTATTGTCTGAGAGAGTTGGGCCATCAAGTTCAAGAATTAGACGGCGTAATAGAAACTCATTAGTGTGCAGACTACACACCAACCAGGCCAGTTTTCTCCCAAACTTCATTTCAAGTTTTCGCATAACTCCAGTATTTACACTAGTAATCAAGTTTGTTGAGTCCCCTCCGATGGTCAAAACTGTTTTAACAAAAACCCTCTCCTTTAACCATTTCAATTTAAGCTTTGCAATTTGTGTAGCGTGCGGTTTTCTTTGTTTGCTTTCTCTGGTATAAAGTAAAACACGGAATCACTCCCAGACCCAATAAAACACAATAGTACTCTTTCTTGATCCAACCCATAAATGACTTCTCACTACCCATTACTTCCATCACTACATTAGTCAACTCGATTCTTACAACAAAGAGAATACAGGAGATTGGCTGCTCCTCTCTAAACCTCTTCTCAAACTCGTATCTCATCTCTTTCATCAACATCTCTGCACTCTTCTATTCTTATTATTTTTCAATGATTTACGTTAACGTTTTATTAAATTAATACATGGCTCGATTATTGTTTGTGTTAAATAATATAAAGTCGATGTAAATTATGTAGAAATATATTTTGGCTATAGATAGATAAAATATTTAAAAGTTTACTTAAACTACCAACTGGGCTCAATTATGACTTTTATATCAACACTAAGTGGCATCATCAAGTCGGAGACTTACTTAAGTTATGATTGAAATTTCTTCATATTTGAACTCTTCACATCAAGGGCAATGCATATACCTTCCATTGATATGAATATGTATAAATGACATAAAGAAAGCCAGCACTGGAAAATATAAAAAAAAAACGCATTTTCTCTAATTTTCAAAGTGAAATTTATGTAGCTTATGGTCATTTTATCTTTTAAAAAATTACATTTTTGAAATCCACGTCAAAAAGCACCGTAAAAAAACATTAATGGTTTTTAATTTTTGAAAAAAGGAAAAGTACGTTCTAGTCTACTGTACCAAAAATAAAACGACAAGCTATCTTTATAATGAATGAAAAAGTTGAACTTAAATTCTAGCTATACATGCAGCAAACAAAATTGCTCTTAGCTGTTATTCTAGTCATTATTTGGACGTTTTGAGACGTGCAATGAAGTCTTGACATCAATTTAAAAAAAAAAAAACAATAGTTCACCAGTTTAAAATATTACTATATACAAAACCCCATCTTAGAGCTGCAGCATCAGGTTTAAAGAGCTGTATGTGGTTCTAGAACACCGGGTTACCGATCCCTTCCCTCAATTAACTCGTCTATAAAAAAAGGGACCGAATTTCATCAACTCCCTTCTGGGTTTCCCTACTATTACGTAGTTACTATTTTAACAAAAAATTGGGTTAAAAAATCTCCACTTTAAATGAGGATCCGTAAATTACAGGGAACTGCTAGAGCAAAGAATAACATATACTACCTAATTGTAATTTAAAGATCAACTACCATGGCCCATTCATGAGGAAGGCCCTTGGACATGCACGTTTTGATAATTTACAGTTATCATATATCAGAAAAGATAAATACTTTACTCTTTTATGGTTATCGTCCCCTCCACTTTCAAAAAGGATGCAGAGAGCCAGCATTACATAAGAGAAACAGAGTTGTTCAGAATATATTACAATAATGTTCATACAAAGTTGTAATTAAAGGTATTGCGTGTAATAATTGAGCAAATATTTCTAGCCTTTCTCACCACTCAACAAGCTTGCTTTCTCCCACTAGGGTCACCTGTGTTTACATGTACAATATTTAAGAGATGCTTCACTACTCGCAATAATCCTTCAAAAATTAGGTAGTCATTTCGTTTTGAAGGATATTTTTTATATGCTCTTAAATCAATGTTTTATTTCCTAAGTAACTAAGTAAAAAAAAGCTCAAATCTTCTTTATTTTCTAAAAACATTTATATATACATAATCATTATTTGTAGGTAAGGGGAAAGTGGGGAGGGATAGTTGACAATAAATTTATCTTTTCCCCAAAAATACAATGTTTGTAGAAGTGATAGTGAGACGTGAATAATTATTTTTGACAAGCTCATACTAATAGCTTAGTTATTTTTTATATTTACGCTTCAAAGCTAGCATGTCCGTTTAGGTTTCTTAAAAAGGTTCTGACATTAAATAATCATATTTAAAATACAAATAAATGATCTATAGATAATAAATACCTTGATCTCAAATTATAAATGGAATAATGCAACACCATCAAGGTCTAGTTATTTATGTCTCAAGAAGGTCTATTTATTCTCATTTCTATCAGAAATTAAATATTTTTAACATATTCTAGTGGATTTTTTTTTGGATAAAAAACAACTCATTTTTATAACCTATAAATGGATTCAAACAATAGCAGAACTGTTGGTATATTGAGTTGAATCTTGATGTATGTGTTGATATAAGAAAGATATTAATGCTCTAATTTACTATTTATTCCCCTCTATTTTGAAAATTTTAACATATCAGGGAGCAAGGAGCACAATAGTGTATATTGATAAAGATCGGCTGTATTTTTTAGCTCGCCTGTTTTTGTCGTTTTTTTTTAGTTGAAAAACAAGAAAGAACTTTCTTTTCCAAAGCTGTTGTCAGGAATTATTTAATTCCTGAGGTGTGAACTTCCTTCTATACAAAATTCAATTATATTCAAAGCCTAATTTTCAATCATGTGTGCTCATAAAGGACTGAGAGTAACCTGGAAGATTTGTTGCGAAGTAATAATTGTAAGTCTTTGTTGGACTCAGTGTAAAAAAATGAGGATCGGCATCATAGTAATTCTTGTCCCTCCCATTGGTTATTTTCTTCTATTTCTCGTCACAACTGAGTGTAGCGGATCTAATGAAACATCATAACAGCCAAAATGCTCTTGACAAAAAAATTATTCAAATTGTGAGGGTTAACATGTTTATTTATTTATTTTTTTAATGCCCAAAATATTAATAGATCACTCATCTCTCAAGGCTACCATATTTTTAATGACATTTTCTCAGGCATAGTATTGACTTTCACCTCAATTTAGCCAATATTTACATACCCAGATGTAATATCCAAAAATCCAGTGAAAAATTATTCTAACTCTCTCGGTCTCCCCTACTTTAATTACGGATCTCCTTTTGCACAAATACATCGTTATTTATACCACTTCGATATATAGGTATCATATATTATCATAAACAGCTGCTACATTGCATGCAAATGTAAGGCAATAAACATTGTTAAGAATGCAACTAAAAGAATTATATATACACAAAAACATATGAATATATATACATATACATAGTTAGTCATTAAAGTAATACTTCAACTATTTTGTAAGGACATTCACAAATCACGTGGTCACTTAGTGGGAGGGTGAAGGTATAAAATCAATTTAATTCTCGTTGATGAGTAGGAGGGGGAGGGGGTCAAGTTAAAACCACACAACGGAAATCTGAATAATATAGCAAGATGGCATAAATGATGTCAGAGGGAACAGGTGACAAACATTTGAAAAAATAAAAAAATAACGATTTTTTTCTTACTTAAAAAAAGTAACATTTTCAAAATAAGGTCATTTTAGTAAAAGAAAGAAAATTTGTAAGCGTCATCTAAATGAAATTCTTTCAAGAAGGCCATAAGAAAACCTTAAAAAAATATTCTGTTTTTAAAATTAAATATATTAAAAAACAGTAAAAAAGGCCAATCGAAAATATTTTTGTTTATCTTCTAAAAAAAAGTTGAAAGAAAAAAGGGACCCATTTAAATTTACTAAATTATTATTATTTTTTGGAGGGAGGTTGTACAAAAACACATGTGGTTCTAGGAGGGTAAAGAAAAGATAGGAAAAGGGAAGAAAAATTATCTAAAAAACGAATGACATGCTTTATGAATGAAGGGGAGATAGTCCATAAATTTTCTTTTTTGGAAAATAAAAAACCAAGTAAATATAAAGTTTGGGCCATATTTATCATTATTTAGAGGTTGCTCATCGCTTATCTACTTTCTAAATTTCACATTTTTTGTTGTTGTTGAGGATGGAATATTGTTATAACTTGAAAATAGTCAATATAATTAAAAAGACAGCAATTTATAATAAATAGCTATTTTATAGGAATAAACAATCTTTAACAGTAATAATAATATAGCTATCCCATAAAATTATTACTTTTTCTACAAAATTAAAAATAAAGTCTTGTTGTACAGTTGTGTTGTTGTAGTCTAGTTGTGTTGTTGTAGTACAGTTTGTGATAAGGATAGTACAATAATTGAATATTCCATGGGCCGTCGATATATTAATGGTATAATGATGAAAATTACTAATTAATTACTAAGTATTATGTAGAACATTATGAAATTCAAATGCCCATTGTTCATTACGTCATTGATAGATAATATATGCGGAATTTTATTAAATGAAATCATATCATCAATTAATGCATGGTAATTCAAATGATTGAAGTTGTAATTAAATGAAGCTTAATGAGAATAGAAACTCTGTTTACACAAGTCACAACATGTAAAAAAAAAAAAATTGTACACAACATGTGTAACATAGGATCATTTTGTTTTTTAAAAGGGTATATTTTTATTCAATTGTGTATTTTTAGCAAACAATTTTTGGTTTCGCAATTAACATGTTTGTTATTGATGGGACATTATTCACTTATAGTTGTAAAAAGTATATACCTTAGACGAGCGCGTGACGTTATGGAGTTGCAATTTGAATTGGTTTTATATCTTTTAAATTTTTTGTTTGTATTATTTAATTATGGAGAATGGAACAGCTAAGTATGGGTAAAGTGCGTGAGCTAATTGATAGTAGAGAGTAAAACTGAGGATTTGTTATGGAGTTATAAGTGAAAGTCCTTGTTGGACTCGGAGTAGAATTGAGAATCGACATTGTTGTATTTCCTGATTATATCCTTGCTAGATACGGAGTTGGGTCTGTGTTCCTTTCCTTGATCTCATTGCTGCTCGCAGGTAATTTAATGAAACGTCATGACAGCTAAGCTGTTCTCCTTCCAAACATTCTTCAAATTGTCAGATTGACAACACTTATTGTCGATTAATTTTCTATTACTTTTTTCGACATATTGACCGATCATATTTTTTACAACTACAACTATCATCGAAGCTTCACCCTCGAAGTATTTTTTTGGATAAATTTTTGTTGTCTCTCAATATGAAAACTCCCCTAAAGAATTATCTAGGCATTACTAAAATTATTTTTTTCATGCCTGTTTATTAAACATAATTAAAATTCTTCAACGGTAAACAAGGTACACACTCGTAAATTGTCAGGAGTAAGGTAAAATGAAAAAAATAAAATATATATAATTCTATTTGTTTTTCATAGCATTTATGATCGGTCATAAAAATATTCGTATCATTTATGATTATTGAAACAATAAATTTAATTAGTAAAAATCTAGGTAAAATGAAATTTAATACTTTTTATTTTGTTGTTTTTGTATCCAACTTAGGGTGGCCCTGAAAAATCAATGCTTTACTTATACTTGCCACCCCTAAATGTCGCTCAAAGGATATAATTTTTGGCACGGGAATATATTGTCACCATTAAAATCGATTTAGAAGGTGAAATAATGAAAATAAAACATTGGTTTTTAGATACAAATTAAGGGCCACCTAATTTACTTGTCAGGAATTTGTTTGTGTGTACAATTATGGTACTTTTTATGTGTGACACAGCATATGCAGATATATTAAAATTCCAAATTAATTGAATTGCCTTCAAAAAAATACATATTGAAGGGAATGGAGGAATAAACGTTTATTTATTTTGTATGTATGTAGTAGACAATGATTGTTGTTGCAATTCAACAAATAAAGCTTTAACATGCGCTTCAGTTTGTTTAAAATATTCAAATAAATTTTGAAGGAAAGGACAGGTAATTGAAAAATATATATTATTTTAAAAATAAAACCAAAAATGGAAATCGCAAAGGGCTGTCAAATTTTGTAAATCTGTAGAAGTGTTGATTTCGTTTCGCTTCGTCCTTTCTTTGTAATATTCAGAATCTGTTTTCACCGCAACGTTTTAAAACAATAACATATTTCATTTATTCAGATTACAAATGGTTTCCGTCCCCTCGGAGAAAAAAATGGCTTAATCCGAGCCGATTAGTAGTGAACACTCTTTTTATAACGGGGTTAGTGATCTGTTTATAAAAATAAAACCCAAAAATAAAACGTATTAAAGTACATAATAAAAGTTAATAATGATTACATTATTCAAGCATTATATTATTTGTTTAAGTATTCCACCCATTTTTCACACGTGAATATAAATTAAAAAGAAAAAAATAGTAGTATGAGTATGAGGCATCTAGAAAAAACAAATCCTTATTTTGGAATAATCTTAACGACATGAGGTTTGGACAAGATATAATTTGTTATTCTTATAGTAAAACATTTTTATTTTAGTATAAATAATTCTGTTTAATATTCTTTAGTTTGTGCAATATTAAGGTATCAAATTGTTACCCATCAGTTTTGATGGGGTTTCGTGTAATATATGAAATAAAAACTAAAATATTACATTTCCTCAAACTTAAAAAAGAAGAATCCAAGAAATTAAAGGATACAACAAAGGATCGACGTTTAATTAAATTCAGTGAACCTGGATTAAAAAGGTCTAATATACGAATAAATCCTAAGGAAGGCATATTCAAAACAAATAAATAATGACATATAACTAAACAGAGGGTCAAAAATGTTGAGGTAATGAGAATATGTATATAAAATATACATACAAGTATTTCCGTTTAAATTGTCCACACGGCAAAACGTAGTCACATTCTTCTACTCTAAATATCGCATTAAAAAATATCGTTTTAGTTGAAACAGAACGCCGGTTTTCTGTGGATGTAAACTGAATGCGCATAAGGTTTCCTGAGAAAATGTTGTCGTGTGGATGGGACTTTACTCTATACTTCTTCAAGAATATAAAAGATTTGCTTTCTTCCGAGAAAACTTTGGAAGTTGTGGTCTATGGGCGCTAATATTTACTTATTTGAGAAAGTTGAACCAAGTTACTATTGGCTAAACAGACTTCAATAAAGAAACTAGAGGCTCAGAAGATTTGGATTTATGACTAAAGTAATAGTTTTTTGGTCATAAAAAATGGATAATTCTTTCATAAAAATTAAATCCCTTTACTAATACAAACTATAATATCAGATTTTTTTTTTGCTAGATATTGAAATTAGGCCTACAAAGAGAGTTCAAAGAGATGTGTAAAAGTGAGCCATAATTGGTCGATAATGTTTAACTTGTGCCTTCTTTCCTCAAATAGGATTTGCTTAAAAAGTAAACATCTTAAAAATGTGTTATTTCTTATTTCCTTAAGGAACGCTCATAACAACCTTGGATTATTCCATTAAAGGAAATATTTTGTCATTAAAAAATTGAAAAAGTTACAAAAGATAAAAGTGACTTTCCCTTTACCTATTTGTTATAAAGACATATATATTTATATATATATCCTTATAAACGATATTTCCCAAAATAAAGTTAATTCTACTGGCATTACATTATATAAAATCCGAATATGGATCCCTGCACTTTGAAAATAGGACTTATCTGGATTTTTGATTACTGTTTGCTATAATTGTTGCTCATACCGGGCGCCTAGTTGAAATTTGGACACTTATAGAAGAGAGAATAAGAAAAACAAAATCAAACGAATTGATAATTCCTACTACCAATTGACAAACTGTGTACATTGACATCCCTTCCAAAAAAATTATCACAATCAATCGAAAAAAATCTACTTCACGCGGAATAAACTGCAACAGAGATCCGAAACTTGACTTAGGAAAGCAGGTAGACTATTTAAAACGTCAAGAAGGTCATTAATGACGGTTATGGTATCCAGACGAGATTCAACAAGATAATACACGGACACACACAGCAAAAATTACATAGTCCTTTTTAGACAAACATTCAATTCTGTCCGGAAATAATGCGGCCACCATACTCGCCAGATGCCAACCCACTCGACTTTTCATTCTGATTGCAAGCTTAGGTCAAGGCCTGCGCTCTCAAGGTCTCTGTTGATGAGCATTGTAAATCCATGATCCCAATTACAATATTACCAGCTTTCATAACTTCCAGCGGCTCATCAAGGCAATTATCTAAGTCAATGGAGCTACATTGAAGATTAGATATGGCAACACGTGTGCCAACATCTGTACAAAGTTTAGTTAATGTAGCACCCTTAGTTTCCGAACTGTAATTTGTTAAAATTACACATACAAAATGTATAGTTTTCAATTATACATCCAATTTTTTTGACAATTTTCACATTTCTAGAAGTGAATATGCAACTTAATCGTTATAATGACGTCAAAGAACAATTACCTTTATTCAAATGTATTTATTTATGTACTAAAATTGACCTTTATTACTCCATTCGTTATCGCTAATTTCTTACCTCCTACTGCAATATGAACTTTAATAAGAAGGGATATTGTAATATGTAGTTGCATAGATCGAGGCATTCAAATACAAAATATGATATGCGTTTTTAATTATGAAAAAATATGTAAAAACTACTTTTATAATATATATGAGAGACAAACGTCAGGTCAAAGTAAACACTTCAAAATAAAATATTTTAAAAAAAGTGCCCAAGACGAAAAATGTTCATTGATCAAAATATTTTATGTTTTTAATTTACAATCTTAACATATTCATGTTTATAACTAAAACTAAGAAAATACTACATCTGTACAAATATGGATCTTGATAATATATGATATTAGTGTTGTGACTTGATACGAGCCCGATTTTTTTTTTTTTTTTTTTTTTTTTTTTTTTTTTTTTTGTTATTGACAAATCTAGAAATTTTAGAAATTGGCATTAAAGTTTTTATAAAAATTGTATTTTTTATATTTTATAAAAAAGTATTTTTTGTTTGTGGAATCGATCAAGAACAATTTTTTGTGAAGATCGAATTTTACTCCAATACCCTTACTGACCGAACTTGGAAGGAATAAGTTTAGTCTAATTATAGTGCTATTAGATCAGTCCAGGATTTCCGAACCGCATCTCAACCCTAATACCTATGTCCTAACATATTATCCACTCCATCAACTGCCCCTTTAAGATAAAATACAATTTGTAATTTGTTAGTATCATTTTTTTAAGCTTAAATTGAAAATGGACAAGGTCCATATGAAACATTTTAATAAATAAAAATTTATTTACCTTAAAAAAAGTCATAAAACTTATAAGCGAAAAGGGGAATGTGCGTACCTATTTTGGCTCGTTATATACAAATATTTTTCTGCTTATTATTTACAAGTATCCAATTATCATATCATATTTTTTCAAGCGATGAAAAGTACCTAACAAATTTTTATATATTTTTTTTATCTTATAAAATTTGATTCCATCATCAAACATTCCTACTTTTGTAGAAGGTAACATTTTACACAAAATAAATATGTGGTGCGTCAGGATAAAAATCACCTAAAACAAAAAAAACAAGAAAAATACAAAATTCCAGTTGTAAAGACACATCTGAATCAATTATAGGCTTTGTATTTGATTTTGTGGGATGAGTCAAGGTACCCTAGAATTTTACCTACAGTTTTAAGCACTTATTTTATTTAAAAATCTCACATTGGCCCTGATATAACCTTTTAAATAAAATATGTGAATGTCCTTTCTTTTATTGGGACAAATTTTTTTGATTACTTTAAGTTCAATTTGCAGCACCTCTAAAGTGTAAATAAAAAAAGTTAGTTTATATAAATTGATGATACTTTGTATAAGAATATAAACTGAATTTAAAAAAAAAAAATATTCTAACACCCTTTTGTGTTGACGGGTTACATATATGGGGAAAAAAATGCTTTATGAATTGTACAATATTACATCGAAGTAAAAGGAACGGCATACACCTTTCTACTACTCAGCTTGTACAATGTACATATCATACAGTCTACTTCTTCTACGCAGTTGTAAATAATTATCGCTGTGATTTATATACATTCAATTAATAATGATTTTCCCTGGATTTAGGAAGCTAAAGTTGCACATCAAGCCAGGAATGTATCCTTCATGAAAGCAGGCTTAAAATAGTTTGTATGAAGTATATCTTTTTTTCTTAAAGATAAACATAAAAGTAGCAATCTATTTGTTTGTTTGTGGGTACAAAAAATTGAATTATTACAAACATTTTTATTTAATGCCATAATTAATATATTTTAATTTTTCTTCTTAGTAAACTTTTTTTAGCTAATGACTTGACTATAAAATAAATATTATGTGCGTTCCAAATTTATGATTATTTAAATTTAAATATAATTAAGACTTTTTTCATTGATTTCGTATTTTTACGTTCCATTTTTCATTTTCAAATAAAGAATAGATGTCAAAAATGTTGACAAATTATATTTGTATAAATATTGGAAAAAAATGTATATTAAAAGACTGTGTCGAATAGAAGTTGACTTTGTACAAAATTGTATCATAGAGAAATACAGAAGACAGAAGATCTAAAATATTGAGACCAGTAATTTTGTTGCGAACATTTTTGCCACTTGGAGATTTGGCCTCGTAAGACATTCCTACCATTTTATGTTTTACAATATATGTTCAAACTTTACTTATAATCTTTACCTTTGTAAATCATCTATAGATTTGAAGAAATACAAAATAATGGGCAAATATAGAAAGAATAGGGTTTATTAGGATTAAGATTACAGGTAAGGGATTGTGAGTCTATTTAGAAAAAATTCATGGACTAGTGGCACCTTACTCATATTTGATGCTTGAAGAAATGATATAATGATATCCGTCTATATTAAGAAAAGAATAATTCCACAGTAAAAACTGAAGTTAAAATTTGAACTAAAATATAATAACATAAAAAGATGGCAAATATGTCATGCAGCAAGATCTTAAAGAGGTTAAAATTATTAACTAATGATATTGCTTGCAATATTAACTACACCTGACAAAAGAAATCTTTTTGAGGTGATGAATTTGTAACGTTACATATATTTTCGCATATGATTTTGTCTTTCAATTTGAATACAGTAATACCACGTTTTGACCGAGTTCAATCAGTCAGGGTTTTGATTTAATATGATTTTGTATTTTCAAGACCTTTTTTTTACAATAAAATCCACCATTTGCATGCAAATTTAAAATAGACAGTCTCAAACACTTCAGATTCAATAAGTTATTTATATTAACGGAACCCAAAATCCACAGAATATTATTGTTGTATTTAATACTATTATTATTAGAAATATTCCAAAGTCAATTTATGACGTAGATTCACGATTTTTGATCTACTGTGGACTAATTATGGATAACTGCCAATGGAATATCTCTTGACTCTGCTGTATTTTTCTTTTATATTATATGTGTTGTATAGTGTGTACATTGTACAAGTTGAAAAAGTTACCATTTTACTTGATTTAATAACAACATCAGTCATTTTAATTACCATCAAAAGTCATTGTTGCTATCATTTTGATCAATTAAAATAATGCATTGATTATGTATTAACTAAATATATAACTCTGGGTGTTTGATCTCATAATGTACCATAGAATACTTATCAATTAGTAAGGATGACATTTTTGTAAAGAAAAACCAAACTTAAGTAATAAAAAAAAGTTTGTTGCGTGTGCTTTTTTTTCTTTTTGTTCATTATGTTATAGGTCGTTGTGGTGTTAACTTATCCCACTGAAGAAATTATTCTCGCCAATTTTTTGTGTAAATCGTTTTAAAATACACAATTTAAATATTTATAGATAAATTCAAATATAGTTAGAATTTTTTCCCTGGACTAATACTCTTTTAAATGTGGAAGGTTCTCCTCTTTATAGAAGTAATTAATTTCTCCCCTTAAAATCATATAACAGGCAACTGATCTTAACAAGGGTCTTAATTACTTCTCCTCCCGCTTGTTTAAGAATCCAAAACCTATGAATTAGTAATTTTCAATTAAAATGCAGTCCAAATTACCTCCCTAATTTATCGACAATCCATGTAATATTGAATTATCCTTATTACAAGTACTCTAGATACTTCACTTAATTCTTTAATTATAACTTATACAAGGTAATTATATTTCTATAACTTTTCGGGGCTCTAAAATATCTTAATTCTGACCAAGGAACCACTAATTTTTATGAATAATTTAATTGGATAATATAAATGATACTTTTTGTTTAATAAGTATTCATTATATTCGATGTATTAAATGATTTTTGAGTTGTAATCAATCACTTTTGAATGTCGAATACACGTATATACATATTATTCAAAATTGTTTTTGTTACTTATTTATTCTCATTCAAAAAATGAAAAAAAAAGACTTTTAAAACAACAGCAAAATTAAGGAATGAGAATGTTGTTTTTTCACAATTCATTTATTAAAAAATATATCCCATTGTTTTTTCTTTGTCAATAAAGGGGGGATATGTCTTATACGATTATATAGACAAAAATTGTAATGAAAAATTAACGTTGGTCCTTGAAAACATAGACCAACAACAAAAATTAAAAAGATACTTAAATATTTCAGCTATTTTTCCTAATAATTACGGCAGAGCAAAAGTGTTTGTTTATCAATTCACTAACCCTGAATAATTAGTTATATTAACTAATGAAAAGGGGGAAATGTAAATACGTATATTTTCTCTCGTTACCTTTTGAAATACGGCTTTCACAAGTGTCTATTGAAAGAATTTTGATCTAATCGGAATCTCTACTTTTAATATTTTTATTAAAAAATTGATATTTTGTTGATGCAAAACTCTAATTAGTAACTGCATGGTCCATAATTATGGGCACTTTATATCTATGACTTTTCTATTAAAAATATCTTTTAAGGGATATATTTATAATACTTATATCCATAGGTACACAGGTAATTATTAAGAAATAAATATATAAAGGGAACATGATGCACGAATGACTGAGTAAAAACTTTAGCTCACACAAAGGACATCACATTTCTTTATTTTTCTTACATTAATAGGTGAATAACTTAATTATTCGGGAATTCTGACTTGGAAAATGTTAAATTATATTCAACAATGACATAATTTGATGGTTTTGGTATAAGCAGTTAACCAATCAACTTATTTCCATGAGCTGATTGGTTTTTCTATTATCAGTTAACCAATCAACTTATTTCTATGAGCATACATAGGTGTAAATATAAATATACCCCTCTATACAACTTATAAAATAGGATTTTCCAAGGTTAATAAAAATACAAGTTTATAACATAATGCATGAACGAATGATGTTTGACTTCTACCACGCTTTTTAATATTGATTTTATAGTGTATGAGTGGTTGTTTGTTTTGTCAAAATCTGTCTTTCTTGCCCAGCAGTTGGAATAATATATTAAATTGATAGTGACGTCACATTTCCACATAAGTCTTTCAACATATTTGTCTACATCGTAATATTCGAACATAAAAATGTATCTATTCGAATATTTTACTTTATTTTACAAAGTACATGCAGAAAAAAAGTCAACAAGTCTAAACAAAATATGATGTTTTAATGGGGGGAAAATGAATTGAATGATCTCTATTCTTGTATGAAAATTAATTAAGATATAAATCAAATAAACAAAACATATACCAATTTTTTTTTTCATTTATCATTTAAAAAAACATTTTCTAATCAAACACCTCCATGTAATATACAAAGTGTAATTTAATTTGGTAATTGATGAGTCCAGGTGTTTGTTGTTTATTCTTTTTGACACATAAAGGTGGTTTACTTTGGTTTTATTGGTTTATTGTTACACTTACATATTTTGCATATTTTAATCGTAAAATCTCAACAATTATCACTTTCCAAATGAAGAGGTTCTGTAATTTAAAATGTATTTTGTTTCTAGGATAGAAAAATACCATGATAAATTAAATATAGAAGCAATAAAATTACTAGCAAGTTATTTTCTCTCCCCAAAAGAAAAGCATCATAAATCGCAAAACCTCTGAATTTGAAAGGTAGAATAAATGAGGTTGGAAGATTTTAGTATGTCAAAGTTCTTAGAAATATATTAGTTGTAACTCCCTTTTAGAACATAGAACTAATATGATATTTCATTTATACAGTCAAATATGGATAAGAAAAACTGTCGGCTTTTTCAGACAAAAAGTTGATCTTACTCAAATTTTTCTCTTATCTGAAGTCTATCATATTTTTTGTTTTTTCTCCAATAAAAATTTATTAGTATAAATTTTTAGATTACATCCACAGTTGGATTGTTAAGTCTGTTAAATTGAATAAATCATTTTAAGGAATCCATCATTTTTATCTTTTACGTCAGTTTTCTCTCGCCGGATTTCTTCATTTTCTTTCACTTGGCAAACATTCTCGGAATCGATTGCATTCAAGAGAGATTTTCTTATGTTTATTCATTTTCTTCTAAAACTCCTATTAGGTATAGCAATTTAATTTTATAAAAATATTATTATTCATCCCAATCGGTAATGGAAGTGAGCTCAAAAAAATTGCTAACTTCAAAAATTGAAATTACAACTAAATTACAATTTACTATACTATGAAATGGGACCAAAAGATGTATATTGTAAAAATTAGTCAAAAAACGGGATCTCTGATCCCAGTATCACTTCTACAATCTGAGTAATAAGCTTTAAAAAAAAGTCTCCCAAATAGCTACGCTATTTCTTATTGCAAAAAATATTATAAGACATATTCCTGTACCTACTTTAAATTCTGTCAATCTATCCTTTTAAACAGTTAATATTCTCATGTGAATAAACCAATCATTCAAACCGTAACAGACTGTAAACATTATATTTCTGTATATAAAAAAGGATTTTATAAATTTCCTTTTTTTAAACTGATAATGATAATTTCAATCTTTATACCCATTAAAAATATTAAAATACGAGTAATGCAAAATAAACAACTGCAAATAATAATAATTAGTGTTAGATTTGAGTATTACTCGAACTCAAAAAACTCAGTTAAACTTGAAATCGAATTATAAAGACTCGAAATATAGATTAATCACATCTTTGGTTGATTCTAGATTTTTATTGACTAATTCCTTATAAATATCATCGTCATATTTTAATTCTACAAAGAAGGCAATAAAGTAGTATTAAACAATCATAAGATCCAATAAATTGTTGAATAGTCAAGAATGTCAGACCTTTTCAAACTTTTATGAGCAAGCTAGAAGATAGAGGGTATTTTCCACTGCTAGGGGAATTATATCGAACAAAAAGTTTCCCTAGAATTGGTAGTGGTGCAGTTGAGATGTGAATAATAATACAATGTGGTAACATAAATTAATTTATGCTGGGGTGTGATTATATAGATACAACTTTTCCTCATAATTTCCTATTATGAAAATAATTTTTTTTTAAATTACATACAATATTTGATTAATAATTAATTGTCAGTCCTAATATTGAGGAAGTCAAATTGACTTAAGAGCTGAACTTAAATTTGAATGAAAAAAAAGTGTTTTTTTCTTATACCATTATTCGAATTCGACTCGATATTCAACAACTTGAACCCGATATTTATTACTCAAATCCAACACTAATAACTATTAACTAAAGAGAAAAAGATAATTATTTTTTTATCAACAGATATAATTATTATTAAATTTAATTTTTTTTAAATGTAGCAAATTATGAAAGCAACGTTATGGTTCTACTTATACACACAGCTTACACAATATTTACATAATATAAAATAGACCATTAGAAACAGATTGTTCCACATTAAGGGCTGTTATTTCCCTTTATATATCATTCAGACTTATATATATATATGTCGTGTACAAGTTGAATCTTGGTTAGCAAATAGTACATGTTGCAATTTATTTCTTAAAAATGTATCATTTAACTAATTTTTATTGACTTTATTTATTAATTGATTATATGATTTCCTTTTGATCAATTAAAATAACTTGGTTAGCATGTATTTATGAGTATATAACAGTGATAGTTTGAATTTTTATTTGTGCCTCAGATTACGTCTTTTTAGCACAGTTAATTTCGTTAGCCGTGACTAGATGAAACATATACTTATCAACAAATTTTGGCATGACAATTACGAGACAAAGGCGAAACGGAACTATTTTTTTATTTTTTTTATTTTTTTGTCTTAATAATAGGTAGATTTTTATTCTTTCTTAACGAAATAAAGACTATTGTATATGTGACGAAAAGGAAAAAAAAAGTGACAAAAGAAGATGAAGGGTGTACACTCAATTAATAACTTTCAATACAAAAGTCAGAAACGACATAATTAAACTAATCGACGTAATCCAAGTAATATTCCACTATAAAAGTATCCTCATACCAAGTACTCCAAATTCTTCATCTCTTTTTCTGGCTATGACTTGTACAATTTGCTTAAACAAGTTACTACTTCTACGCTACATATACTTATATGTATAAACCAAAATACTTTAAATTATTTTTAACAATCTTAATATTTCTTATTATATCTTAATATTTTATTTGTTCTCATATAAATAGATATATCTTTAAGTAATTTATAGTAAGATAAAATAGAGAAGAATACATGAAAAGGGGTCGGGGGTAATCCTTCAACCTTACATATGTGGTTCGTTAAGACAAAAGCAAGCAAAAAGGGTTATTACCTTTTTAATCCCTGCAAATTGCACTTAAATCCGCAAAAATGCTTAATCAGAATATTTAAAAAAATACAAATTGAGAGGTTTTATTTGAAAGACCATATCTGGCCAATATAAGTCTTATAAATCTAAACTATAGGTAAAAAATTTTGTCTATCTTAACTCATCCCATAAATTTTAATACAAAGCCCATAATGAAATATCTGGCTTTTTGTATATATGAAGTAAAAATATATAGGGATTTACTCATTTTCTTGATTTATGCTCAAGATTGTTTTTATGTTGACATACCACATATGCAATATTTCAGGGGAGTTTTCTCCAATAAATTATAAAAATAGACTTTCAAATCAATAGTCATAATTATTTATTATGTACATTTTAATCAATTCCTAGAAGAACAATAGAATATGTACTTCAAACATTTTTCCAATTATTATATTTCCTTGAAAAGTCGTCATTCTAATATCATAGATATGTATGGACTGAATATGATTGCATCATTTTTTTACTTCATATATTTCTACATACAGCCTAATATTTCATAGACATATTTGAGTCAGTTATAGAGTTTCTATTCAAATTTGTGGGATGAATTAAGACATCCAAAAATTTTGACTATAGATTGAAATCATTATTTAATTTAAGATATTTATATTGAGCCGGACATGGCCTTTAAAATAAAATATCTCAATTTGTCATTCTTTAATTAAAACAATGATTTTCTACAGATTGAAGTGTAATTTGCGATGTCTCCAAAGGGTTAATAAGAATAATTTAATAATTTGTTCATAGAAATTGATGAGAATTCGTCAAACAATACAAAAGAAATATATTATCCTTTTTTTTTAAATCCCTACCTTTTCTGTTTTCTGCATATGTGCTCTCTCCCAATTTTTTTTTTTTTTTTAGTACTATAAAAGTATTTATGTATCAATTATTTTATTTCAACAAATTATTTATTTATTTTCCATTCTGAAAATATGTATTTACAGATAAATCTTGTTCTGCGATACACACAGTGTGGTAAATATTGGGGCATCAGGGATTTGTACCCCTCCCAACTAAAATAAATAAGAAGTGAAACTTTTGAAAAAATAAAAAGGACTTTTTGGAATAGATGAAAAGTATGCCAACAATAACAATCTTCTGAAAAAGTTCTTTTTTTTTTTCATTTAAAATGTCATAAAATTAAATATCGACACAGTTATATAATTCTAGAGAAATAGAATAATCGTGCTTGCAGCTTAACTTGTGTTGTTTTATTTCCCCTCTTGAAGGAATGGCGTAAAAAATAACGTTGACTCTTTTTTTTCCTTTTTTCAACCAATCACTTCTTTTATTGCGGGAATACAAATTTTGCATGATTTTTCCAGGACCATAGAATTCCATGACACAGTCTAGGAAAAGGGACTCAAAAAATTATTGAACTTTGCTCGAAAAAAGGTCATTAAAAAAGGAGATGTCCGTGGGAAAAATTGAAAAAAATATTCACTCCCCCAAAAAGAAGAAAAATCCAATGTATATATGAAATATTTCCGTCAGGTTGAAAATCCTATCTGAATTGCCTGTCTAAAAGTCAAAACAGTTTATGAATACTTTCTTAGCATATTTTTTAAGTCTATGGATAGATAATAATTAAGAATTAATTACTAACATTTTTGATTATGTAAAATTCATAATAATGTGTAAAAGAAGTGGAAAAATAATTTTGACAGAGACAACAATTCAATTTGTATGTTGAAAGATGTGCAATATATTTACATATAAATGTGTTTTATATTACATGATGGATGGGTAAATCTATCAACTAAGTTCGCAATAGAGAAAAAATAAGTATGTACTTTTTACTAAAATATACATATGTTTAAGGCAGTATATGAAGATACAAATGATGGATCGCTTTATAAGCCCTAAAAAAATACTCTTTTGTTCCCCTTATTTTGTTGGAAAATTAAGAGCTCATATTTGAGGCTGAAACCTAGAGACACAACCATTATTTTCTGTGTAGGAAAGTTTGCTGTGGAATTACTCACCGTGTGAAAAACTTGTCGTTCGTAAAATTCGACTTCTTTTATTTAATATAAGTAATAACCTTTTAAAAGCATAATATTGAGCATGTATAGATTATTTTACTGTAATTTGATTTAAATTTATATATCCTGATATCCTAATGCTGATCTGAGGGGTTAATTTAGTGTGTATTAGGATAACACTAATAAATGAATTTGTGAAATTTCTTCTTACAATTATGCATTTATCTTAGAGCCTTTAAAACTTTTTGAGGTCAAGTGTTACCCTAATACATGCGGCATATTTTTTGAACGCATACCTTCATAGACCCATTATTTTTATAGAATAATATTTGTCACAATAAAAACCCCATTATATATCAATCACCAAATTACGGCATAATCTCAATAAAACATAAATAAACTATGTACTTTGTTCTCACCTGTCCATTTTACCTCTTATTTTCCCACATCACTGATCTGAACGTTGATTGATTAAATTCGAATTAACTTTTATACGGCTGTGAACAATTCTCAACAATTATTGAATAATAATTCCATAGTTTGGATGAATTTGCTAACTACCAACAGATTTTGATCCTTTTTCTGTTTCTTTTTAGATTAAAGGCTGCGAGACACAATAAATGTAACAACTTGATCTATATCTCGTTAATTTTGCTTGTTAATGGAATTTTAAAATCATGAAAACATATGTACTTGCACATAAAAAAAGTTTGATTTTTTTTTTTGTTGATTCTGCTTTCTAATGACACTTTATTTATTCTAATTGGACTACTTATTTATAGAATTTGAACATGGAATTGTACTACATTTTTGACAAGTTATGAAAAACTAGGACATAACTTTTTATCTCTGGAATTAGTCCTTCCATTTCCTTAAAAATAGATACGTAGTTTGCAGTTAAAAATCAAAATGTTAAATAAATTTTGTAAAAATTATATTAGGATGGGGATGTTAAATTACCTCTTTTTGGAGCGATTTGACGTAGAATATGCAAATATGTACAAAAGCTCAAAAAAAATTACCTCTCTTTTTTCAACGACTATCACTTCAACTAGGGTTAAACTTTGATATGTTATGTTTGATAAACTAGGGAAATTGAAAATCAATGAGCACATCTTTGGATAAAAATATTGGCATCTACAGTCTGGTGCAGTGGAACAAAAGAGCCTATTTAATGAAGTAAAATTTTTACTTATAGTCATACTTATGCTCGGAAAATGTGTATTTCTCTTTTCTTTATGAGGGGCATTAATTAGGAGCTATATATTGCATACTCGTACATTTTTTCTTTTTCATTTTTTGTTTCCTGTGATAGTACCCCTATAGTGGTGACGGTTGGCAATTTGAAGAATGTTTGAAAGAAGAGCAGCATAACAACTATAAAAAAAACGCTCCACCTTTTATTATTATATTATTTTCATCTATGATAATTACCATACTCCCATAATATATATTTTTTTTAAACCTTCTCTTCAATCTCCCTATATTAAAAATTTAATTCAAAGATTTTTATATATAATTACTACAGTGTCCTATTTTTGGGTTGATATTTTTCTTATCCTATACATAGACATTTTCTGTTGGAGACAATTAAAAAAGTGACTTTGCTCAAGTTTGAGTCCTCTCACACAATTTTAGGCGTGATACAGTCTATTTGAATAACAAAATGTATTTTCGGATGAAAATTGGTAATTTTTAAGTATCTTTTCAAATATGATGCTGTGATTCATCAGGACAATTTTCAATCCATAGTAGCATATTTGAGACAGTATAAATGTCCAATTTCGACTCTTCTATTTTTTAAACTAAAATGAGAGGCCTAAAACTTGACGAACGTATGTTATTTTTTTTTTGCCATGAGAGAAGGTATATTTGCAGTGAAAAAAATATATTAGCTGGAACTCAAGCCATTATAAAATACATAATATATAGGGCCACCTTAATAAAAGCAAATAATTTTTAATACTTTTTTATATTTTGTCGTAAAACGTGTGAACTATAAATTATTTTTAAAATTATGTCTTATACATATATATCTACACACATAATAGGTGTACATGAAGAAACCAATTGAGCTTCCTTTCCTTCCTTGTCAGTCCGTGGTTCAATAATTATTATAATATATAAATAAATAAATCTTACGTAAAAAAGAAAAAAAAAATCTTATCTGAAAATTGATTTTTGCTTTATTAAATATAGGGAAAACTTATATTTTCTTTAAGAATTTTAATTTCTATGACATTTAATTTTCTTGAAAAATCCTCATAGAGTTAATTTCCACGTTGATATTGTATCTACATACTAGAGAGTGCCTATTTAGAAATTGAAGTTCCTTCAATCACAAAAAAACAATATCAATTAATCTTAAATCACAGCGTTACTCCACTTATACAAAAATGTACATTGTATTTTGTCACCAGCTCTATATTTTTCTACTTGTCGCCCCTGATCAGCTATAATCTAAAAGTAGATGGGTTGAGTACAATATATCTCTTGTTAAGCTGTTAATGACTCACAGTTGGGAACAATAGGCTCTCTACCAACTGTTAATAGGCATTTTTCTGGTTTTTTTTAATTTTTTTGAGGAAAGGTTGCGAAGTACAATAAAGATAAAATGTGAGAATAGTTTGATAGTTGGAGAGGATGGGGGAATGAGCCAACGAGTAGGAAAAGTTGTGAGAAACAACAAAAATGAAAGTTGATTTGTTATATTCGAATTAAATCATGTTAAGTAGTGCATTTAACCTTAATATGTATTTAATTAAGGATAATACAACCGTTGGAGAGAGTAATGTAATGGTTTGGGTTTAAATAACCGTGTAATGAATGTTTAAAGGAAATAAACGAACTGTGTCTCCTAATAATTAATATGCTGTTAGGATATGTCAAATTTATAAATGAATTTCATTTAATTCTATAAGACATTCAGGATTGCTTAAACTCAATTTTTCTTTCATTACAAAACTATTCCAATAATAGAAAAATAGCCTTTATTTGGTAAAATAGAAGGAGGGGGAAAAAAGATTGCGTATTCCATGAATAGAATATTTTTTGAAATATGTAAAGCTATAGAACAAAGTGCCAAAACCCTCTCGTTAGCTGAAATATATTCCTTGTACTATTAAAGTATTTTTCTAACAAAATGTATAACTTTTAATGATACCACAGATGACATCACTTTATATTTTTTCCTCATTAAATGTGAAATTATTCCTTTGCCAGAATTTACCTTGTTAATTTATTTTGTAGGAAAAAAACACAGTTTGATAATTAGAAAAGGAAAAACGGTTGGTGATAGTGTTTTTTTCTTCTTCTTTAATTGATGATCGTGGTATAAACCTCTCACTCTGAAAGAAGAATTTTTGTATATCTTTATTGTAAATAGTTTTAAAAATACATAATAATTATATGTATATAAACATATTTTTTCCTATTTTTTGGGTACTAACGCTATTTCTTATGTGGAATGTTATCATTTATGATGGAAATCCGGTTTGTTTTTTATCTGGCGTGTTAATTCGTAATTGCAAATAGGAAATTTCTTTTCCTTAGCAGTTGTCATCATTATTTAATTTCAGAGTAGTGAACATCCTTTCCTAAATAGATTTAATTATATTCAAAACCTAATTTAACTTTCGTGTGCACTCATGAAAGACTGAGGATTTTTTGCAGAGTCATAATTATGAGTCCTTGTCGGACTCAGAGTAGAATTGGAGATCGACTTCGTAGTAATTCTATCAAATGTCCTTTCTCCTTCCTTCTTTGTCAAAACTAACTGAAGCTGATCTAAAAAAAAATAATAACAGGGAGCTGATGTTAACAAGGGTCTTAATTCATTAATACAATAAGTCCCATTTCTCTTTATCGAAATCACATTCCCAATTATATGGGTGAATCATGGCAGTTGCATATTGAGTTATAGAGTAATATTGAAATATGTACTCGACGACCCTAAGGAGTAAAAAAATATTACTAAACCAATATATTTGATCATGTGGTCTTTATTTCAAAACTTGGTTTATAGTTTTGGTTCAAACTAGCTCGTTGTAACTTTTTTTTATATCGTAATCTTTATTGAAAAAAGAGGGGAGGGAGACAGACCAAAAAAAATTTGGCAGTTGTTACCCAACTCTTTCCAACTATGGAATTATTATTCAATAACGATTAAGAATTGTTCATAGCTTAGCAAGAAGCGTTCCGAACACTGATTAGAGGAAAAAAAGATGATACATCTACAGCCTACAACTTTTGTGTTAGTGAAGTATTGCTGGTTTAGTAAATGAGTATGCAGTCTTTTTCCTATCATTCTTTTTTGGAAAAAAAAATCTACAAAAGTATCTACTTCTAATTATATTGGGTTAATTTTATATATGTATAAATGAAGAAATATATTCATATAGGTATGTATGATTATTCTACAAACCATGGAATTCTAGAGGCCTGGAATGATCATGAAGAATTTTTATTACCATATGAAGGAATAGAAAAGGAGTCATAATTTACTCTGTTCCTTCAAGAGAAGAAATACAGAAAACAAGCTAAGCTGCATGTGTGATAATTCCATGTGTCTAAAATTTCAGGAACAAACAAACTGTGACTTCAACATTTTTTATTATTTTTCTCTAGATGATATAATAAAATATATGATTATATAATTTACGAAGAAACAAAATGATGTAAAGAAAGTACTGATCCTCTTTTGGTTGCTTATTCAGCAATACATATTATGTATCTCATATAAGGTTTCATAACACACATCATAAAACATGGATTACTTAACATCCGGACAAACTATTCAGTTTTATAATCATATTACATATAACTTAACCGTTTTGATTTAATAAATAATTTCATTTTAACGTCAGCTATTTATAAATAGAGGACTCCCTTGAGTTCTTCAGTTATACATAAATATATATTTTGCATAGAAAGCGATTATTCTTCTTAAACGTAAAAAATAAAAAGACTAGCGTAATTTCTTGTTGTCACACTGATAAAATAACTGGCTGAAAACTCAAAGATAATAATTCCTTTGCAAAACTTTCAACATCAAACATGGAAATTTCTAATAAATAGAAATCAACTATACTAATAAATTAGAAACCTGCTAAAAAGATACGTTTGTGTTCTTTGGTTAAGATTAATAATTGTTTTTTTTTATTATTAAAAAGTAGTAGTAACTGTTATAAAGAACTTCATCAAAATCTTAATTTGCTTTTAGAAACTCTTCCAGGAATTAAAATATATCTTGAATACCTTAAGAAACTACAGGGAGTAATATACTACAATTTTGGATATATAGCCATATCAATAACTAAACAACTAAAATGTCAGGATTCTATTCCCTATGGTTTTAGAAAGTCAAAAAAGACTTGAAATATATGTTTATATAAGTATTTTATGGCAGCAATTACGTCAAATTTTATACATTTTTAAAATCTGTATGTACGTATGTAATATGAACTTCAAAGACGGTTTCTAGGTCAGATGGAGTAATTCTAGTACTTAAGGCTGCGCAACAAGTATGGATGAAGAACTTTTATTAGATTTAAAAAAAGGAAAAACGATTGATGTTTGTGCTCTTTTTCCTTTTTTGCTCATTATTTCTAGGAATTATCACGGGAATTTCAAACATGGTGCATTTTTATGAAAACTTGGGATTTTATGTTTTCTTTGGGTGTTGGTTCAGAGCTTGTATTTAAAATATTGAAATTCGGTGGTGGGGGTCTAAATAAACTATTTAAGATTAGTTTTTATACCAGGAAGCTTCTTTTTAATTAAAATAAGCTGTTTTTTCTCTTTCTATTTTTATTTTATTTTCCTGTTTGTTTGGCAAACTCTTGGCTTCTTTGATATGATTTCTCAAGACAAATTGAGAGTGAGTCTCGCACTGATCGAAGCTTTGTAAGTAGATCTGATAAGGTGAATTCATTCCATAGATCTACTTTCTTCCTTTTTAACATTTTCCAAAGGGATCTTTTAGTGTTGTTCATTTTTGCGATCGTCAATACGACAAAAGACAGTACAAGCGATGTAGATCCTTGAATCTCCCTTCTTTTGAAATCACCGAATACTGACTCACAGAATCCGTTCGAGAAATTATATTTCCCCGTTACGGTTATTGACTGCTGTGTATGGGGTCTTATTGAAGTTTCTTCATAACTTCTGACCGCAGTTTAAGCGGAAGAGTTGAGTTGAGTTGATCTTGAAGGACGTAGATCCGGGGCTGGTTGACAATTTGCTTGATAGAACTAATTTTTATTAATAATTTAATCAATATATTTATACTCTTTTCAACTAACTTTAGATATTTCAAAGGGTTCGGAATTGCAGAAAATACACATGTTACCAGTGCCTCAAAGGTACTTGGTGATTTGAAGGCCTCTTTAGCTTCAAGCTGACAATATTCCATTTGAGATCGAATTACTTGGACTGTGCACTTGCATTTTTAGATTTTCTAAGAATGGGACCACAGACAGAAGTCCAAATTATACATGGGAAGGAGGTTTCTATGATTAGTTCAGCTGGTTCATCGACATGTTTCAGTAGACGCTGAGCACGGGGATTGGATTATCGGGGTGTGTTTTGAGAGTATTTAAAGCTTGATAGAAACGAGGAGACTTTCGGCATTCTGTCATGAGGGTCCAATGCGGCTTCCCATATCAGTGCAGAAGGGTTGAATCCTCTGCAAGAATCCAAGTCACTTTCTTTCCTTAGCGAAACTAAAAAAAAACTTGATTTTGCTAATTTGATCATTTTATTAATACTCTGACCATTTTATTAATACTCTGATCCTTTTATTAATATAGTGATATATTCTAGAATTGGAGCCTACCTTTTCTTGAGATAATATCTATGGAAGCCGGAGACCTTCTCTGAACCAAAGAGAATTTTAACTTTTACGAGAGCAGACTTGGCCTCCTCTGTCATACCAATTTGACCTCTCTTGTCCAAAATGCTACTTCTGTGCAGAGTGCTGCAATGCTGCTCAATGTGAAAGTCTTCAAGATTTATTTTCTACTTTATATAGTCAATTATTTTCCTATTCGCTGCCAATTGATTCAGGCACTTATACGATAGAATTGAGTCTGTTTTGCTCCAAATCTCTTGCCCAATCTTTGTTACAAGATCGATGCTTCCACATAGAGCTTAAGTAAAGTATTCAGCTGTCTTTCTGTATATTCGGATAATATCGTAAAGAATCTCCTCGTTGTATTCGTTAATTAAAACAATATTGATAATTTCAACATTAATCTTTGCAGTTGTCTAAAAAAAATGTATGATCGAGTTTATTAATAAAATGATCAAAATAAAGAATCTTTTGAATTAAGGATTTATTATGATCAGTTTATTATTACTCTCTGGAAAATGTCTTACCCCATTAGTTGCAATAGTTAATCGCTTCTTTTGAAAGAAAATCATGAAGCTGGTAGAGTGAAACAGCAATTAGGTTGGCTTTGAGTCGATTGATTGTTCTTGGGGAAGGTATTGATCTTTCTTGGGAGGCAGCTGTGGCATTGAACAAGTCAAAGCGCTCATAGTAATGCTTCGACGTCTTTGTGATTGACGAGACTGCTCTTTTTGATTCCATTTGTCTAAGAATATCGAGTCTTGTATCAACCGACAGATGGGAATTGCTCCTTGCTTTTCCTTCAATGTGTTTAAGTTGTTTTTTCTTTTCATAGTATTCTAAAGCTTTTGAAGTTTGATCGTTGTTGTTCTCACAATAGGTTAAAGAGCTTGATACATATTTTCGGTGGAAGCAACTGAGTCAGACTTATTAATTTGAAAATTCGGTGATCCTTAAATGAGTTTATTAATAAAATGATCAAATCGCTCGTGGAATAGTACTACTAAAATTATCAAGTCAGTCGTTGAGATAGTATTTATAAAAGGATCAAATAGGTCGATCTAAAGTTATGCAATCAGTTGTTCTAAGGTTATTAACAAAAAGATCGTGGCATGAACTTACCTCCGTTTTTGAAAAGCCTGGTCGCACGAACTCCAAGAAATCTGTTGCAGGGTTGCTATGGAATGTATGAGAAAGGATCTTCTTTAGCATCCTTGATAAAAAGTCTCTGGACTTTGCGTTTAGATTTTCAGAAGTATTTATTTAACTTGAGGTCTTCGATCTCGTATCATGTTATTTTTTCTTTCGAAATAAGCTTATTCTCAACATCAACTAAGGATAAATTCATATTTACCGTGCTGGTGCTCCTTTGTTTTTTTTTTTGTTTTTTTCAACTTTTTGCACAGAGAAAGTTAAGAGTTCAAATTTTGATATGAGAAAAAATAATTTCTGGAGCGACATTGGGCTCATGCTCAAACATTCAAATGACTCCCATAACATCCCCTAAAACATGATACGAATAAGAAATTTTATAATTTTTATTTGATTTTCTGAATCAACATCCCAACAGACATATATCTCATGAACTTTATCAGTGTTAAGCTTCTTGTTCTTGAAGCTGAAAATGCTCAAAAACGCATGCGTGCTCCCGTGAGGATCCCTAATTATTTCACAAAACATTATTGTAATAACGTTTTCCTTTTAATAAAGAATCTATAGTTTGACTACTACCCTAGTGCAATATAATCATTATTATGAGTGAAATCTAAAATATGTATTCTTGCAATTAATGGGATCTGCATCGAACCATTTTTCCTTGGAGTTCATATTTTTCTATTTAGATCGTCTTCCAATTCAAGGGATCTTGACTCTTTCTGCCTGACTCAGTGGATCTCATCTCCATTAATGGAGGGATCGTTCATTGTGTAGACGCCCCGTTATATCAAGGTATGTGATATGACTTCTGACCTCGTGAATAGTTGACTTGATGTTTAAGAATACATAACAGGTTCATCAAGAGACACTCTTTTCCTATACAAGCGAAATATACAAAGGAATTGACAATCTAATAACAATGTAATGGATATTCCTTCGTTGAGGTTTCATATGAGGTCCTTCCTCCATACTCACTAATAAAGGAGATCCGTGATTAAAAGTTAAATTTTAAAGGAATTTATGGAAATAAAAAATTATCTCTTTAATTGACCGAATGGAATCATCCTTTTGAAGCACTCTTTCTAGTTTTACATCTAAAAAATGAAGTGTTGTGACAAAATCTTTCAAAAGACGATGGGATAAGTTTATGTCTCTGCGTTCATGATTCATCACTTTTTAATTAATTCTAAATTACCATACAAGTTAATTACACATTTCAGAATTTTATATTTTTTTAGGATTTTGTATAGGTAAATAATACATAGATAGAAGAATTCTGATATTATAAAAAGGACAACAATACCTCAAAGTACGAGGTGGATTCTTAGCAAAAATTTTATTGATATGCAGGTCTGTGACTATGGAGGGGACATGGGGGGGGGCACCCCTCTTATTTTTATTTTGGTTGTCAAATTTTTGGAAATGATAGCATTTTGTGTCAGAAAATGAAAGTATATTTATTTTTCTTTGTACAAAAATATTACTTCAAATCTGTGATAATTTTTAATACCCCCCCCCTAAAAATAAAATCCTGGCAACGACCTTGTTGAGATACGAGTAGATCTGTGTTTAAGAGTAATAGGTAAAATAAGTCTCAATGTAGTTGAAAGTATGTCAAAATAAGACAAGTAAAGAGAAAACAGTAACATAATTTATAACAAAATTAAAAGAAAAAAATCCAAAAAGTATTCGTCCAAGTTTAGTCAAGTTAATGTTAAGGGTAGAACGGATTATTTTTTGTAGTTTTTTCTTACAGGATAAATTAATTTGATTTACGAGGTTATTTTTTAGTAACAAGCTCGGTCTTAAAATCGTATGTGAAGTTATTATTGTAATAAAGTTTACTTAGTTGAACTGACTAATTAAAACTTTAGGGTAATTCATAAAAGATATCGGCTTAGAGGGAGAGATGGAAGGTTCGTCAAAAAATGATATTTGACAACAATGGAAAAAGAAAGGAAATATGTACCTATATGTCAACGATGTATGGTGAAAATGACACATATTTAAGATGGTGGCAAATTGAGTAGTATAGGGTTTCCTCTAAATTTTCTAAAAGAAACGAGATGTAATTTATTTTTCTTTTGCTAAAAACAACAAGATAAATATTAAAACGATATCCTATCCATATGAATAGACTTCCAATAGTGTATCCAAAAATTAGGATGACTTTACAAATTTCGTGGGCTAGGATCATTTGGTATGCTCGATTTTTGTATCTTAGTACACTCACCACGAACATATATTTACTGTTTCAGCTATATAATATATTTATTTTGTTTGTGAAATGCATAACGGTTAGAGGTATTTTGAGTGTTCGGTTATTTTTGCTATTGAGAAACATGGATAAAAGAATTTGCATTAAATTTTGAGTAAAAAATGAAATTAAGTGCTCCAAAATAATTGAAATGTTGACATTGGGATACGGTGTAACTGTTCTGAGTTGTGCATACTCTTCCAAGATGTACCCCTGCAACAACAGATGGAAACATTGAAGCAGTGGAGAAAATTGTTTTTAAAAACTGTTAAATTGCCGGAAAAGTTGCTGAGGATATTGACATATTTTTTGGCTCGTGCCATAACTTTTTTCGAACGTTTTGGGCATGAGAAGAATGTCAGCGAAGTTTGTTCCGAAACTGCTTAATTTGGGCGAAAATAATCGTTGCATGAGCATCGCCCATGAGCTGTTAATAGACGTCAATGATGATCCTGATTTACTCAAAAGGGGCATAACTGGTGACAAATCATGGTTATATGGTTATTATATCGAAACCAAAGCTCAATAGTCCCAATGGAAGAGCTCAGTTGAGCCCAGACCAAAAAAAGCTTGCCAAGTCCAATGAAATGTAAAAATTTTGCTCACTAATTTTTTATTTTTTTGAATACTGTGGCGTAGATTGCATCAGGAGTTCTTACCATATGGTCGTACGGTCAATAAAGAGTATTATCTTGAAGTTATGCGCCGGTTCTTAGAAGCAATATGAAGAAAACGTCCGGAGTTGTGGAAAAATAATTCATAGCTTTTGCATCATGATAATGCCCCTGCTCACTCATCTCTGTTTGTGAGAGATTTGTGGCCACAATACCACAATCATGCTTCAACCACCATATTTACCGGATTTGGCCACATATCACCTTCTTTTTTTTTTGTTCGCAAAACTAAAGAGAAATATGAAAGGACTGGGATTTGTTACGATTGAGGAGATAAAGACTGCAACGCCGGAAGAGCTCAAGGCTATACCGAAAAGTACATATGAGAAGTGTCCCGAGGATTGGAAAAAGTGTTGGCACAAGTGTATTGTATCTGAGAGGGATTACATTGAAGGAGAAAACATAAATATTGATGAATAAATAAATATTTTTCACCAATAATACAAAGTTTTTGAGCACACCTCGTATAAATAGTGGGGATAATAAAAAGCAGGGATCCATCACTTTCATTCCGTAATCAAAACGATCACGATCTGAGTGGGCAGCAACTGGTAAATCTCGTCCAAATCGACGGAAAACTGGACAGATTATGGCCTCAGTATTTTGGAATGCACATAACATAGACTACCTTGAGAAGGTAAATATTATCAACAGTGAATATTATGAAGCGTTACTAGAGTGTTTGTAGATCGAAATCACGGATAAACGTCCCATTTGAACAAGAAGAAAGTGTTGTTTCAACACGATACAGCACAGTTATACCAGTCAATCAAAATTTACTGGCAAAACTACATTAATTGAACTTGGAATAGTCTCTGCATCCACCTTACTCTCCAGATTTGTCTCCCAACCACTATTGACTTTTGCCAGACCTAAAAAAAATGCTTTCTAATAAGAAATTTTGCACCAAAAGAAGTTATCGCTTAAACTGAGGACTATTTTGAGGCAAAAGATTAAGCACTTTATAAAAGTGGCATTGAAATTTTAGATCCGCTCTGGAATGATCGTGATTCTCTTAATGGAGATTATATTGATGAATAAAGCCAATTTTGAACGATAAAAAACGTGTTCTTTGTTAAGCCCGAGACTTTTCAACCCTTATGTTAAGTCCCAGTCTTATAATATTTTCATTATTCTAATTCTAGTCCTTCGATAATTTTTTGAGCTCATTTCAAGTCCACAATTACAATATAGGGTCAATAGTGCTAAGGCTTTTCTTGAGATCAGTATAAAATATCTTTTGAGTTCAATTCAAGTCTTTAAGATATAAATATCATTATGAAAAAGATATGAACTTTAATGAGGATTTTATAAATTATGATCAAAAATTTAATTGCATATTTATTGTACTCTTGAATGGGCCATGGCTCTATTACCTTTATGATTAATTTTATGGGATTTCGTATGGTCACATTTTTGTGGCGGAGCAAAAATGCAACTCAAATCTTTGGAAAATGAATGTCTTAAATTTTTGGGACTATTCCAGGGACAGTTCTTTTTGAAGAATTATTATACTTTGATATGCAAAATCAGAATATTTATTTCTTTGTTAGAAGCAAAGTTAATCGTTTCTAGAAAATTATTCCCTACAATATTCCGAAATTTCCTTCCTCATTTATAGAAAAAAAATATACATACCGGGTGGTACATTGCAATCTGAACACTTACTAATTCAATAATTAACGAAGGTTGATTAATTTAAATTAATTCATATTTAGATATATTAAAGCATAAGCGATTAGTTACAAAGCAAAACGAACCTGAGTTCTCTAGCTTAGATACAAGTCGAGAAAATTACACTTGAACATGACTGCACTCCAAGTAGTTGGGCGTCTTCAAGACCACCGTCAGTGTCGTAAGCAAGTCTAAAACGTTGGAGAGGAAGAAGGGCGCTCTCGAAAATGCCAAACTGGAGGCAGAGAAGTTTAACAAAACAGCCTAAGCCAGTCTCCTCAAGTCCATGAGGGCCCATGCACGAGATCTTGGGATTTCATACCAGACTGTCAAGAGAAATGGGAGTCTCCCCTACTACACCTTTTGGGCGCATCTCGAGGAAAAGGCCTGTAGTGTATGTCATCCAAACATCGGGTGCCCTCAAAATCACTGTCAGTCAGCACTGGGGCGCCATGATAGAGGACTACCTCTGCATTTGGTGCTATCCTTCCACTACCGCCTGGAAACCATCATTGCCGCTGTAGAAGGCTTCATTAATTATTAAGAGAGCTCAGACACACATATATTGATAGTATTAATTTTGTTGAAATTATATTACTAAGTAATTAATTATATATTGTAGAAGTTTAAAATTCAAAGTATTCAGATTTTAATGAGCTGCTCGGTACATCAAAAAGTAGAAAGCAGCCCTATATTGTGTCTGTGAGAGACTTGATTTCGTTGTCAAAACTATTGACAGAGGCCATAGAACCTATGCCCCTTTGCGACAAATAGTTTATAGGGAGCTAAAATTTAGAGGAGTGTCTAATTAGAGGGGAAAAGTATTTCAAATAATTTTAAAAGGTACGCCAAATCCGAAATTCCTCTAAGAACGAGATTATTTTGTTTTTGAAATAGACATTTCTAAATCTGCCAGTCCCAAAGAAAAATCCTTGTTAACCCTGTTATTATAAGGTAATGCTGCCTAAAAGAACTGCTACGATAGTTGTAAAACTTTATGAGACAACTCTTTAAGAGGTGATAACGAGCCTTTTTAGTGGACGTAATCAAAGTATTTACATTTTCGTATGGACATGTGTGTATGCATACGCACAATATATTTGGTAAACAATTTAGTCAAATATTAGTAAAATTAGTGTCTAGACGATTGAAATGTGTCCTTGCTTCTTTTTTTTTGTACGTTTGTACATTCTTTTATAAACCTCCCTAATTAATCGTTGTATAGCTTCATTTTGACTGCAAATCAATTTTTTTTTATTGAATAAACAAAAATATAGATAAAAGTTTTTGTTGTCATTTAATTTAATGCATCTGATGGCTTTTACTTTAAGAAAACAAATAGTAAATCAATGAGTTTAATATATTTCACAAATGACAAGGACAACGATCGATGCATTTTTCTCTCCTCAAAAACAAAAGTGAAGAAAGTTCATAAGAAATAAGATTTTTTTTACTTATGTTGCAAGGAGCAAGATTACTTAGAATAAGCAATTTTACTTTTTTCCACGGACATGTCCTCTTTTTACATCATGACCTCCGTCTGTGGTCTTTTTATAAATTATTGATATGTCCGGGTTTTTGTAGATTCAGTTGATTAAAAATAAACTAGTATTTCTTAGATCAAAAATGACTTTACAAAATCCAGACATACATAGAGAAAACTTTTGTTTTATTAATATAGAGGATGTATTATGTACTGAAACATACATTAACTATTTTTTACTCGTTAATTGACTCTTAAGCTGAAACTTTTTTACTTTTTTATGACAAAATGCAAGATTTTTTTGGAAACAAACAAATGCTTCACTAAATTCCGTCAGATTGTAATAGCTCGCTGAATACTCAAATTGTATATCATGGTCACATAATGAAATGTCTTAATGTCCTTAATGGAGCATTCTTTTATATTAAAAGAAGCAAGAGTTGATATTATTATAAAGAGTATAAATTCACAAAGGACATTTTGACAAACTTTGCTTTATTAATATATGTATATTATCCGAAACAAAATTCCTAATATTTTACTATATGAAATATCTGTTACATTAATATTAGTATTCGGTTTTGGACCCAAAATACTAAAATGGTCTGAGATTAGTATGAATTTTAATAGACAGAACTACATCATATCTTAAAAGAAGTTTGGTCTGGACGACTACCAAAGACAAATTCGTTCTTACAAAAAAAAAAAAAAAAATACGTCTCATTTAAAATTTGGTTGTAACATATTTTTCTTAGGGTTATGTTCGTATTTATTTAGGACTGCAGTTTTTCCCCGTTCAGTCCTAGATATCATCTCTTAAAAACCTTTTAAAGTTTGATCCTTCATGATATCACTCAACTTTATATCTTCTTTCTTTAATCAGTTCTAGTACTGACATTCCTAAGTAACGGTCCCAAAGACAGATAGGACTGGACTGAACTGGACCAAATAAATAAGGACCGACATAACATTAATTTTTTTGTTTGAGATTTTTAGATTGTAACGTGTTTGGTAGTGTTGGCTTTTGTTTGAAAATCTTGTCGAGCGGTCGTAAATCCTCATAATTTTTGTTCAACCAATTAATTGGGTCCTTTAAAGATGTTCTGTCAGAACCAATCTCATAATTGATTTAGTCTAAATCGATTCCAAAGAAAAATTCGGTCTAGATCGGTCCACAAAAAAATATGGGTTTGATTGGTCTCATTTAAAATTTGGTCTTGACCGATTATATAAATGAATTGTTCATGACGTCATTTTTCTTACTAATGAACATCGTAACTAAAATGGCATGATATAAAATTTAAAGTGTTCCATATATGTAGAACTTGTATATACGGCACGGGAAGAAAGTTGGTGTATAGAAGGAGACTGGAAAAATATCACTCACGGGATCAGACCGGAAAAATTGATCCACTATTTTAAAACGATTTAACTATAGTCCCGTGTTTAAGATGGCAGTCCAGTAGAAAAGTATTACAATAATAAAAATTAAGATAACATCAAGAAATGTGAATGGAAATGCACTTTTTTCACTGATACAATCTTTTAAAAATTAATTAGCATAAAATTAATGATAATGAAAGCTAGAGACATTGTTTCTAGAAAAAAAGGTCATATAACATTTTTTACTGCTTTTGGTTCTTGTAAAGGAAAAAATGAGAAAAAGAAGGTTAAAGTAAGGATTAAAATAATGGCTTTTTAAGAGTAATAGGTCGTGAAAAATGAAAGTAAATTTATTCAAGCGTACAGGTACATATTTGTATACTACATTTTTTCGAAAAATATAATTATCCAAATATGTGATTTTGAATAGTAGGAACAATCTACATATTATTATCTAGAATTATGTTGTATCATTTTGGGTGATTGTGCGGACATATGTACTTTTATCCAACGGAACAAAGTACGTTGTGATTTCCACAACACTATATCGTGTACCTTGAGGCAAATGCTCAGCCTTATATTGATATAAAAGGATTTTCAGTTCTTGCAAATAATTAGATTCATCTAGATACATTACATACTTAAAAGCTTGACTCAAATTTTAGGAAGTGATTTTATTAAAGTGATTCTATATAAACGTGGACTTCCAATACCTTAGATTGGGAGCAGATTTATATGAAATGTGCATATATACAAGATATGGATAATTGCAAAATTTCAGCGTGAAATTTATTGTCTTTGAAAGGTTACGAGGGCTTGATTATTATTTTTCTAATTTACATTGTGTATTTTTACGCTATCTCAATAATGGATATTTCAATAAAACCAAATTAGCTATATCTTTAGAACCAATCTAGTTGAAAATTTGAACGTATACGTATCTCGAATTGTTTTTAAAATAGCTGATTCTCAACAAAAAATATCGAAGTTGTATAAAAGTCAACTCATATAGAAAAAGCAAAATACTCGACGCAGAAAGTTATGGCAAACAAAACTGCAAGTCTTGTCCAAGAATAAGAGAATACAAGATTTATTGAGACACAAAAAACCCATCTTAGACATAATATGAAAACTATTTTAAACGTTTATTGTTTGTAAGCTGTGAACTATTACGATAAATTAAATTTTGAGTGCATGACAGTTAGTAATGTGTTTGCAAAATTTTTTATCTTTTCGTGACATTATCTCTCCTACAAACAAGATACATTTAAAATAATAGAATCTCTTTCTTCAGATAATTAGTTGAGGTTTTGTGATTACAAGATTTAAAGTTCTTAGAAATAAAATTTTCATTTCAAACACGACATGACATTTACCATAAACAAGAAAAGTATTAAATGACAAAACTTCTTCATATTGAAATACAGAATTAGCTATAAACTATCGGTTCCAAACATTTTGTGACGTGTACACTTCTAATAGATGGGGAAACTCACCTTAAAACTGGGTTACCATATCTATCATACGTATACACGAAATTGTGTGTATAGACAATTTATTTCTAAGTGTTTTTTTATAATCTTCAAACCTCAATAAATAAAGAGATTTTGTGATTTAAAATGTTTCTTGTTTGTAGGGATTATAATACCAAGATATATTGAATTTTGGAAACACAAAAAATACTAACGTGGCATTTTCCCTCCTACAAATAACAAACATTTTGAATCCCAAAATAGTATTATTTTGATAGGGAAGGTTTTTGAGGTTTGAAGATGATAATGTAGGAATAAATTGTGAGTTCATGTATGAATGATGTGTTAACCCACCTTAAGAGTAGTATAAAAATCGACCGCTAACAGATAAATACATACTACATTTTCAAATTTCATATTATAACACCGTGACATTGATATGATATATGTATATGTACAATTTACACTCTGAAATATTTTATAATTTTGATTATTTCTTTAAATATAATAATTGCTTATATTATAATACTTTTTAACACAGCCCATTAAAGAAACTTTCTTTTGAGTCCATTATTTTGAAGAAATAAATCTTGAATATTAGGAAAGAATATTATTTAAAAAATGAATACATATGTGGCACGTCAACACAAAGGCAAGCTAGAATGATTTTTCTCAAAATGTGGTGGTGGATTATATTTGCATTCCTCGACAAACTATCCTTCATTTCTATCAACAAATTAATTAACAACTTATTAACCCTTTGGAGGCTCCGCAAATTGAACTCAAAAGTAGCCAAAAATAAAGGTCACAATAAAAGAATGAGAAATTGACAGATTTTTTTTTATAATTACCATTATATGTCTTTTATTTCAAATCGAGATTATAAACTATGGCTAAAATTATTGGATATCTTAACTTATCCCACAGCTCTGAATACAAAGCCTATAATTGACTAAAATATGCGTATAAAATATTGGGTTTTATTTTAAGAAATAAATAAAAAAATTGGATTTTTGTCCAAGATTGTTTTTATGTTGACGCAGGAAATGTATGACTATTTAAAAAATATTTAAATTTATGTATATTATTATCAGTTATATATGGCGTATATATGTTTAAAAAAAGGGGTAACGAATAGGGAAAAAACAAGCAATAATAATGTCTGTATATAATATATTCAACTATGTAACAAGAACCACACAATTACCTACTTATGAAATAATAAACCACAATTGTATACCAATTAAAAACATAATTATATTAATTATAATATAGCCCTTTAATTCTTAATTAAATAGATTTTGCAGCTCGTTACAACATTTTTATGATGGATTTATTTATTTTCTAATCTATTTTTTTAAAGCTTAAAAACCGGATTCCTTGAATATGAATGTAAATATAGTTAGTTTGTTATGAATCAAAACAAAGCAACTCAATTTATTTATTATATAGTTACGACAATTTCCTTGCATACTTGTAATAAACAAACCAAAATTAAGATCTTTATTGTATCCTTCAATTATTTTTTTTAAAGAGAAAAATAAAATACTGAAAATCATAATTGGTATAGTGAATTATTTTCCTCATCTAGTATTGGGCTATTCATTAATTAATGGTAGGGATAAGTTCGAGGCTAAATAGATGCATTTGGAGGACAACTCATCAATGTTCAAGACACAAAGCACATGTATTGTGACGAAACCAATATTTTCGTACCGGTGTCAGAACCGAAATTAGTTCTTCCGTTACTTTTTTTTGCTAAAGTCATACTTACAACAAAAATATCGCGAAAGGAAACTCACGTGGACTTACAGATGTATGTCCAGAATATTTTATTTATTTGGGGTAGAGGTAGTTATGAAATTCGGTTTTCTTATTTTAAAAAGTTGAAATTTAAAAGACAATTTTTTTTTTTTTGCCAGGGGACTCAAAATGGCAGGGACGTCAATGGTGACGAATTTTTTTTATGACGTTTTATTATAGTACCGTGTAATCGATCTACAATAGCTCCAATATACCAAACAACATTACAAAGTACATTTTTGTTATTTCTCTAACTTATCCCCGTAAAAGAAAAAAAAAAGGCCAAAAATCAGTTTGTTAACTTGTCGATTCTTCCCAATTGTTGTACTATTAAACAGTTATACTAAACTTAACCAGTAGTAATTCGAGTTTAACAAAACAGAACTATCAGAAAAATATGAGGGAGAATATAAGTAGAAAAATAACCACGTAATATGTGGCAAAAGTAGATAAATCATCAATTACAGACAAAAATAAAGTTTACATTTCATGTTATATGTAGGATATAACACCTTGAAATAGCCTAACAATATGTATGTTAATTTTGTATTTAAAAGAAAGAAGTGAAAAGTTGCTTGTAAGGGGATATTTTCACACCAACAAAAACAACAATATGTCAAGAAAAATCTATTATCTTAGTAAAATACAATTAATTACTATTTACAATAGTAATTTGTACAAGTTAAAATAAGCCATAATTATTTATGATGAATGATGCTGAATTTGTTTTCACGATGTGATAAACACGGACCAAACTGATATTTAAGTTTTCATGAGGTATTATCTCTTAAGATTCTAAAACCATTCCATTAAACCATCAGATTTCAAACTTGGAAGGCGTGAAAGTTCTTTGGACCTTTAGAAATAGCAGTTCTTGGAGATCTTTTAGAAATTTTTTAGCCCGAGTTAGGATAAAACATATAAATATAATTGAGGATTCAACTCAGGTTCAGTAGTGAATCTTCTAGAGTAAAAGATTAAAAGATGGTGTTATCAAGAAAGTCTTTTTGAAGTAAAAGTCATCAAAAATTCCCAAGAATGCCTTTTCTGAAAAAAAAAAAAAAAAAAAAAAATCAAGCAAAAGTAAGCTACTCCCTCTCCTAAAAAAGTTACACTTAGAGAGCATCCGCAGAGATGAAAAGGTTAAGGAATCACTGTTCTACATTATAAAAAAATATCCCTTCATGCCAAATGAATACGTGTAAAAGTTTTTTTTATTATTATTGAATTGGTGTAAAAGTTATTCAGTTACAGATACAAAAGCTACATGTTTTTACAATTAGAGCTTTATCTGTAAAAATTAATATTGTTAGTATGAATGTAAGCTATTCCATGTATTTTAACATTTATATAGGATGAGTTTTTAAAAGATGTTGTATATCCACAAGAAGGGAAGATTTGAAAGAATTGATTATGCGGATTTTATATAAAAATATAGTATTTAAAAATTGTTTAGCAAATAATGAGGATTGAGATTATTGATCTGTAGATTTTTTTAATCAAGTTAGTCTTACAACTACTCTATAGAATTTTATTTTTTTAAACTTTAGTTTTTATCCTAAAGCTTGGACACATTGGAATTTGGGCCCTGTGTAAACTGTTTCACATAGGAAACCGCAACACTTAACACTGGGCGTGACTTATAGGAAAGAGGTTAAAGGGAGAAATCACCACACTTAACGTATAGATTAAATGAATAAAACTTTTTAAAAAAGGTATTTATTTAAAATGGAAAATACATGTACATTGAATAAATAAGTTTAACTATTAAAATCATTTGTTAAAAATAATTTATGTATGATCAGAAGCGTTTATTATTGCCGTGTGCTTCTTTTAGTGGAGCTTTTTTCAACACTGCTTATTTTCAGTTAAATAATTTCCAAAATCTAGTCCAAATTTCCATTTTTTGTTCCAATTCCCGTTTAAATACCCCGCTCTGCGTTATTTGAGTGGTCATACTCCTCTGGCATAATAAGAGAGTTTAATTCAATACTCGAAGATGACATACAGGAAGAGAAGGAGTACATAGAACAATCATTATCTGAAGACTCCCAGCTTATATATCAACATTCATTATTTCAGAGCACTGATGTTATTGAATTAATCAGTGATGATGTGATTCTGTATTATATGTTACTTTTGATTGTTATAAAATGATACACGTCGTTTATACTTGCATTGATATTTCACTTAATTATAGTTTTAAACTTCTTTTAATTTATATAATATTAGTACAAGTATATTTGTTATAACATTTAGATCTGACCAGAGTTTCCAGCATTTAAGATGCCAATATATTTAAATGACGCTGAAGTGATATTGCGCTTAAAAGAAACAAGCTTAAAGAAACTGAGCCGAAAGTACCCCATCTGGCCAAATAAGGGGTGCCCAAATGAGTAAACACGTACTAGAAACTATAAGTAAGATATTTCCTTCCAACTTTTTTGACTTTTGTCTCATGTCATATAATCTAATTTATGTTGAAAATTATGTATATGTATTTGAACGTTCCTTTTAAAAAAATATGAATCATTATAATTTATTCGAATGAGAAATTTTTTTAGGAGCTTTGTTTCTCGATAAATGAAATTTATATTAAAAAGTATATATTTAAAATCTATAGAGAAGACAAGAAATATCAAGGTGTACTTTTATCAATACTATAACTTCTCTTTTTGATTTTTTCACAAAATATACATTACACACAATAAATGTATAAAACATCCAAGCACTAAATTGACTTGGCAGACAACTATAAACTCATTTTATTTTATGTGAATTTATGTTTAAAAGATATTGCTCTTTAAACTGTTAAAATGGCACCTTGAGGGGAGTGTGTATTGACATTAATGTTATTTTTTAACACCACCTTAATAATAATAATACTTTGTAGATACTATTGTATATCCAGATAAGATGTAGGGGCGAAGTACATATTATTTGACTCGTCAACACAAAAAAAAGTTAGAAGGATTTTTCTCAAAATTGAGTCGTGATAAAATTTACATTCTACAACAAATTATTCAGATCAATCGTTTTAAAGATCCATTAAGAAGCAAAAGTGCATCGTTACAATAAAATCATTGTAAATTTATATATTTTATTTGAAAGGAGCCATATCGGGATCATATTAAGTCACACAAATCAAATGAAAGCTCCAAACTATAGTAAAAAATCTAGAATATCTCAACTAGTCACATAAATTTGAATACAAAGCCTAAATTTGATCGAAATATTGAGTTGTATATTAGGGTGCCAATCAAAGCACTTTTTGAGAAAAAGTAAAGAAATGAAGGTTCAAATGCGTTCTTTTTGATAAAAAAAAATACGATTAACAAAGTTTGGACATTTAGATGTAGCTCAACAGTCCTAAAGTTTTGAGATTTTACATATTTTTGGAAAAAAATGGGATTTTGTTTTAATATGATCCGTATACTACACATTACAACTTGTTAGAAAAATTAACAAATTTAATTAATGTAAACTTCTATCAAAAGTTTTTTATAATTTTTTATTATAAATCATTGTTTACGTGTCTTAAAGAAAGATTAAAATGTTTAATTCAAATGTAGCCTTTTCGCCTATCTATCAGTTCACCTGCGTATCACATCCAATGCGAGGCTACTGATATCTTTAAAAATTGCAAATAGTTTTTTAACTTAGATTAACAAAAATAAAAAGTACCAATTTCGATGACCTATAATAATATAAATATAAAATCTTACCTTCACGACTATTCGTCGGTCCGATTGAGATTTCATCATACGTAAGTACATAAATAAATATATGTATATAGCAATAATATATTGACTGATTTATGTTTTATTTTATTCTACAGGGTTATTCATAAATTGTAAAGGTATTATATTGCAAGTGTTAACATCTTCATATCGGAAACTTTTCAGACCACCCTCGTATATGGCGCTTGACCATAGTTTTTTACACGCAGTGATAATACTCTTTTACAGATCAAGGAAATTTTCGATCCCATCAAATATTTCACACCATCTCCTCCAGCAGGGTCAATCAATTTCTTCACACTATTTTTCTTTTCAGAAGGCATGGGAATTACTTTTAGGAGAAAAATTAAAGAAAATATATGTTTCATTAATCATTGTGTTGCAATTCCGAATTTGTTGCACCTTCCTGGTATTTAAAAATCACCAAATTCAATTTATGGGCATTATATGGCGAGTATAACGCTCTTGGAACGTTTCTCTCAATCCTTCCTTCCAGACCATTGATGTGAGATTGATGCTATTCGTGGCATAAGCCTGGCCATTAATATCCTCCTTTTTCAATCCCAGTGAGTTGAGATTCTTAAATATCCTATCCTACAAATGCTCAGATAGTTTGCTCTCTGCATATGGGAAATCTAAGAACTTTTCATCAACTTTTATTTCATCATATCCCTTACAATAATGGGAGTCAAAAGATTTTCTATCAATATTCAATGTGATATTTTTTTTTCTATTGATATGAATGTCCCTCTTGCCTTAGAGTCTCTTTAGGGAAAACGATCTACGGCAGTAGATGTTATTCTTACTCTTTTTATTTCAAAGGGTGCAGATTTAAAATAATATAAATGAATGGCTTACCGTCGTGTAGTATAAATATAATTTTCTCCTCTTATCTTAGTATTTCCTAATTGTAGACATAATTTGTTTAGTCATTTTCTTTATTAACTTTTCACGTGAATCTTCCTATTTTTTTGGAAGGGGATATAGCCTCCCTAGTCCCCCCCCCCCTCTTTGCGTACGCCCCTGCTTGATAACTAATTGATTTGGATATTACTTTGTTCATCGGGATTGAGTATAAGTGAACATTAGGAGGGAATGAAATGGAGTGGCAGAGGCAGCAATTGGGTCTTTGCCCCCTCCCCTCCCCTACTCCTGCGATGACTATTTTATAGGACACAAAATTAGGGGGGAAATGGTTTGTTGTTTTTTTAAAATCTAGAATCAACTTTTTCTTAGAAAATCAGTCCCCTAGATGTGGCCAAAATCTTCTGAAGGAGCGCCTAATATAAATAAAATCAGATCTGTACTTTCTAAAAAAAAAAAAATACAAGATCTGAAATTTCCCTAAGGAAGACCAAATTTTTTCAAAAGTAAACAAAAGTAGTTTTTTTATGTTTCTTTAATTGATCAGATAGAGTTTCGCTTATTCAGTATAAGTAAACATTATAGTATTATATTTACTCCATTTGCCCTAGTCCATTTACATTTTCTTATCTAAACTACCAAGACGCTTTCCTACGCACATTGAGTTGAAGAGAATAATTTCTCCTGAGCGTGTTGTCCAGAGAGCTATACGGTAGAGATTAAAAAGAAGTCTACGATATAGCTCAATGGACAACACGCTCAGGAGAAATTATTCTCTTCAGCTCAATGTACTGCAGAGCTTGGGACTAGTGATTCCCACCCCAAGCTCCGCAGTACATCGTTTAGGGTATTGCAAGGTTATCAAGGTCATTAAGAAATGTTTTTTTTTTTAAAGGTAAAAAAAGTCCTAGATCCAAATATGTGGCAAAAATTAGATGGAACCGAAAAAAAATACGCCTAGTGGCTCCCCAACCTTGGGAGGCATTGCTCTAGACTATCAAACATTTAATTGACAATTTTTTTTCTGAGTGCCCATGATTTAATCTTGAATACAGCCTCCGAATTTTTAGTTTCTAAGAAATATAAATATAAGCCAGATTTAAATTTTATTAGAATAAAACTGTAATATTGTGACCACATTCTAAATTCTTACACTTAACGATCATTATTTTTTAAATATGCCCTCCATACCTGTGGCAGCTAAAGACTGTAATAAAACATAAATGTTAAATAAATTGATCCCCTCCACCCCAAGTGGGCTTTTATAATTAAAAAAAGGTTAATGATTTTTGATAAATAAATAAAAATGTAATCTCAAGTCCTGGTCACGATTCTAGTCCCTCCTAGAATTTTGAATGCCCTTCCTTTGATATAGGCCTGGTTACTGGACAACCCCATGCTCACCTCCCCAGATTCAAAATCCTAACTTCATCCTTGGTGTATCTTCCCTACATATTTTATGTAAACCCAAAATAATCTCCCTCCCCCCCACGATTAATTTACAAAATGTATGTAGTGATATTCTTGAATGTTCCCTCTTCCTCTCAGTTTATTAACCCTAACTTAATCCCTAGGATAAAAGAATAAATTCCCTTTACTTCTATCGGACTATGATATTATCCTGAAAAAAATTACATAGACTATATTTTGATTCATTTTGATCCGTACTGTATAAATCTACTAAAAACAGTAAAACAATCTATCGCATTTTTTTGGAACTCATCAACAAAATTATCCTCTGGCTTTGAAATATCTTTATCTGCATCGCTATTGATGCTCCAAACTTCTGCTACAGATAATTCAACGGGAAAACGTTTAAAACTATTTTTTGTTTCCTCTGGCAAAGAGATGACTTGAGAAGTGAGAAAGAAAATTGTAAAAAAGCTCCTCATCAACAAAACTTTGATCTCTGAGCTTGATGGACAGCCAATGTAAGAACATCAAAGAAACAAGTTTATTCAATATCTGAACCACATATGAAGTAATGACCGTTAACAACATATTTGTATACAAACACTGCACGTTCACTTCATAACATTTGAAAGTTTCCAAATTTTACACAATAGTAAATGACCCTAAATGAGGAAAGTCAAAACATCTCCAAAAAAAAAAAAAATCTGATAACCTGTACTTTGGCCAACACAAAAACTCCAGGAGTCAAATTGATCCTTCATATAATAACAGTTAAGAAATATTTATGTGTTTTATACCTAAATATATTATGACTTTTGTTAATATGTACTATGCACATAGTAAAATAATAATTAGGATCAAAAACTTGTCGTCGGACTCTCAATAGTGTATGTAGATCTACAATCGTGCAGATTGTCTCTTTATAATATTATACAAAAATCCTGTAGCGTGTATCTGAAGCATTGAACGAACTACTCTGCAACAAGAGGAAAGAGCGGAGGGAGGGGGGTCGTGTCAAGAGCACGCCTTTCTCCGTTGCTTTCGAAACACCAATCCCCCCTACTATAAAACCACTATTCAGACTCAACTTTTTTCTCACTGTATTCAAAAAGTTTGAACCTGTTGGTGATTATTAGTTGTTTAAAAAAAATTCTTTTTTTTTCTGTTTTGAAAAGAAAATCTTCATAATCTCAAAAGGTGAGCTATTTATTTATTTCATATATTCCCTATAAAGCATCATCAATCTAAGAGAATAATATGTTTGTAATTTGTTTTTTTCTGCACCCATCAAAAGCAATGGGGATAGATAATCTTAGTTGAGTGATAGAAGAAGGTTGTTAATTATACATAAATGTATAAATCCTAAAGTTTATCGAATCTACAGATTAAATATTATATATATATACTATATTTGAAATTGGGGCATAGTTTAACCTTTAAAGTATTATAGGGAGTAACGTGATATGTTTCTAAAGTATCTTGTTAAATTTTTATTTGATCTTTTCGAAAAAAAAAAATCGTAATTACAGAAAAAAAATATTCTTGAGGAACAATTCCCTAAAAAATAATAGATATTACAAAACATTCTCCTTATTAATTTCCCGTGTCAAAAAAAAAAAAAATAGTATTGTTCCTCTCATTTCTTTGGCCAATTGCCCGGGCTATATTATTAATTCGGATACTAACTAAGCAGACAATATATGAAGAAAAAAAAATACGTACGCATACTTTTATAATAATTTCATTAGTAATCAATATTATTTTATCCATTCTACATAGAACCAAAATGGCTTACAGCTGGGATAACCGTGTTAAATTCGTTGTTCGTTACATGTACGACATTGACAACAATGGCTTCCTTGATAAAAATGACTTTGAGTGCTTAGCTGTACGTAACACCGTCATGGAAACTAAGGGCAAGTGGTGTGCCGATAAGTTCAAGAAGAATCAAGAGATCATGTACAACCTCTGGAATGAAATCTCTGAGTTAGCTGACTTTAACAAGGTAATTTATTTACATACACTGTGTTGAGAAGGGAGGTTTTTTAGGAGCAATGAATTGTGCATTAACTAATTAATTATATTTTAAATAATGCAATTAAATATGCTAAAAGATATCAATTGATATCACCATATAGGATGGAGAGGTCACAACAGAGGAGTTCAAAAATGCTATTAAAAAAGTTTACATGGGAAAGAGTTTTGATGAACTGCCCCTTGGAGTTCGATCCTTTGTTTCAGCAAAATTCAGAAATTTAGATATAAATGGTAAAATTAGTGATCATTGGTAGTTTTTATCTTAATTATTTTTACTTTATTTTATCTCTCACTATCTCTTAGTGAAGGTTTTGATTATTATATCGAGATAGTATACAATATCTAAGGCAGAATTTGCATGAACTATTGCATGTTATTTAAATGTTTTTTATGTATTTTATGTAGAGCTACGGGGAAGGGTCAACAATTAATTATATACCGTGTATGTTTGTATAAATATTCATTCTTTGGTGTAAATTAGCAAACTGATTTACCAATCAGCCTTAAATTTGGCAAGTGAATAATTAACTGCGTCCTTCGTAATAAAATTTGCCCATTTTGTCCAATAAAAATTAAAAATAGCAATTTTTTTTTTTCCTTTTTTAATGATGAAAGGAATATTTAAATGTTTATTTTATGTTATTTATATAAGAATGAAAGAGTAGATAATTATAAATCTAATAAAGTCCCCTTTTGTAGTCTATTAGTGGTCATAATTAGATATAAGTATATATAATAAAGCTGTGAAGATTTCAAGCTACTTAATATGTTTTGTCAATATTAGATTTGGAGCCTTTTATATCCTCAAAATAAGCCACAAAGTTTGCTTCATTAATTCAACCTTTAAAAAACGAACTTGTTCTGGTGCTTCTACGAGTGTACTATAAAATATGATCGTTGGTAAAATACACATATTTTAAGTTTGTTTTTTCGTTCCAATAAGTTCTATTGAAGCAAGTTGGTTTTTTTATTCAAGAACTGTTGTTTTGTTATTTCAAAAATGTTGGAAAAGGCATTCATTATCGTATGTGACTTCAACTACATGTCCATGAATTGGCAATGAATATATTTTTCAAACTAACTTAGGTTTTGCCATTCGAATTTTGATGGAAAAAACACCTCCCTTTAACATGAGGTTGAATGACTTGGCCTTGTTAACTCCAAATATTATTAGAACTCAATGTATGTTCCTACATAATATGAAGGGTTTTTAGTTATTACTACACATGTATTCGAAGCATCAAAGTGAAAGAAGATATTATTTAGCAAATGGGCAGTTTAAAAATAGACTCATTCCTTCAATATACATAATGGCGTATCATATCAGTTGAAGGACAACTACTATTAATAATTGTAATTTATCTACCTTGAATTTCACTAAATTACTTATAAGTTATAACCAGGGCCCTTCCTATAATTTTTCTTTGGTTAAAAACTTTTAAAATTTATGTTGAAATTGTTTGGATGGCATTTTCTTATATGAGACATATTTTTAAATAACTTTCTTTATGAAGGATATATTTCTTTGAATTACTTTTTTTATAAAATAAATTTAATTTTTTTCTGATAATAAATATTCTAAATTTTTCACAAAAACCGAAATACTACAAATTGTGCTTACATTACATTAAATTTTCCAACTGATGGTCCCACAGTCTGGATATAACTATGATTATTCTTTATTATGGAGCTTCTCTTATAAAAACATAATCAACTCTACATACATATATTTAAAAAAATTTTGTTATACATATATAGGATGGAGAAGTCTCCGTTGATGAATTTAAGAGAGGCTTGGAAGTTTGCAAGGGAAAGAGCTTCTCTGATCTCCCAAAACCCTTCAAATTCTTTATTGATAGCTGCTTCAGAACCATTGACGTCGATGGTGAGAGTCTTTTGATTGAAAAAGGATGCTGCTTTAACTTTTTGACCTTAACATTTGGGACTTTAACCTTACCTACATATACCTATATAAATATATATTAAGGAATTTTTTTTAATCTCTACAACAATCACCCTCCAAAAGTTACTACCCTCGCTACCCTGTTGATTATACAACATTTCATTTTATACATCCCTTTGACTAAGTTTCTAAGTGTTTTAATATTTTTCAAATATTGCTTTTATTTTTTTGTTTTTTTATAGAAAACATGTATTATGTAGTTGTCAAGTGTTTTGCATGCTCATTTTGTATATTGTCCTCCATTTCCACCTTTAAGTAAACATAGTTTCTAATTTTACAATACTCTGTATTATTTCAGGTGACGGCACCGTAGGTCTTGACGAATATAGAATGGATTGTGTTAGCCGCATGGCATACAAGAACATCGAATCCCTTGATGCCTCATACAACAAACTTCTCAACGTAACTCAATTTTCAACTCATAAAAGGATTGTTCTAATTTTTTTTTTTTTTTTTTTTTTTTTGACAGGAGGATGACAAAAAGAAGGGAGGAATCACTCTTGAACGCTACCAAGAGCTTTATGCTCAATTCATTGGTAACGCTGATGAAGCTTGCAACGCCTGCCACCTTTTCGGTCCTCTTGAAGTTCTTTAAATGAATCTTTAAAAATTCTTCTTGTTTTTTTCTTTTTTTTTTTTGAAAACACAATTTATCAAAAAGTGGTAGGAAACGAAAAACCCGAATTTATAACGCCCGCCCCCCGAAAAAAAAAAAAAAACTTTATTGTAATAATAATTTGTTTTGATTCTTTAACTTGAATTATCTTTTTTTTTTTTTATCTTCAAAAATATTATATATAGAGAAAATAATACGGAATTACTGAGCGACGTTATTTTATCAATAGTTTTTAAGGCATATGTAATATAACAATTACTTGTGTAGATATAAGAAACATTATAGATAGTGGATTTTTTTCTTAAAAAGTATATTATTGTTAATGTAATATAAAACATGAATATAACACGAGTTTGAATTTATATTTCAAAAAATCATAATTCTGAGCTGTTATTCTTCTAGTAATATCATACTCATTCACCTTGACGATCAAGTTTTCTTAAGGACACATACCATAGGTAGAAATCCTTTCTTACCTGGGATATCCTTTTTTAGTTCATTTAAAATGTTGATCACATTAGTATTAATATCTTTTCTTGGACCCTTTGTTTCATCTGAGGATGTGATTAAAAGTACAGAGCATGGATTTATTCAGAATGAAAAACAGGTTGGATATTTTATTTAATAATATGGGGAACTAATTACCATCAGCTTAATTTCAATATATTATGCGACTTAACTTCATCCTCAGAATACATCAGACGTCAATATTCCTACTCTCATGATGAATATCTCAACAACTACAACCCAAATCCCTATTACAACCTCCAGAATTGTTATTGAACACGAGAAAGTGGACTATGGGGACAATTTTGTTCGAACAGAAGAAAATGAGAGATATAACTATTTTAATGTTCCGGTAAAAAGACAAATGTGTTTAAACCAGAGATTGACAATCTTTTTCATACAATAGCATAATTTAATAGCACACAAGCTAAAATGCCCCTTAAAATCTTTATCTAGATCTATACATAAAAAGTACAGTAATACTTTATGATACGAGTGCCCCCAAGGGACGAGCTAGAATCCAATATAAAAATTTACATTGACGTCGGAGGATTTTCTTAGATACGAGCTGGTCAAGAGTTGGCGATGGGGCGCAAGAACCGCTTTAAGTGCAATTTTTTTTATTATTTCTTAATTGCTTTGGCTCACGAGTTTTTCACTCGTTTATAGGCATAATTAACGTAGCTGTAATGCACCACTCCTAATCAAGCAATGGGCTACAGGTTGTTAAGCATACTCCTGACTTAAACTCTCAAAATGATATCCTTACTAACAAATGAAGCTATACATCAACAAAATGTTGAACTGATCAGTTATGATGTTGTTGTTTATTTAATATTATTCATAAACCTCTTAGCACGTTGATTGCGATGCATCTTTTTATGCCATTGGTAGCTGACAAAAATTTAAACCCGCGTCTTTGAACTTAATTTGATATTTTAGACATTTTTATTTAGAGGGGGGGTTGTGCCACATATGGTGCACATCTTGATCAATGCGTGATAAGTCTATAAATCACATTGAACATAATTAGTATATGCACCAGATACATATTCCTCAAATCTAGTATTCGCCGAACAGTGTTTATTAAATTTAAGGAAATAGTAAATTATTTATGGAATAATTCAATTGCTTTTATTATAAATTTCCAGTTGATTAATTATAATTAGTTATTAGTCGTACAAAATGATAATACACCATTATGTTAATTTAAGGATGAAGAAAGAGGCAACAGAATATGGGGAGATCCGAACTTTACAAACAAGCATAGAAGCAATTAGGAACGACTCAGACAACCTATTTAATTACTCAATCATATCAAATAATTATATGTTTGTATTTAAATGAGAAAAATAACTATTACATTCATTAAATAATATTTAACTTCGTTGCAATGACAATTCTTATTTTTTTATCAAATGCTGTACAAACTGCAAGACCAAGTTTGTCTTTGGACCAATCCAGAGCATTCACAGGCTGATCAGATATAGTCGTTTCTTGAAGTTCCACAATGGTTCCAGGAACTCCCTGAGGAACATTATTATTGTCTAAGTCAGAGCGCTTATCTGGATATTGATACTGGTAGAGTCCTAAACTTCCGGAACCAGATATGACTCCAAATATGTCTCTATTTTGTGGAAGATGTCTTACACCCCACAAAGTTGTATGATTAGATCCAGTAAATTTCTCAAAGGTTTGTGCATAACCCTTCTTTGGATGAAGAGTTCGTAGATCAAAAGCATGAATTTTTCCTTGAAGGCACGTAGCAATAAGTTTATTTGCTGGCTCTGTTTCAGAACGATCAAATTCAACAGAACAAACTCCATTATTTAAGTGAGGCTCCGAGAGAACACTCATAGCTATTAAAAGTTATTATTTTTATGATATTATATGAATAAACAACGTATCATTAATAAGAAATATACCTTTCAGATCGAATATTTTTATGTCGCCATTATCGTAGCCAGCAGCAATGAGGGATCCATCTTGTCCAAAAGAGGCAGTCCAACAATCTCTTTTATACTCAGTTTCTCTGGGAATCATAACAGCCACTGGCTTTTCACGCACTCTAACATCCCAAACCTTAACACTTCCATCTCTCGAAGCAGTTAGAATTTCTCCTGATCTCTGAGATCCATCAATTGAATTGATAAGATCGGAATGGGCAGACTTAAAAGAATCTTTCGGCGTAGAGAGATTTTCCAAATCCCAAATGTGAATGTTTCCTAGATATAATAAATTTAATAGAATAAGAATGTGATGCTTGTTATTAATTAAATATAGGTAATTATAAAACATGTACCTTTAAAATCCCCTGTTGTTAGATTTCTGTTACTGAGATCTGAAGATTTGAATGTTCCACATTTATAAGAAAAGGTGTCATCCCCGTCATTCTTGGAAGAGAGCTTCAATTCCCTTCCAACAAATGAATAAACGCGGATAGATCCCGTTCCTTTTGTGTGACAGCCAATGACAACAAACCGAGCGGATGTAGGAATCCATTTTATGTCAAAAAATGTGTAATCTTCCTCGATTGTCTCAGTGAAGACGAGGACCTGTGGTTTTTCCAGAGAGTTCATCTTTGATCGATTAAACGTTCAGGTGCTCACATTTTGTTTTTATTTAGTATTTACATAACATCGATCAATTTAAAACCAAGGTGACTAGTATATATAACTATATAAGGTATGTCGATAAGAGATTTCTTTGCTTTTGTTTACAATTGTACTGGCTATTTTGATGACGTCACATAGGAGTTAATTGAGAAGGAAATTCAAATTTATATTACTAATTGTATTAATACATCAAATAACAGTATTTTATTCTGTTATCAGACAATTTATTGGTGTAAATTTTTACCCTCTTACGATTAAGTTCATAAAATTAATTTAAAAAAATAGATGAAAAGTTTTTTTGAATATAAAAAGAATAGTTCAGAACATACATTTTTAAATAAATATACATAGTATAGCGAAGAAATCAATAATATATTAAGAATAAACGAATATTATGACCTAAATATGAAACGCTCTTCTCTCTAGATATATATATATATATTTTTAATAATACTAGCGAAATCAAATTTTCTAAAGCATCCTCACTTTTACATAGCTTGGAATATACAGACCAATAATAGTTATTCAACTAATAATAGGAAGGATTTTGAAGTCTCTACTCACCCGACAAGAATTTCAATAACAAAATACCGTTTGCAAGTCCAAAATAAAACCGAATGAATCAAATAATCGTTATATTATTTTGATACATTTTAAATATTGTCTTCAATCAAATATTTAATAATTAGCTCGTATGGCACACACTTAGGGATTTATCTATTTTTATAAAGATTCCAGATTTTCGAGAGAGTAATATTCCAATATACTAACAAGCAATTTAGCTGCTTAGAAGAGGATTCCTGAGTCAATAAGTTTGTAAATTGCAACAATATTCAAATATTCTAATAAAATCTACATCATTTAAGAAGCCACTTATATTTTTAACACATAATCACTTAATAGTTCCCAATAACTATTTATAAGCAATAACAGAATAGAATATGCTTTGTAGACAAAACTATCAAGAAAGAGAGGCACATTATCTTATAACTTATAAGTCTAGATTCTAGAATAATCTTCCACTTGTTTTCCAATAAAAAAAGGGACTCATAAGTAATAAAGAAATCACTAATCAAGGGTAAGGCTTCAAGTGTTCAGGTTATATAATTATCCATATTGACCATACATTTCTGCAATATATCACTTATCACACACTTATCAAGGGCATAGTTTTCTTAGATAGATTTGTGGATATTATTTGAGATCCAAAAGTGCTCGTTCTTTTGGTTTACCTTCTAATTTGATTAGATTTATATTTAATTAAGAATTTTCATTGTAACTAGATCCATTTCTAGCCTTTCTTCTCCTGAATTTATGGAATTGAATTCCTTAACGGTAGTCCCTTACTGGTGATGGACTTTACTTTGATTAGTCTTCTTAATCAAATTTACGTCGTTCAATTAACCCACTAACTTTATGCTGCTATACTTTTCCTTTAAAATAGACAAGACACCTCCTCTTTCATCAGGCGCAATGCATGAGTGTGTTTTTTCCCTATTATTTAGCCTAAGCAATGAGATATGGACTATGGGTACATAAGAAGAGTAAAAATATTTAATGAAGTATATTTTGCTGAATAAATAATTTAATGAATAATTATTTTTAATATTTGATTGTGTAAATGAGCATGTTTTTCGATTTTGCTAGTCTTCCCCCCCCCCCTTTTCCTTTAGTTGTATTTTTATATATATTGTAGAACTAATTTAGGGTTTTTGTTTTTATATGCAATCCTACATTGTGTGTCTGAACTGCCATCAAATATACACACTCTTCGTTATTATTCCCAAGTGCTACAAGAGTTGCACATTCACATCCATCACGTGAACATCATATTACACTATAATGATCTACACTTTTGATGTGTAATTTAAACATTTTCAGGTCGACAACTAAATAATCAACGTATCTCACTGAACATTAAGAGTTTTTAAACTTAATAAGGAATTCAATAAACTTGCTATATGAACACGCGAATAGAAGTAACCTTCTAGGACAATTGAAGCGTCTCTACATAAGCAAATGAATAATAGTGTTTTACACTGGAATGACGACAATAAATTGCATTATGACACCACATTGATTTGAAACTCTAAGCGACATGAAATTACATTTCATCAGTGACTTCGAAGGTTTTCTTTTTTTTATTGAATTGTTTCATTAATTTTTTTATTTTATATAATTTTTTTTTTTTGCTAGTGTATATAATTACACTAGAAGTGTGTGTGCTGGTATTATTTTTACCACTATTTATAAGTGGATTTTAATATGATATATGATTATGTTAGGCCCCATTAAAATTAGGGGCTGTGATTGCAAAAAAGTTTTTTTTTCCATGTTTTGGCAAACATTCTCCCTATGAGTTTGAAATTTTGTTAGTTTTCACCCACTTATCTAGATTAGGAGCTGAATTCGGACTTTGTTTCCTACTCATCCAAATAGAAGACAAAGCAGAGTTGACTTAATAAGAAAAGGACTCAATAACTTCCATTAAGGAGAAGTGGGTGGAGGATAAGAACTATGCATGTTCCTCACTGTATCTTTGAGTCAATTATTCTGTCGTTTTATGGAACTCCATAGTTCTTATATGTAGAAGTATACGATGTTCTTGTAAAAGATCTGGAAGAATTTATGTATTCTTGATCATAGAGGCAATGATTCACAAAGTCATTATCATAGACCTTGATGTGAAGCGCATTTGCACAATGCAGGATTTTTCCATTAACTAAGATGATATACACTGAGTGAGGCACGAGATCCCTTTAACACGAAGTTGAACAGAGTATCAGAAGACGTATTGGATATCCAAATGAAAAAAATATGAATTCCTAGGAACGAAAAGGATGGGTGAATACAGACGAATAAATCCGAATCCTTTAATATTTATCTATAATTATTAATTAACACTTATCAGTAGTGAGTAACACTGAACTTGGGTCCGTTTTGACGTCATCAAAAAAATTGTCAGCTGTCAACCAGACTGAGTTGCGAGGTTCTTATCGACACACCTTATTTAAAACATGCATTTGAATAGGTTGCCTTATTTTCATCATCAGCTGCTGGTGAAATTTTTTTTTGAATCATGGAAGAAGTGAAGTGCTTCAATATTATTATAAGTTATATCTCAGGATAGTGTATCCAAGGACTACTCTTATATTCCTTGATGTATCCCATATTTTAGAATATCAAATCTGTGCAGCTTTTTAATCACGAATAAAAAATAAACTGAAATGATAAAATACATGAATAAAAAATATGTCTTAAGAGACACACTCGTAAAGTAATTTTCTTCGAATGGATCAAACAAATAATAGTTATTTTATATATAGTCCGACATAGTTAAATAATCTTATCAAATTTCAACTTTATTATGAAAATGATATGGGCTCCACTTTGTTTAACCTTAAATTAGATTACTAACCGTACCCATAAATTAAATTTGATCTCCCCTCTCAAGACATTTAAAATCTTTTATCCTTTTGAGAGATTTTAACTTACCATTGTTAATTAATTATTCTCTTAATATAAGATAGTATCGAAGATGTAAACATTAAAATAACGTTAATACTCAAATGTTTTGTTTTTATATAGCGAACATTTCATGAATTTATAAAAATAGTATACGGGTTAGATGTAAAAAGAGGACACACATATCGAGGCAAGTGGACGGTTTGTCCAATGTTCTTGTATTTAAATAAAATTGGGTTTGTCACCCTACATAACATAATAATACTCGTAATAAAAAAAATAATATAATGCATAAATATCTAAATTTGAAGAAAATACGATAAAAAATGAACTCTTGTTATTTTATGTTCACACCATATAATTATATGTTTAAAAAAATTGAGAATCAATGGTATTCATTTATGATGAATGAAGCCTAGATCATTCTTATGTTACAATATAGACAAAGCTTGGATCATCGATGGTAACTGTCAAATTCAGAAGAATGAGTCAAAGAAAATAACGGGAGGGATCTACCTTGTATACTCCAATCAAAATGACTGGACTTAGAAATCATGGTTTGTGTAACTTAAGTGGAATAAATATTGTAATAGGATGATCAAGGCCAGTATATGAAGCTTCCTTTTCCGATGGTATAATAAACAAATTAAAAACATCGGAAAAATGTACAATTTGAGATGCTTGTAGAGGAAGTTCAGCTGTTAAAAGATAATTTTTCCGACGCTTGTTTACTTTGAGAGGACTTGACAACGTCACTACAGAACGTCACTCATTCCGCTTCCAAGACATTCCAAGTTGTTGAGTTCTTCCAGGAAATCTAAGTGTTTCAAGTGACGTCGAAGGAGAAGGATTGAATAATGATGAAGTTAAGGAGTCTTTTGATGTTGAGTCTTTGCCTTGGGCTTTTGTTAAGTCCATTGGTGGTGAGATGCGAAGAAGATGAGACGGATGAGGGAGTCGTGGAGGAAGAAGGAGGAGCCGGAGAAGAGAGTGAGGAGGAAGGAGCCGAGAATCCTCTCAAGAATGTTTCCCCGGATGCTGAAACGACGATCTTATTTACGAACCCGACCATTAGGACATCTGTTGCAGAGCTTCCAGCAGGACGCCTTGTAGAGTTTTTGGTTGGATTCACGAACAAGGGCGACTCCGATTTGATGGTGGAGAGCTTGGATGCTTCTTTCCGTTACCCCATGGAGTTCAAGTACCACATTCAAAACTTCTCTGCCATCTCCTACCAGAAGACAGTGAAGCCCAAAACAGAAGCCACTGTCGCCTACTCCTTTATTCCTGCAGATGCATTTGCCGGCAGACCCATCGGACTCACCATCAATTTGGCCTATCGTGATCTCCAAGGAAACTCTTATTTGGATCCAGTCTTCAACGAAACTGTTCAAATTGTTGAATTTGATGAAGGATTCGACTCTGAAGTTTTTTTTATGTATCTTTTTCTTATCGCTGGCTGCATTCTCCTTTTATTCTTGGTCTTTAGTTTTCTCCAATGTATGTCCTGCGTCAAAATATTCCCTCTTTCCTCTATACTTATGCTTATTTATTTCTATTGCAGCCAAGGCGTCGAAAAAGAAATCTCCAGCAGCAAGACCCGTTGAAACAGGCACATCCAATGACGATGTCGACTACGAGTGGATACCAAAGTCTACGCTACGCACCCCTAAATCAACTAAGACGAGTCCACGTCAGAGAAAGTCTAACAAAAGTGCTGGCTCCGATACGGACTAAAGCTACTTTGGGAGGTCAATTTCATCAAGTTGAAAGTGTTCACCACCGCACAACCCGATATAATGCGAAGTTTATTTGTTCAGTGCGGTACTTTTATTTTCCTGTTAAAGTCTACCAATATTTTCTTTCTTGCTTTAAGTTATTGCGTTTTCTATTTCTTTTATGTTATGCCAAACTCATCGAACCACCTGATGACCCTTTGAAAACGCACATATTTGTATGCAGATCTTGTTTAAACTCAAAATAAACGTCGCAAAATCTCTTATTTACAAATAGTATATTTATTAGTTAAACTTTATATCATTAAATATAAAATTATTGGTTGATACAATATTTGGGCATAGTTATTGAATCTGAAGTGAGGGGTTATCTGCGGGTTGTCAAAATTGGACCGGGAGGAATAGAATCTGGAAACAAATTGTGGTAGTTAACCAATGGTACGTAAGCAGCGGTTATTACCTTGCCTGGAATAAGAACAAAAATAGTTAAGAAATAATTCTAAATTAATTCGAATCATCTATATAGACTTACCAGCAAACCACCTTCCATGTAGGGCATTGACTGCAGCTACTGCAGTGGCTATTGAAGGACACTTAACATAAACATTACCCTGTGGAGCAACTCTATCAACATATATATGGAGGATACCTCCGTGCTTATTACACTCATCAATAACATCATCCCGCACTTCTTCTACCCAATTCGGGGCTGTTTCTGTTGCAGGGTCAAACATATTAGAGAGCATAAAACATTGTGTAGCTATAGGCGGAGCTCCAAGAGCAGAAGCTGCGGCTTGTTGTTGTATTTGCATATTTTGCTGCTGAACATGAGGTGGAACTGTTGGGTGGTGAACAACAGGTGCTTGAAGAGCTTGATTGGCGGCTTGAGGAAGCTTCATGCCAGTACCCTCCGCGAGCTTAGCCATTAGAGCTAATCTTCCAGTAGCTCCTAAGTCAATACCAGACCTATCAAGATCATCGAGACCTTTAGGACCCACAGATACTTCAGCTGGTCTTTCATTTACAGTTCCGACCTTTATGGGCCTGCCAGCTAGCTCAAAGCCGTTCATTTGCTCCAGTGCTTTTTTAGCATCCTCTGCCTCAGCATATGTCAAGAAACCATAACCTTTGGATCGACCAGTGTCAGTGTCCATCATTAGTTGTATGGACATAATTTTACCAAAAGGTTCAAAAATTCCTCTAAGCATTTCTTCAGTGATGTCAAAATGTAAAGAGCCAATATACAACTTCATTGGTCCCCTTTCAGGCTTTCCAGCTGATTCATTATAGTTTCCAACTCTATTTTTTTCTGCCTGTGATGGCTGAACTATGACCGGAACCCCACATAATTTTTGACCATTTAACCCAAGAGCGTATGGGATAGATTCCAAGTCCCTAAATTCAACATAGGCAATTCCTTTAAATCTACGCGTTTTGTTACATATGATGAGCTTAACATCTCGAATCTTCCCTACTGATGAAAAAAACTCTTCAATATCTCTAGAACGAACACGCTGGGACAACTGCATGATAAAAACTGTTCTTGCATCTCTTTCTTCAGGGGTAAGCGGAACCTCTGGAGATCTAGCTCTTGGACTTGGTGATCTTCCCCTACCATATTTTTCACCTTTGGGAGAGTAACGTCTTCTTGGTGAATATTTGCGACTTCTTGACCGAGACCTAGATCGCGATCTCCTGATTCGGTCTCTGCTCCGGCTTCGACGTACCTCTTTAATACGGATCTCTCGACTTCTACTCCTCTTTCTGTCCCGGCTTCTACTTCGTCGTTTATCCTTACTCCTGCTTCGTTTCCTCTCTCGGCTGCGACTGTGTCTTTTTTCTTTACTACGACTTCTTTTACGCCTTTCTCGCGATCTTGATCGCCGATAACCTCTTTCTTTACTATGACTTCTCGTTTTACTCCTTAAAAAGAGAAAAAACATATATTAAGCTTTGTTTCAATGCCTTAAAATAGATCATTATTACCTCCTTTTGGATCCATTTTCTTTTCTACCTTCATCCTAGTATTTCAAATAAAAAATAAATATAGAATATTAGAAATCAAGTTAATAATAATCACGAAAGGAATTGTCAGTCATGGTCTTTTTCAACTTTTGTTAAACTCGCGACTTACCGAGTCTGGTATACATGAGGATAAAACGATATTTTAGTAACAGCCGAAGCATCTGTAAAGATATTTGTGATTTTTATCTCGTTAAATAAATTATGTTAAACTAAGTACTGTCGGGGGGGAGTTATATTTTTTTTTTTTGTAAAAAAGAAGCCAACTTTATTATTCAAAAAGTAGAAAAAAAAAAATATGTTTTCAATTATAATTAATCAGCATATTACTAATTAACAGCTATATTTCTTATTTACTATATATCAGAGCTCATTTAATTTACTAAGTTAGAAAAGTGAATTCAATCAAAATTATAGCAACAAATGAAAATAATGTTATTTTTTAAAAATTAATTGTTATCGCTTAGTGGATAAATTCTGAAGCCTATTCTTTATAATTAACCTATATTCCTTAAAGTCAAAAAGTGAAGAAATCGATGCTTTGGGTTTCATATCGCAACACTCGATCTTTTAATTCTGAAAAAGAGAATATTCCGCTATAATATACGAAGTGAGATTCTACTAATTAAATACACTAAGGACCACAACTGACAATAACATATAAATCATAAATGTGATCCCCCACGCACTTGTATTGGCCCTTGGAGATGACAAAGACTGAATTAATTTGCATTGAATTCCTAAATACAAATAAAAAGAAAGTCCTTAAAAAAGATAATATCTTGATATTCTTGAGCTTTCTTGAAAATCAACAAATGCGTGTGGCAATGCAGTGGAAGTAGTAGTAGAAGTCACAGATAGGCACGTCCACCTTAAGTGGGGGACAAAGATTCCGCTCATCGTCGACAGAAGATTATAGAACCTGGGATAACAAAAGGGTGGATATTTCAGATATATTTATCTAGTCTTTTTTTTTAAAGGTACATTTTCTGATAGAAATAATTATGTATCCAACCTGTTACACACTTCAATAAATATGCTAGGTACTGTATAATACATTTAAATGGATTTTGAAGAACTTTAAAAGTCTTTAGGAAAACTACTACAGAGAAAATTAGAAGTGGTTCAAAGGCCACAATTGAAAAGTCTTTGTTCGCGAATTGAGTCAAATAAAATCCAGTGATTTTACAATCACGACATAAAAATTCTTGATCATGAGTGAGAACTTTGAAGTAACTCAAATAGGATGTAAAATGTAATTAAATTGAGTGTTGGTGACAAAAGGTAAGAAAAACGCGAATTGGGAGAAATGAATTTGTAATGTTTGCTGGATTTGAAATAGTGAAAAGAGAAGTTTAATTCAAGAGGAGTGGTCCACAAGGCGTGGATTGATTATTCAGGCTTTGTGGCACTCCAACTCATTTATTAAGCACTAAAAAAGCTGTAGCAATTTTCCGTTCAAGTGGATCGCATATTGTCTATTCATATTATTACGTACTAAAAAGTAAAGAGAAGAAATGCTGAAAGAGTGAGTGAGTGAAAGAAAGCAAGGATGGATGGATTCAGAGAGAGAGAGAGAGAGTGAGTGAGTGAATCAATTAACTAAATCACTGTAGAGCATTGGAATTGGGATTGCATTTCATTTCATTTCTTGGTCAAATGAGAAATACAGATACTACCTCCATTAAATGAGGGATAATGAAAAAGACCCAGACACGAGGCTTCCATTTCTACCACTTATCTATAAGGAATATAGAATATTTCCGATCAAAATGCTTTTTCGTCTACATGAAAATTCATTAAAATAATCTCACTACTAAATATTTCTTATTTCTTTTCACAACTAAGAATGATTAAGAATTCAATTCCCACCCAAACCAAAGATAGATAAAGAGAAAGTCACATTCAAATACCTCTATGCACTTCTTGTAGGGCTCTTCCAGCAGCGCATCCACATCCACTTCGTCTCCCATCTTTAGTATTAACTTAAATGTGTACCGATTGCAAACACGATCCTCACTCTAAATGAAAATGGCGTCTCACTTCTCTTCTTTACTCCACTCAATCTTCTCTTTTTAGTCTTCTTCTTCTCTAATTATAGCTATAAAGATGTTCAATCCACGTAGGTGCATAGTCTGCTAGAAATAGCTAGCAACTCTCCCTTTCCTCTTTCTTTAGCACACCCTTCATTAGCTCAGCCGGCCAGCCATCCTGTATCTGTATCAAAACCTGTCCGAACTCTTTTGCAAACTTAATAATTAAATTAAATATTATTAAATTTCTTCAAAAGAAATTTAATAGCTATTTCCATAACTATTACTTTTCTACGACTTGTCTCCTAAGAGAGTGACGGACAATTTGAACTAATTGCTAAAATATTCAGCGCTTTTTAGCTTACTATTAAATACTTTATTTTATAATCTAATGCAATCTGTAAATATTAATTATATAAAATATTACTTGACTAAGGTAATTTTTTAATTAAATTAGACAGCCATACTTTAAAAAAATTAAAATCTAAAGAGTAAATTCTATTAATACAGGCTTCCCTAATTTGAGAGATAATTCTGCAATTTGAGTTTAGTTTTCTATTCAGTACTACTAAAAAACTTGTCTTTATTACTCGGGGACTAATAATAATAATAGCTAATAAGTTATTAGTAATAACTTAATAAGCGCTCAGTAGTTGTGTTGGATCGGTCTAAAAATCGGTTTTGATTAATTTTGTCAGTCTTAAAGAAAAAATTAATTTTCTTAATTCTTATCGATCTTTTATGGTAACAACGTCATTTGAACTGTTTAAGTTGTATCCTAATCTATTTCAATAGAGACGAGATACCTAAAGTTTAAAGTAGGAGGTAGGTGGCTAAAAAGTAGGCTAGTATTATTTATACTCAGTTGAGTATTAATGAATAATGATTAATACAGTACATAATTGATAAATGGTACTTGATCAAGTATTCATGTATTATTCGTTTTCATTAATTTCTTAGTTTTTAATTTCTTCAATCCTAGCTAGAAGTGAAGAAAAGAATATAGCTAGGACTGACTAATCGGTCCTTAGCCCAGATTCTTGAATGATGAAAAAGATCGGATTTAGTCAAGAAAAGGCTGAAAGTGGGAGGATGGGGGGTGACTGATTGGCCATAGAATAGAACCAACACTTCGTTTTTTAATTTATAACTATCATACTTAATTAATATTTGTATATACATATGGTCTATGGTTACCGGTACGGTTGGCACCATAGAGAAAGAAAAAATATTTACTTATTTATGGTTGGCACAAAAGGACTCAAGGGAAAGAGCGGTTGAAGGAAAAATAAATAATTCAATCAAAAGATAAGGAAGACTATGTTCCTAACACCGACCTATAGCTATAAATTATAGCTATAGGTCGGTGATATTATAGCCTATAATATCGTCTCATTGTTGTGACGTAGTTGCCCTTGTTCTTCTCTTTTCATTAGGGGGAAGACAGCCTGTTCAAACTGGCTACATGTCTGGAGGAACATGTAGCAGTTCCTAATTTTAAGCTAATCAGAATTGAGAACTTCTTAATCCTACTTTCATTTTCTTGAGTGTCCACTAGAGTCCTTTAGTTGGCACCGCTAATGATGTGGCACATCTGTTTTTCTCTAGTACCAGGCTTCAAAAGTTCGTAAAATATGTAGATGAGAAATAGATTGGGATAATATTTCATTTGAGGTGCTACATTCATTATTGAAGGTTGAATATAAATGAGTTTTGTGTATTAATCGATTACTGTTTAATAATTAATGGATGGCTTAAAACATTGCCGATAGCATTCCCCCCGTGCCCCATTAAGATTTATTATATGAACGTGTACATAGGGGTTGGGGGATAAAAGCCAGTCAAAACGGCTAATTATGCAACAGTTAGTAGACAAGGTCATGCCTTGTATACATTGAATATATATTTTTTTTTAAAAAGCTCAAACACGCTATCTTAAAGATAGACAATGAAAAATTAAAAAGATTTTATTTATGTTAAAATTCTAAATTAAAACGATTTACTATAATTTAAATAATAGATAAATTTATATTGTAAATTCTCTTTGTATTTTTTGTTGTTTTGGTCCATTTGATGCAAATATAATCAAATCTTTGACCTTCTTTTGACACATGTGAAAATACTGATTTTGGTAAATATAAATCTTTTTTTTTTTTAATATTTGACTTTGGGGCTTATTTATTGTCATTGCTAAATTGTCATGTTACTTCTTCAATCAAAATGAAGATTGAAGATAATAGAGTTGAGACTCGGTCCAGCACCTACTTTTTTTCGGTTCGGTCTTAAGTGATTTTTTCTAGACCTTTTTGGACCGATATTTTGGTCCAGACTGAGGTCTCAGACTATGGCCTGATTTTTTTGGTCTCACATTATGGAACGATTTTTTTCAGTCTCATATTGTGAAATATCAAATTTCTATTATTTCTTATTTCTATTTTTTGTATAACAAATCCTGTACACATAAATATAAATTTATTCATTCGATTATAATGGCAAATCAGTAGAGTAATACGTAATAAGTCGTATAAGTAATAAGAATCGGTTTCCTCGCACATTAGTTTGTTTTATTAATTTATTATTAAGTTGACTTCTATATTCTCCAAGTGTTAGGGCCAGAGGAAGATATAGGGAATCGACGGAAGATATTTCTAGCTTGATTATCCATCTCAAGAGATGCTCGAATTCATAATTCCGTATTCCACGAGATACGACGTGATTAAAACTCATCCGAGCAATCTGTTTAAAATTCGTATGACATCATTGTACATGAAAATACATATGATGTCATGTTATAAACGATTTATTTATAAAACCTGAATAGATTGTTGTTGTTTTTTGGACCGTACAAGACCGAATTTTTTCCTTTGACCAATCTAGACCAACATTTTTCTTTAGATCAAATTTTTCTATGAGACCGGTCTCAGACCGGTTTAGGATTTCCAGACCGAACCCCAACACTAAAAGATAAATACTAAGATTAACTCGCTCATCTTATTCCTAATCATTGTTTCCCCTTTTTAATTAGTATTTAATACTAATTCTCCCTTTTTATGTTGTTACATTTTTTTGATTTTTTTGGTGATTCGAAAAGAATCGACAACCCATACCTTTAAAAAAAATTAAGACATGGGAATCGATCTTGTTTTATGAAAAAAATCAAACTTGCCCTCCAGAGCCCAAGAATATGGTTTAATCAGAATTAAACAGCTTGAAATTCTGAACAACTGTAATATTATATCTAAAGTCTGTATCTGTCTCAGTTTTTGAAATAAATGCGTTTTTATCATTGCTTGTCTAAGTGGAACATACATATGATATATCTAATATCACACACACACACACAAATAAATTATTTTAATAGTATGTAGGATTATTCTTTTATATCACAAATAATTAATTAATCGATGAGATAGCTAGTAATACAGTTTCTTACGGAAAGTTAATAGCTGTATTTAATTATCTAGCAAGATATCCTAGCTAAAAGTATACAGGCATATAACTAGTAAAGTTAGTAGTTAGACAGGGAATACTGAAAATGACTATGGGCCATAGTCTATGGGCATTATCTTTTTTTTGGCGTGCGCTCATTTTGACTGGAGTGCAAAATAATTTTTATCATATTAATGAAATAATTGCAGTAATTTGAATTTTGAACAGCTCATATCTTAAGCATTTAAATAAATAATTAAACTTATTCCTAAAGAAATTTTAACCATCAAACAATCATTACTTCTATAGCATAGAAAATGTGTTATATATTTTTAATTCAACCCAATTTTTGTAACGTAATACGTATATTATGTTCAATATATACTTTAAAACTGAAAATGAAATGGAGCTAATTCACAATTCCATCAAAATTAAAAAAAATATTTAGCATTTGAATGATTTTTTGAAATACTTTCTTTGCATAAAATTGGGTTTTTGCTTCAGAAACAAAATGTTTAGCTTAGACATAGAAGAATTTGATTCAAAAAGTGTTGAGGAGGTAGTTATTACCGCATGGCAATTTTTGAAACCATTTTATTTTTTAGGAAATTGATTTTCTCTTACCTATTTGCAAAAATTGTCTTGGATACATATTACGTAATAGTATATATTGTACATAATATATGTTTCATTATAAAAATCGGGTTAAATTAAAAATATAAAATAAAAATTCTATATAATAGTAAACTTTCTAAGCAATTTTTTTTTTTTTAAATGTTTGAGATATGAGCTGTTGAAGTTTCAATTTATTGCAGGTACTTAATTCATATGAGAAAATTATTTTGCACTTCCGTCAAGTACAAAAAAGAGGGCGTTCTTCTCTGAGTAGTCGCTACTCCTTTTTAACGCGTAACGCGACAATAATGTTACTCAATGGACAATGACTAATGTTATTATTATGTCAACTTAACCACACAACCTCCCTTTTTTGACATTGTAAATGAAGAATCAGTGCTGAAATCAGAAATGGATCCTTTACGCCTCTTATTTATTCCATGGACCCTTCTTTTTATTTTGCCTATCATGGGCATAGATGGAACAGAAAGTATTCATCAAGATTCCCGATGTTTGTGCAAATGTCCCAAAATTAATTCATTGGCAAATCATTCATATCACAATGACATCATTCAATATTATCCCTCGGAGTTCCGCACCGTATATGTGAATTCCAGTGTTAGAGCGGACGAATGTGATTGTGTTCACGTTGTGCTTCCCATGGCTAAAACTTATCACATCGACGCCGATACATTTTGTCCTAGATGCGTATGCAAATATCAAATACGAAATTTGACCATAATGAAAGTGGCTGTGATTCTAGTCATTTGGATCATATTTGTTCTAGTTATCTACATGGCTTTCCTCCTATGTTTGGATCCTCTTATCAATAAGAGAACGGAATCCACTGCAGGAGGATATGCGGAGCAACGAGACAATGAGTCAGCTGAAACACCTATGAGGCATTATGGCTCATCTGTCTTTCAAAGGATTGGAATCAATCAAACAAGGTGGAAATCTCAAGTTCAAGACCAAAGGCGAAATATCTATGATAGGCATAGTATGCTTAATTAAAATAAATCAAAAGGATTCGCAAAGCAAGTCATGTTTTGCTCCTCTATTACATTAAATTATGATATTAGGTGTAATTAGTCAACCTATCAATTGAATTACATATATATATAGTTAAGTTATAATTTTGACATTGTTCACGGCATATATCATTTTTGTTTTTTTAAAGTTTTGGTATATGATGAATTTACAAGAAGAAGAAGAAGAAAAAAAAAAAAAAAAATTGACATCTGTACACTATCCTATAGTGTGTACTCTTTGCTTTGGAAAATTAATCATTTGTATAAGAACATTATCACATACTACGAACCTATTTGTATTAAAATGAAAACAGTAACTTTAATGATCGGTTTATTCATAAATAACGTAACAATATAAATTTTATAGTTGAATAAAGTGTTTTCACATAGAATTGTGATACTTAAAATGAGTTTAATTCAAATGCGTCAGATCCTCAAATGCAAAACATAACTCTTGAAGAATCAATAAAGCTTACTCCGAACACAGAGGATAAATAATTATTTATGCGTTGAAATTTTTTAATATGAGGGTTATAAGTATTGTTCTTGCCTGTCACGAGCTTGAACTTCCAGGAGACGCCAAGCAGCTTGAGGATCAAGTTCCGTTTGATCTCTACAAAGAACAAATATGTACATGATCCTCATGACTCGTTCAGGATCCCCTTCAATTATTTTCCCACTTCTGTCTCTGACACATAGTATCTGTTGAGCGTTAAACGTAATAGCAAGGACCGGTCCTTGTTCCATCATCATACCAGTGGTTAAATCAACATTATCAATATCTAAAACAGTTGATTCCATTAAATATCCTAATTCTTTTGCCTGGCGAATGGGAGTGGCTAAAACACTGAAGGGAGCTTCAAAGCACCAATCTTCTAAAATTTCTAAATCACCTTGATTGATGGCTTCGAGTATATTAGGTATAATGTCTCGTTCACATTGCTTTAAAAACTCTTCACGGCAAAAGTTAGGATCCATTTTAATGATTTCGGTTAAAGCTTGAGAAAGCTCGGTTGTTGTGAACAATCCTCCCAAAATATCATGTAGTTTATCCGTCACAACGCGGGCTCCCCTCACTACAGGATTGTCACTTTCTTCATATTTCATTCTGGCCTCAACAAAACGATTGAATACAGGATTGCTATCTTTGAACGATTGCCAGCTAGCAAAAAATTTAGAGTCCTTATGAAGCTCTACACCTGTAGAAGTATCATCAACTGTTATGTTTTCATTTGGAGTGCTACTCTTCCTTTTCCTTAAAGTGCTTGGACGACTATAAACATGGGTCCCTAAAGAAGAGCCTTCAATCTCTTTTTTTAGAATGGAGGCAGAGCGAGACGCCTTCTGGAAAGCAGATGTACTTCCAATGGATTCTGCTGCTTTGGAAACCGATTCAGCAGCCTTTGACACTGATTCTCCAAGTTCATTAATCTTTTTACGGGAACCTAAAAAAATAGAAATATGAATTGATAAAGGACTTTTATCAATGAAGAAAGATACCTTCGAGACTCCCAGAAAAATCTTTGATACGATCCTTTAAAACACCAGATGTTTCCTCCTCAATCTTATTAAATTTAGATCTTGCATCTTGGAGAGCCTGCGATTCTTCCAGCCTCTTGGCTTCTTCTCTGAATTTAGTCAAATTACTTTGTATCTTCTGATCCTTTGAATATTCATCCTTAAAGTTTTTAACGAAGTTCCCAAAAAATGAGGGTCTCTTCCCAGGATCGCCTCCAGAATAATTGCGTACACCCAAGTATTGACACCTACGAAAAGAGCGTAGGCCAGACCGAAGCATTGTAATTGTTGCTATAAATTGTCAAAATATTCTACTTTGTAACTTTGAGTTTGTCGGAATTAATAATAATAAACCATGTGAAAGAAAATGGAGGCGAGGGAATGACGTAAACAACAACAATAAGCATTCCATTTATGACGTCAGTATTTTAAATCATATCCCCCCCCCCCAGCTCATTTCCCTATTTTTTCATTTGCCATTAAGAAAAACCAGAGTTGGTTCGATTACAAATTTGTAATGTAATATGTTCGACTTGATTGTCTTGGAGGTTTAAATGTGATGTATTTTAGTTCATATTATATTTTTAATAAAATTAACTATGATGAGTTAGATCGTTAAATCATCCAAAGATCGTCAGATCATTGTTATATATATTAACTATTATTTTGTCAATCCGAACATAACTTATATACTTAATATGATAAATTTAGTGATAAATCAATTTGTTTCCTATATTTCTATATACCTATCACATGTTTTGGACGTTATTTCTACTAGATAATACTTGCAAGTAATGTAAAAATATATTTGTGTCGGATACTTATATAGGGAAATAATATTTAACACTGTTTTAAATATGTTGTAAGTTCATGATTACTTCAGATTTTGTTCATGATATTCAACATATCTCTTTGTGATACTTGATTTTTTCAACAACTTATCATCAATAACTTTTCTTAAATCTAAAAGTTAATACTCTTAGTCAATATTTATTTAACAAAAATTTGTTAGTCTTGAGACTTTTAAATTAATAATTTGTCCAAAGTCTGCAACTTGTCCCTTCTTCAGATTATTTATCTAATTTATCATGATTAAAGATTTGGAAATAAAGCCAATGGGATTTCGTAAAAATATTGCAGAATAGAGGATTTAAAAACTAGGCTGTCCACTTTAGAAATTTTTTGATAAGAAAATGAATCAATTATATCGCCGTTACTCTGTAGATTACAAAATTACTTTGTAAGTAAACATTTTTAAAAGTAAAGATGAGCTACTTTTTATTGATTATACGGATCACATAAATAATGGTCCAAAATTTTATGGGAATACTGCAGGTCAGCAATTCTCAATTGAAAGTGTAGATTATTTCAGAAAATATATTTTGAAGGAGTCATCATAGGAAGAATTGACATGTACGTAATGAAAAATTACCTTTAAAGTTAGAAAAGAAAAATAGGTTGTTGCGTGTACTCTACTTCTTTTTTATTCATAACTTAATAGGTCCTCGTGCTGTTAACTTCTCCCTCTGAAGTAAGCATTCTCGCCAATTTTTAATTTAAATTGTTTCAAAAATGCATAATGGGGGAGGGTATTTTGGGGTTACATAAAATTTGAAGGGTCTTGTCTTCCTAACGGCGCCCATGACGTACTGTGTAGTTATTTTATTTACTTTTGGTCAACAAACATGGGCGCAAGCAATGGGTGTTATGTACTGAATCTTAAAAGTAAGATTTGTAAGTTAGAATTTAAAAAAAAACACAATCAAAGTTCAGAAGACCATCCCTTGTCTATATAAAAAAAATCAATTGTTTCTACTTGCACATTTATAAGAACTATCATTACTAGGTTTTGATTGGCTTGAGCTATAAATAATTTCTTTATGCTCTTTTGTCTACAAATAAGTGATCTGAAGTCGGAATAGTGTTAATCAGAACACATCCATTGTCATTAGTATCTTATAGATGCATAAGTACAAAAGCCGAGGCTAATTATATTATATTACATGTAATAATTTTTGTTATGTAACACAAGAGATTTATGCCCAAAAATATACACAGTATACCACGAAGATGGGTTAAGCAAATAGTACAATCAATGTACTTCTTTTTCTGCCTCAAATCAGAAACCTTCATAGCTTTTTTGCCTTTAATTTTTGAAAACATATTCATAGATGAGAATGGTACTATGTAGTAATTTGAGAGATATCTTTTCTATATAGACAAAGAATGGAATATACATATAACATTATAAAATCTAGAATTTCATAAGCAAAATCATTCGCTAGTTCTGAGGATTACGTCTGTAGTTGTTAAGAAAATAAATAAGATATTGTGCGTCAATTACCCGTAAGATTGCGATCTTTACAGTTTAAGAAGTAAATTTCAAAATTATTGTAAAAATAGAAGAAGACAAATGAATTATCAGAGGTGGGGACTTTGACTCAAAACTTGCTTTTCGACTTGGACTTGAGTCAATTTTTTAAAGACTTGGAACTCAACTTGATCATACTATCAAAGACTCGTGACTTGATTTGGACTCTAAAGCTATAACTCGCAACTCGACATGGACTTGAAAGGCATTTAAATTCATTACTGGATATAAGATCTAATCTTTAAAGTATCTTTTATTTTCTGAGAACTTGAACATTACTTGATTAAAATATTCAAGGACTTGTACTTGTGATTAAAGACTTGAGACTCTTCCAGTTTAATGATTTTTTTGCCACCTCACTGAGCCAATTCATTTAAACTTTCTCCCGTAAACAAGTATCCAACAGGTAAGAATTACCACCATAGAGCTCTATGAATACATAATATAACAAGAAAAAATATTTGGGGAGCAACATAAAATCCAGGTAATTTATAACTAGTTTTTTTGTAAATTTGATGCCTCTTTCTTTATAACAGCTTTAACAAACATGTCAGTGCATTAATGATTGAATCAAACTCATAATTTTTTTTTGTGGAAGCGTGCAAAAATTTGCGGATTGAGTAGTAGAACATTTCCTAAAAAGAGTTTTGTTTATGAATAGATGTCAACCCCAGTACAACAATAAGTCCTCAAACGTCAACATTATCTCTCTAAAAAAAGGTGAGTAGTATTTTTTTGTATTCATAAATAATATTATTAACTAGCAGAAGTTGTTTAATTTGTTTAGTTTTTTAAGTTGAATTAATTTAACTTTGAGGCCCATTTTGAGTAAATAAAATACCCAAAATCAAATATCAGGAGGCACAAAAGTTACTAGAATTTTTTTCATTTTTATAATATACTAGAGTAGGTGTACCCAGTGTTGCTCGGGACATTAAGAGATTAAAATTAATTAGGAATTCCTCTGCTTAATACAAAACAAGAAATAAAGACTGTAAAATTTTAAGAATGATTATCGCAGCATATTTGTGTATTTTTCCACACTTTTTCTATAATGAGATTGAGTAAGTTTGTCGGGATTTGACTGGCACATTAATAAATTTAAATCAATTCGGAACTCTGCTACTTTTTGAAAGGAGATTATAAGGTTTAAACAAGAAAAAAAGTTCAAGTTGAACCATTGTTCGCTCATCTTTCATATTCTTGTCAAAAATTCTTTGTCTGATTCTCTCTTCTGTTTTTTTTCTTCTCTAAATCTTATAATCTCCTTTAAAAAAAAGTGCGCAAAGATACATAACAAAATGCAGCGAGAATAAGTTTTAAAATTTTGCGTTATTTATTTTTTGTTTAACATGAAATAGTCGTTTGTTTGTCAAAAAATTGATTTCTAGAAAAATACTCTTTAAAGCTACCATAGCCTTGAAGGCCGAACAAATTGTTACTAAAATCATTTCTTGAGCCTCTCAAAACCTACTTGAAAAATTTCAACAAAATCGATTGATTGGTTTGGGCGTAATTCCCGAACATACACACACATTCGCATTAAATATATATATATATATTTATGACTTTTTCAATATAAGATATTTTTGCCTCACTGAGATTATTGGGATAAAAAGAAGATTAAATTTGTTAATTTATTCGTAATTTAAAAAAACTTTTGGGGTATTAGTAAAAAAAACAACAGATAAAAGATAAAAAAAATATATACAGCTGTTTTGGGGATGTATTGCTAAATATGTGGAAATTTTAATAAACCAAATTATCAATGAGGCAGTCAGATATTCATTTGCCAAGTTTGATGCTGATTGCTTCCCTCATTTGCCAATTTAACCCGGAAAACGAAACTGTAATACATACTTATACAGTTTTTATTGATATTTAAATGGTAAAAATAATTTCTACTACAATTAATATGTATACGAGGACTTCTTTTCTGGATTTTGTTTGGGGTTTACAGGAAATTCCCGATAAATATTTATTTTACCTAAAATCCAACATTTTCATAATATGAGCTTTATTTAATTGTTAATTCATTAAATTAAACGTTGGATATATACTAAATGGATAATAACTCTGTTTAAAGTTTTTAAGATTTATACTTTGCAAATGATGCAGTATATTTATCCATAATAAAGTATTCCTAATTATGGATTGATAATATATGGGTAGGTATGTAAAATAGGGCATTTATGTGTAACATGAAACTTAACATTTCTTATTTTTCTTAAAGAATAAAAAGAAATTCCTACTTAAATTTTACAGTATACATTATTAACTAACGGAATATTGCCTGGTATCCTCCTTAACAACAATTTTACATGCAATGAGAACCCCTAATGTATATCTACCTACTTTTATCAGGTAGATATCTTAGTAACACAAAAATATATGTGCTATGTATTTAGTTGTCAGTTGTGATGCTTCTTCTTCTTTTCACATAATCAGTGTTCTGAACGTTGATTGGTTGAATTAGAATGAGCTCTTGTTAGGCTGTAAACCCTTCCCAACAATAATTGAATAATAGTAACATAGTTTTAACTGATTTTGGGGCTTTTTTCCATATTTTTTTCCTATGGAAGGATGTGTATCACAAATAAAGGTAACGACGTGATATGTTATGACCATAGGGCACACTACTAACAAAAGATAGAACTGTTAAAATAAACAAATACACTAGCCGTCATAACAAACATAGGTACACACAAAGTTAATAGAAATACAAGGCTCTGACGACATATCTATCTGTCTTGTCCAGCAGTCGGTATAGTAAATCAAATTGAAAATTTTGACAGGCCTGATTACAAGATGGTATTTCCTTGTATTTCTATTAACCTTGGGTACATGTACAAAATAAGTAATATAATTTTTTTCGAAATTTGGATATTTTGAACATTTTTCGAAAAATGCGATCAATAATAAGGTCGACAAGGATTTATGATAGATAAATATGAATATATATATATTTTTGTTCAATAATTAATATCAGACTTACACTTCATATATATTATGTAGATACTAAAAATATTTTCAATCCACCATTCAATTTTGATATTTTTCTTTGCACAATCTTTCTTATCAAAGTAGTTTCGCAAATTACTGTGCCGAACATAATCCCTCTTTTCTAAAACAAAATGTATTACGAATACAGAGAGTATTTTCATAGCATTAAAATGATCTTTGTTTCGGAAACTATGATCAAATTTGCATTTTTATTAGATCCTAGAGTAGGTTAGTGCGGGGTTGCCCGGGACAATAAGAAACTATAAATTAATTCTGAACTCTTCTGTTTCATATTAAAAAAAAAGACCATACAATTTTAAGAATGATTCTGGCTGTATTTTAGTTTGTATCTTTGCAAACTTTTTTATAAAATTTAGATTAAAAAAAAAATTTAAGTTGAACTATTGTTCGCTCAACTTTTATATTATTGTCAAAAATCCTTTGTTTTATTCTCTATTTTTCTCTAAACCTTATAATCTCCTTTAAAAAAAAGGGTGTAAAGTTACATACCAACATGAAGCGAGAATAATTCAAAATAGTCGAAAAATTAGTTTTTAGAAAAATACTATTTTAAGGCCAGTATGGCATTGAAGGTAAAAAAAAGTTATCATAGCCATCTCTAGGGCCTTAAGAACTTACATGAATATATAATATATATATAATTTTTGATGGTCTGTTAAAAATTTTAAGAAATTCAAAATTAAAAGTTTTTGGTATTTGAGTTATAATTATATTTGTGCCTAACTTTTACAATAACTTTCATGGATTTCTATGTTTCTCCTTGAGATTCGGCGGGAATTTATGATAACTTTATTCTCCGTCTTTTTATATTCCAAATGACCTGTTTTACATTCTGAGGCCATAATAAAGCAATCTTGCATTTTCAGAAAAATAGAAAATAAATATTAACATCAAGGCCAGTGCTCCGATTATTTTTTAAGTTACATTTAATTTTTTTCACTCAAATATGAGGTGATTTAAAAAAATTAAATATTTTTCCTTCTTGTTTTTATGACTTTTTTTTGAAAATGGTTTAGCCTTGTTTAGTTCTCTTTTCCTAGACTGTATCAATATTTAGAGATGTCTTCATTTCAATTTTTTAATAGCCACTGCGTAAATAATCCCAAATTTCCGACTCTAATACTCATTGAAAAGGAAGGGGGGTCACACCTGTGACACCATCCGATGGACCATTCAATGAACAAGTATACATATATTATTGCTTAAGTTAGAAAGAAGAAGATAATGTTACGACGACTGATGTAGATGAGTTGGGATGTTTTTTTGATGGTTTTATGTAACATTTACAAAGATATATTCATATGATTACAAATTCACAAAGGAAATATATCATTATAATAATAACATCTTTCATTAATCAAGGGAAGTACATTTGCATAATTTGAAGATATACTTATTATATATAATATCCGTTTTCAACTTCCCGCTCATTAATGGACACTCCATTAAGCAATAACAATGTAATTTTTATTGTGTCCCACAACCTTTCCTTTTAAGCCCACTATAAAATAATTATTCACAGCTCAACAAGAGCTAATTCGAATTCAACCAATCAACGGTCCGAACACTGATTAGGGAAACAGAAACATCCTTATAATGAGAAAAATTATAGATGATCCTTAAACTTGTAATTACTTTTGAACATTAAGCACAATAAGGGGTGTTCAAACTAATAAAACATTCCTTGTCGCAAGGTGACGGAGATGTATTGAGTCTAGAAACCAAAAACCAAGTAAACAACGCATATACATTGAAACTTGGATTAGAGCAACATTAGGATAAGAGCCATTTTTTCGCAGAATTTTTTTAACATTCCATAAACCACTTCGTTTATGGTCAAAATTAATGTACATATATTCTCTGGATAAAAACAACTTTTATGACACATGAATTTCAAAACAAGTTTTAGATGCACTTTCGATAAGATCAGAGTGTTACTTGAAAATGATATATTGTTCTTATTCGGATATGACAGTATTGCATGATTTAACGGAATGATTATTTCCTACTAATTTTCGTTTGCGTGGGTAGGAATTTACAAGTTAAAATAACTTTGATTCTTTGATTTTTTTAATCAAATCTGTTTGGAAAGATTCTATTTTACAACTTGTTCAAGATTGTTAATATATTTTCAGTCGTCTGGAGGCTTTTTTTGCAGAAATATCTTTATTCTAAGTGAGTAGTTCTCAAACTTTTTAGAGTGTAATATATATATACCTGTGAAAATATGAAGTTCTTCAATTATCACCATTATGACCAAACTGAATATACAATAGCGTAGGTTTAGTCTGAATGACTCTGGGGAAAGATTGAGGGGAATGAATGTCATACGGGGCATAATCATTTTTTTCCTCCTCTATAATTGTTTTAAAATTGTCACCTGTAGATTGTTCCAAGTTTGAATAGTGATAAAATTATTAACTTAAATATTTTAATATTGTGCCCCTATTAGTTTTATTCTCCAATGATTAAATTAATTTACATAATCTATTCCATGTATTTTAATAATAACTAATCAGTTATGTAATAAAAATATACACAACTTATTGCGACTCAACATGGACGAGCAGCTTGCTTTTCTTTTGTGTTCTAATTGTACCGAGTGCGCAACATAAATACCTTTTTTATAATGCGTGGTAATCAGGCGGTAGAAGTAATATTGGGGTGGGTGTGGATTCCAATGTTTAACATTAATGGATTCATTCTAGAGGCGAGATTCTAAAGTTTTCTAGAATATTTTATTTTATTAAACTAATTTCTATTTAGCTCCTGAGCTTTTTTTGGTACGCTTTATGAAAATCCGTCAATTACTTTAATTTTTAATATAATAAAACAATTTTTCAATTAATTTTGATAATTATTTCAAATTTTTCACAATTCTTTGAACGCAAATAACTCCACACATAATCATGGTGGAGAGTTAAAATTGATACCATCATATCATAAATTGCAAAGATTTTAAATTAATGCAATTTGTACAAATTAAGTACTAAAACAGAAGCTAACTAAAGTATACATATATATATATATATGTATATACTATCTGCAAGGTACTGTGACAGTATTAGCTTGTTTAAAAAGATTGGCAAATGCTCAGAAGAATTTTCACAGCGCTATCTATGTGAGTAACATACGTTGAGTTGGTTTTTCTTGCCACTAAGTCAGCACCACTGTCTTGCTTTGTTTACAAACGAATATAAGTAAACCACGCTCACCCACAATTGGAACCAAATTTATTAAAAACACTTATAGGACCTTTGAGTAATTGCCAATAAATAATTCCTTGACAACGAATAATCCACAAATAAATCAAATAGAAATAAAAATCCCAGAGTATTAATATACCGAAGTTTGGTTTATTCAGTATGGGACGTCAGCTATCTTTCAAAACTGTGTATAACAAAACTTTAAATATTTAGTATAATTATGAAACAAAAATAAAACTTTTTTAAATTATACGACTTATTTTATTGGCTTTTGGGAAAAGGAAATTAGGTTTTCAAACCCTGTATTTATTAATAAAATTTTGTATTTGACACTGAACCTTTGATGTTCGCTGTTTCCAAAGAATCCTTCAGTTTAACACAGGGGCGTCCCCAAGATTATATTACATATACATTTATATATATATTTTTTTTTTTTTTTTTTTTTTTTTTTTTTTGGGGCGGGGGGTGGCTTAAAAGAAGTTTTTTGATAAAAAATCTTTGAGAAAAAATTTGAAAAATTAAAATTTCCAAAAAAAAAATTGGAAAATTAAATGTTTTAGAAAAAAAATTCAAATATTAAATTTTTCTCCGAAAAATTTCAAAATTATATACACACAAAATTAAATTTTTTGGAAATAAATTAAAAATTAAATTAACCTCCAAATATTAAATTTTCTAGTAAGAATCAAAAATTTCTTTAATTTTTTTGGAGGGGCTACATCCCCTTCTTCCCTTCCCCTGCGGACGCCCCTGTAACCTAATTATAACGTTCCTCTATGTACCACAAGAGGAAGTGAGCGTATCACCGGTGGTACGTGTACCACAGTTTGAAAACCACTGCCCTAATATATTGTATATGTATAGTTGATAATATTGTAGAGAAAAACGCGTGCGAGGAGGAGGGGAAAAAAAGACATATGGTATCATTGTTTAAAATACTGATGTGATTATCATCTACCTGCTTTATTATGATTTTTGAGGGTATAAATAATGTATTTATTAGCAAAATGTTTAATGAAGATATACTACGTATAATTGACTTCGACGTTTTTTATCCGTTACAGTAGACTTGAAAACGTCACACTCCATGAAATTGTAATTCATTATGAACCTTATTCTCAGAATAATAGCTAATGAAACGACAAAGTAGAGTATTTGAAATATATTTGAAGCTCAAAGTTTAAAAAAGAAGGCTTTAATTAAATATAATCTACATACTAAAAAATAAACCATTAAACATTTAAGTTAAATATACAAAATTAAACAATTAAAATCATATAACTATTAATAATAATAAATTATAAATACAGAATATTGAAATAATAGATTGATCCAAATAATATTTTCTTGTTCTGACATCGGAATTCAGTTAAATATGTCATAACTTTAGGTTGCAATACACAAGCGAGACGTGGAGTTTAATCAAAAAGTTAATCACCCCTCTTCTTCATGTGGAAGTTGCTATATACAATTGTGCACAGGATAGATATATCTCTACCGATGAGATCTAACTAATTATTAATAATAAAGTAAATGTCAAAATCATAAAATTAGACAATAAATATACTAATAAAAAAAAATTTTTATAAATAAATTCATTGTAAAGATTTAGAGCAAAAGCTAATTATGTAGTAATGTCCGGCGACATTACTCCCTATTAAGAGCATCAAAAAGATTTTCCCCGTTATTTAGGTATGCTTATATAACAACATACTATTATCATGATGGATATACACAATTGTTAATTATAATGCAACACCCAATGTAACTACCCTCGTTGTTGTGACCATTTAAACAGTTGTTTTTGCCTTTTATGAGTTTTCTGAACACCATTTCTTGGAGCCCATCAACCATAGCTAAGCCTTTAGTGATAAAAAGTAATATTTATTGACTATGTAATATTGGAAAACCTAATTATCATACCCAAGTCTTAAAGCGAAGTAAGTAGTCTCAGACAAACTAGTTGCAAACCATCCAAAGCTACTACCCCCGCTGTTGTGACCATTTAAGCAGTTGTTTTTGCCCTTTACTGAGTTGTGTATCATAATTCTTGATATGTTTAGCTAAAATAGAATCATATTTTATGGTTAGATTTAAAAAAAATTGAATACTTACTGTGAGATAGTACAAAATTCAGAGTTCCATTTCGATATTCGTAAATACTTTTTACTGATTACTTGATCGTCATTTGGTGTGGATGACTCAAAACATTTTTATATTTATTTCTATAAATGACATCAGTAACAACATCCTCCATTAATTTAATGATGGTTTCTCGGGAAGGGATATGTTTACCCTTGTATTTCTCCATAAATTTTTTGAACGTAGATGATTAGCAATGGATAAGGTTATATTACATGCAATAAGCATCGTTGTGAGATCAAAGTTAAAGTCTGACTTGATGTATTCATCGTCAAATTGATTTTATAGATGAATATCCATACTCTTGTTATGAGATGAGGATAATGAGTGGCGTGTAATTCTAGACAGGGGACTAAAGGCACATTTATATCGACAAATCCGACAAACAATCTGTTTCTCATCCGGTAAGTATTTTCCAAATTCCTGGGCCTCCATTTTCATAAATCCAGACAGAAGGCGACGTCATTTTGGGGATTTTATTCAGTTCTCTATCGACTATCACCATCTCATATTATATTATTATTGAATAATAAAGGCGGGAATGATAACGTTCATGATTGATAGAAGAAGATGTATATTATTTAATCAATGATGCCATAAGTAATTCTTCTTTTCTCCTCGCACGCTTTTCTATTCTTACCAAAATTACCACCCTTATGTATATGTAAGGCATCTGAGGGAATTTGAACCCATAATTAAATAATTGAGAGTTAATTTAATACTTTATATTTAGTTACAAATAATTATTAATTATTATAAATTTCTTTCTAGATGGAAGCCGAACACTCAAACAGTATGCCTGATAAAATGTTTCCGAATAAACAGGCACTAGCATCGAGTTACACTACAACCAAACCAGATAAAGGTGTTCATATACGCACAGAATCATCTGAATTTCTATCCTTCTCTGTACCGAATATGGTAAAAAACCATTGTCTTGCTGGAGGAAGTAAAACAGCACTAGCTATAATGCGAAATGGAAATTGGGTTAAATGGAACTATGATCAATATTATAGTGATATCAAACTAACTGCAAAGGCATTCATCAAACTAGGACTAGATCCATTTTACACAGTGTGTATTTATAGTTTCAACTGTCCTGAATGGTTCATTTCAAATCTTGGTGCTATATTTGCTGGTGGTTTATCTGCAGGACTATATCCAACAAACTCATCCTCAACCAACGAGTACCTAATGAATAATTCCCGTTGTCAAATACTCGTAGTTGAAAATCTACAAGTCCTTAGAACAATTTCTCATATTTTGAAAAATGTAACAACTCTCAAGAAAATTGTGGTGATTGAGGAGGATGGTTTTAGACCAGGTGAAAACCTTATTCTGTGGAAGGATTTACTCGAGCTTGGTAGAAAGGAAGGTATCGATAGACTAAATGACAGACTGAGCCACATTTCCGTCAATCAATGTTGTTCTCTCATATATACTTCTGGAACAACGGGTAATCCAAAAGGAGTGATGCTTTCACACGATATCATCACATTTATGACAAAGGCAATTGTCAAAAAGCATGACTGGACGACCGCTAAGTTCATTGTTGTTAGCTATTTACCATTAAGTCATATTGCAGCTAGTTTTTTGGATATTTATGTTGCACTTTATTTAAAAGGAGAAGTGTATTTTGCGGATAAATATGCTCTAAAGGGCTCACTAGTGGACACATTAAAAGAAGTCCGTCCAACAATGTTTTTTGGCGTTCCTCGCGTCTGGGAAAAGTTTCAGGAAGGAATCAAGGAACAATCAAAGAATCAAAAGGTATTCCTTGTTTTAAATAGGGTACTAGCACAAAAACCTCCTGTGAACTTTGGACTGATCTAGACCGAATATAAGTATTTAAAAAAATTTGAAGGCACTCCTTTCTTTAACCTCTATTCCTTGTTTCTATTCCCCTCAATTCAGCCCTGCAATATGGGCACTCTTCCCTAGTAAACTAATATTTATACAAAAAAGTCGTTAGTTTGATTGGAAAATGGGACAAAAATCCTAAGAAATTGATTTGATTGGAGGACTTTTGATTAAATAATTTTGACATATAAACTAGAGTTTAAACGTGTTTTTTTTTAAAATTCGGTTCAAGGGGGGATTTTGTCCTACATGTTTTGTTGCTGTTACCCTTGAATGGAATTACTAACCTAATCCTTTTTATTTACACAAACAGAAATCTCAAATGAAAGTAGCTCAAATGTTCAAAGATGCTTCTATGCATTACTACGAAAATGGAGATCAAAAAGTTATTCACAAAATTGGGGATAAGCTAATTTTTCAAAAAGTAAAGCAAGCTCTTGGGTTGGATAGATGTTTGGAATTTATCAGTGGGGGCGCTCCTTTAGCAGAGAGAACACGGGACTTTTTCTTGAGTTTGGATATTCCCGTACAGGAATGTTATGGATTGAGTGAATGTGGTATATTTTGTTCTGTACAGAAGTCTGACTTTAAGACAGGAACATGCGGTACAATAATTCCTTCTACCCATGCCAAAGTTGTAAAAAGCAGTGATGATGATATTGGTGGTGAAATTTGTATCAAAGGTAGATGTGTAATGATGGGATATTTATTTAATGAACAAGCAACATCAGAGGCCTTTGATAAAGAGGGATACTTCCATACAGGTGACGTTGGCGTAAGAGACAAAAATGGACATTATCGGATTACTGGTAAGATAATAGTTCAACACAGTTAAATCTGGATAAGAGAAACTGCTTTTTTCATACAAAAAGTTGATCTAATCCGGATTTTTCTCTTATCCGATGTTAATAATATTATGTACTACAATATTTGTATCTAAAAAAAAAGTTGCTCCTCAGTAAATTTTTCTCTTATCCGAATTTGATACATGAAGAAGTATTGCACTATTTAGTTCAAATCCTAATAATAATTAAGTAGTTAATCGAATTATTTTTTCAAAGATATTACTGAAAATAATCAATATCATTATTTTTGTTAAGGAATACTCTATCATGTAACGTGTACTTGATTTTATCTTTGTTGTGTTGAATAAATTAAGAGCATTTTTTTCTGCTGTAGTAACGATACTTGTCTTAGCTCTTAATAAGAATAAGTCTATTGTTTGAATTTCTTGGATTAGTATAGAAAGAAGTGGATTTTCTTTTGCTTTCTTTAAGAGTAATTTCTTCAAAAGGTTACAAAATGTGAACCTTTTTTTTTCTGTAAGACTTCACTCATAAGAACATAATATAGCAATATTTTCCTCTATGACATATGTATGTAACAAGGGTTTCCGTTGTTCAATAATTATTTTCCACATATAGGATGTGGAGGTGCAATGAGATTTTACAATATTATAAGTATTGCTGCCATTTCCTCTAATAACTTATTTAGTATTTACTAGAAAATTAATAAATAATCAGCCAATTAACAACAGTTGATTAATTGTTAAGTGGCCAAATTACTTATCGGTGTATGTCTAATTTATATCAACATATTTATAATGAGTACCTTGCATGATTTGGGGGGGAACATTTTCATCAACTAAGCATTAGGGTCATTTATAAACCATGTGGTTCTTATATCGGATAACTTTACCTCACTTTACTTGATTTTAAGTTGATCTCCCCTCCTCACATGTTATTTTATGCCCCCCCCCCCCGAAGTGGTGACATGGTTTATTAATGTTCCCTTACTTTTAAATTTAGAAAAGCTCATTAAATCTTTATCTTTCTGTTTTTCTAGGTCGTTTGAAAGATTTATTATTAACATCTGGTGGAGAAAATGTCGCCCCAGCTCCTATTGAAAATGCCATCAAACATTATTTGCCTGTAGTATCTAATGCAGTGGTTGTAGGAGATGCAGAAAAATTCATTAGTGTCTGTTTAACTCTTAAAGTTAAATCAAATGAAGACGGAGAACCAACATCAGAGTTAACGGATTCAGTAAAAAAGGATTTTAAGAACTTAGGCTGTAATTACACAACAGTTGGAGAAATCCTCTATCATAAGCCCCCTGGTGTTATGAAAGCCATACAAAAGGGAATTGATGAAGCAAACAAGCGTGCCATATCTAATGCAGCAAAAGTAAAGAAATGGTGTATTCTTCCAAGAGAGCTTAGCTTGGAGGCAGGAGAAATTGGTCCTACACTGAAATTAATAAGAAAAGTCTTTACACAAAAACATTCAAAACTTATTCACGAACTTTGTTCTTAATTATAATTATCAGATTTGCCATAGTTTAATTTTAACAATAATTGTATAATTACTTTTGATTTGATAGTTATCAAAGGTCTTCATGTTTATATACAAAGATTGTTTGTACATATTTACAAGATATTATAATTCAAGTCCAATATAGTTTAAATCAAGACATTTTCATTATGATATACTCTAATAATCATATTTTATGTAAAAATTCAATTTAAATTTTGTACGTACATAACTACATAGATTTATAAGTTATTCAACCTCTTAATGGGCTTATTTATTTTTCAAATCGTGGAAAAACAAATTCTAAAACATGACTTTTTTTAAATAACTACACAAGAGATAATATAATAGAAATTTGGTAGCCTTGATCCCTGAGAAATCCTAATTCCAGCTGTCAATATATATTTTTCACAATTTGAGTGTATCTGAATTAAAAAAAAATATAAAATTGGATTTTTAAATTCCTACCTGAACATAATTTTTATTTACAAAAGCTGTCGTCATTATTCAATCTATTATTGAAGAGAGAACAAAAAGCAAATAGGTAATCATTAGTGCGTGAAAGACGAAGATAATCCCAAGATTTATTATTGAGTTAAAAGTAGACAAAAATAGACATATCTTATGTAGATTGATCTTCAAGATATTTCTTAGGTCAGATTGAGTAATTGTTGTACTAGAATGTTTATATACTTATACTTTGACCTAATTGGTCCTACTTAATCTTAACTATAAGGGGAAAAAGGTTTTAAAAAAATTAAACTAATCTGTTTTGCTTTGCCTACCAAACTCAAATCAAACTCATTTATCAAATAATTGAAAATTCCAAATTTCGTCAAATAAGAGAATATCAATATACCGGTCAAACAGTTATTATTTTTCTCATCTCTTTATACAAATTTTGAGAGGTTAAGAGTCTTTTTTTTTTACAATTTCCTAATGAGCAATGTTGAAGACAAGCCTTTTTTTAATCAAAAATGATCCATATTTCACTTGTTGACATTTTTAAATTAATAATATTTCTTTACATTTAAAAAAAACATTTCTTTTTATATTTTTATGATCCTTTTTCTTGTGTAAATACAGGGTGAGGCAATAAAAGTTCCTTTATTAAATTACATGGCAATCAGACAATAGAAATAGTAGCGGGATGGGCGTGGTTTCATTCTAAAGGCAATATTTTAAAGTTGTTGTTTTTTGGAAATATAGTCAGTAGCTATCATGGGTTGGAATAGTGAGGAACATACCAAAAAATTGTTAAACATAATATTTTATTCAGTTAAACTTTAGCACTTGAGTTTTTGTTAGTACAATTTATGAAAATTAGTAAGTTAATTATATTTTCAAGTTCTAATAAACAAAATATCGATTTTTTCAATTTATTTTCATAATTTGAAATTTGCAAATTTTTAAAACGTAAATAAATCCATGGACAATGATGGTAGAGAGCTAAAATTGGTGCCATCAGATCTGGTAGTATGTAAGAATTTTAAATTCTTTCAATTTGGATTTTTAAGACGTTTATGGAATCGCCAATAAATAATTATCTAATCCTCTATAACAATAAAATAAGATATGTTGCCAATATCATTTTGTACTTTTTTGTATGAAAATATTTACACCATTAAAACCTCTCCATCTAAAGTTATTTAAAGAAAAACAGAAAAAAATAATGAAAAATCACATTGTATTAAAAAGCCAAAAATTCGATTTATTCAACAATGGAGTACTTCACCTATCTAAATATGATTTTCAAAACTGTGTAAAATTTACAAATTGCCAAGAGAAGGGACTGGAACAACAGAACCCTATAACCGTCCCTGGGAACTAAATATGGAAACGTTTATATAGTTGTAATATATTCAAATGAAGACTTGAGGCTGCAATTAAGACAAAGTGTACTATTTTGAATAAAATATTATATGATCTAATATTCAATAATATTATAAATGTGTCCAGTTAATTTTATTGTGAAAAATAACATATAGAAAATTATCATTTATTTATATTAAGTCATGATTAATACCAAATGCATTGATTGAATTAGAAATGTGTTGAGTTAATACCAAATAATCTTGAATAAAAATTATGGAAAAGAAAAAAATTACAATGTATTTATATATATAGGTATATGCTTACATTCCAATATTTAATAGACAACTTTTGGTCAATTATAGACTTTGTATATAAATTTTTAAGATTAATTAAAATATCTAAGAATATTAAATAAAGTTTATAATCTTTATTTGACTTATCAAACTTAATTTGGGCCTCTTTTATATAAAACCTATCAATTTTTTATTATGACAATGAATTTTTACAATACTTTAAATACAATTTACGGTTCATTCAACGGATAAGTAAGAATAATTTGTTAATATATATAGACGGTAAATATTCGTCAAAGGATACAAAATATGTAATTCAGACGAAATTTTTTTAAGGATGATTATTTGCCTGTCTATTGACAAATACTTTAATAACTATTTTGCCTATAATAATTATTTCTGTAGTATATGCGGTGCGTCAATATAAAACAATCTTGAGCCAAAATTACAAAAAGAGTAAATCCCAATTAATTTTTGTTTTTACAAAATACAGCTCAATATTTCATGGACATATTAGAGTAAATTATAGGCTTTATATTCAAATTTGTGGGATGAGTTAAAACTCCCAAAAATGTTATTCATAGATTAACACCTTTATTTCATTTAAAAGACTTATATTGGCTCTGATATGGTCCTTCTTATAAATTTATAATTTTTTAATAGTGGCAATCAATTTTGACTACTTTTGCGGTGCCTCCAAAGGACTAATAAAAATAATTTGTAGTAAGAAATGGACTATAACTTGTCAAAAGATACAAATGTAATCCACACTCAATTTTGAGAAAAATCATTCTTCCTTGTTTTTGTGTTGTGAGATTTCATATATCATATTTAAAAAGGAAATATTAATAAACGGTGTAAACGATAAGCCTTAACGCTTGAGTAAATATCCTGAGTTGTTTAATTGATTCCTTGTCATTAGTGAGCTTCTTTAATTTTTTTTCATAATTTGGTGTACCCGCATGGGAAATACAAAAAATAATTGTATATGTATATTCATTCTAAGGGCTGGAATAACGCCACACATAACCTGGCTATGTACACATTTACATAAATATAAACACTCTCAGAATGCCCACTCGTTGCTTAAGGCTCCTTAATAGTCCTATGTATAAAGAATTGCAGAATGTCTCAAGGTATCACTCTCGTTAACAACGTTGGTTTTATATCATCTTCTGTATTAATGTAAGTTATTTTTGTTAATCCTTAAATAGAGGGAGAACTTTTAGTGACCTTGGGAGCTTTTTATTCTAATATTTAAAAAAAAAATCGGATCTTCATTCAATTTGGTGCCCCCTTGAATGGATTACTTTTAAAAATAAATTTGGATTTTTTTTTACAAAAATAAAACGATTTCGGCCTTCTTTTTTCAGAAGATATCAATTTATTTCTCAATCGGCCTTTTTTAATAAATGGTATGCATATTTAATCGAATAACTTTAGAAAAATTTATATTTCTTTGCTTTTTTCAAAGTTTTGTCAAAACGCATATTAAATAAGTACATCAGGATCAGTTTTACCGACACAAGACATAGGTCAAATACCTTTGTTTAAAGTATGTAGTTTGATTTCGATTAAAAAAAAAAAAAAATTAGAATTTTTTTAAGAAAATAATTTAAATCATCGTTTTATTTATTTATAAAAAATTTACTCTCTACGGGGCTTCTAATTTTTTTAATAATCAAGTGCAAAACCAGGGCCAATGACCCGAATGCACATATATATTTTGAATGATCTAAATATAAAAAAAAAGTGGCGAAACGCAGATTTAGCTTGAGTAGGTTCCTTGTCATGTATTAGTATCTTTCTTCTTCTCCCAAGGTGCTGTTTTTTATTATACCAAAGATGACGACACTTTATCATTTTCCCTCATGACGTATGCCACTTTTACTCCCCTTTGCAGAATTCCCTTTAATTACTTTTATAATAATGTTCATGTATACTAGGTGCCCGTAGCAGAAAAAAAATTAACCTGCAACCAACTATGGAAAAATATTAATCAAGTGGTCGTCGTTTTGCCGTATGGTTTGTGGCCTTGGCGTGATCCTACCAACTCGTTTTAATCTTTCCACTTTTTCAATATTAAAAAACACGGATTATCTGTTGCGTATAAGTTTGGGAAAAAATATTTTATAAATGTCATAGCTTGTATGACTATTGAACAAGTATGAACATCGTATATATACTTAATATTGCCTTTATACGCAACTTCCTTATTCTATTAAGTTATTATTTGATTTAAAATATCTGTACAATGTACAGTGTATCCATACAAGGCCTTTGTATCAGATTATAGTTAACAATAATGTAATTGTTTCTCAAATTATTATCCGTAATGATTGATAAATATTTCTTCTCTCTTCTCAATAACAATATGTACATGCATATGTGTGTACAAGTTGGGTTTTGGAACACGAAAATTGTACAAGTTGCAATATTTTGTTTTTGGTTCAATTACTCAGAGTTAGTTTGACTTAGTCTCCCTAAATTTTAACATAACATTCCTATATATATCTTTAAAGGTTATACTATTCAATACTTTGTCTACAAGTTGAATTTGAATGCCGTTTGTCAAATGTAGCCAGGGACGGTTGGAACAGTAAAGACATATCGAATTTGAGTTAGTCAATCCAATAAAAAAATATTTTTGATGAATAAATAGCTAAACTAGATTAAGATATAATTTGATTTATACTATAGATCACAGAATAGTATTAAAATTGGGAAAATTAATTAGGAGCTGTTTTGGACAAAAAAACATGTTATATGTGTTTAAAAAATATATATAATAATTAAAACGAATAAACAATCCAAAGAAAATTGCAGCACTTGTTGCAACGGATCTCTTTGTAGTGAGCGTTACAATAATTCAAATTTTTCCTGAATGACTGATTGAGGTTTGCATTTTGATACAATTATATCTAGTGAATCTAAAATAATCAATACTTCAAATGATATCAGTTAAAAAGAAACCAATTATTCTTTTTTGTACAAAATAATCAGCATTAAGTTATATACTTTGTATGTTCCACAACAATGAATACTATCTCAAATTGCCAAAAAGGAAGCCAATAACATATCATTATTTTATAACTGCATTCTTAATACTTACTTATGTATAAAGGAAATGAATTTTTATGTTTAAAAATTTAATTATTTTTCTAATCAAATAGATAAGCCTTCATTTAAGTCTTAAAGCCTCTCCAAAAAAACTTTATCGAAGGAAAAGGACTATGAGTTACAAATTATTATTGAAGATTAGCTAACCAAAAAGTTTTGGAAAAGTTATAAACTACAATGTCGAATGACAAAATTATATCTTATAGTACTGAAAAAATTGAGGATGCTAAGGAATATACAACAACCTTACCTGACGGATCTGTTATTATACGTCGTAAAAAAGACGATCTACAGCCCATGTCGGTGCCTTCGTTTGTTAAACATAATTGTTTAAAAGGTGGAAGTCAAATAGCAATGGCAATAAAGCGTAATGGAGATTGGATGCGATGGACCTACAGTCAATACTATCGAGAAATTCGATTAGCAGCCAAAGCTTTTATCAAATTAGGACTTAAACCATTTCACACAGTCAGCATCTATAGCTTTAACTGCCCAGAATGGATGATTTCTAACTTGGGTGCTATATTTGCAGGAGGATTTGCAACTGGATTGTATCCTTCCAATTCAGCATCTATGAATGAATATCTAATGAACAATTCAAGGTGCCAAATCCTTGTCGTTGAAAATAATCATGTCCTTCAAAAAGTACAGCCAATTCTGGAAAATATCAAACATCTTTTAAAAGTTGTAGTTATAGAAGAAGATGGATTCATAGCGGATAAACTCTCAATCCTATGGCGAGATCTGATCGAACTTGGCAAGACAGAGGAGGAAGATCAACTGAAACAACGGCTCCACAATATTGCTGCTAATCAATGTTGCAGTATAATTTATACCTCAGGAACGACTGGAAATCCAAAAGGAGTCATGATATCTCATGATATGCTTACTTATGCAGCAAAAACAGTTGTAGAAAAACATGGTTGGACTAAAAAAATATCCATAGTTAGCTATTTACCTCTTAGTCACATTGCTGCTAATGCTTTAGATATATATGTTGTTATATGTTGTAGAGGTGAATTATATTTTGCAGATAAATATGCACTGAAAGGATCACTCATTCGTACACTCAAAGAAGTAAGACCAACTGTCTTTTTTGGAGTACCGCGGGTTTACGAAAAATTCCAAGAGGGAATAGAAGAAAAAATCAGCAAACTCAAAAAATCTCAAAAATGTATTACTAATATATTAAAAGATGCTGCCTTTTGCTATAATACAACTGGGAATAAAAAATTCATCAAGAATCTAGGAAATCAAATGCTTTACAAAAAAATTAAGGATTCATTGGGACTGGATCAATGCCAGGAGTTCAGTTGTGGGGGAGCTCCACTTATGCCAACAACGACTGATTTCTTTTTAAGTCTTGATATTGTTATCAAAGTAGCTTATGGGCTCAGCGAATGTGGAATATTCTCTGATTTTGCTCCATCTGAATATAAAAAAGGAACTTGTGGGTCCATTTTTCCATCAACCCAAGGTAAATTTATTAAAAAATTGGACGAAAATATAGATGGAGAACTTTGTATCAAAGGAAGATGTGTAATGATGGGATACTTATATAATAAAGACGCAACCAAGGAATCATTCGATGAAGATGGCTATTTTCATACAGGAGATTTGGGATTTGTCGATAAAGATGGATTTTATTCAATAACAGGCAAGTTTTATAATTTTAAAAACACTTTTATTGTCTCAAATAATTTTTGTCTATAAATAAATTGAGACACTTTTCATTATGATTTACTTTGAATCTGGATATTTTTAGTGTAATTCATTCTTTTTAAGGTCGCAAAAAAGAACTCTTAATCACTGCTGGAGGTGAAAACATTGCTCCCATCCTAATTGAGGATAATATTAAGAACTTTCTTCCGGTTTTATCAAATGTTGTTGCTATAGGCGATCTCAAAAAGTTTATAAGTGTGTTCCTTACTTTCAAAGTCAATAGTGATACGAATGGACAACCATCGACGGAACTTTCCAATTCAGTAAAGGAATGGTGCCACTCTCTCGGTTATGAAGCTTCTACTGTCACTAATATAATTCGAGATCAACCACCTGAAGTGATGAGTGCAATTCAGAAGGGGATTGATAAGGCTAACGAAATAGCTGTATCTAACGCCGCAAAGGTTAAAAAATGGAGTTTGATTCCAAGGGAATTGAGTATGGATAATGGAGAAATGGGTCCCACTCTAAAATTAAAGAGAAATGAGTTTTCAAAAATTCACTGTAAACAAATTAATAATTTATATGCTTAGAATTCAAATTTAAAAGAATGAAGTACATTAAATTAAATTCTTATTAAGAATCTTATCATTTACTAGCTGAACCCTTGGGTTTCTTCCGTTTTTTAAAAGATTGATTTCTAAATTATTTATATTATATTTATTTGAAAAAATAGTTAAATTTAGTTTGTGTTATTTTATTTTACGTTTTACTAATGCACTTAACATAAGGAACTTTTTCAGATAAATCAGTATTTACTCGTCTAAAAGAACAGTCATACCTAGTATTTAAATGAACTGTGGCCTTTTGCCTATTTGTTTGTTCGTTAACATATATCAGCAAAAAATTAAACTGACATACCAAGTGGTCCATTAAAATCTAAATACTTAGAATTTTAAACTACAACAAGACATAATTTCAACCAAATTAATTCTATAAATAGATGTGTGTCTGAGCTATCTTAATCATTAGTTTAGCCACCCTGGGCGTCAACGATGGCTTCCAGGCGGCGGGGGAAGACTTGGCATCCGCTGCAATTGTAGTCCTCTATCATGGCACCCCATTGTTAGTGGACAGTGGCTTTGAAGGCTTCGGCATTTGGATGACATACACAGCAGGCTTTCCCTTCAAATTGCATCCCAAAATTGTAGTCGAGGGGGCTGGCATCAGGGCTGTAGAGGGGCTAAAAGTGTCCAAAAAGAGCTCAAAAGAGTCTTACAACGGAAGTGATGGGTTTATTTCATTGCTGGTTACAACGCTCTTTTCACACACTTTTTTGTTAGTTCTACCAACAATCTGGTATTAAGCCCTAAGATTTTTAGCACGGGACCCCATGGACTTGAAGGGAATGGCCTGGGCTGTTTTCTTTTATTCCTCTGGGTCCAGTTTGCCCTTTTTGAGCCCTTCTTCCTTTCCAACATTTCGGACTTGCTGAAAGTGTAGACGATGGTCCTGGATAGCACAACTGCTTAGAATCCGTGAAGAAAAATTCGTTGATCACGTACAAGGGTCATTTTCTCAACTTGCAGTTCAGCTAGAGAGCTCAGGTTTGTTTTATTTTGTAACTAATTGTTTATGCTTGAATATATCGAAATATGAACTATTTTTAATAAATCAATCTTCATTAATTATTGAATTAATAAGTGTTCTGATTTCAATGCACAACCCCGTCTAACAAATACGTTTATTTTTTTTTTACTTAAATTAACAAAAAAAAAATTATTATATTTTTTTGTAATAAGATACTTATCTAGCCATATTTTAAAAATAAAACAAAAATTTATATAAAATAAAAAATAATTATTTTTTGTTAATCTATGTAAAAAAATGAAAGACGTAATAACAAATCTTATTCAATTGTTTGATTTTTACATGAATATTTATAAAAAAATATTTGTTACCATTGATAATGCTTAATTAAACCTATACATACATACAATTTCAAATATAACAACAAAAAGTTTGGCATTTTCCTTTGTCATGAATAATTTTTTCATCACCCTGTTGTGGGGAGAACTCAAAGTCCAAGCCAGTTTTGTTTGTTTTCCACTAAAGTTCAACCTTAATAAAATATTTACATATAATACCAAAAGGAGGGTGAAACATATTATTGGAGTTGTAAGTTTTGAATTTATTATAGATAAGGTGCGCTACTGGGTACAAATAGAGGTCTTCACATAGCCCCCTCTTCTGGCCCGTTGAAAAATCGTAAGTTTCGTGCTCCTCCTTAAATGTAACACATAACAATAAATAATATAATAATTATTATTCACAAACATACAGTCATAAACAAAATCATATATATTAATAATTGTAAAAATTATCGTTAACTGGCTTGGGTTAAAAATTTTCGTCGATGAAATTTTGTGGTATGGATTAAGTAAGAAAAATTCCTTGTTCTTCCTCGGGGAGGAAGAAGAACTAGTATAACGTCATCTGGATCTTTAATCTGTCGACGGAGATTCTCTCTCCTCGGGATTCCATGTTGAATGTTTTAATATTTGTCTGACATGTATATTACTTTAGAAGGGCCTTTATAAGGAGACTATAGACATTTGAGAACTGGTCCACGGTGAACAAAAACAAATTGAGAGGTCCGAAGCTTTTTTTGGAACATAATTTTTTTGTCGTGATTAATTATAGACAGTGGAATGAGGAAGTAGCGTTGATACATGTGTATGAAGGTCAGCAGGTTTTTATTCCGGAGAAGACGTCGAAGGATGTATGATTGCATCATGAACTGAGAGGGGTTGGTCATAAAACCTTTCTGGAATACCCTGTTTAGGGGCTTTACGGATACCTAGGACTGTCCAGGGAAGTTGGCCGAAGTAGGAGGTTTTTAATCGAAGATTTGAGTTCTTGATGAAAACGTTTGACTAGGCCGTTAGACTGAGGATGATATGACATAATATGCGTTATCTTGTAGCCTAGAGAAAAATGTACTTTTTGCTAAAGGTGAAAAATGAACTGAGTCCTCTGTCAGACGTTATTTCCACTGGACCACCAAATTGTGAGATCGAATGTTAGCACAATATTTGTGTGCAAGTAGATGCGTCTATGTCAGAGATTGGAATGAATTATGGTCAACGAAAGAAGCGATCTATTATTGTAAAAAGATGTGTGACTCCATGATTCTTCATATGCATAGGGTGTGCTACCAGGTACAAATAAAGGTCGGCACAATATTTTATCTAGTTCCTTTTTTATACACTACCGCATAAAATCAGTACCTTGAACCTAAACCACTGTGAGTCTTTCAGTATGAGGAAGGGTGAGAAAGTTGTACGGTGAGAGAGTTGTTAGTTATACCCCTCTATCACTTATTAATAAGGATTATAACTACTTACTTAATTATTGTTAATCACGAACTCCTCTATCAAGTGTACAAATTACACTTATAAGTGTATACGTATTACAATATATTTATAAAAAACTTTGTAGGTATGTTACAAAAAATTTCAAATTCAATGTTTTCCTTTTAAACCTATTTTATCTACTAAATAAGGATACAAAAGAAATTTTGATACCAAAATCATGTCTCTAGCTTCAATATTAAGGAATTTGTTACTAGTTTATCATCGAAAATTCAAGCCTTTTTTTCGTACCGTTTTTTTAACCTACACCAAAATCTGTGATCTAGTAAAATATGATATTTCAATAAAATATCACAACTTTCTTATACATGAAGAGAATTGAATGAAGATTTCAGGAATTAGAATAGAGTATGGTGCAAAAGATGATACTTTTAAATACCTGTAATTGAACTGTATAATACAAAATTCAAGTGAGTAAATATCTTCCCACGCTCTTCAGACAATAAATGATAATTATTGAAGAAAAAAAAAGAGGTTAAAAATTAAGACAAAGTACTTTCATATTGCAAAGATATAAAGATTGAAGGTGATTTGAAGATTGTTGCATAGACAGATGGATGGGAAATTTTACATGACACTAGATAAATAAAATTATTAACGCCCATTATACCATTTATTCGATCCATTACACCTAATTTGCGATTTTGAAGGTTATCTTGTGATGAGTTATTTTTGAGCAAATTGTGCGATTAAACAAAGCAACAGATTTTTTAAAGTGGGTGAAAGATCAAAAATTCATCTACCTTAAATATAAATGACGTCAAATTGATTTCCCCTATTTAAGTAATGAAAATCCAGCATTTCCATGGGTATCTCTAAAACACTTCTAGACTTCCGTGCACGCCTCCTGCAATTTTGTTTCTTTCCGTAAATTGCCATTTTGAAACATAATCTTCCATACTCAACAACTATCTCTATCAAAATGAAAAGTTTTTGTGATTTAAGATGTGTCTTTTATGTAGGAGTGAAAATGGCATGATAAATCAAATTTTGGAAGCACAAAAATGAGTAACGTAGTTTTTTCTATACCTAAATAAATAAAAAATATTTTAAATTATCAGACCTCTTTATTTTGACAGGGAGAGTTGTTTATGTGACCCACCTACACAGAGAAGTATAAAATCAAACAAATGGGGTGTCCCTAATTTGTACACGTAGATGACCCTCTATCAATGAAGAATCCTTAGTCATGTAATTATATTAAGTACCAATAGCGTTTACAAAAATTAAATGGACGGTATTTTGACACCAAGAAATATTTTTTCCCCTACAAATTGTAAATTAGAAACAAAGCTGGATTCAATCCAGACCTTCTAGTGTAAATAGATGGTAGATTATTTAATCTTGATCAATCATGATTGTGGATCAAATTCCAATTTGTCTTCAAAACATTAAGCACTGAGCTCATTTTGCATTCAGTAATGAAAACGAAATGAGCTATTCAAGCTGTCCGAAAGAATAACCGACATTGAATTATGACTAAAGACTAGAGATGGGATTTGTGTAAGAGTGCAAGGAGAAGGATGGAGCGAGACGTATAGCATTAATAGAGTTGGTTAGTTTGTGATAAAAAAACTACCTCTTAAAATTAGAAAAGGAAAAATAGTTGTTGTGTGTGCTCTTTCTTCTTGTTTGTTCGTTATTGAATAAGTCGTCGTGGTGTTGCCTTATCCGTCTGAAGGTTTTAATTCAGTAATACTTAGAGTTGAGTAATTTGTAATAAAAAAAGAGTGTGGAGAGAAGACGAGATCAAGACATTGATACACCTATATTAAGACCCTAGTTAGTATCAGTTGCCTTTTATATGATTTTGGAGGGAGAATATGAACTACTGATAAAAAGAGGAGAACCTTCAACATTTAAAATAGTATTATTGCAGGAAAGATATTATATTTGTATTTAAATTCATATATATAAATTTTATTATGCATTTTCAAAACAATTTACGACAAAGATAGGTGAGAATTCTTCTTTAGAGGGAGATATTAATACCCCCACAACTTAATAAATAATCATCATAAAGAAGAAAAAGCACACACACCAACCGTTTTTCCTTTTCTACTCGATATACTTAGCTTTTTCTTTAAACAGATCCCTTCTTTACTGAAGACATAAATCAAGGCCCAGACCATCAGAAAATAGCGAAAAGACGTAAAGGTCTGGGTTGCCGTATCCCTCAATAAGGTGAAGCTTCCATTGTTTTTGTTTTCATAAGAATGGAACTATCAATTCCAAGACGACGTAAATTGATGAGGTTTTGGAGCCTGTGGTAAAGCCTTGGTTCATTAAAAATACTAACAGTTAATAAAAATAAAGAGAATAATTGTCCAAGAATGGAATCAAATTCCGTGATTCATGTCAGTGAAGGAATGGACTGACATAATGGAGGAATACGTTAGAAAGACTTTCAAGCCTAGGATTAAGGCCAAGGGTGATTATTTTGTCATTTACTTGTTTATACAAAGTATAACAAATATATAAAGTCTCATTGTCTTACTCATTGTACTTTTTGAAAATCTTGATAAATTTGTGATTGGGAAAAATCGTTCACGATTCCCAGGGACACACTGTATACCTAATCGGTGCAACTCTATCAGACCAAAAGGGAGATAAACAAAGAAAAATAATGCCAGGAAATGCAGACCTCTTGATGCGTGGAAACTCCTTCAATACATGGAAAACGACCAGGACAGTCAAAAATAGAGATAGCTTTTAGTCAAAGATTGACTTCTCCTCACTGAATAACAATTTATGATGAAATCTATTAAAAAAACTTATTGGTTGATACAAGCACGAAAATCAGTGAAATTCCTTTTGATATATCAATATATAAAAAACAATATTCCCTTCTGAAAACTACCAATGGTACATCCATTCCATTGTCCGAAAGTGTACAGCTAAAAACTTCACGTAAACGACCGTATATTCCCTTGGACTTTTATCAGAGCAAGGGTGTTCCAACTGCTCGTTGGACAGAATTTCTTCGTACCTCCGTACTTTTCCTTACGTTTTAAATACATGGTCTACTCGCCAACAATGACACCTTTTATCCATTTTCAGAATACAGTAAGGATATTCAACATACATATGGAAAAATAATATTGTAGCAGACATATTATCAAGAATTCATATGGATTCATTACCTACTTCACCTTTGACTGACCTTGAGTATTTAGCTTTTACACAGAGCCCCTCAGTTCATATTCTAACTTTGAGACCAAGTATCTTTCTTTAGACTTTGAGAAGACTCATAGAACGTCGTATTATCCTCAGTCTAAAGGCTTAGTAAGACGTTTTCTTCTACAACTCAAATGTTCAATAAAATCACACCTTACTTCGTCACAATGAGTCGACAAACTTCCCTGGACACATCTAAAAATCTTCCCTCTTTGTCGTCGAAAATGCTTTATGGCAAACCCTTCTCGAATCTTGGTGCAATGATACATCCATCCATCATTTTGTAAAATCCCCAATTTTCCACATTGCCCGTAAAATATATACCTTTATATAAACTCTATCGTGTACACGCACGATGGATGTGGTAACGCCCTTTAAAAATAGTTTATTAAGTATCACGTAAAGTTTTTGAATATAAACTTCCATCCCCTGCTAAATTTATACAACAATTTGGCACATAAATGACAGATTACAAAAATCTTTAGCCGATGCCTTAGTGTAAAAAAAACAAAAAAACATGCTTAACGTCAAATTAAGTTTAGCATTTCATGTTCGAAATATATGTGTGCATGAAGCATGAGAAAGAATGAATTTGCTTGAGTTTCTAGCTTATTGTGTGAGATTTAAGGGTTCTAGCAATGAATTTTTTTTTGTTTTGTAAGTAAATTGTAAGCACCATTGACGTGCTAAGAAAACTTAATTGTTCAATGATGAACGAGCTGACATTTATTGGAACAGCGGGTTGAAAATATACAGCTTGACCACGTATTAAAAGTCAACCCGAACATCATATAAATATTTAATTGCACTTATGAAAGAAAATGAGCACTTGTATACTGATGACGTATTGATATAGTTGTAAAAAATATAACCTAAAATGCGTGCAAGATTTTTCTATTCGGCAATCTGAGCCGTGTTATCATTATTCTTTAACTTTTAAAGAGAGAACATATAAGTCTAAAGTAATCATTAGTACACGTGCTCATGAAATACGGAGAGTAACACTCATGATTTGGATTTTTGGGGGTTATTATTGCAGGTCCTTCTTAGACTCAGATTAAAATTGAGGATCGACATTGGAGATATTCATGTCAATGTCTTTGCTTGATTATGAGTGATCTTTGTGTTTAATTCTTACGCTCATATGTACTTGTAGCTAAGTTGATCTTCTCCCAAACATTCTTCAAATTTTTTCTCTCTCCTTTTTTTGTTACATACCAAAAGTGCTTAGAATTGAAAACTCTATCCATTGAGTTCCAACTTTTGTTGAGGTGAGTGAGAACAACCAAAATTGCAATTTGATTCCTCTTTTTTCATTCTATGAGCTCCTTGTTATCGATAATCTATATTAATATGGCAAAATAATTTTTTTCGGTGGAAAACTCATTTTGGAATGTGTGTTTAATATCTTAGACCTGTTTGACTACTTGATCTATGAAATAATAATCTATGAAGTAGTAACAAAACGTGTGTAGCTAAAGCTCACCTCGTAATATTAAAAAAATGATAGCACATACATATTTATATTACAAAATTTTTTTTTTCGTATATTCATCGACGTCTAATAACTAGTATAGAAATTTCAAAGAGTCCAAGGAGAGAGTGGGAGCGATAATTATGATACTACTGAATTAAGACCTTTGTTAAGATCAGCTGCCAGTTAGATATTTTTGGAGAGAGAAAAAATATTGCTACTCTAGGGAGGAGTTATATATTATAAAATTATGTTTAAACATAAATTTTATTATAGTTTTTTTCTTTTAAATTAACCAAAAATAGGCGGGAAAAATAACTTCGAGAGAAAGATGTTAACACCACGCAGATATATTAAAGAATAAACAAAAAAGAACGATATTACCAATCGTTTTTCCTTTTTTTCAATATAAAAATTATTGTTTTTTCTGCGTTTTGCTCATCTCTACTAATAAATCCAAGCTATACCTGGTACTTCTCCTATTAAATAATAAACAATGCCGATTCTCGTACCCATACCTATTGTAAATATATTGATATTATGTTGAAAATAGTCTGTTATTATGCAGCGTAACTTTACCTTAAAAATATATATCTTATCAAACTGTGATTAAGCATTATTATCTCTTCTCATCCCTTTTTTTCCTCAGCTCAAGTTTTTCATGGCGCAACCCCATGCCTCTGGTACCTCGAAAACTTGGCAACGAGTCTCCAATCTAACTATGAACTACTAATTCGAATTCACAGCAGTAGTAACTTTTATTTTTCTTTCTTTCCTTCAACTCAACTTTACCTTTACATTCTTCGCAATCCTAACTATAGATCTCCCTGTAGGACTCAAGGAAAAGAGTGGACTCTCAGTAGAAAAAGTGCATTTTTTTTCTTCACTTTGCTGACTAGCTTAAAATTGTCATCTGCCGTAAGATCTATTTTAAAGGTATTGGAGGTGATTTATGTATTTTGTGGGCTTAAGTAATTATTTACTTAATTAGCTAATAATTGTTATTTGCAATATATTTTTCATAATGGTAACATGTAGTGCAGTGTATTGTAATAATAGATAAAAAAAACTATCCGGGCTTATCGCCCATGAAAATTTTTAATTTTGAAAGAAACATTAATAGAAGGAAGTTGTGGATCAATGCTATCAAACGTGCTAATCGGACTCCAACCAAAGGCTCAAGAGTTTGTCAAGTAATACTATCAATTATTATTTACTACGCGAGGTATGTTAAAATCAAATCAATAAGTTATTTTAAAAGGATGTTAAGGGCTTTTTATTTTAACTTTTCGTACTTAAATTATTTGCTTAAGCTCATTTTAAGAATAATATTACAGAGAATGTCTCCAGAAGGATGGCGGAGTTTAGATTTAAAAAAACCAATGCCCTCTGTTATCGAAACTTTTTATTTGGGAATCTATCTCATGTATTCAAACGTTCATTTGCCAAAAGGAATTCACAAAAAAATTTTCTTTGCTTAAGATTGAGAGTGACAATGATAATTTAAAGGATAAAAATCTTTAAATAATTATCAAAATAATTCTTTTAATTTAAAAATAATTCTTCTAAGTCAAAAATACAACTTATTGTTCGTTCCTATAGTACATATATTCCTGAACATTGTCCACTCTCCGTGCATATTATAATTTTTTGTGCTCACCGAAATCGTAGATAAGAAACTTATTTCTTCTCCTTATATTTATGTAGTTGTTGTTGATTTTTGTCGATCCGCTATTTTCCTTAATCCTTTAGTTAGATATCCCTGCCTTTTAGCTATTAATAATGATGAAAATCCAGTGAAAAATGGGCATGTTAAAAAAAAAAAAGAAACCGAAAATCAACATGGTAACATGTTCAATCAGGTCTTCTATATAATTGAGTACATCTACTCATGAATTAAATAATTGTGACAACTGCTAAGGAAAAGAAAATTCATCACTGCTTATTTATTATTATAATCTACTGTATACTAACTTGTAGATTTTTGAGAGGGCGAGAGGATATTTCTATTGTCTTTAATTCGGCTTTAAAAACTTTTCAGCTATAATTTATCACCCAAAAACACAACTACATAGTAGACGCTTCATTAAAAAAAATATTAAAAAAACCAACACCTCATAAATATTGTTAATGCGTATAATGTATAATGATAACCTGTTCAAAAGAAAACCTTTTCTGTATATATATTTTTCTAATTTTTGCTATCCTTTAGTATGTCCAAACCTGAATATTATTTTTAATATTTAAATAAAAATTGCCATATGTTGTTTAATAGTTTTTGTATAAAAATAATAGTTAATTGCCATGACAATGATACTATCGTTCTAGATAGATTTGTAACAAGGTTTTTTTGTTAAAGACGGGAGTTAATTATCTTTCGATTTTTTGAGTTGATTATATTTACTATGTACCAACCTGTTTCTTTGTTACAATTATTCCTATTCCTATTATTGTTTGGATTTGAGATCCTAAGGAATGCAAAAAACATAATTTCATGACCCTTCAGAAATAAACCATCTTTTTAACTGGCTGATCATCTTTTTTTTAGTTTAATCATTGTTATGTAAATACAATACATATAAATTTAAAAATTGAAGATTGCCCTCTTTGCATAATTGCAATCTGAAGAGATTTTTTTTATTTCCAAAGCTATTCCAAAGTGTCCTTCTCTCCTCCTTTCTATCCCAAATCTAACAGGTAGGATGAAAGAGAGGTAAGAGTCGTCAATGATCTCAAGCAGAAAAATCCTGGAACATCACTAGATGAACTCCTCTTCATATATCGCTCTACTCCTCTGTCGTGCAGCAGCTCACCTGTACAACTCCTATTTTAAAAGCCAATGTGCATCCGTCTGGATGGATAACTCCATACCAATACCTCAGAATCTAAAGAAACCCATTAAGGAGCAATCTTATGTATGGTGAAAGAGATAAGACTCTCGTATGCCTAAGTGGCTCCCTCGCACTATGATGGAGAAAATGTGAACAAATTTACAGTGTAATTATTAACCAGCATATTAAAACATGTCACATCAATCAACTCCAACCTCGTCGGATGGTTGATGGGTGCCTTAGTTCATTTTTTTTTTTTTTTTTTTTGATTTTACTATAATTCACCAAGCCTCATCTGTCCACGTAAAGTCTACGCTTTGACTTGTAAGTTCATGAAGAGGAGCAGCCATCAATGACTGAATTGGCCGTTGAACTGGACGAGTCTGAGGAATGATTTGAGCTGGGAGGAGGTCGTCGAAGTTGGGAACTCTAGGAGGGATCGTACCAGTTCTGGATCTATCAACTTGCCTCCCTCAGATACTTTGAATCTCAGGTAGGAAGCCCATCACTTGCAATGACACACTTGTTTTTCTTGAGGCGCACTCCAACGGCACTGATTCGTTTGTAAAACAACCGAAGAGAGAAGAGTGGTCATGCATTGATCTTGAATATATTAGCAAGTCATCGATGTAAATTTTGACATTAAGTATGCCCCTAAAGAGTTTATCCTGGGATGCTTAAATGATCGCTGGGCCAAGTTTAAAGCAGTAGAAAAAATCTAGCTTTGTAAATAACTTCAACCCAGTAAGGTCTCCAAACAGTTTGCCCAGGTGAGGCAAGGAATGGAGGCAAGGAATGAAGATGTTTCTTGGTGAGTCGGGAGATGGTGTAGGTATAGTCTGCACAGATGCAAACGTTTCTGACAGGTTTGAGCACAGTGACTATAAGAGATGCCCATTCAGAGGATTCGATTTTTTCTAGCGTACCATGTTTGACCATGTGTAAAAGCTCTTTTTTGACCTTCTAGAGAGCGAGAAAGACAGCATGGGTAAGGGTTTTGCCTCGTCCTTGATGTGGATTGTTGCCTTTGCATGGTTGACAGTGTTAACTCCAGAGTCCAGGAAAATATTATTTAATTGAGTCTTGAGTCCCTTGAGGTCAGGTTTTACAGGTTGGACTTGATTGCAGAGGAATGAAGGTTTATGGAGGGAGACAAGGCCATGGTCTAGACATTCCTGCGATCCAAGGATATGCTGCTTGAAGTCTGTAATGAGGAAGGCAAGAGTTTTGAGGTCAGAACCCTTCAGACTGAGCGGAAGATAAACAGGGACACGGGTAGTAATTTTGCTACTACCAAACAAGGCAATATGACGGCTATATGTAGGGTCCGCTTTGTCCGGCACGACTCAAGTAGGGATTTTGTTGACGTTGTGTTATGTATTTCATATTTCCTTCCATGTTTTTATCTTCTTGTATATTCGTTTATGTATTAAAGTACTATGTTTTACGTATTATAAATAGTCTCGTATTTTGTAAATATATTAGAGTATAGTTAGAATACACATGATCTTATAAAAGTGGTTTACTCCTCCACGCATTTCTTCATCTCATCTCTCCCGGTCGTCCTAGACTCATTGGTTTAAACAATTGGAACCTCGTCACTTTCGTCAAGACGCAACATTGGCGACGAAGATGGGATCAGGATCACGTGACCTCCCTGCTGTGGGATCGTCGGCGAAGCTAGCCCTGTTGGAGTTGGGTAGCCCTTTTTCGTCGATAGGGAGAACGCTCGTTCGTCTACGGAAGGCGGAGCAATATGGACTGTGCCTCAGTTTGGGCCTCGTGGAGGAAGGAAGAGAACCTTGGTCACTTTCAAGAAGTGAAGTGTGTGTCCGGGTCAGGGACCACATAATTAAAAGTGGATTTAGTCCTACGCAATTTTGGTTCTCTACTGTTCCTACTCTCCCGTTCACATAATTGGTTGATGGATGTGCAACGGCCTCTATCCTGGATCATCCCGAGTTGGATGAGGGTACATCGAGCAAGATGTCTCCCAGGGACGAGCAGGGTGCTCGTGTCTCTGAAACTTCGATAAGGGTAAAGGTTATTTCTCCCAGGGACGAGCGGGGTGCTCGGGTCCTTAAAACCTCAATAAGGGTGAACGGTATGTCTCCCAGGGACGAGCAGGGTGCTCGGGTCCTTAAAACCTCTATGAGGAGTATTGTCCTCCTTTCTCCGGTGCGCGTGCTGAGAGCACGGCACGTCTATGGAGATAAAAATTTTATGTGCAAGAACAAACGGTTTGTCTGCGCCTGGACATGGATGGAGCGGATCTATAGGCTGCTGTTCATGGAGAGGAACCTGTATAAGCACCGTAATGGATTTGGTGCTTGGGGGGTGATGTTATGTATTTCATATTTCCTTCCATGTTTTTATCTTCTTGTATATTCGTTTATGTATTAAAGTACTATGTTTTACTTATTATAAATAGTCTCGTATTTTGTAAATATATTAGAGTATAGTTAGAATACACATGATCTTATAATAAGTGTAGTCTTATTCCTCCTCGCCATTTCTTCTTCCCATTTGTCTCTCGGTCATCCTGGATATCTCCTACTATAAATAAGATTGTGTCTCTCCCTCGTCAAGACACACCATTACCATTTCGAGTAAGAAGGTGCCGCATTTATTATCTAGCTTTGCTTTTACGAAAGCTCTCTTAGACCTGTTAAGGTGGTCAGGGCCCCACACTTGGATCATGTGTTTTCGATAGCCGGACATTGGGATCTAAGAGGAAGGTGAATCGAGTTACAAAACATACATTTTATAGTCTTTCTAGGAGGCTTCTGGGTGATAAGAGGTTCGTTGGCCGTCGAGTGCCCTTATAATTGGAGACTAGGACAGAACTTTCTTTTCCCATTTCTTGAGAGGGATCCTTTGTGTACTTGAGCGAATGTTCCAATTGAACTTTTTCGACAAGCTTGGAAAACTTCTTCTCAAACACGAACTCCCTCAGTTTAGGTGAAGTCGTGTACTTAAGAATTGGTGCAAATATCTAATCTTCTTCGCACGTGGCGTTGCATGTGGAGCAAGCCAATTTGCAAAATCGTCCATAGGCTCTCCTGAGAGTTGTCCTGGGTCGCTGAGCAATATCTCTCAAAAAGGGTCAGAGTTAAGGTCAACAATGTCGAAGAATTAGTGATTGTCATAGAAGCGGCAATGAAAGCCTGAAACGGCAAAAAAAAACTTTCTTGAAAAATTTGAGGATGACGATACCGTACTTGGCGAAGAAGCGGTCGGTGAGACGTTCCCCAGTGTCCAATAACGCGAAAATAAAAGAGTGACAAGTCTGTCCGACATATTGAACTACCCTTACTCACTCAACAACAATTACGATGTGACCGGTGCAAAAAGCTTTACAATGACCTGAGATATTATGACACCAAATTTTGTTTTTATCAGACGCCACTCTTTCTCGACCGATTGCTTTAAAGTCTCTATACTTCTCCGACCTCAATATCCTTGATTACAGTATCTGCTGGCAAATTGAAAGCAAGGGTGTAGACAACGTCACAGAAGTATAGAGACTTTAAAGCAATCGGTCGAGAAAGAGTGGCGATCAATGTCGAAGCATTACGTTGTCAATGTGTGAAAAGCGTTCTGGGATCGCGTGGAGCGTGTGATTGAGGCCTAAGATGCTCAAAATAATGTTCACTATTGAGTGATAAACAAGTTCCAATTAAAAAAAAAAATCTCTAGAATTTCATTTCAAGCCGCTAATTGTAATTAATTGTTCAATGTTCATTATGCTCCAAGACTTTCGGTCGGCCTTGTAGTCAGTTTGTCTTAAAAGATCATGGAAAATAGTCCACAATATTCTCTTCCTAACTCTTTGTTTGACTTCTCCACAGTGCCAATCAAAAGGTGATGAGTCCAAATACTAATATTATCACTTTATAAGGTATTTAATAGACTAAAATCACAACTGAAGTGTGTTATTATAAAATAAATATTACAAATATGTCCTGTTCATTAAAAATCTAAATTTGAGGCTTCCATAAAAAAAGAGTCATTAAAAAATTTCAAGAAACCCTTCCAGAATTTGAAATGCCCCCTTTGGATATAAGTCAGGTTACAGAACTGCCGAGAAGTTATATCTCAACATTTTTTTACATAAATAACAAAGCCCAATATTTCATAGATATAGTTCGCTCGATTATTAGATTTGTATTTAAATTTATAGAATGACCTGAGCTATTCAAAAACGTTAACCATACTTAAGAATCGTCATTTGTGTGACATAATTGGACCACAATGAAGTCCCCTACAATTAATTTATTAATTACTAATTTTTTCATTTGGATGATGAATTTTTACTTCTTAAATTCAAATTTGCGACGCCTTTCAAGGATTAATCAGAATAATTTGACGAATACAAGAGTTATCCGCTCACAAAAGCTTTAATAGTTAGTTTACCTACAATGATTATTTTCACATCATATATTTATGTTCTATTTGTCAATTTCTTCGTTGGAACTATAAAGATGATTAATTAAAATGAACAGTATAAACATATGGCTGAGTAAATGTTATATATCCCTATGTTCTGAAATATTTACTTGATTTTTCAAAATTATTTTCTAAGTGTTGGAATAACACTACAACTTATAAATACACGCTCTCAGAAGGTCCACTCCTTACTTTAGGCTCCTTAATAAAAAGCACAAAATGTATCATGGTATTATTCATAACTCATAGGGAATTGCGTGTCAAGATTTGTTTCACATCATTTTGGGTGCTTATGTAAGTTTTAATCATTTTTATTATTCCTCCAGGAGAGGGGGACTTTTAGATTCATTAGAGGCATTGGGTCAAAATTGGTTGTCTACTCCTGTTCTACTATATTCAAAACCTGATTCAACATTCGTGTTTGGTCAAAAAAAAAAAAAAAATACATCCGTAAGCTTGAGGTTTGTTAAGTTGTTACAAATATAAGACTTTGTTGGAGGATCGACATCAAAGTAATTCTAGCCAATGACCTTGTTTATTTTTGTTATCCCCCACCTCCCTTGGCACATCGTAGTTGATCTTTAAGAAACTAAGCTGCTCTTCTCAAAAACATTCTTCAAATAGTCAGGGTTACCATGTTGATTTTCGGTTTATTTTTGTAACATGCCTAAAATACACACTAATTCCATCACTAGGAATAAACCATATTTGAGACAATGTGCTACAATTTACATGGGAGGGGGATGAGGTGTGGTAGTGTGCTTCATCCTTAAAGGATTACGTAATGTATTCAACAAATGAATTTGAAATATACACAACAACATAAAATTTCTAAAAAAGTAAATAAAATTTGTTTTCCTTAAAACTACGTCATGCGATCAAAAATGACCACAATGTATTAAAGAAAATTCCCTGTGTATATGCAATTTTTCATGAGGCACGAATGATAGTTTTATACATTTTGCAAAAAAAAATAATTCTGGTATAAAAAAGGAAAGGCATTTGTTGTCATACCATTTATTAAAATGGTTGCAAGGGAATATTTCTTTTTTTTTTTCTAAAAAAAAGTAAAAGGCTCTGGAATTTTACTTTCTTAAAAAGCGAAATTATTTTGTATATAAATATTATTTAATAGTTTTAGTATACACCTTAACTTGTTTTTTATAAGTTGTAACAATAGTTAGTAATTTTTTATAAAAAATATTGAAGGAAAAAATATTTTTCAATCATATTATAGTTTTATTTGAACTTGTAGATATATTGTTAACGTTACGTAACAAAAAAAGCCTGACAGTGATTAAGTTATATTATATAATATAATATGGGGATATGTTCAAAATCGCATATTTTGTAATACGTAATTTTTTAATGACAACTCTTCTATCTACTAAAAAATATAGTATTTAAAATTAAATATAATTAAATTAAATTTTGAGTAACACATTCATTTTTTTAAGCCTAGCACAGTTTCGTGTTTAAGAAAGTTATTTGATTATAAAAATAAGGATCCACAAGGCCTACTTTTTTCATTAAAAAGCTAATCAAATAGGGGCAAGTATTTATTTCTCAAAAACACAAAAAAGTTCAACAATAAGAAACAAAATTCCAAAGTATAATTTTAATTTAAAAAAATAAAAAAGCATTCCCTTTATCTTTGCCCTGGACACTGCTTAGAGTAAAATGGGCCCTGAGTAACAATAATAGATTTAACGCAAGTAACTTCAAAATCTTATAAAAATAGTAACTTTGATGCTTGTATTGGAAAATGTTTTTTAATGGATTATTAATTCTTATTTTTATAAAAGTTATTTTTGATTATATAACTCGAGTGAATGAACCATTAAAAACAAAACTTTGACAAATGATAATTACATCATTTACAGGGATTGTTTTCTTAAACCCACCGTTAGTAAACTGGGAGGTTATAAACCCCGAGATTTATAAAAATATATATTATTCCTTTGAATCTACATTTTAAAGCCAACCCATTTTAGTATGCTCTTAAAACGTTCAGTCTGATTATATGCAATTCCTTATTTATCTTGATAATACCTTGTGTTTTAAAGTAATAGTTTTGCTGAAAAGTTGTTCCTTTTTTTTCCTTTAGATTTCTTGGATTTTTCATTTTTTTAATGCTAGAAATGAGCCTTGAGGTGAAAAAGAGTAGTTTAAAAAAATGTAATATTATAGCTATTATGCAATATAATACAAGCAACCTCATCAAAACTGATGGTTACTAATTTGATTCCCAAAATTTGTATAAAGTAATTAATATTTTGTAAAACTTTTCATCAAAGATAATAAAAAATTAAATCTTGTTGAAACCAAAACTTTATGTTGTTTTAAGTTATTTTAAAATATAAATTAATTTTTTGTCGGATGTCTTACGTATAGAATATTTAAAAAATATATAAAATTTTAATGACGTAATTATGATAATCATTTAATAGTCTATTATGTAATTAAATACGTTTCATTTTTTTGGTTTTTTTACGCAGTTGACGTACAGTTATTAGAAGAGCAGAGGTTATATAATTTTTTAAAGAGATATTTTCTTTTGAAAAGGAAAAAAAATCAACACAAATTTAACAGAAAAGTTGCAAGATATAATCGAATCTTTAAGTATATAAAAAGCTTGTAAACCGAACGCAAAATTAAACGGCGTTCCATAGAACGTGCGTTCAATGGACGGAACGCTGAACGGAACTGATTTTTTTTTTTAACGATGAATGCTAAAAATGAGATTTTAGCGTTCCGTTTCTTATGTTAATTAATAACTCTAAAAAGTACGTAATTGTTATTTATATCCCTTTTAGGCAGTAATAACATAATTTTTATTGTTCTCAATGAAGCTCATTCTCACACTCTTAATTATTTCAAAAGTACTTTACAGCGAAAAATAAAAAAACAAAGACAATTACAACATTTTTCGTATGGATTAAAGTACTTCACATTGAGTAGATATTATGCAAGGTTAATAAAAATACAAGGTTAGACCATCATGTAATCGGGCTTGCTGGAATGTTCAATCTGATGTATTGTACCTACTCCTGGGCAAGACAGGTAGATTTTGACAAAACACGCAAACACTCATAGCATATGACGTCAATATTGCTAGAATTTTCAATTTAATGTATCATAGCGACTGCTGCGCAAGAAAAACAAATGTTGACATACACGCAACCCCTCATTTACTATGACGTCTATATTAAAAGCGTGGTGGAAGACAAACATAATTCGTACACGCATTATGGTATAACCTTGTATTTCTATTAACCTTGATATTATGTTCAACGTTACTGGCTGCAATCAAGGTTAATAGTATTTCTATTATGACGGGGGGGTTTAGTTCAAAAAAACTACTTATTTTTATGAAAAATACACTAATCTTATATTCAAAAGTTTATATTTATATAATGACAGGCAATATTTCAAAGAGATATTATAGTCTATATTGTCTTAGAAATATAATTTATATATTTCCTAATTCTAAAAACGTGGAGGTGAATTTTGGCTACTTTAAGTAAAATTTGCAGTACCTCCAAAGGATTAATCAGAACCATTTGTTCATTGAAATGAACTATAATTTGTTGGAAAATGTATTCCATGTTTAATTTTGAGAAACCTTATTCTCGCTTCCTTTTCGGTTGACGAGCTACAAATATGTAATTTTATTACAATTACTCAATACTATTAAGAGCTGTTCATAAATCATAAGTTATATATAATAAATTATAATAATTAGTTATGACTTAATTCATCTATATTTACATACGGGATTAAGAGAAGATCGATATGATTGAATCACAACAGACATAGCTATTCTACTTCTGTGAAAATGAAATATTTTTATTTTTAGTTAGCTATTTGTGTTTTGAACTTTAGTTTGATTTACTTTTTTATGATTCCTATAGACATTTCAGACAAAAAAAAGCTTTGGCACCCCAGATATACATGAAAGCATTCTCGTTTTTCTACGTTCCATCTAATTTAGCAATCTCATATAGAGTATCTGACTTTTTTATACCTCAAAAACTGTAGAGCTTTATTTAACAAGCACGCTGTGCAAGCCTGGTACTACTTTATGATTGGAACATGAAACGGAACGAAAATAATGGCTGAACGATGAACGAAATTTTTTTTGAATGGAACGCCAAAATAGTGGACCACTTACAAGTCTGTATATAAAACAGATTTGTATATTGGGAACCACGTCCGAAAGTTTTTTGGTACTTTTTGCTTCCCTTTACTTTAATTTCGCACTTGGTATACATTTATTTAACCGCCCTTCCTCATAAACTATGTATATTATAGTTTTGTTCTCAATTTCAAATCTCTCTCTTTCTGCTTACGTACTTTGTACAAAGTCCTTACAATAAAATGGTGCCCGGTACTTTTGCCTTAAATTACTTGCTTTTTACAATTTAGCCTTAAACCCATTTTCCCTCATTGTATTTCATATATATTAAAATTAGATTTTTTGATTAAAAAATTGGAGCACGTTTACTAAAAATTACCATCATCACCCCTTTTAATTATTCTTCCTTTTTTTCTCCTCTCTCTTTCTATACTTTTTTTTCCTAGACTCAGCTAGATATTAATCCTACAGGAACATAATATATTAAAATGCATCATACAATACATAAATACATCACCATGATAATTATTAATATGATAATCTGGATCGTTCAAAGTACATCAACGGTCGTTACTATACTCATAATTCCCCATAGTCTCATTCTATTCGTTAATTTAGTAGAGGAAACATGCTTGCAGATATCTTCAATGCTCTTGCGTCCGAAGAAGCTGTGATTGGGTGGCTTCAAGCACGAGGAATCCTTCCATCGTTCGTGCGGTAGGAATTGTAAGGAAGTATTGTGAACAGGCATCCCCTGGTACAAGTGTTCTCGGGCATGCAGGAAAATATATTCAATAAAAAAAAAAAAACTTTTTTTGAAAAAAGTCACATTTCTTTTAAACATTCTATTATGATCATTTATCGTTGGTCAAAATTATCAACGGTTTCTATTACTGCAGACCAACCAGCCTTTCTAAACGTACAGTTGTAGATTTGTATAATTTTTTGAGTGTAATCTGTAAAAAAATATTTTGAAAACCATCCTGTAAGGTTAGGTGGGACTAGGCACGTTGATCGCCGAGTCCAAGTTCGGAAAATATCATCAAGGTAGGATCATGTCATAAGGTCAAGCAGGGGACTTTTTTTTTTTTTGGGGGGAGGTTGATAGATTGTGTCATAGTTATAGTTGATAATATTGTAGAGAAAAACGCGTGCGAGGAGACAGGGGGGAGAAAGACACATGGTATCATTGTTTAAAATACTGATGTGATTATGACTGATAATCACATCAGTATTTATCAGTTGCCTGCTTTATTATGATTTTTGAGGGTATAACGAAAGTATTTATTAGCAAAATGTTTAATGAAGATATACTACGTATAATTGACTTCGACGTTTTTTATCCGTTACAGTAGATTTGAAAACGTCACATTCCATGAAATTGTAATTCATTATGAACCTTATTCTCAGAATAATAGCTAATGGAACGACAAAGTAGAGTATTTGAAATATATTTGAAGCTCAAAGTTTAAAAAAGAAGGCTTTAATTAAATATAATCTACATACTAAAAAATAAACCATTAACATTTAAGTTAAATATACAAAATTAAACAATTAATATCATATAACTATTAATAATAATAAATCATAAATACAGAATATTGAAATAATAGATTGATCCAGATAATTTTTTCTTGTTCTAACATCGGAATTCAGTTAAATATGTCATAACTTTAGGTTGCAATACACAAGCGAGACGTGGAGTTTAATCAAAAAGATAATCACCCCTCTTCTTCATGTGGAAGTTGCTATGTACAATTGTGCACAGGATAGATATATCTCTACCGATGAGATCTAACTAATTATTAATAATAAAGTAAATGTCCAAATCATAAAATTTAGACAATAAATATACTAATAAAAAAATGTTATAAATAAATTCATCGTAAAGATTTAGAGCAATAGCTAATTATGTAGTAATGTCCGGCGATATTACTCCCTATTAAGAGCATCAAAAAAAGATTTTTCCCCGTTATTTAGGCATGCTTATATAACAACATACTATTATCATGATAGATATACACAATTGTTAATTATAATGCAACACCCAATGTAACTACCCTCGTTGTTGTGACAATTTAAACAGTTGTTTTTGCCTTTTATGAGTTTTCTGAACACCATTTCTTGGAGCCCATCAACCATAGCTAAGCCTTTAGTGATAAAAAAGTAATATTTATTGACTATGTAATATTGGAAAACCTAATTATCATACCCAAGTATTAAAGCGAAGTAAGTAGTCTCAGACAAAATAGTTGCAAACCATCCAAAGCTACTACCCCGTTGTTGTGACCATTTAAGCAGTTGTTTTTGCCCTTTACTGAGTTGTGTATCATAATTCTTGATATGTTTAGCTAAAATAGAATCATATTTTATGGTTAGATTTAAAAAAAAATTGAATACTTACTGTGAGATAGTACAAAATTCAGAGTTCCATCTCGATATTCGTAAATACTTTTTACTGATAACTTGATCATCATTTGGTGTGGATGACTCAAAACATTTTTATATGTATTTCTATATATGACATCAGTACCAACATCCTCCATTAATTTAATGATGGTTCCTCGGAAAGGGATATGTTTACCCTTGTATTTCTCCATAAATTTTTTGAACGTAGATGATTAGCAATGGATAATGTTATATTACATGCAATAACCATCGTTGTGAGATCAAAGTTAAAGTCTGACTTGATGTATTCACCGTTAAATTGATTTTATAGATGAATATCCATACTCTTGTTATGAGATGAGGATAATGAGTGGCGTGTAATTCTAGACAGGGGACTAAAGGCACATTTATATCGACAAATCCGACAAACCATCTGTTTCTCATCCGGTAAGTATTTTCCAAATTCCTGGGCCTCCATTTTCATAAATCCAGACAGAAGGCGACGTCATTTTGGGGATTTTATTCAGTTCTCTATCACCATCTCATATTATATTAATATTGAATAATAAAGGCGGGAATGATAACGTTCATGATTGATAGAAGAAGATGTATATTATTTAATCAATGATGCCATAAGTAATTCTTCTTTTCTCCTCGCACGCTTTTCTATTCTTACCAAAATTATCACCCTTAGTCATAGTTAAGGTTGAAGATCGAACAGCGGCTACTCCCTTCCCACTAAATTAATTTACTAATTTAATTTAAATATTAGCATATAAATAAAACTTTAATATATATATATATCAAAATTGTTATTTTATTTATATCAGTGTGGTGGAAGTGGTCGTTAAAAACATCTTGGGTTTATATTGAAAACATAAATTAGTATCATTCATTCTTAGCTACTTCATTGATTCATTCTCATTCAAATTAAAATTAGGAAAATAAAAATTGGAAGTATCTCATTCATTAATTTCCTATATCTATACTTTGCTATGTTACAGCATATTTAATATCTAGTGGAGTCAAGTGGAAAAATGTTCTTGGTATAGAAAGAGAGAGAGAAACAAAAAAAAGAAGAATAATTATAAAGAGAAAGAGTGGTGATGGTATATTTTAACAAACGTACCCAAAAATTGAAAGAAAAAATCAATTATGACAAAAAATAAACTATTACGACTTATAAACCTCATTTATTTATATATTAATGCGAAATATCCTTGAGGCAAAATGGCTTTAAGGTAAAATGTCCTGACCCAAAATTGTTTAAAGCAAAAGTATTTAAAATACCCAATAACTTAATTACAACTTCATATTTAGTTTATAGTCAATTTGTTGTCAGTAAAATCTGTTGGTGCAGTGGCTATGCCTCTTCTTGTTCTTGCATTATATTATAAAAATCATTTTTAAATTATCAACCATTGGAAACTATGGATATTTAATGCATTTTTCCAATTTATTTTGATCCTTCAAGGCAAAAATTACGATTGATCTAGTTATATCCGGTAAATTTCCAATTTCTAATCAATATAAATGTAAAAAATAAAATAAAAATAGAGCCATATTCGAATTTAGGATTCTAAAATTATGCTCAAACCATTGTTGTCATTCATTACAATTTATATAAATCCAACTGAAAATTTGATATTGAAATATCCTTAATACCAAGTGCGGCGAAAAATCTTTATACTTCGTTTTCGCTACATAAATCAACGTTTTTGTGTTCCTATCAAATATTAAAAACAAAACAAAAAATAAAATAATAATAAAAAAACTATATCTTTATGCCTTAGAAGCCGAGAAAATGCCATCTGAACGTGACCAACAAATTTCGGTGCACGCATTTTTGGGTGCTGGCAAGAAATCAAAGGAGATTGCTTAGTAGTTGGGATATCCAGGCCAACCGTCTATGCCTTTATAAAGTCGATGCGGGAGCACGCAAAGTACTTTGGCGTTTGAGACCGAATTGTCCGCAAGATCATCAAAAAGGGTGGGGGCAAGAACCTTGTGAGGGTGGATAGACCCCTCATAACACCACCCATGAAAAAGACCCATCTCCAACGTTATAAGGCTCTGCTGAATGACCTCAATAAGGCCAAGGTCAGTCAGCTTGTGATCTTCAGTGATGAGAAGACATGAACAGTGGACCCCGTGCGAATCCGCCAAAATAAAATAAAAATTATACTTTTATATTCGGTATTTGTCCTATGGGGAGGCTACCACAAAGCACACTGCATCTGTCATGTCCCTGGGCTTTTTAGCCTCATACGGCAAGGCCATTCCCCTCATATGGTTCCTGGTCGGGCACAGGCTCACAGGGAGACTACGTCCAGCCCTTGGAGGAGAAGGGTTACCATTGGTCCTGACCAATTACTCGGACATGAACGTGGTGTTCTAGCAGGATAGTGCGTCTGCACATACATCCAAAAAGGCGCAAAATTGATTGGACCTCAACTTGACCTTTCTGGCCAAAGAAAATGTGCCCCCTGCTCACCAGATGCCAACCCAATGGACTTCACTTTTTGGGTTCATATTGAGTCCAACAATCATTGCTACCAAGGGGGCTACATCGATGAATGGGAAAGCCAAGACATCATATTATTTATTTTTTTTAAAACTAGTTTTAAAACATACCTTATTACAACTGGTTACTGACTGAACTAAATCTTGATAAAGTTCTATATTGAAAGTGTAATTTTTTTTTCGCCGCACCTGGTATATGTATATTAAAATATCATCATGCCTGATAAATATCAATAACAATAAGGTTTAATTTATTTTGAAAGTAATAACACATTATAAAAAATTACAAGATCATTAAATTGTGTTGTTCATTCGAGAATATTTGTTCTATTTTTTTAAAAGCCTTATAAATATAAAATGGAATAATACAAAAAAAAAAAATCATGAACAAAGTGTATTCGTCAGCTAACGTTTTTTGCATGACAAGTAAGAAACAAAAAGATTTTTTTTAATCTTTCATTTAACTGGAGCACATATTTTCTTTTCTTGACGAAATAAAGACGAGACTACATATGACAAAGACTAGACGAAATGTAATCAAACAAAATGTGATAAAACAAGATCCAATTAACACTACTTCTGGTACAAGTTAAGATACCAAAGAATGTTTAATATACCTTAGAATCTTCATTTGATTTATGATCCTTAAAAGGTTGTTGATTATTAATCACAAAATATTATTGAAAGTTAGCTAAACATGAAGTTTTGGTAAAGTTTGAAAGCACAATGTCGAATGACAAAGAAAAAAAAGAAAAAATATAACTGTATTCTTAATACTTACTTCATAATAAAGAAAATGAATTATTATGTTTAAAGATTTAATCGTTTTTATAATAAAATAGATAACCCTTCATTTAAGGCTTATAGTCTCTCCAAACAAACTTTATAGAAAGAAAAGGACTATGAGTCACAAATTATTATTGAAGATTAGCTAACCAAAAAAATTGGAAAAGTTATCAACTACAATGTCCAATGACAAAACTATGTCTTATAGTACTGAAAAAATTTAGGATGCTTAGGAATATACAACAACCTTATCTGACGGATCTGTTATTATTCGACGTGAAAGAACTGATTCTCAGCTTTTGTCAGTACCTTCGTTTGTTACAAATCATTGTTTAATAGGTGGAAATCAAATAGCAATGTCAATAAAGCGCAATGGAGATTAGATGCGATGGACCTACAGTAATACTATAGAAAAATTCGATTAGCAGCCAAAGCTTTTATCAAATTAGGACTTGAACCATTTCACACAGTCAACATCTATAGCTTTAACTTCCCAGAATGGATGATTTCTAACTTGGGTCCTGTATTTGCTGGAGGGTTTGCAACTGGATTGTATCTTTCCAATTCAACATCTTTAAAAAGTTGTATTTATAGAAGAACATGGATTAACACGGAGAAACTATCAATCCTATGGAAGGAAGGACTGAAAATCGAAAAGGAGTAATAATATCTCACAATATGCTTACTTATGCAGCAGAATCGGCTGTAGAAAAACATGTTCGGACTAAAAAAATATCCATAGTTAAAAATTGCAGCCAGTGCTTTAGATATGTTGTTATGTGCTTTAGAGGTGAAATATATTTTGCAAATGAATCTGCACTAAAAGCTCTTTCTTAAACTCAAATAAATAAAACCAACTTGTCTTTTTGAGTACCGCGGGTTTACGAAAAATTGCAAGAGAGAATAACAGAAAAAATCAGCAAACTCAAAAAGTTATTACTAATATATTAAAAGATGGTGCCTTTATCTATAATACAACTGAGAATAAAAAAGTCATAAATAATCTAGGAAATCAAATTCTTTACAAAAAAATTACGGATTCATTGGGACTGGATTAATCACAAGAGTTCAGTTGTGGGGGGAGCTCCACTTATGCCAACAACTACTGATTTTTTTTAAAGTGTTGATATTGTTATCAAAGTAGATTATGGGTCCATTTTTCCATCAACCCAGGGAAATTTTGTAAAAAATTGAACGAAAAAGTGGATGGAGAATTTTGCATCAAAGGAAAATGTGTAATTATGGGATACTTATATAATGAAGAAGCAACCAAGGATTCATTCAATGAAGATGGACATTTTCATATAAGAGATTTAGGATTTGTCGATAAAGATATATTTTATTCAATAACAAGCAAGTTTTATAATTTTAAAAATTCTTTTATTTTCGTGAATAATTTTTGTCTATATATCAATTGAGACACTTTTAATTATGATTAACTTTGAATCTGGATATTTTTAGAATAATAAATTACTATACTTTAATTTTAGGTCGCAAAGAAAAACAACTCTTTATCACTGCTGGAGTTGAAAACATTGCTCCCATCCTAATTGAGGATAATATTAAGAACTTTCTTCCGGTTTTATCAAATGTTGTTGCTATATGCGATCTCAAAAAGTTCATAAGTGTGTTCCTTACTTTCAAAGTTAATAGTGATAAGAATGGACAACCATCGACGGAACTTTCCAATGTAGTAAAGGATTGGTGTCACTCTCTCAGTTATGAAGCTTCTACTGTCACTAATATAATTCGAGATAAACCACTTGAAGTGATAAGTGCAATTCAGAAGGGGATTGATAAGGCTAACAAAATAGCTGTATCTAACGCTGCAAAGGTTAAAAAATGGAGTTTGATTCCAAGGGAATTGAGTATGGATAATGGAGAAATGGGTCCCACCCTAAATTAAAGAAAAATGAGTTTTCAAAAATTAAATATAAAAAAATTGATAATTTATATTAATATTTAAGATTCCAAGAAGTTTTTTATTTCAAAACATTAAACCTGGATTCTTAAAAAAACATTTGTATTCATTATTACAGCAAATTAAACCATTATTATATGATATAAGACTATTACTCACACTTAAAGACCCCCACTTCAAATGTGTCTATTTTTTACCAACTATCACAAGTGTAGCGTCCTTATGTAATCACTGATTGTAGTGATTAATCCAACTTAGAATATATTTATTTACCAACCCTCGCAAAGTTTTACAGATTTTTGGTGTAAGTTTGGAATAGCATATGACAATTATTGGAGAGGGGAAATATATAACAACTTTTATATAAGCAAAAATCTTTTGAAAGGGCTTATTAAAACTGAAGGCTCTGATAACATTCAATTTTTGAAGTTAGTTTCCAATAAATGTTATAACGTCAATATAAAGTAAAACACCGGAATTGGACAACTTTAGTACTCAATATAGTCGGAGTTTGAAGCCAAATAGCGAAAAAACATTACCTCTGACCTCAAACTAAACTTTGGAATCCAACCTGATTCAAATTACTTTTGTAAACAAAATACAATTGTGCTTCGATCAAATGCCACTTGTTGGCATCGAGTTTAATGAGTTTTAAACCATTGTAAGGCTGTGCTGTATTTTTGTGGTACTGGTTTAAAAAAATAGGCCCAAGAAAGGGATAACACAAAAACACAATTTAAATTATATAATTAACTCTGAAATTTTCTAAAAAAATGTGGAACGCTAGGGTAAAAACTTGATGATTGAGAACAGATTAATCCGTTTTCAGTTATTTCTTATTGGTAAAATTGATGCAAAACTCGACTGCATCGCTTATCCACGCTACTTCCGCAATAGGGCCGAGTTCTACTGTTGAGATAAAAAAGGACTATCCTAAAACATTTACTAGGTATATTTTTCTCAGCTGTCGATTTTACTAGTGACCTATGATAACGTCAATTGATTTAACTCAATTTAACTTTTATTATGGGATTTCTAACTACCAATTATTAAATGAGGAATAGTCCAACAGTTCGGAAGAATGGGCAAAATACTACAACTACTACCAACTTATTTTGAGTTTTTAGTTAAGGAAAGGTTGCAAGAAACAATACAAATATCATCTTGATAAATATTAAATAAACAAAAACATTATAATAATTTTCTTTATTAATAGAAAATTACACCTAACAATTACATATATTAATTAATTATCCATAAACGAATATTAGACAAAATAAAATTATCAGATCCAATTTTAACACAACCACTTTTTGGTGAAATTCAAAAAAATCTTTTTGAAATATCACATAGCAATTATATACCTACTTATTTCATTAAGTTATTAGAAGCACAATTCTTATAATTTCTACTCTTTAAACACACAACCTCATAATTACAACTAAAAAATAACAAACCTGATACAATATACGGGGCATTCACAAACCACCTAGTCAATTAGAAGGGGATGTTATGGTATGCTGTATGATATACAGCAGGGATTTTCAACCAGCAAACCGTGACTGAATTTCATACGTCCCACGAAAATGACCTAATAACAACAACTAAAAACATGTATTAATTGTATGATGTTATGCATTTGATATTGCTATAATTAGCACGACATAAGATAACGTCACAGGAACATGGAACAAAACTTCAAAAATAGAAAAACTATTCTTAAAATGTGATAAATATGGAGAAAAATTATTAAAAAAGGGCTTTTAAAATATTTTGTCTTCTAAAAAAAGGTCAAAAAGGCCCCGGAGTATATAAAATTTACATTAGATTCGAGTTTAAAGGGGGAAGGTAACAAAAAAATACGTGGTTTATGAATGACCCCTAACATACATATAGGTGGATAGTTTATAGAAAAATTGACAACCTTAGTTTACACAGGACTATCGGGATATTCAATCATGTAAATTGACTTTAATATATGCATTGCACAAAACCTTTTTGATTCCTTTTTATTTCGCGCTTTTCCACTATAGACAACTCCATCGATTTCCATGCACGACACATAATGAATACTAAAATATAAAAATAAAATAATTATGATCTTTTTAAATGCATATATATAAGAAAATGACGTGTTAAATATTCTATGATCACTAGGGTCCAGTTGTGCCAAACCAAGATACGTAGAAACTTATCTCTGGATATCTTGGGACCAACTTAATTTACATTCAATTTAGGAACTATAACTAAATACACTTAAACTGATATCAATTTAAGTCGAGTTCGTGGAACCAGACTTAAAATGTCGAAGCAAAAAAAAATCATTATTGAACAAAAATTATAATTTTTAATATTTATACCGTCAAATCTGGGCAATAACAACTTTTTCTTGAATATATTTTTTTTTACATTAATGATATAGTTATCATCATCAGTGCTTTTTCAACAGGTGCTCTGCCAATGAATTCTACTAATATCTGGAGTAGAACAAGAGTCACTCATTCAACCTCATGTTGGGCGAAGTGTATTTTTGTGGTTTGGTTATTAAAAATCAAATGGCAAAACCTAATTCACAATATTACTACTCCCTTTTTATTTCATCAGCATGACATAATCTAGAATCTAGAAGTGTTACTGATATGAATTTTAACATTTTTCTACAAGTAAATTACAAAAAAATAAAAATAGTAATAAATACTAATAATGAAGTTTAGATCAAACATTATATCCGTTAAATTTGGGAATCATCTTTTTGGCAAGGAATGTACAACATATATATAAAGTAAATCTTTAATATAGAATTAAAAAAAAAAGAGGATCGAATAATTATTAATAATATTAATAACTGGTAGTGTGAACGGTAATTAATAATTTGACAGCGTCTGACATATTTTTTTTCACTCAGAGGCTAGATTTTTTTAAAGAATAGTAAGAACACTGTGTCAATGATGGTCAAAGCTGCAGGGTAGAAGTAAAAGAGGTTTGAAGAGAAGCCGTTTTGGACTTAAAGGCATTAACAATTCCGTATGGAGTGTTGTATAAATAAGTAATCGAATGCATGGTAGTTTGTTGTACAAAAATGAATATATATAAGATATTTTAAGAAATTGAGCTGTTCCTTGATTGCTTGTTCTAAAATGGGTCGATATATTTGAAAGGTTGAGAACTACTGCTCTAACGAGATTGTGAAACACTATCTAAGAGCAAGATTAATACAGATGAACTGATGTTAACTTTCATACATTTCAAAAAATACTTAAATATACTTTTCATCAAATTCATAAATTTGTACAAAAAATAATCCATAATACCACCGAACATGGATTCCATCATTTCAGGATTGGCTTAGATAGTAACATTTTATATTGAAATTGGAACTTTAATATGCAAAAATAAAGAAAAATATAATTATTTTATGTATAAATTAAATGTACCTACAAAAATTTAATTTTGTCCAGATTTTGAAAATTTTAAATTTAACAGTTTAAAATGCACTTCACCTAAGAATAACATTTTCATTGAAACCGAAATCCTATCTAGATTTGACTATTTTTAATACATAATATATACTTACTTTGATTGAGTTCCAGTTGGTACTGTGTTAAATTTGATTTTTGACCTTATTTCGTTTAATAATTGAATTGGATTTCGACTAGTTGGATTTTCGGGCATTACTTTTCCAGTTTTTGCTTCTTCTTGCTTCCACACTGCTAACAACTTGGGAGATACTTTTGGAAACTATAGAAATATAATCATCAGTAGTATTTTGTTATCCATTGAATATAACTATAAACATTACAACAATAGTTTTAATGTAAGATACATTATCACAGTATATAGGTACATTATAGAATAATTCCAATATTTTATATAGCCTTCGACTTTTATTTATTTACATATAATTTCGATATTCCGTTCATTTGATTGGTCAATTAAATATACATAAAATGTCATAAACTAGCAAAGTCAGTGATATGCTTACTATATTTTTATCGTGTTGGATCAATTTATCTTGCTCATTTGAAATAATTCGGCCAACACCCCCTGGTACTATTGTGTGATTTGTATCTTTCTTGTCTACCTTGAGCCTATAAAGTTTTTCTGGGACTTTAAAGCCATTTTTTGTCCATTCCTCATATAACTTGTACAAAGCCAAAGAGCAAACAGAGGCCCAAGGAGTCTAAATAATAGATTTATATAATTTGGATGGAAAAACTTTGATTTGATTGATTAATTAACAACTTTATCTGTTTAAATATATAAATTGTAATACGAAAAAAAATAATATATTTTGTTTAATTGCTAAGTTTATGTATATTATATACAGATAACCTGTTTCGTGATCAAAGAAAAATTAAGAAATAGGTACAATAATAATATTCTAAAATGTTGTTGAGCTCGTGTCTTGAAATACAATTTATCCAAATAATAATCGGTAGAATTGTAAATATTACGTCCACGAGGGGTTTAAATCAATGACATTAGCTGACTATCCAGTTCAATTCATCTTTGATCACTTTGTAAATAAAACTTACTTCATCCTCCCTTTTTTCAAAATCGACCAATTGCCCATATTGGTCAATTTGAGGCCCTTTAGCACATTGAGCTTCGTACCTTTCTTTGACTAGTGTTGGAATAATTTTATCGGCCAGGGCCTCCTTGGCTTCTTTCTTATTCTCTTTATGTGAGACGGAGTAGCATTTCCCATCTACAATGGTCTGGCAATTAATATGATTCTTAACAACGGAAGTGAACTCAAAAACAGCTTGATACCCAAGGATATCATTGAGTACAGTAGAAGGGGATCTTGGGGGATAAATGCGTTTTCCCGCTTGTATATACAGAGACCTATAGTTGGGAGTAGCCTTGTTGTTCAATCTCTTTAAGGGCCTTATTTGCCTCAACATGCATGCTGGGGTTGTTTGAGGGTAAGGTTTAGAATGGAAAGGTAAAATTGGAGGGGGGGACTAGAGATGGGCAAAAAGCTGGAAAAGTAGATGCAACCTCAGTTGCATAACCAACTCCCGTTGTGCCATTCAGTGTAGGTGTATAACTTGATGTATTATATGTACAATTCTGATTATTATAAGGAAACATGACTCATTTCTGTAGCTAAGAAAGGAATGACTGGTAAGAATATCCCTCACATCTTATTTATCCGCGGGATGAATGGTGAAGATGAGCTATGCTGAGATGATAGAACAACTAGCTAAGTTTTGCTAGTGAGCTAGAAATAAAGAAATTATCAGCAGCACGGTATTCTAGAATTCCGTGTGAGCAGTTATACACAGGTTCGAATCAGACTTGACAAAAATATTCCGGTCTGATTTCTTACGTTTACGTACGTATTTAATAATAATTATTATTAATAATATCAATAATTCTATTAATAAAGTCCGAACAGGATCCTTCCTGATGACGTTTAATTCAAGTTAATAAGAAATAAATCTCCCTTCAGCTAACAATATTCTTCTTTTTCACCCTCTTTTTTAGCAGCATTGAAAAGCTGACTGCTTCTGAAACACGTACACGTACACAGCGCACATTTCATTATTAGAATTATATGGAATTCTTGCAGTTAGAAGCATATCTATTGAATTATAGCTCCTTTTATTTAAATTTCTAGCTCTCTCTCTCTTTTTTCTGTCTCTCTCTCTCTTCTTTCCTTTTTCCCTTTCTATCTGTAGGAATGAAGTGAGTAGTGTGAATTTGTGTGTTTGTGCTGTGTGTGTTGGAAGTGCCTGATATTTATGATATCTGCTATGGAGTGATGATGACGGTGGCGAAGCAGGAGAGTGAATGAGTGGTATGTAACGTCAATCTATCGATCTGCATTATTATAATAGGCATAATAATTGATATCCTATGGAGTAAATGTGTATCCAGATTGATATAAGAATTATTGAGTAAAAAGGGATTGTAAGGCCCCCAAATCTTGGTGATTGGATCGGTAATCGCGAATGGAAGGAATCATGTCTTCATCGTCCTCCTCCTCTTCTGCAGTGATATCGCACTATAAGCGTAAAATGGAGCGCCATCCCAAGGAGTCTGAAGTTTTACTGCATTGCTTGTCCAAGTTGGATCGCGTAGAAGTGAACATCGCTCTGCTTCAAGAGACGGGCATTGGGAGAATCGTCAATTCCCTTAAGAAATCTGAGCAGGAAGAAGTCTCTGAAAAGGCACGACTCCTTGTTGCCAAATGGAAGGATGTTGTGGCCAAGGAAGACGATGAAGAGGAAGATATTAGTGGACCGTCCACCACTCAAGGTACGGACCAAGGATTCTTTTTATTAGATACTATTACTTTAATATCCTCTTTTCTTATTTTCTAGATCAACCTCAGGAAACGGAAGACGAGCCAGAAGAAGAAGAAGATGTTGAGAACGAACCAGAAGAAGAAGAAGAAGATGTTAAGAACGAGCCGGAAGAAGAAGAACCGGAGTTGGAAGAGGAGGAAGAAGAAAAACCAGCAATGATGATCCCACCTCCCACCCCTTCTCCACCTCGTTCCTCATCCTCGTCCCACCACAAGAAACACAAAAAGAAAAAATCCAGTCATAGAGACGATGATAGAGAATCATCTTACTCTAGTCAGAGTCATGGTAGTGGTAGTAGTAGTAGTAGTAGTAGTAAAAAGCAAAAGAAAGAGACACTTAAAGCTTCAGACTCATTTGGTAATGCCTTAATGAACATCAGTAGTTCCTCCTCGTCCAAAAAGAAGAAATCATCAAAAGAAGATCGATCCGAGTCCTCATCACATAAAAGATCCCAATCAGAATCAGCCTCCTCCTCTAGTAAAAGGTCCCATTCAGAATCATCCTCGTCAAGCAGTAGCAAAAAATCTCACCATCAGGAATCCTCACGTTCATTATCGTCTTCCTCTTACTCATCGAGTAAAAAGAACCAACAACCACAACAAGAAGAATCTTTGAAAAAATCAGAAAAAAATAACTTGACTCTTCCACTTTCTCCAGCTCCCCCTATACCCTCGGATTTACTCCTCCCTGCCATCAGTCCTAATTACAAACCTCTTCCTCCTAAAAAAGAAGCGAACAATGGTACCAAAAAGTATCAAAATGATGACGAGGCTCTTTCTAGCTTAATATCCATGAGTAAAAGTTCCAAACGAACTGCTGTGTTTTCAGGGGTTAAAAAGTACGTATACTAGTCTTTGAAAAAATTTCATACCTCTTTCTACTATAGGCTATCATTGATTTCTTTATTACTTAAAGGGATTCGTTTCTTTTTTAGACATATTTTTATCAAATGATCAGAGAAAAGGCAAACAATAATTAATAAAAAACATATCAAGTTCATGAATTAATTCAGTGAATACTAAAGAAGTTAATATTCCAATTGTACAATGCCCATTATTATCAAATGATCCGTATATTTTTCATCATGATTTATCATTAAATTTTATTTTCATTTTTGTAGATCCGGTTATTTTGGACCCATTCCAACACTTTTGGAAATGTGTATTACGGTACTCCAAGAAAATGTCGATGATATCTATGAATGCGGTGGACTAGATTTCGTTACACTTAAACCGATATTAGAAAGAGCAAGCCCACAGGCTTTGTCCCAAATTGAGGAACATAATCAATATCTAATGACGGAAACCGGTATGCCAACTAAGAAATGTAGTAGACATTTAAAGTTAATTTTAAATCATAATTCTAGGGGAGTTATGGGAGCGCTTTTGTAAGAAGAATTTCCCTAAAGAAAAGCGACAAGAAATGGAGTCTTGGCGAGAAATGTTTGAAAGATGCACTGTGGAGCGTGAAGAAAAGCTAAATTTACTTAAAGTTAAAGTAAAGGATTCTTACAAAAAGGTTGAATCATCTTATCGTCAAACAAAATTGGCATATGTTGGAACTGTTGCTAAACCTCCTAGAAGTGTTTTTAGAGCACAAGCTAAGAATGGAACTGCGATTCCGTTTGGAAATCCACTCAAGAGACCTATGGTAAATACTAGTAGTGGTGGAGGTGGATCCTCTTCTTCATCTTCTTCTAGACCCTCTTCATCTCTTTCATCCGCTCCTAAAAAACCTAAAATCGCTCCACTAATGTCAAAAACTCTAAAAATGGCTAGGGGAATAAAGGGTGGATTTAGGAGATGAGCTAGTTAGCTATAAAACCGTTTTTATGAAATGTTGAATACTACAATGTTACTACCCCTGATAACTGTAATGTCAGGGAAGAGGAATCTATATTTTCCTTTCTCTCCTGATTATTTATTACAAAGTTAGTTCATTTTCATTACATTGGTCAGGGATTCATTTAATCTGTTATTTTCATTGAATTTCTCTCTTGAGGTATTGTTGATAAAGAATAATGATCATTGAAGAATTGTTGGCAAGTGGCAAAGAACTTGTGATGCACTGAGTCCTACGCTGCTTACTTATAACTTTTAATGCACTTTCTTATTTGTCAATTTTTGTTTGTTTACATCTGTTCAGATTAAAAGAAATTATTGACTTAAGTTTTATGTAGTAATAGTAAAGAAAACTCAAATTCATTTTCAAACACTTGAGCGCATACTAAAAAAACTTTATCAGCTGATTCAACTGAAATATGCAAGATAATACATTCAGACTACATTCGAGTTTTCCTTTCTCAATATATATAATTATTTTTATTATGAGAGTTTAACTTCTTTTTCATTAAAAAAAAACAAAAAAACTTAATGGAATTTGACCGTTAGTTACCGTGACCCCCCCAAGTATTTACGTATAATTATTGTTTTTAGACAGTTGACAAAGTAAATGTCTATCTCAGGAGCATATGTACATATACTACTAAGTTTATTGTATGAGTATTTAGTTGTGTACATTCTTCTTGGAAGAAGTCAGTACATGCTTTTACTCTATAAATATTTTCCTAATTACATATATTTCAATCTTAAAAAAAAAAAAAAAAGTATCGTATGTACTAACATAATTTGAATGTGATCATTTTTAGGTACATTTGCGAATTCAATGATATTTTACTTATAATAAAGCATCCAACCAAATATCCTGAGATATTTAACTGCAGTTTATTAAATTAGGTCATCAAATATCTTAAACCTTAACTTTTGCAATTTTTAGTTGATCTTTCTGTTGAATGTAAGAAAATTCCTTATATTGCTATGATAGATTTATGTGTCATTAATAGAACGGTATAATTATTATGACATTAATAAATTCAAGAAAATAAGTTTATATGCTTTTAATGAGGTAAATTCATTAAATAAATGATAGTTAACTTTCTGTTGGTTATATAATGATTTTTTTTCAAAATGACTAATGCAGACGTCCGGCTGTTTCAAGTGATATAATAAACAATAAACCCTAAGGAAACGAAAAAATAACAATCCAATTAGTTTAATGACGAGTCATTGGAATCTTCTAACTGTTAAATCACAGCACACAAACAAAATGATAAAAAAATGGCTCAGCTATAAATATGTGGTGCGTCAACATAAAAACAGTCTTTAACAAAAATCAAGAAAAGGAGATTTTTTTTTTTTTACTTCATATAAACATAAAATCTAAAATATCATACGCATATTTGATTGGCTTTGTATTCAAATTCGTTGGATAAATTAATAAGCTATAGTTAAGAACCTTTATTTTATATAAGATACATTTAATGACTCCGATATGGTCTTTTGATTAGAATGTCAGTTTCCCATTCTTTTATTGTGGCCATAAGTTTAGGCTACTTTAAGTGTAACTTATGGTGCCTTCAACAATTTTTAATACTAATAACTTGTTGATAGAAATTGACTAAAATTTGCCGAATAATACCAATCTAATCACAAATTTTGAGAAAAAATGAATTTTGCTTACTTTTGCATGACAAGCCACATATTAGAAATTGTGAGGGGCTCCATATTTGTGTAACTTAATGCAAAACATGTTTTATATTTTATTTTTCTAATTATGTCGAGAGGCAAAAATATTAAGACAGTGTGATTATTCTAGTTGTTTCTGAGGAACAAATTATATATTAGTAAATGATGGAAGATTGAAAATGGGGTCATATCAATTTTTTTTCAAAGGAGATACTACTTGCTGAAAATAGGTCATGAATAATTTATTATGACAAATGTATTATATGGTATTTATATTCGTGTACAAGTTGTAACATGTAAAATTTACAACTCAAAAATGATAAGACATTTTTTAAATGAAGAATTTAGAGTAGAAAATTGTAATGAAGATAATGCAATCCTATAACATTCCATGGATTTTCTATATATGAATTATGCAATTTTTAACTTTTTTTATTCAAAATTACAAATTGATAGGACGTATTCTGTAGCACATTATAAAGTCCAAATGTCCACAGTTATATTACTCGAAAAAACATAATAAATGCGTAGTTTTATCGATCAAAATTAAAACATCAATAGTGGAGTTATTAAAATGACAGATGATGTAATTAAATAAAGCGTAATTAAACGTATAAATAATAAATCATACAATCTGTTTATAAAGTTACAACTTGTACATAAAATAACTTATTGTGTCAAAAGATACATTATCTAATTAATAATGGTACTCATCCACAGACGGCGTTGATGCTTCATCATGTACAAATTTATATTTCAAATATGTAGAATATAGGTATTATTATTAAATCAATGATTATAGAAATTAATATTAATCAAAGAAAAGCTCATGGTGAACATTAGTTCTTCAAAAGTCAATAATATGTGTGTGAAATATCGCGAATTGGTATACATAATGTCGATTTGTAAAATATTCCGATATAGCATTTGTGTTTTTGAGAAATTGTAGTTGGTATATTGACAATGTATGTAGTATCTTCTCACACTGCTTACGTATATTATAGATACATATGGTAAGATTTTTAGAAATTGAATGAATAATGGGCTCTATGCAATGTAGTCTATAATAATGCAATTGCATGAGTGTTGTTAGAGGTCTTCCTTCCACTAGTTGTAAATTAAGGGAAGGTAACCTATCTTGCGTTGATCGCTATTGCACCTTTAGAATAAAATTTTAGTAGATTATGTATAGATCAATTGTCTTCCTGCCAATATACATTTATGTAATTTGGATTATCCACTACTAAAGTCTTTAAGACATGTTTTGATTAAGATTGTTCCAAACAATCTTTTAGACACGCTTAGGAAGACGTCGACTCCCATTCGTGGAAGATGCAGAAGATGCAGTTCCACTTCCAGCCGGCAGCTTGGTATAGATAGTAGCTCGACCCAGAGGATCAAGGAGTGCATCAGATCGAAGTTGACAGTAGTATTGATAAATGTTTTTCCAAAGGTAAATCCAGTATCCGAGAACAAGTCCCGATATAACAGGAAATAGGACAGCAACGAGAACGTCCACGAAGAAAGATAGAAATGCCCACAATACAAAAAGGATTGCTGCAATGAGAAGCAGAATGGCGTCTTGGATCATCCATGGAAGAAATAATAGAGGCCGAATGAGAAGAGCTCCCAAAATAAGGATGAGGGAATTGAATACATGGAACGTAGAGAGAGCAATCAGAATCATTAACAATACTCCACTATGCTCAGATATATAACCTAGTCCACGAAGAGCTACACTTGTAACATCCGAGTCCCAGTGATTTCCAAGAACCCAATTCTCAATTAATTTATAGCCTTCAGCCCAGAATTCCGGTTTGATGAGCGCATAGATGCAGGGAAGCATAAAAAATAAATTAGATAGAATGGTAGAAATTCCTGCAAGAATTGTTCCTGTTCTCATAGAGAAGCAACAACAGCACCCGTATTTTGGGATCCCCATTTTTAATATAATATTAACAATCGCACACTTTTAACAAAATAATATTATATTAGAATGTAGAAAAACACATTGTAACCGCAACACTCACTAAAACGGACTGAAACACAATTTTTTAACAATAAATAGTAGGTCTATGTCCGTGCGCGTGTTGCCCCTCAATTCCTTTTCTATTTACGTACGTATGTACATTTAACATTAACATTACGCCTTTAACAGTCTCAAGCGCTCTTTTTGAAGCAACAAAAAATCAAGCGCAAATTGTACAATTTAAATACGACGACTTGTTGATTATTATTATATTTTTCTGTAGTATTCTAACACGCGCCATCAAATCCCACACTGGCTTCGTGTATTCAAATTATAATTACATTGAGTAAATGATTGAATTTTGAATAACAATTAATTTGGTATAATTCACTCAAACATCGATTATTTCTAATATTTACTAATAGATAATAGTGCATTTTCACTGACCTCATAAATTGCATCATAATTGAAGGAGACGTCATTTTGGGCGCTCAGAATTGATATTTTTAATACTTAAAATGTACAAATTGCCAACAAATCTTGCTTAAACTTCATCAAATGGTTTTATGAATTAGATAAGAATTAGCATTTGTATTGAAAAAAACTTCATGCAAACGATAAACACTGATATTTTATTTAAATCAAAGTAATATGTACTAAAAATGGCTAGATTTGTCCTCTTTTTTTCTTGATCGATTAAAAACGAGAAAATTACTATAATTTGAGAAAAATATTCTATTATTTCCATTCTAATATTTAATTTTTATCAAGAATATGAAAATAAGATTGTATAACGATGTAATAACATATTTTTAATTAATTTTAGGGTCAGTTATACATTCTATCAAAAAAGTACAAGGAATGGTTAATTCATAGTTCCTGGGCTGGAGCGACTTAAAATCATTTTTTTCTAAGTTGGTAGCACTGTCTTTTATTATAATGCCAATTTTGAGAGCGATTTATATACCAGTTTGCTCGGAACAGCTGGATAAGTGAGTCCACCTCACTAGCGCTCCACGATTTCTACAATGCACGAAGTCATTGAATAAAAAAATCGTCAAACCAGCTTGAGGGAGTTATCACCTTGCCTTAACATCTCTCACAAGTCAGTTCGTACCATTCTGACTGAAAATGATGGGAAGCGTCGCTGCACGGCTTCTTCCAAAAGAGCTGAATTTTCTGCAAAAAAAGTACCGTGAGCAAGTCTCTTCGGACATGCTTGATCATGCAAATTCCGACCCAACGTTCATGAAACTCATAATAGCTGGTAATGAGACGTTGATATACTAGTATGACATGCAAACAAGCCTACAATCATCAGAATTGAGGGAGAAAAAAATTTATTGGAAAAATCATTGAGCCCTAGTGATGTAGATTCACTTATCCAGCTGTTGCAAGCAAACTGGTCTACAGATCGCGCTCAAACCTGGCATCATAATGAAAGACTGCTACTGACCTAGAAAAAAAATGTTTTTAAATCCCTTTAGCCCGGGAACTTTAAATTAACAATTAATTCCCTTGTACTTTTTTGACAGAATTTTTAACAAAAGTAGGCTAAAGAGTAATACGATTTTTATGGGGAGAAAGGTTTACGCCCTTTTATTTGTTCGTACCATTTTGACATCTTAGAGTTTACTATTTCCTTTAAAAAACGATTTTCATTGCTATAAAACTTGGTTGTTCAGGCCTAAGAAATGACCTACATCAACATTGTTGTCATTACAAGAACTCGCTCTATATACAAACAATTAATTAGTAGTTTGAATTTATAAAAAAAATTGTTTTAACCTCATAGGAAAAATCTTAATAACGACCCTGTGTTCGAAATTCCAATATTTACTTAGATGTCTATCAAAATTAAAAAGTCTAAGACAATTCATATTAAAAATTTAATAAAAATATTTTATTTTTATATATGAATAATATTAATAGATTTTTACGTGATAACATAACCTCTAAAATTTATCTTTCCGGTAACCAAATTATAATGAAGTTGAATTAATTGTTTTATAATATTAGATATATTATTTAAATATGTAAAAATGAAATACTTGAAAACTTGGTCGTTAATGAATAGTTCAAAATATATATCGTCTACAAAGATATCTACGTGATATGGTTTTTTATCTATTATTTCTTTATTATAATCAAGGATACATAACGTAAGGGACATATTACGAATAGTTATTGAATAAATTCAAAAGGGTAACAAATAACATGACCATTAGGAAGTAATTTCAAATTTATAGTCAATCCTTAATTTTAAATGTTGTGAATTGACACAAAAACAATCTCCAATAAAAATCAAGAGAAGGAGGAATGCCCAATTTTTTTTTTTACATACTATATAGAGTCAAACCTCTATCTAACGGACTAATAGAGAGAAGAGGGTGTCCGTTAAAACCGATAGTTCGTTACAGGCAGTGCGTTCCAGCAGCATCCCCCCCAATAATGCAGATAATTTCTCTTTGCTTATTTTCTTCAAAGGGATGTTTTCTTCATTCCAAAATGCTTGTTTATTCTTCATCACCAACCTTCAAAACAAAGTGGGTTGATCAGCGTTATAAACTTGATTTAAATGCAAGTCTTTTTTCTTAATTGTTTAATTTGATTTAGGCCTATAAGGTTCTATTACACTGTAAACCTCCTGCAAGTTGCATCCGAAATCCGTTGTAGCAGGGTCTATTATATCTTTAACTTTATATTTCATAGACATATTATTCAGATCAATTATAGGCTTGGTATTCAAATTTCTGGGAGGAGTTGAGGTAGCCAAGAATGCTAAATATAGTCCAGAACCTTCATTTCATTTATGATGCTTAATTTGGGTCCTACGTGGGTGGGTAGAAGTAAACCTTTAGGAGAACATATTTCTAATTATTTTTTGTTTTTTTAGATCTAGTGCGTTTATCTTGCTAAACTCTAACTTCTACTGAATATAGATAGAATATAGATCCTCCATATATAGGAACTTTTGTTTTTATACTTAATCTCTTCAGCTTTACCATGAAGTAGCAAGAGGGATGATTAAAAGGAATTACAGAATTGTCTAATACTGGTAACGATGCTAAGGCAATAATAAAATTCACTAAAAATGACGGAAGCACCGTCTATGACGTCAGCAAGCAACTGAAGGTTGGTGAGGGGCTTTTTCCATTTCTCATGTGGTTTACACAAAGCCAAAAAGCAGACTGGCCACTTCCTGGCTATGTGGTCCGTCAAAAGATTCCTGGCATCTCAATTACTGCTCATGATTGGAGAATGTATATGGGGAAGGCGTCACCTTCTTACAACGAAGATGAAGGATATCATGTCGCTAAGAGGCAAGAACCTCTGCCAATTTGTAAATCAAATCTAGGGATCATAAAGCTATTCAGTGATGAGTCAAACTTTACTTTGGGCTCTGCCTACAACCCAAAGAATGACCACTGACTTGGAGAGGACAGAGGTAATATTCCTCTTTGATGAAGACCAAGTTCCTGTGCAAGATAATTGTATTTAGTTTGAATTGAATTGCATTCCGGTTCACATTTTTGAAAACGGCCTCAAGTTAACCTCCTCAGTGTACGTGGACCTTCTTAAGTATATTATGATGTCATGGCTGGAAGTCATATATACTCGAGATACAAGGTTCATGTGGATTCAAGACTCAGTGCCTTGTCATGTTGCCAAAACTGGCATGCATTAGCAAGTCATTATCAAAGCTATTGAGTGGCCTTCCAATAGCCCGACGTTAACCCGTGTGGTTTCTAGTTGTAGTCAGAGAAGGAAAATAAACGAACATCCTCATAGCTCCTTGAGATCCCTGAAGCTCCTTGTGAAGAGGAACATGCCTGCTTCAACAAGAAAGAAGTAATAAAGGCCTGCTCAGCCTTTATATTCTGTTTACAGCTGGTGATCAATGTAGTAATTTATCACATTGAATTATACAACAGCTAATTGTTCAATTTAAATTTCATATGTAATAAATGTTGTCCTAAAATGCCATCTACTATTATTCAAACTTACTTGATCATATTGTCAGGATACTTCTGCCCACCCCTATATATGGCGGATTTCAAAATAAAATCTATCAATTTCTAATTGTGTCAATGAATTTTGTATACTTTCAGTGCAATTTGTGGCACTTAGCATCACTTTCAAAGGTTTAATCAGACTAATCCTTGTTGATATAAATGTGCAATGATTCATCAAAGAATACAAAATATGTACCAGCCTATGAAATGGGACTTAAAAAAAAAGTGAAGATTTATTGTAAACCAATGGTTACAAATTTAATTTTCAAAGTATGCACCTTCACTAACAACACATTTCCCCCATCTTTCAGACAATTTATGAATGCCTTTCCAAAAAATTGTTCGTCTTTGGCTACAAACCAGCCATTGATCCATTTTTTGCCTTCAGCGTGAGAATCGAAGCTTAAATCATTGAGTGTGTGGCCCATCGATACAAACAAGTCATAATCGGAAGGCGCCAAGTCTGATGAGTAAGCCGCATGAGCAAAAGGTTTACAGTTGTACGATTCAACAAGCTGGTGGGTGGCAATAGAGCGATGAGGTGGTGCGTTGTCATCAAGGAAAATTACCTTGTGTTGCCTGGCTTCATATTTTGGGCGTTTTTGGCGTGTAACAAGGTTCAAATCGGCCAATTGTAGTTGTTAGCGATCACCATTAACGGTTTGACCGGGTTGTAGAAGGTCATACCATAAACACCGCATTGGTCCCAGAACACTCACATCATTGCCTTCTTTCCGAAGCGATCTAGCCTTGCGGTCGGTTTGGTCTTGCCGCCAAGGTCAAAATATGATCTTTTTCGTTTCAGATTCTTGAAATAGACCCACTTTTTATCGCCAGTTACGATTCGATGAAAAAACTACATCCTTTTGTCCTGGGCGAACAGCATTTCACAAGTGGTCTTTCGGTTTTCTTGCTGCCTTTTATTGAGTTCATGTAGCACCCATCTGCAGATCTTTAAAAACAAAAATCCCATTGCTTTTAACGCTTTCCAACCGTCCGACGGTAAACACCCAATTGTTATGCGAGCTGTTCTTGTGTTTGGCCATCATCTTCATCGAGCAATGGTTGCAATTCGGCGTATTCATACTTTTTCGGTGGCCGGCTGCCCTCTTCATTTCTCACATCAAAATCACCACTTTGGAATTTTCAAACCACCTGAAGCACTGTGCTCTGTTTAAAACATGTCCACCTAAGCTTTCACGAGCATTTGATGGGCTTGAGAAGCGTTTTTCTTCAATTGGTAACATAAAATCAAAGATGTCCGCACATTGTATTTTGTAAGGACAAAATTAGACATTTTTACGAGCGAAAAATGTGCGTTGTTGAATGAAACTATACAAACAATGAATTACATATTGTCGACACATGTCCGAAATAAGCATTTAGATTTTGGACCGGTTTATAATGTCTAACTGGCGACACCTAGGGACCAATAGCCGAAATTCTCATTTCATAGTGCATACCTAGTAAAACAGACTCAATATAAAAAAAAATAATCCTAGCTTCTTTTACGTTTTGTTAAATAAAATCAAACAAATATACATAGAGCCAATTTTTCAGTCAATCATAAGATTTGTATTCAAACTTTTGTAATTAATTAAGATAACCAAGAAGGCTAACTAAGTTTTGAGGCTTCATTTGATTTATTAGACTTGATATTACGTCCTTGATATGGCCTTTCAAATATATTTTTATTCTTTCATTGTAACAATTAATTTTTGCTACTTTAAGTGCAATTTGGAGCTCCTCTAAATGATTATTGAAAATAATTTGTTGATAGAAATTGGCGATAATAATTAATTCATCTTAGAATAAAAAAGATGCAATACAGATACAATTTTGAGAAATATAATTCTTTTTTGATTCTGTGTTAACGTGCCACATATCTGATAGAAATTGATATCCAAAAGTAAAAAATTGATATTTCGTTTTGTTCACAAATGTATCAAAGAATTTGGCGTAATTAAATCCTTGAATATTATATTGTATCAGCTTTAAAGAAAATATGTTTGATGGATTATTTTGCAATATTTAATAAAAATGATGGAATATTTCCGCTCCTTGATCTAACCTTCATCATCAAAACTTTATGAAAGGTCACTAATTGGAGAAGTGATGCTCATAAAAATATTGAAAAAGGGTTGGATTCGTTAATGAATTACTTCAGTTATAGTAAAAAATAATGACCTTTGCACACAAAATTATATCAAATTGCCAACACAGTACGCATTTCCCTAAAAAAAACCAATTTAGTTTAGCTCCATAAATTGGTCATCTTCACATGTCATAAAATGCAATTAATACAAGGATTCAAGGCATTAACAACTAAAATATTTTTTTTTAGAGTGTAAGTAGTAGATAAGGAGGTCTAAGGCACATACATCTCAAAAGTTGTGATATCTAAATCCAATTCTATTTATTTATAGAATGCAAAAAATAGTATTGAGGTTCGGCTTGGAAATCCTAGACCAGTCCGAGACCGCTAATTTTTTTTCGGAGACCAAACTAATTTGATCTTAGTTCATTCTGGAACCAGTCTTATAGTTTCGTTTGGACTTTACAAAAAATCGGTCTTGGTAGGTTCTATAAAAAATAAATACTTTTTTGAAAAGAAAATCTTTAAAATCTTGTTTTACAATTTAAATTTGGAATTATAGTTCAAGTTCGGACTAATAAAGTCAATTAAGATCGAAAGGGGAAAAAATCGGTCTCTGATCGATTCTCAACTCTAGAAAATACCAATATTATTTAGAGGTTTTTTACTTATTCCTTTTTTTTTTTAATCTTTACTGAATTATATCCATATTCTTGTCAAATGGGGAAGTATTGATTGTTTGTTACAATTCAGTACTAGAGTTTGTTTTTGCCCTGAAATTATTTTTTTGAAACAAAATGTTTATATTTTAAGAATTCTAAATTTAATATTGTATTTTTTTAAATAATTTAGTTTCCTTTTGGGAAAAATATAATAAGTAATAGTCATTATTTGACGTACTGCCTATGTAAATCATCTCTCATGAAAAGAAATTGTTAAACTCCTGGAGGGATAGGTGTACAGTTCTTCTATAAAAGCTAATTATGGAGGTTGGTAGAAACAGGTGTGGAAGTTAATGCATAAAATCCCTAAAAAGAGGGACAGTTATTATAGTGTTCCATTGTACGAATATTAAAAATATACAATAAAATAGTCATTCATATATAGCTACTAATATTGTATATAACTTGTGTTTATATGTATGTATATATTATATAGAAATTCATTGATATGTAACGGTAAATGTTGCTATATTCTTGTTGTTGAAAAAAATATGTATAGTCAAGGACGAATTTCTAATTTGTTTCTAATGATAGACCTATGTATGCAGTTATGTTAAAGATAACTGCTATACATATTTATTTGTATTAATGCAACATTTATATAATATGAAAGAAATACCGAGAACAGTTGCAACAATTTTTTTTTTTTTTTTTTGGGGGGCTCAATTACACCTTTCTTGGTTGGTTGACACAACATGCTTCATTTGTGTTATATTGTTTTAATCTATTGAGAGATTTTATCAGTTAATATTTTTTCCCCCACATATTTCATTTCAATGCAACTCGTCAAATGTTGCAAATGTCCTTATAGCCAAGTACGGTTGGGAGAGTTAAATAATATTGAATTTGAATTGGAAAATAAAAAGAAAAAAAAATAGACCAATAATATTTTTTGATGAATAAATAAATATACTTTTCATGATGGTGAATTATTACATTTCAATATATTATAGTAGATTAAGGTTTATATTATAGATCACTGTTAAGAGTATTATAAATCGGATAAATTCACTCTCAAAAAAATAATTAATAAGGCCTTGTTGCTCTTGAAGTGAAGTGTAATTATATAAAATAATTCAAAGATATATATAATGTGAAAAAAATTGTAGCACTTGTTGCAATTGTCCCCTTAATACTGAGCGTTTCAACATCTCAAATATATCCTCATCTGGTGTTTTTCTTTAAGATATTGGATAAAAATTGTTGTTAAAGTAGATTTTTTATAAACATCAATATTTTTGTAATTATTGAGTCATTTTTTCATTGGTTTTCCTGTAATTGATATGATTTGAACTATTGATTCTTTTGTTATCAAACTTTGTAAATATAAAAATAAAATGTTTTTTTATAATCAACATATTATACAATTGGGATATAAATTTTCTGGCTGGTTCTTTTTTATGTTTGAGAGAAAGAGTCATTTGCATCCGTCCCGTTTTGTAACTGTCCCCAGTCCCAGAGTGACCAATCGTTATAGGTTAAAAAAATTTGAAGGTTGAAGATCGTGTTCTTTTTGTAATTACAAATGTAGGTCCTTGCTGGACTTGGAATATAATTGGGGATTGACATTGTCATAATTACTTCATACGGAGTAGGATTTGTAATTATTTGTCGGAACTCATAGCAGTTCGCATTAGCTATAATGAAACGTCATGACGAGAGCTAAGCTGCTCTCCACCCAAACATTCCTTAAATTGTCAGGGTAAGCGGATTAATTATTTTTTTTTTTACATTGATCTTCCTCTTTTCCCAGAACATGTAATCTTTTTACATCCTGTCTAGGGATGTCAGGTGACTTTTATTTATTAAATCATGAAATGTCCGATCTAATGAAAGACAAAAGTTGCATGTTAAAAGTCGACTTTTTATAGAAAATTAATTTTTAAATTAACGAATGACAAAAAAACCAAATATTTTCTTTGTGAAATAAAAAGCAATAATATATAATTCAAAATATCGGAACTAAAAACTAAAAATGGGAATGCAGTATCAGGGATTGAATTAATTTAACAATAGATTGAACATATTTTAATTTTCAAAAAGAGGACGTTTGATCACCTTAATTAACAAGGAATCAATATAAATACAGATTTACTATGAACGTATTTTCCTAGCCCTCTAAATAAATGTAAAAAATATTAGTGATCCTTATGGTTTTTATAGAAAAAAATAAAAATAGTTACCATAGTCTCTTTATTCTTACACATACCCATACTTTGATCTACACCCACGTCTGGAGACAATCTCGTTGATACACTCCAATTTTATTTTAATGCCTATAGTTTTTTCCAAAGAAAACAATTTTTCAGTCTCCACATACACATTTGTACATATAGCTCTATGGAATAACATTTGATTTTCTGTGGAAACCAGCATCGTGTCTTTATTTGTAATAAAATAAAAATGAAAGAATAGATATATAAAATTCCAATTATTACTATTTCAAATTCTCAAATAGTATGTTATAACACCTTATTCTAGGTAGTGATAATAACTACGTAATATAAAAAAATGGATACCCATAATAATGTGTATTCAAATGATGACGGCCTTGATTCACCATTTTATCATCTTCTTTGTTCGAAATATTAATAACAATAAAAACACAAAATCTTCTCATATATTAATGTACTGTATTATATAGAGTATCTTCAATTCCTCGACGCTCCATTCAAAGATGGATATACAACTGTGATACAGAATAATAATAATATCAGTGAAATAATCCTTTTTTCCTTTTTTTTATAGATAAGTATATCTATAGTAGTGTTGGGTGCAGGAAACCTGTGACCGGTTTGAGACTGTTATACTTTTTGTTGGACCAAGCCGTGTAATTTGGACCTTCAAAAAGTTTGTTCTGGTCGGGCCATACCTATAGAAAAATTTGGACTACAGGATGAGCACTTAAAAATTAAACGCCGTTTTCACCTCTACATATTTTTATTTTGTGCCATTTTTATGTGAAACTTTTGAAGTAAACGTTGGTAATTCAACAATTTTATAAACTTTCTATTCAATATGTCCCATTACATTCTGAATGGTGGCTTCAATACGTGGACGAACAGAAGTACAGCTGGCATGGATTAAGTCCGAGGACAAGTTGTTCCGCCATTCCTTGGCCTTGCCCTTCAGAGCATCTACATTCGAGTGAGAAGTTTTTACGCTTTGCCTATACCGACCTATATACGTTGGTGGGCTCGACTGATTTTAAAGATGAATAGTTGATTACGTCATGGGTGCTTCCAAATCAAACAAATCAGTACAATGACGTAATGTAAAATTTAAAATATTTCATATCAGGGAAAGAAAGAAAATTGGTTCATGGATTTAAAAAAAAACAACAAAAAACAGTACACGATTTGAAAGCGATTAAATTTTGATTCACGGTCTTGACAAAATATTGGTCCAAATTGAAATTGAAAAATCACTTTAGATGAAACCGGGAAAAAATGATCTTGGACCCAGTTTCAACACTAATTTGATACAAGATATTGAGTATTAATGATTTTTGCCATTTCCTTTTTAACAATAATGATATGTGCTTACATTGTGTTTTATAAAAATTCTTTATTCACACATATCTTGACTGAATTATATGACGTGTAAGTCTTTAACAAACAACAAAGCTATTTTACATATCATTTTGAAATTTCATGTTTGTATACCTACATATTAGCAAAAAATATATCTAAAAACACCTTGATTGTATCTTGTAATGTAAAAAGAGACAGAAAATAGGCCTAAAATCAGCTGCTAGACGCAGGGCTGTGACTAGGATTTTTCTTTGGGAAAGGGGGAGGGTTGAAGGATTATTGATATATTGACAGAATATAAATGTTTGTTTTATATAAATGCCCAATCGGACAAATAAAGTATTAGAAAAGTTACAAAAGACAAAATTTGACAGTTCACTTTTTCTCTAGGAAAGACAAACAAATTCTTGAAAATTTTTTGTTTTTAATTTTTTTTGGAAGAGACAAAATTTAACAAATTTAACTTTTTTCATATTTTTTTGATAAGACGGTGACTTTTTACCATTTCGACAAGACAATAAAATTTTAAAGGAAGTCACAATTGAGAATATAGAAAAAAAAAGCCATTTCATATTTCCAATTTTGGAGTTATATTTTAGTACCTGTTGGAAATTATTCATAGCTTAGGTAGGATTTAGTAGTTCTCAATATTGATTGGCTTAAAATTAATTTGAAGCTGCTTAATGTTCCTCCATCCACGCAGCCAGTGGGGGGAGCAAAGTGAAGGAGTTGAAAAGGCCGTCTCCTCCCTAGTGAAAAAATAATAATAAAAGCGGCTACGTCACTACAATAACACGATATTATATGTGGGTGTTAGGAACATAGTTTTCCTTGTTTTTATTTTGAATTATTTATTTTTTCCTTAACCATTCTTTCCCTAGAGTCCTTTAAATCTTACTAAGCACGGTATATATTCGTAAAATAGTAAATGAAAAGTAGCCAACAGTTTGGAAGAATTGGTTAACGCTGAATGAGTTTTGCGCCATTTCAATTTCTTTTATTGAAAATGTTGAAAGATGCATGAAACTTCTCCTTTTAATTCATAATAATTAATATGTACAACACGGTGTCCTTTGTTAAGCAACTATCAACTGATTTTTTTTCCCGCTTCTTTTGGAGGAAAGTTGCGAGACAAAATAACTGTAATTAGGTGCATGCTTTTTATTAATTTTCTGGACATTGTTTGGTTGAGTTTTATTTAAATCTTGCTAAATTTAAAAAAAAATTCATTATTTATTAACAGTTCTATAGTTGGAACGAATTAGGTTACTACTTATTGATTTTAGCCCTTTTTTCTATCCATTTTCGATGGAAAAGTTGAGAGATGTATTAAAAATACTGTATTGATTTACAAAAAATTAAGTTATCCAAGTTTCATTGGTCAAAATTTGTGACGTAACATTTAACATCATGATACAATGTTTTAAGCTTTTACAATTTGAACATAACAACCTTTATTACATTTGTGATGCGTTAATATAAAAAGAATCTTGAACAAAAATAAAGCAAAGAAGAAACACTTAATTCTTTTTTTTTATTTATATATACATACAGGTAAATATTTCATAGACTTGGTCAGATCCTTACTAAGTAGAGTTTTATAAAACACAACCATAACGTGTGGAAAATTTTTTCAGTTGGCAATCTGAACAGTATTTTTAATTTCCAAATATGTCATCATTATTACTTAGTTTTTGAAGAGGGAACAACTAAATATTAAATAATCACTAGTGCGTGTGGTCATGAAAGACGGAAAATAATACTTTGATTTGTTGACAAGTTATAAGTGTATGTTGTTGTTAGACTCAGAATAGAATTAAAGATCAAAATCCTATTAATTCCTGCCTATGTCTTTGCTATATGTATAATGTATGTAGACTATATTTGAATACTCGTAAAAAATAATCTTCCTGAATTCCATAACCATTTGTATTTAGGGATAATCATACTGGAATCATTTTGTTACCAAATGTTTAGTAAGACATTGACTTTTATTCCTTCAGCTTAGGAACGTATTTTCATCCAATTAAACTAGTGTTGTGTCGACTCGAACAACTGTTGATCCAGTAGACTTTATGATTTTTTTACCCAACTTAAAGGGTATATCGATTTTCAAATTTTCAAGTCAGACTTCATGTTTTATTGAGTAGGCTGGATTTTTATCACTAAATCTCGAAAATGTTTTGAGTTCCATGGTACTGCTGCCCCTAAGTGATTTTCGAATCAATCACAATTTCTAATAGAGTTCTTCTAATCTCTGAGGAGACAAACTTTTTGGACATAAACCAGTATTTTATAACGAATTATACGATCGCACATATCAGTTAACTTCTGCTCAAGGAGCAAAAAAAAAAAAAAAATACAACTAATGAATGGTAAAACAATTATGTTTAAGATATCAATGATACAACATGATATTACAAATCAATATCAAAGTATATCATTGAATAAAGATTGTTTAACATCCAGCATGCCTTGTCAGCTAATACTGAAATGTTCTATATTTATTGGACAGTGGCAAATTACTTTAAATATTTTCATAGAAATTCCGACTTCCTCTTAGCGTGGATAATTTTAGATCCTATGCGTTTTTGTAAATTTCTTATACATTAAACAAATAATTAGGCTTTGGGTAATGCTGATGCGTTGTTTTCTTGTTTTTTATCTTTCTTCTCTATCTTATTGAATTGAATCGATCCTAAACTACCCTACTCAATGAAAAATTGATACAACACTAAAAGTAACTACTTATACTAATTCAGTATATGGAAAAAATTCAAAAGATAGTCATCGAGATATTACCCATCTTTTATTCCTCTCTTTAACTTAAAGAGGTCAATTTAATACCATTTAATTTGATTTTTATTACATTCTAAATCGAATTGAATTAATGGATATAGTATTGGCAAATGGTAAGTATATTTTTTTATAGTTTAAGATCAATTCAATATTCCCAAATGATATTTTCTAGCCAAGTCCTCATATTGCACGATTATAAAACGTTAGACAATGATTAAATGACAGAATTTTGTTTGAAAAAGTTGAAATTCGAGTATACATATACATTCTTTATAAAAGAGAAAATTTAACATATTTTTTGGAAAGGTCAATTTGACAAAAGACGAAGTTGTTGTTAATTTCAAAATTGTGACATCAATAAAAGGTATACATGCAGACAAATTTAACTACAAAAATTTGAGTTATAGTTAGGGGGGGGGGGGTTGTCCATCTCAATAGTTACGGACATTTATAGGTGTAGTTATACTAAACCAGTGTTTGCTTTTAGCAAAAAAGTAGAATAAGGCATCATTTAACCCATGATGCGTTATAAAAATACTAATGTATTTATACTATTCAATGATTTATTTTTTAACATTCACTGCACGAAGCTTAGCATATTATAATGTGTAGTATTCACATACATAAATGTTGCATTTAAAGTAAAAACTTGTTTGAGTCGTTTATAAAAGCATTCCAAAGTTCAAAAATGATTCTTGCTGAGTGATTTTTGTATTAAAAAAATCGAAACAAAGATAACAAAGTTATTGTTTGATTACAATAGTATCAAGTTTCAAAACTTTTGTGGAACTTTCTGAGAAATTCTCTCGTTATCTCTAAGAATAGAGGAGGTTCAGTGACGTCAGAAATTGCATTACTTGATGCAAATGATAAACACTGATGCTTAAATTAATTCAAAGTAATATGTACTGAAAATCTAAGAAAATGGTTAGATTTGTACATTTTTTTTGATCGACTAAGAACAAAAAAAGTTGGATAGTTAGAACAAAAATGTTATTTTTCCCATAATAGTAGTTAATTTTGATCTACACTACGGAAATAAGATAATATAACGATGTAATAAAATATTTTAATACAGTTAAGGATCAGAAATAATAGGACACGGGGAATTGAACGATAAAAATTTTATAGACAGTAAGTTTTAAGTCTTTTTATTTGTTGGTCTCATTTTGATATCCAATAGTTCACAATTTTTCTTTAAATAAATGAAAAAAGTATTTTCATTCTTATGAAACTTGATTGTTTAGCCCCCAATATGAACAACATAAAAATTGTGACGTCACGTGAAACGCTCTATAGTTAATATTTATATTTTTGACCCCTTAATCTATTGAATTGCAATTCAATATCAAGAAAGATTTAGGCAAGTTGGATTTCTTCTATTTATTGCAATTTTTAATTAGTTGTACGAATTAGTTTAAAAAGTTGGATATCGTTTTGAACCTTGCACTTCTACAAGCTGAGAAATATGTGAAAAAGTGAAAAGCAAGCTCCGCTCTCCCTATCTGTAAAATATACTTAAAATGGTTGGGAATTAATAAGTAAGTACATATTATGTATCTATTTTAAAAATAAAGTACATAATAACCTTCATGAAAAATAAGTGATGGCTCAATGCATGCGCATTGTGCAATTCAATAAAAATTACAATTTTTGCAATTTTAAGCGGATCTATATGTATTAAGTTCAATTAATAGGATAATTAAGTAATTGGATCTTTAAATAAAAATAACTATAATTGATGTTCAATGGTCTCTTTCACTATTTAGATATTACAGTAATACTGTGTCAATTTTAATTTAGGACCGAAGTTACAAATCGAAAGGTCTGCTTTTAATTCATATATAAAATAAATTATATATAAAAAGAATAAACTATTGATTAGAAGAAAAAGGCAATTTTCTCATCTTCAAAAAAATAAAAAATATAAAAAAATCTTTATATGTTATTTAACTAAATGTCAATTATTACTACACCATTGTTAATTGGATTTTATTTATGTTCGAGAATTCCCCGTATTTTTCTAAAATTGTATCTTGTAATTAACTTAAAAATAAGATAAGGGCTCTGTGGCATTCATAACATAATTTAAACCTACGTCAATATTGCAAATATGTCTTATTTGAATAATCATCTACGCTTTAATCATCCAAAAAAAATGTAATCACATAATATAACATGAATTATTTTATAAAATTGTTTGAATATTATTTTCCCAAAATGAAAACTTTGGATATTTCAGGCATTGTACCTTATATCATTTAAGAATTTTGTAAAGAGGCATATTCCAATTTCCTTAATGTATAATAATTTTATAATTAATTTTCAATTATTTCGTTATCAACTATCAAGTTATAGCATATAATGTGAATTATCCTATCAAGTATGTTTCTTATTGTGGACAAATTATATATACTACAAAAAAATTAAATAATCAATCTAAATTAATGGATCTTTAATTATAAATAGTATAAAGTTAGACATGTAGGTAGATATATATTACTTAAGAGCGCTGCCATTGGAGAATTTCATGTCACTTTTTCCAGGGGAGCTTTTCGATATACATACACATATATTTTCATGTATAAATGGGAGACTTTTACAGTATTAAAAAAACGCTAAAATTAAGTAAACCCCATAATGTTTGTAACTTTATTCAACTGTGTTATAAAGAGTTAAGTGTCAGTCCTTAGAAAAGATGGTCTCAAGGCCCAATAGTAACAGTCTTTTTTGGACTGGAATAGACAAAAAAAAAAAAAAAACCAACACATGCCTTAGTACAAAAGAGGGGATATTTGTATCACTTCAAGGATCGTCTCTTATTTATCCCATACAATGATAGGCGTATAAGATATTACTAAAGCTATCTTATTTCTTCAATTTTCTTAATATTCCCTCTCTATATAGATAGAAAACTTATAAAATTGGATTACCTCTATAATATCTCGATACTTTTTCTGCAAAAAGAGAAGGTAAAAATGCACAAAAATAGTTAGTATTTGTTCGCCAATTATTTCCAAATATATAACTAATATGTAATTATTGTTTGAAATTTTCACAGGTGAACGGATGCCAATTTGTGAAGAAGTATTGGGAAAATGAACAGCTAACAGCGACACACAGTAATTTTTTTCTGTTAGTGAGGTAACGCAGTGTTAGGCCTAGTATTGTCACTATGCCAATAAGTCATCGACGCACCAATTTTTTCAATTAGTGTCTACGTTGTTGCATGTTCTGTTTACATTATCAATTTAGTAAATTACCATTTTTAATTGCGGGATGTCCACAATGTATAGGCTGAAGGGGCTGTAGCCCCCAAATTAAGGAATTATTGCTGTGTACTAAATAATTTATTACATTTTTTTTTTTCCAAAAAATTTTATATTTGAAATTTAATTTAAAAGTTAAATCTGACAGTATCGAATAATTTGGGACATTACTCTAACTATGATTAACAACACCTCCAATTAACATTCCATTTGCATATGCATACGACAAATAATCCTAAATTGTACAAGCGTCAAAGCAAATTTGTCAACTATCTAAATATCCTTGAAGTAATCCTTTTTTTTTTTCAAACAAATTGAATCTAAGGAAACATATTAGTTATTCATTAATAAAACGTACCCAATTATATGTACATACTTAAAAATATCATCAGATCATTAGCCTATAGCAATAAACAACTGATTATGGGAATAAACAGTTTTTAATTTTTTGAATATTTATGCGCATAGATATTATGGTGTCAGTACATACATTGTAGGTACTAAATTTTAATTTTTAGGCTGTGTTACTCCCCAAATTTGATTATTTTGTTGTGAAAATCAATAGAAAAAATAAAAAAGATTAATAGGTCGTTCCACCTCTTTCAATTTAAGAGAATTAACGATGATTTTTTTGAACTTTTCTTCTTTTTCCTTAATCATCATCCAAGTACATGGAGGTATATTTTTTGAATTTTATAACCTTTTTCAGTTAAGTCAACAAACTTAAAAAAAGTGATTCTATAAGTTTCCTGCAAAATAAAATTTTGCCTTTATAACGAAGGATATTTTAAGGAGAAATAAATTATATCGTGTATAACACGCATTCTTTCTCCTTATTTATTTCGTTTAATCCAATAATTTAGTAATTAGTTCAACAAAATATTATATAATATAGATTTTATACTTTAATCTTTCATTTATGGCTTGATTTGAAACTATGATAGACTGTAATCGTGCCACAAATGTGTTTAAAGACAAAATCTGTTGGTACACTGATTTTCAGTACAAAAAAAAAAAAAAAAAATAAGAAAAAAGAAAGAGAACAAATTTGAGGAGTAACAATAAAAAAATCTAGTGCTCACTACATATGGATTGTCACGCTAATATATATATTATAATCAGTACATATAAAAATAAATAAGAGTTTATTGTCGTCCTCAAGGACATTGCGAATCCTCAAGATCAAAATAATATCAATTCCTATTAATTTATAGACACATTATTATGTTTTTTCTCTAAGAAAAAGAAAAAAGAACCATACAAGGTATTATATACATTCAATGTTCCACCCAAATAATCAAGGCTACAAAACATTCCTTTTTATAGAAACAATTAAGCAATTAAGCAATTAATTCTTTTTTTCTTTTTTTTGCTTTAAAATATGTCCAAGTGAAATGATGAAAATAATATAAAATAAGAAGTAGTGAGACTTTATACACCTAAAAAACTTGTTGATGACTTGAACGAAGTGCATTTCTGATGCATTAGATACTCTCATAAACGTTATATTTTTTTGTTAAATAATTATATATTAGTTTAAGCAACAGTTAAATATTTATTGACCACCCAAAATATTTAACAATTTCGTATTTGAGTGTAAGTTATATACCTGGAATAATTACTATGTACCCTTGACGGTAGTTTTTAAATATACATATTTATTTTTACTCAGTTTTAATTTAGCCCTTCCTAAGACTTCCTTTCAAATTCTATCGCAAGTACTTCTCTGGGGTGTTTAGTAGGGGATTTTCATTCCCTGGAAAATTGTCTTTGAGCCAAATCCCGGGAAATATCGGAATCCCTTTAGTAAATAATAAAAACAGTGAAATTTATGTCCTTCTTTTTATATTTTTTAAAAGAATAAATAAAATTTTGGCTATTCTTATCCATATATTCTCAACTGTAATGCTCATCAATTTTATCATGATCAATAATAGTGTGCAGGTTGTTTTTTAGACATTGAGGCTTTTCCGAAATCTGATCCCACCCACAACCCAAAATTGATGATATTTCTATTTTTAGTGGAGCGAGGGTTGTATAATTGTGGAGTACACAATCTGACTCGCAGGTTAAAAGTTAGTTTGGTATGTATTTACAGTACAATTCGGATATAAGAAAAATACGTTTATAGTCAAAGTGATCTCAGATACCAATTTTTAAGACATAAAATACTTCGCATAGAAGGAACATGAATTAAAAAATCCGCATTAAATCAACTTTCCCTTTGTTTTTCATAGAAATTCATAAGAATGAAAAAATTGTATAAGGATTTTTGCTTTTTTATATGAACAAATCGAAAGCTGTTGCCAAGTTTTTTTATAATTTATGTTTTTTTTTCCTATTAGTTTCACATTGCTTTTCAATCAATGCGGATACATATCATGAGTGCACCGGAAAAATACTTTGTCTGAATGATAAGCTATAAATAATTGATGATCTGTCAAAAACAAGGTCCAATCAAACTCGAAATTGGGAGTTCCAAATGTACTTATTTACATAAGTATGCAAAAACTGTGATTTTTTTTAAAAACTTAGTGTATAAGAAAAATCTGGACATAGTCAACTTTTGATCTGAAAAATAGCAGTTTCCTTTACCCGGATTTGACTGCATAGTTATTAAGTAAGTGTGGAATTTTCCAAAGGTGTAAACGTCGTTTGATAAACACTATAACTTACTACATATAAGCAATAGTGCTCAAACTGAATACTTTTCCACCATTACATGTAATACGTGATAATTCATAATCTAAAATAGTATTAGAAAAAAAATGTTTAATTTTTTAGACTTTTATTGCTTGATTATTTATAAATCAATAAATGATTATCAAATGAGACATGTGACATAAAAATAAGACATCCCCCTTTTTCATATTGATCAATGGGGTAAATAAATAAAATGAACACATAAAAAAACCTCGATAATTTATTCGAAAATTTGTCAATAACTCAGAAACTAATGAAGTATCATCCCAAAGAAATTGAATAAATTAAATAATTGATTAATTAAGAATTTAAATAGAACAAAATATCCTACTCATGACATTACAGAGATATTTTAGTCTCTGAGGTTGATTAACATCCTGAGCCACCGGGTAAACTTATTGAAAATTATGCATCCCATATAAATTTTAAAAGGCTTTACCTCTACCATACACTATAGAATGAATTCAAACTGTTTCCGGATTATATTTATCAATTAATTAAAAAACTATCTAATTATACATTAAAATAAAACCTACCTATTAAAATATAAATCCTTTTAAAAACTTTGATTCTTATCTTTAATAAATTGTATTTTCAATATTATTATTATTCTTGTTTTCAATCTTATGTTCAACTTTAAAAAGAAAAAAAAACACAGCCGAACTAAGAATGATACAACATATATATCAATGAATATAAAAATGTTCAAAAACAGATCTAAATGAAAAAATAAAATCATATTTATAAACATATATATATATATCGATACATTAAGGGAAACCATATTTTTGAAGCATTTTATCGACAATGGAGAAGGAAAACATAGTTATGTAACCATTGAGGGTGTAACAGATGGAAGAGTGTTTTTTTTCAAATAAAAATTGTATAAGTAGGACTTTAAAAAAAACCTGCTTGTCTGTTGTTTTTATCTTGAATCATAACTATGTAACTCCTCTTGAGGTGAAAGAATAACTGTTCTTTGTGTTCAATTTCCTTAAAATTTTATTAATTTTTGAGTTGGGTTGTTTTGTTTGTAATTAAAGATGCTGAATTATCTGAATTAAATGGAAAAATTGAGCAACTTAAATTTTCAATTTTTTTCAAACGATGATTTCAAATAAATTATGTAATTATTTTCAAATGAGTTCTTTCATTCGATTATTTAAAATATAATATGAAACATTATTTGATTATTTCCTAAACAACGAGATGCGTTCCAAATTGTGAGTGAATCATGAAAAGAACTACGCTTTTATTATAGGGATCAAAGTGCATGTACTGAGGTCTGACTCTTCTACTTTGGCTAACACATATTTTTAATTTTCATGAATAGAAAATGATTGGGATTTTCATGTATATACTCAGTACTCATATTCAAATGTGTAACAATGTAACTTAACATAAATACTTATTATTAACCAATTTTTGTAAAAGGATAATATAAGATAACCTAATAAGCAAACGTTATATCAGACAAGTAATATGTAATTAAATGAATAGTAACTGTAAACATTCTTAAATACAACATTGTCCATACGTGGTCTAGTATGATTAAGGATTCTCAACTGATCTGGAATCTAGATCCATGTAATCATTATTATTCCACACCCTATACAAAAGTATGTCTCTGATTTTAAACGGATGTATGCCGAAGAGTTGATCAGCAGTACAAATGATCATATTACATTTTCATCTCTACTAAAATAATGAAGGACTATCCCTACATAGATTAAAGAGAATGAATATTAAATTTAAAGATATTTTCTATTTAATTATTTGTGATAAATATATATTTCATGAAAATACTCGAAATACCTATTTCAAGGTCCTAATTATGGAAAACAAATTATTTATGAGTTTTATAAATATACTTTAATGTTGTGACAAATTGATCATTTAATGGGAAGAGGAATACATATGTTTTAGTAAGATTATATGATATTTCGATTGAGTCTAAATGTATTTGGTTGTATCAAAAAATGGTAAGGGCACCGGCCAACTGAAGAGAGGTGCCACAGAGAGGAAGTAGAAGAATAAACACCTCTTAATATTTCAAAATTGTTTTTAATAAAAAAAAGTCCTTAAATATCTTTAATCTGTGTTTATTTCTGTAATAACTTTTCTTATGACAGAAACAAATTTGGGGCTTGGGATTTAACGTTTCAAATCCTCTGTAAAACATAGAACAGCTGCATTTTTATGAAATAAATAAATAATAATCCCTCAGGTTGGATAATCTGACACATCACAGCTTTTGTGCAGCGATTAACTTCTTAAAAACCACTGATCTATGTAGCTAATAAAATCCCCAAAAAAAAAAAATAATATTCTTAATATTCTGAGTCTGGCAGCAATTTAGTTTAGTTATTTAGTTATTGAAATGAGCTATAATTCAAATTTGACTAAATTTAGCTAAATTTATATGTATTACGTAATAACACAAAGTATGCATAGGTTGATAAAATAATGACGGAGAACACATAAATGGATATTGTTAATGATTCATACCTTTAAATGATGCTCTTTGCATAGATTTATACCATACATTTATATAGTCACTATATCATATTTAATACAATATTATCTTCTTTGTTGCTATAGCAAATATGATTTATTATATATATATAGTTTGTAGCTCACACTGCGTTGGAATAAATATTCATATTTTTTATTAGATCTCAAATTTAACCCATGGAATATCTTTTTATTTATTTATCATTTATGGGTTATTCCATATTAAAGAAGGACATTTTTTTTTTGAGACCCATCATCTCAAACTTTGACCAAATTTTAAGAAAATGTTGCTTTTTACTAGATATGCAGAATTTCCAAATTTCAGAGTGAAATTTCAAATAATTCAAAAGTTATGTGGGTTTAGTTATTGTTATAGCTAATACCGTTGTTATAATGCTATCCTCCTAATGGATTTTTTTTAAGAAAATATAATTACCTATCTCTTTTGAACCAATGAAGTAAACTATTTGGAATTTTGAGCATAATCACATTTTGAACGGTTAGATTCAAAATTGTATTGAAAATAGCTGATTCTCAATAATTTTTTTGTCAAGTAGTGTTGTTCGCTACATTGGTATCAAAGTAGTATCGGATTACTGTTGTATTAAAACGGTACTATACAAAACTGATAGAATAACTTACTGTTCCACTATGTCGTAAATAAATTGGCCGAATGATAACTTAATCCCCGCATTTCTTACCTCTAGCCTAAACAAACAAACAAAATATTCTGTATAAAAAAGAAAGAATGACAATTGTTCTTTAAAAAAAAAAGATATCAAATTTCTGGGCTAGCCACTACACCAAACAAAAATTATGGTTTAAGTGCATACCAATTACAGTTCACCAAAAGAAACCAAAATATTTATATTTCTACACGAACAGATGCATAAATATTGGTATCTGGACAACACTAATTTCAAGTCATTAAAGACAAAAGAGCCGGGTCAGCCGAGTCAACGTAAACGAAATTGCCCGTTTCGCCCAATGATGAAAAAATTCAAAATTTATTTGGACGTTTATACTGCGTGCATCCCTTGTTTAGCAACGAACTTTGAGCCTATGTGCAAGTTGGTTTGTTGTTTTGGAGTCTAGCTGGAAGTGTTTGGCGTCAGTTTAAAAAAATGCCATCGATCAGCAAAGTTTTTATTCCACAATCGTGGAAAAGGCAGAGTGTCCTTGTTGCAATCCACGCCGTAAAAGACAATGTTGAAATTGAACACTTCTTAAGCCTGGACAAGTCCTTCGTTAGGAGAGTCAGGAAGGAACTAGAAGAGTCTGGAGGTGATTATGAATCGAAAGCAAATCGTGTTCATCACAATATGAGGTCATACTTTTTTAGAATTTGGTGGACCCAGTGTTTGGCCTCCAAGATCACCAGAACTCAGCACTATGGACTTATGTGTGGGGAGCAGTTGAGCGACACACTTACACATCCTCCTTCGACAAAAAATCCTAGATGATGTCCAGGATCCAGGAACAATTATCGAATATGCCAAGGGAGACTGTCACCAAAACCTGATCCCGTTTCCAAGGTCGAGTAGTGGCCGTTATTGACGCCAAAGGCGATTATATTGATTATAAAAATATTTTTTTTATTCAGCTTTCATTTGAATTAGTTTTCATTAAAATTGGATGATTAGTTTGTGACAAAATCTATTTAAAAAAAATCGTATTGGTTGTTAAATAGAGGTGGCATACTCTATATTATAGAACTACTTATATCGGGAAAATGTAATTGACACTCTTTTTAAATCTAGATTAATACTCCTTTTTTTTCTTCAACATTCTTTATTTGGTTTATATGTTATAAAGAACCATACATATATAAATAAACCCGAGCAATTGCATAAAAAGTATATAAATAAACATTATAGTTTATACTTAATGCTTCGGGATAGAATTTCTCCTAATATTCTAAAAATCAATCTTAATAAAAATAACAGTAAACATGTAAATTAACAATCATGATGAATATTTGTCAGAGTTTCTTAACACCCTTTTTAAAATACTTTTAGGATTCCGTGAAATCGATGGAAGGTATCAGATTTATTCTCCTGCAAAATTCCATGACTCACATCCTGATTTAGGAATTTTCATTGTGAGAGAGACGTAGCAGACTGAAGCTGCCAAGATGATACCTCTCAACTCATCCTCCCGAATAGGCTGATATTTAGTTAGTCGGCTGGTGATGAGGGCTTTACAATTAATAATTGCCACGTTTAGACCCCTTGTTTCCTCAGAAGTTCCACCCTTCTTCTTTGAAATTCCAAAAAGAACAAGACTTTTAACATATTTTTCTTCCCCATTTGTCAAACCCTTTTAGATTTATGGGTTTTATTTACGAGTTTTACATTTTTATATTTATCATTTTTAAAATATAATTACATTTCATACAGATGATGATGATCTTAATACAAATTCGATTTTTATATGAAATAATTTATTTACCTAGGTAAAATACTGTACTAATTTATATCCTTTGAGTAGATTGCATTAATAATATTTTTGAACCTTCTAAATAAATAAATTCTAACATTTTACATAAATAATAAGGAAAACAATGAAGCTATTTGTTGAATAAGCTTTAAGACGTACAACCAGCCACCTCAAGGACAAAAATTAATTCAAACTGAATAGTCATGTGGGAGAAACACGTCTACCATTGAAGAAAATAAACTTTTATCTTTTATTTGATACAGTTTTTAAGTATATTCTCATGAACATGTGGTTTGTTAACATAAAAAAATGTAGTTTGATGTTTTAATAAAATATTAGCTAGCATTCTTCAACTATCTGTAATTATCATACATTTTTAGTTATAAATTTCAAATATTGTAAAAATCATTGGTCACATTTAATCAAAAAAGAATATGGTTGAAAGGTCTAAATAACTTTAAAACATATAAAGTATCATAAATCACATGAATGCTCTGATATACATTTAACTTATTTTCTTGAGCATATAATTCCATAAAATTTATTTAATTTTTTTAATAAAGTAAAAATTTCAATTTTTTGTTTTTACAAAAGAAAAATTTATATTCTTGTTCTTTAATTTCAACTTATAAAAAAATATTTATCATTTAGGTTTTTCAAACGAATCTAAAAAAAAAAGACAGTTTTTATAAAAAGAAGCACAAATACTCCTTTGCATGGTATTTCCACCTTACTCCCATCGTTGACTGGAATAATATGCCGATGAAATATTGAGGTATTCATTTGTATTTTGAAATTTTAAAATAAATTTGTAATTTCTCATGTTCTGATTATGATTAATATATTGATTTTGTGTTGACACAACTTCGTATTTTAAGAAGATAATGTCATACCTACAAACATATAATTTAAAAAGGATGTTTAAGTTTAAATTATGATACATATGGAGATTTTGAATACACAACAATAATCTCTTTATCAAATTTCACAAATTTGTACAAAAAAAAAAAAAAAATCATATGTGAAGAAAATTAGTTTATACCAAACTACCTATTTCTTTATATCTTCTTCAAGGAATATAGAAAAAATTGGGATTATAACCATATATGATCCTGTTTTTTGGGTTAATATTTTTTCTACTTTACAAATAATTTTTTTTGGTCAATTTTGTTATATCTCAGGCTATATTTGACGTGGCTCATACCATTTAAACCTTTAAAAAATGTAATTTTGGGAAGAAATTGGTGATTATTAAACCTCTTCTACCGATCTAAATATAATGCTTTGAGTCAAAAGATGTACTCTTTAATGTACTCAATGATCTTTGGGTTCCCTTTTTTATCAAATTTAAAATATCAAATTTATGTATAGTTGGTGAAAAAATGGAGGAATGTTATCTTTGATAAAACAGGAAAACTAAAAATCTTTGAGCGCATCTTAGACTCCTAAATTTATTAAAAGTAAGGTGCATAAAACAAAATATTACAAAATTCTCAAAGGGCAAATTTTGATTAAATACATCATATTTGGCATGATACAAGAGGTCTAAAAAGTAGCCAATTTTTATACGAAAATCTTATTATTTTCAAATTAAAATGGCATGGGAAGCCTTTAAATTTTGCCAATGCCATTTTTTTAGATTTTTCTTAGCAGGGAAATAAATATTAACTCGAAAACGAAACAGTCTAGTATATGTATATATTTATGTATGCAAAAAAAAAAAAAAAAATCTAACCATATTCTTGCACAAAAAAAAAAAAAATATTTATTTATCAAAAAAGATAATTTTACAATTATCTCTTCACTCCTTATTCGTCTCACTTTTTCTTTATCCATCTTTTCTTACATATATGGAAGTTCAAATTACACATATCTATGTACACAATAATAATATAACAGCGCTAACTTTACAAGGTAAAAGTGTATCCCTACAGAATATGGAGAGTAATTAATGAGGAGAATATGGGATTGATATATAGTAGAGTGAAGCTGATGCCCCTACTTTGTCCAAATAAGTTTGACCAGTTTTTTTTTTGCTACTGTGTATGGACCTAATAAACATATATGTTTTCCAACTATTGTAATTTAACCAAAAATATATTTTTTGTAGAAAAATTATTAGGGTCACATAAAAATCAAAAAAGTTGACTTTTATAGTTTATGTCATTTTTTTAAAAAGTTTTGAACTCAAGATAAATTTGAATATTTTTTAATAAATTGCACAGTTCTATTTTATTATCAAAAAAAAGTTAGTCGTTATATTTAAAAATTTATAAATTTAATGAACATCAGACTCACCTTAATATATATAGTTAAGGTGTTATACCAAAATAAAAATATAAACTGCGCTCATAAATATTTTCTTGATGAACTATAAGTAATGATTGCAATATTTTCTTCATCATTAAATGAAGGCTGCAAGATTATATACTTTTTTCATTTACTCCCAAAAATGCAAACAAGCTTCATCGTCATTATAATTAAACATAATATATTTACATATATGGAAGATATGAGAGTCACCTAAAATGGTTTGATTGACAATAAAAATTAATAAATTTTCGTTTGGTCTTTTGTTTATTTTGTGTCGGTGAATCTAACAACTTCTTCACCAATAGTTTTAAATAATAAAATTTATCAATACTATAATCAAATGTAAAAAGTCCCATTTTTACATTCCAACAACAATAGCTCTGTACATATCATTCATCCCGGCGTTATCTCACTATGATAAAATTTTAGTGTGTTTTTTGTTGTCAACAGTAAATTTTTCTGTTTATTTACTCGCTCTTAGTATTCTGAACATTAACAGGTTGAATTCGAATTAGCTCTTGCTAAGCTGTGAAAATTTCCCTACCTTTAATGAATAATAATTCCATGATTTGGAAGGGTTGGCTAAATACCAACTGATTTTAGGCCTTTTTCATGATTATTTTATGGAAAAAAGCTTGGGAGATATAATAATGGAGGTGTCATAGAAAGACTAAGAAATATGTCATTATCTTTATTGTATCACACAACATTTTCTCCAAGAAGAAACAGAAAAGCACAAACTCAGTTAGTGCTAATTTACGCAGAAAATATAATTTATAGGTGAAAATGCATACAAGGTAATTTTTATATAAATGGGGGGGGATGTGACGCTAAAATTGAATTCAATTTTAGCCCTACTTTTTGGAAGCATATTTTAAGCACCCTAGAAATAATAATCTTTAATTTTTGGTCAAACCCCAAAAAGGGTATGCCCCTCACTTCTTTGCAATTTATATGGTTATGAAAATATTTTTAGCAATAAGTAATTATTTTTTGACTTAGAGATAGATTTAAAAAAAATATATATATATATCGCGTTCCTGACGACCGTCATGAGCTAACACTATAGCAGACAAAAACAGTATAACTATTGTATCAACAATATTTTAGTCATGATATAAATCATTGAATCAATTCTAATGAATTGGAACAACATTAACTGTGGTAGTTTACCCTTGTGGCGTGTTTATGCAACTTTATCTTTATATTTGGAGATTTTACTCAAAATATTGGTGTGATCTGATTATTTTTGATTACATTATCATTTGAAGGAGTCGATTTTCTCTAAATTTATCGAATAGTGACATCTATTATTAGGCGTTTATTTAATATAATCGATTAACAAAATCCACAAATGTTAGATACAATAAATTAGTACTTAAAATGAATGAACTTTATCTTGATTTGAAAACAAATTTATCCTTGAGATATCCTAGATATTTTCTGACCAGCCCACCTTTTAATTAATTCAAAGGGAATTGTAAAATTAATTGCTCATCTCAAACTAAGTGAAGGATTCCATCTACAGCGGACATACGTCTTTAGATTTGAATATTTTGATATTATCAGAAGATTGATCATATCCAACCAAAATAAGTTAAGAAATGTATTATATGATTTCTTGGAAAAAGTAATCCGAGTATTATTAAATACAATTTCAAAGGTCCTAGGGAAATTCTATTTTAAGTAATATCTTTCTATTGGACATTGAAAGTTGAAAATGAGTCAATTGAAACCAATCAATTTTTCTGAATCATGCCTGAAGTGTTATATTTTATGAAATTGATAATATTGAGAAATTTACTGTCAATAATAAATATGGCTTCTTTCGAAAGAAAAGTATAGGCTAAATAAGTCAGAATTCTTTGTTTTGTACTATGGAATAGGGTTTCAGATTGCATATCTGTGTGCATTGTACACATTCAAACATAATTAATTTGAATGATATCTTTGAAATTAACTTATACATAGCTACATCAATCAAAAATATTATGAATATTAAAAACGCTCGTTATTGAATATTTGTATAAAAGTTTTTTCTTATTTCTTTTTCCATGTTACCCGTTGTCGAACTTTGTGCACATTTGATTTTGACACTTCACATAACAGTAATTTCTGTTATTTTAGCACCTTGTATTAAAATTTAGGACTGATACTTATTTGATTCAATTTGGAGGTCAGTAAAGTGTTTCTGATTGTTTGAGTATTTCAAGTAGTTCGCTGGGTAACAATTTGTATTTCTTCAAAATGAAAAACATTGATTCTATTCCTGTGTATCACTTGAGAGAATAAAGATAATAGAAAGAGAAAATGAAACTTGTGAAATAAAGCAAGATAACTTTAAAATTGAAACATTTGAATAACTTTCTAGATAGAAAATGTCGTTAAAAAAAGTATTTTTCAAATTACTATACAGGTAAAAAAACGGAGTTTGAAGACTAAGACTTTACAAATATAACTTTTTCTTAAAAATACAACAGAAGATAGAATTAACAGAACACCCTAAAAATGGGATACACTTGTATACACAATAAAATAAAAATTGAGAGAAATTTGACCTTTTTTGTGACCTTTGACCTTTTATGTGACCTTAAAACTATGATTACTTACTATAAATATTAAGTTACTATTGTTTTATGCAGAAAAGGGCTTCAATGATATTTACAAGTTTTTTTTATTACTTTCAAAACAGATTAAAAAAATACGCATAATTTTCGTAATAAGGAGGGAATTTCGTAATTACCAATTAAAACTTTTAACTCTGTTTTTTCAATTAAAGCGAAGATATGACACATATGCCTACGTACATATGTAAATTTATCCAATTTTAACCTTTGCCTCTAACATTTATAAGTTTACCATCTGTATAGGAAGGGAACCTAAAGGATATTTAAAAATTAAAATACCCATAATCATATTTTATACGCCTATCTTTGTGAGTTTGTATGAGATATTTGAGAAACAATACTTGAATTGATAAAAATGAGTATACCTCCTTTTTACGGGGGTTATGAATATTCCAATTTTTTGAAAATCTACTCAATTCCAAAAAACTACAGGCCCATGTGAGTGTCTGTTCTAAAGACTTATATTTTACTCTATATTATCAAAGTTGAATAAATTAAGATACGTGGATGGGTTATTAAACTTTTTGAGATGTATAATTTACTTACAATTCAAAACAGCACTACTTAGTTGGAGTAAAAAGTAATTTTATGGTTCTTAATTAATGCTTCAAAGCCTCCATCCCATTTTTTAAAGACTATCCTAAAGTTAATCAAATATGTACGTATAGTGCAGTTAAGTAATAAGTCAATAATAATATAATATAAGTGCAAAGATACCCAATTTTGGAAACAATTCTTTTCTCCAATGTATACACATATAAAGTCAATATTAAATAAATTTTAAATTTATAAAATGAAGAGAATTTTTTTTACTTCCATAAAAATGAGAAAAATACTGGAATTGGTGATATCCTTTTTTTGGAACTTACATGTTGGACGGGACCCAGTTGAACTGCAGACATCGATTCTAAACACGACCAGTGTCATAACTACAGGGGTACCAGGGGTCGTGCCCACAAAACGATGTATGTCCCTCCCTTACTAAAATATAAATTATACATAATTTTAAATGTATTATACTAAATCTGTAGAATTGTGACTTCATTTTAGATTATTGTGCTTAAAATGTGATTTCTAGACCTGTGACTACAGTAGTGCTTTGTAATAATATAAAGTCAATTAAAATGTAGCGTTGAGAGAAAGATCATCAAAAAATTAAACAACACTTTTGGGATTTTGTAAAAAAAGATTTTTAAAGAACGGTCCTACTCCCCTACTAGAATACAAGTACCGACATGACCCAACTTAATACTTTGATCCCTCACTATGAGAATAAAATTTTTTGGTGACAAATTTGTTTTATGATTAACTTAGACCCAAAATGATAAAAGGATGATCAGGAAATCAACTTTTACTCCCAAATTAGGTTGGATACGAGAATACTTTTTCCAGGGTACTGCGGATGTCATGAATTTCATTATAACTACCCCACCTCTAGAATGTCATTGTTTCTTTTTGAATTGTGGGTAGACAAGAAAAATTGCAAACGTCATATAAAAATGTCATTTGTGGTCAGGAAAAACCATTTGTGTAGGAAAAAGTTTTTACGAAACCAAAGATATCTCCTCAAGCGTGTATTTTCACTTTGTTTATAGATTTGCTAAGATTTATAACTAATTAAAAAAAAAAGTATTCATTTATATTAAAATCAATGGAAATTGGGATTGTACAGTAAGATGAGTCAGTCTCAATTTTTTTCTTCCCACTATCCATCACACTCTCCTCATTAAAATGACCATAATATCTTAAAATGATTTATTAAAGTCTAGGATTTTATCAAACCATCTGTTGTCAATTGCTTCTCTTCATCGATAATAATAATGCAGTAAATGCCACACCTACTGTGTACCTCCAATGTGTCCCAATACAGTATATTATGTATATTTTTGAATGATAATGATTCATTCGTAGAAACTATGTATTTATCTATAAAACTAGCCATGAAAATACAGTTACATTAGAAAAGTTACAGTATCATGATGAACTATAATACATATATTTATAAATATTTTTCGTGAAATAATCTATTTTAAATTCAAGGAAAATATTGTAATATATTATTCATGTGTAGATTACTTTATTTTAAGCTATAGTAATTTAAACGAATTGCATGTTTAAAGTTAATGATATTTTTTTTCTCAATCGTTTTAAAGTTATATTTAGAGGTCCAAAATATAATTAAAAATTGTATGACTTGCTACTCAATAATTGATTCGTTTAAATAAATTCAACTTCATAAACAATTCTATCCATAAAGAGTTAATAAGTAATTTGTTTTTTTGTTAACTGTTAGTTTGTATATATTTAGTAGTGTTGAATGTTGAACTCAATTATTTTTTGCTAAGTTGCAAACAAATGTTTTAAATAGGAAAAAGTCAAATAGTTGGTGGGAGTAACGTAATTGTCTTCACTCTATCTACAGACTTTCTCTCAATCCCAGTTATACGAATTGCATACATATATTTAAAACATTTTAAAGTTCATTGTGCTCATGTTCACAATAGAGAATGAGTAGAATTGATGTAAATCATGTGTATAATTTAGCTAGCCCTTTTTTTTTTTTTAGAATTGGTTATATGAAAAATAATTTTCTTTATCTTAGCAGTTGTCATTTTTATTCAATCCTGAGTACTGAACTTCCTTTCCTAAATAGATTCAATTATTTTCAAAGCCTGATTGAACATTGGGGTGTGCCGTTGAGGATTTGTTGCAAAGTTATAATTGTAAGTCCTTGTTGGACTCAAAGTATATTGGAGATCGACATCGGAGTAATTATTGACAATGTCTTTTGTGTATTTCCTTTTCCCCTCCTCCATGGTCACAGCTGATTGTAGCTGATCTCCTCCAAACCATTCTTCAGGGTCACCATGTTTATTTTTTAACATGGCCATTATACATACAACTTTCATCACTAATGAATAAACTAGAAAATAAATATATTCAACAAGGGTGTGTGACAGACTGTGGGTTGGGGGGGGAAGGGGGGCAACATAAATAAATCAAAAGGATATTCCATTTTCCTTTTTTTTTGTGCCAAAATACAATTTGAATTTACAATTAATAAACATAATTACGTTTTATCCCTGGATTATACGTTTCATATTTACAATATTGTGGTATTTTCAAGTTATTAATTAATAAGTATTATAAATATGTCAACACGTAAGCATGTACTTATATTTTATATTAAATTATATAATAATTCAGCTCGTTGCATTATTTTGCCGTAAGGTGGTATCACCTTCTGCCGTTGGGTAAACAGACTAGTATAAGAGAACATAGCCAAAGTCTCATTAGGAAATACATATTACACTGTTAACAGGTCATTCATAAAATAATCATTTAAATTTCGATAAAGACCGATTTTATGGATAAACTGTCTGTTTCGAGACCAATATAGGGCATTTTTTTATTGGAATGGTCCAAACCAAACTTATTTAAAGAGCCAAATTAGTATGGTAAAACAAAAATTACAACAGACACAGACCGGTGAAGCATTTTCGAACTAAAACGCAATAACACTAACTGCTACTTTTTTTTATAGTTCGGTGTCGATTGACTTTTTTCAAACCAATCAATCAAAATTCAAATCACAGACAAAACCGTGAAAGAGTCTTACATATTTTATTTTTATTTAAGTGAGACAGGATTAAGATTATTTTCTTAATGACAGAATTTTACAATAGATTGCTTTAGACTCAAGCCAAATATTAGTAACTACTAGCTATTTCAGGTTGAGAGATGAAATTGTTTATAAAATAATAATTGAATTTAAATATGTCTACTAACATGACATATCCAGCTTACTTAAGTGCATTAAGGGCACGAATCATAGGTGACTTATGATTTTTAATTTTATTGTTCAGAACACTTTACATATATTTAATCCAAGTCCAAGGACAAAAAACATGATTCTTCTCACACAATCAATGAAAATAATTCTTTTTCTCACTTCAGCCTACATACATCAATGTTAAAAGTACAACAAATTGTTATTTTTTCCCTCCTACAGGGTTTTTGTTTAAATGGCATTCCTGTTATTTTGACAAAAAATGAATTACATTCAAGAGGTTTCAAAATGAGTTTATAAAATAGGAATGATGATAATTATTTTTCTTTAAAAGTCGTAAATGTTCTCGTATAAAAAGTTTATTTATGAGTACATAATATTTTATACAGTTTCATGAAAAAATGTAAACATGTGAACTCTTAGAATTGCTGTGAAATTCACACATTTCCATCAAATGTCATACATTTTTTCTATTCTATCATCAATTATGGTATTTTAACTGACTCATATAGAATCCCACTGTTTTAAAATGGAGCCACCCACTCCAGTCATACAAAAGAATTCATAATAGGTTTGTTTAATATTTTATCTGAAGTCAACAAATATTTTGTTACTATGTTTTATTTTCATTTGTGAGAACACATTTCAAAACTGAAAGCCTACCCGAATGATGTCATATTAATGACGATATTACGTAAAAAATTGAAGTCGAATTATATTCAAAACTTGAAAACCCTGAATCAGTTTACCAATTTAATTTGATCAGGAAACTTTAGACATTTTTCATTGTTATACCTATTTGTACAAGTAAAATGCACGACATTAGCATGACATCATTTTTAATTTAAGGTTAATTAAAGTATTTATTATTCTTAAAAACATTGAATCCTTATAGTTGCTTCAAAATAACGCAACATTCAAGAATAAGTTTAATTTGTTCATATAAATAAAATTATTCATTAAAATTGCATATTCAATGGTTTTAAGAGGTGCAATGTTTATAAAATTAAGCAAATCTTCTGATTTTAAATAATTAATGTGTAATATTCATTCTCATAAATATATATTATTATAGATTATTTATCACCCAATAGAATGGATTAGTTACCTCGAAAAACCATTGAGTCGGAATTTTTTAATATAATTTTATGTATATGACCAAATTAAACCCCTCATAATTTCCAAGCCCATAGACCTATCACTCAAAACTTTTTTTATATATGAGATATTAATATATACTTATATAAATAAAACGGAGCAATTGTGTAATAAGTACATAAATAAACATTATAGTTTATACTTAATACTTTGGGGTAGAATTCCAACTAATATTCTAAAAATCAATATTAAAAAGTCAGTAAATATGCAAATTAGCAATCTAAATAAATATTCGTCAAAAAATTTTAATAACCTTTTTAAAATATTTCTATGATTACGTGAGTCGATGGAAGATTTCTTCTTCTGCACAATTCCATGATTCACATCCTGATTTAGGACTTTTCATTGTGAGGGAGACATAACGGGCGGACGTTGCCAAGATGATACCTCTCAACTTATCTTCCTGAATAGGCTAATAGTTAATTAGTGGGCTGGCGATGAGGGCTTTAAAATTAAGAATCGCAAAGTTCCACTGTTCTTCTTTGAAATTCCAAAAAACAAAAAAACCTTTAACATAATTTATTTCCCCATAAGTCAACCCTTTTAAGTTTTTGAGTCCACAAATGTATGAAGTGTGTTGTTATATAGTTTGTTAGAGTCCTTGCAGGGCTTAACATATTTATTACAATCTTTGGAGGTCTGTAACTGCACGGTACAATTTTTATCATTATTTATTCCCCTCAGAGAAGACACTATTCTTCTTTTCCAACTCATAAGGAGGCACAAACCCTTACTATGCAGCTCTCAGTGTCTATTCACAAGCTGTATCCATTTTTTAAAATCAAAATCAGGATATAGAGTGTTTGAGATATTTCAGGTCAAATAATATGATAAAGGTGGACCGTACTTTTTTATCATAGTATAAAAAAAATCTTTAAATATTTCGTGCCAAAAACTATTAAATTAGGTATTTATGCGATGTTTACGATCTTCAATTTAAACACAAAGATCTTTAAGACTATTTTTGATAAAATTAATTAGGAAAAGGAGCTTAAAATTAAAAGATGAATTGAGTTAAAGATTTGAAATTGCATTTTTGAGATTCCCTTAATAGTTATTGCATGGGACGTCTTTCCTATCCAATTTAGACGTGTTTTCTGGATTTAGCAAGAGATGTGATAATTTTGGGATCAATGCATCCCTAAAAAGGATTTACGCTTCAAAATGAGCTTCTTTTGATGTAAATATAAATATACATGTTATTCAATCCCGATAATCCCCTTTAAAAAGCGGATTATTTATTGATATTAAGAAAAAAATTTCTTTAAACTGAATCGTCTCCCATAAAAAATATGTCCATTTTTGATATCAAATAAGTTATTTTAGAGGAAATACATATGTTTTGACTGTTGCTTATGACTTTATTTATACTTATATTAAGACAAAAGTCAGCTTGATATGGAAAAAATAATAAAAGGATTGTAATCAGTAGTTCAAATGCTACTAGGATTATACAGGATTGTCCAAAAGTTTGAAACCTCTCATTGTATATTGTAATTATTTGGCACCAAATCAATCAATCGTAATCTTATTGGCTGAAATTGAAAAGAGATTCCATCCTCATCAAAAGTTATAAATATGGTTAAACAAATTTTGACTCTCTCAGTTGTTATGTACCACTTACGAAATGAATTCGATTTTTTTTTCTTAAGCACAAAAAAAACACAAATTGAAATTCATTGACTTCTATCCAGAAAAATAAGCTCAAGTTTGATGAAATATACAAAGTTCCCCGAGGCAGGAAGTGTTAATGATAGGCCAATATCTGGTCGCCTTGGGACGGAACAAAGCTACAAGAACATCTAGATACTTCTACTAAAGATTTATCAGAATTCGAAAAGATCGATGTCCAAAAGGGGTGTCGAAATAAGAGTTTCAACGTCGTCATCAAGTAGAATTATTTGTGAGGATTTGAAGATAATGCCCTTCAAGTTGTGGTACGGTCAAAACATCAATGTCTTTACCTGAACGAAAAGAGTCGAACATTGTCAAGAATTTTACTAGTTTGTACGGTAAGGACGAAAATTGTTTTCTGCTATGAAAAAAAGTGTGATTTGAACCAAAAATTCAATAGGCAAAACGATTGGATTTTGTTCACGTCCAATGTTTTGTCCTTGGACGATAAAATCATATCCCTCCTACCAACAGCCGATCTCTTATGACCTGGGCCAGAGTTTCGAGTTCCAGAGACGAAATCTCCATAGTTTTTTTGCTCAAAAGTCTCCGTATGAACCAAGATAGTTACATCTCAAGAATTTTAGAGCCTGTAGTGCTCCCATGGTTTGAAAGTAACCCTTTGTTCGTTTTTCATCAAGATGGAGCTCTTATACACACCGGGCGAATGAATAAAGAAAGGTTAGAACAGCACATTCAATTTTGGGAAAAATCAATTTGGCCACGTTCAAGTCCAGATACCAATCCCTGCAATTATTTTGTATAGGGGTGTCTAGAGACGAATGTGAAAGCCAAACTTTGATTGGACCATCAAAGTTTGTATACTCTACGAAATGCCATCGAAGCTGCATGTTACGAATTACCCAAAAAAATGATCCGTATTGCATGAAACTCATTTCACCATCGATTATCATCCATAGTTTTGATTGAAGGCGATATGTAGAATAAATCATTAATAAAAATTATTGTTATAAATAAACTTTTGGACTTTTATTAAAACTAAATTTTGATATTTATAGATAAATTAATTAATGCGTTAATAATGAGGTTTAAAACTTTGAACAACCCTTATATGGAGTTTAAAAATGTTTCCCTTTATATATGTATTGTATAGTCAATTGATAATCAAAAAATAGCTTGATTTCATAATGGAAAATTCAGAATTTTTTTTTTCATTGTTTAATGATCATTTGTGTTTGAAAATAAAAGAGATCAAACAGTTTGGAATATTTTATTAGAAGTGATGGATCTGTTGAATGAATTGTTTTAGTTAATATTAAAATAGATTAAATCTTCAACATGAAAAACATGGTTAATTCTTTGATAAAGAAATATCAAAAATTGGTTTATGAATTGTTTAAAAAGACTTACAATGATATATGTATGTAATATGAGGTTGAAAAATAATTACTCTGAATTGGTGAGGATATAAAACTATGTACAAAATAGTATTGAGACTAAGTCAGAGACTAATTTCTTTTTGGTTCAATCTTAACTAACTTTTTGTAGACCGATTTGAATTGATACTTCAGTCGAGACAGAGCTCTCAGACCCTAGAATGAAATTTAATCTTTTACAAATCGTGAACTGATTTTTTCGGTCTCACTCTATGGACACATATTTCAAGCGAGACTAAAGTCTCAGTTTATTATCTGTAATTTAATTGTTTTTAACTTCCTCACCAATTTTGGGTCTCACTTTAATGATAAATTTTCTCCCCATTCCAATTATGCGAGTTGTACAGAAATTGGTCACTTTAAATTTCCTACGATGTCATTGTAGCACCAATGTTCACAACATGGAAATACACAAAACGTCATCCAAAATTCGTCTATAAAATTGATCTTAATCAAACTTTAAATGAGACTAATCAAGTCCGAATTTTTCTATGAGATCGGTATTTATATATACAGGGTGATGCCTCAAAAATTAGAATCCTCTTCGAGGTTATCTAGCCTCAGTTCTAAAATTCTGATAATTTTGTACTTGGCGTCACTCGAAAAACTCACAAAAAGTTACAATTTGATGTTTCTTTTGTTTTTTTGCGATCAAAAATGTTCGAGGAACAAGCAAGACGGCAGAGGGTGTGCGATATCCATCACGTACAAATGAATCTCCGTCAAGAAGATCTTCACAGTGGACGCTGTTCTGAAGAGGAAAAATGATCGCTTCTTGGGTGAATGAAGAGCTTAGGTCGATAGAACCTTCAAAGAAAAACATCCAGCTAAGGTCATGGTCTTTTGTGTCGTGGCATCTGACGGTAGCAAGATGCCTCCCTACTTGTCTTGACATGGTTGAAGATCACGTTCCCTAGGGACAACTATGTACTTACCCAAGATGGTACCCCTGCACATACGTCCAAGAAAGTGCACCATTTCGGAAGGAATAATATGGTTGCCTTCTGGGTTGCAGACTTCTGGACTTCGTCCTCACCCGACATGAACCCCCTGGACTTCGCTGTTTGGTGCGTCTTGGAGGACCAGACAAAAAAGACTTCAGGCACAAAATAAACAAAACATGTAGAAGTAAAAATAACTTTAAAATTTTTCTAATTTTTGAGTCCTCACCCGGTAGAGTTGTAGAAAAATGACTTGTCGGTATACTAATAAAAATAGGTAACTCTGGAAATTTGAAGAATGTTTAAGATGGGATTAGCTTAGCTATCATGACGTTATATTAGATTAGCTGTGTGAGCTATGAGTCAAAGGCAAAAAATAAATTTAACTCTGTATCTAGCAAAGATATTTTCAGAAATTACTCTGTTGTCGTTATATTATAAGTCCGATAAGGAGTTAAACTTATAACTCCTCAAAAATCATTCATGCACTAGTGCTTAAAATATACTTGGTTGTTTTCTCTTCATGTATAAAAGAATAATGATAACATTTTTGAAAAATAAAAGAAGTTGTTCATGTTGCAACTACAAAAAGTATCTCACTGGTTTTATATAATATCTTTTACTTGCTTTATGATACCTCCATGTAAAAAAACGTACTTCCAAAAGCAGAACAATAACATTAATTTATTAAAACTTTTATTAATGGTTTTCTATTTTTAGAATTAAAAAAATGTATTTGGCTAAATCTAGATTTCAAATAAATGTCATATTACTTTTTTTTGTGTATACAAATGAGGCAAAGCTATAAGATCTACACTGGAAATTATGTACATTAGGGTGGCTCTAATTGTGTACTTAAATATCAATAATTTTATTTTCATTCTCTCAATCACATCTTTTGGTGAAAATATATACCTGTACCGATAATTGTAATATTTGAGCAACATTCATAAGTGACCCTTAATTCACCAACTTTTGAGTAAAATTTTACATCTTTTGATGTTTTTATTTTTAACACAAATGAAACGTAGAATAAATTAAAGTTATACAACTGGTGAGAAAAGAAAAGTGTACCTTATAATGGTTCGTTTTGTTAGACGACAAAGCACTTTGTAATGCAATGAATATTAAATAATCTATTTGATGTTATAAAAGATTTAATAATGAAAATAAAAATTACAACTAAATCAGTAAAGTTATTTGTATAAAAAAATGATTCTTACAAACAAAGTTGGTATTGTACATAACTTAATTTGATTAAATATCAATTTTTTCCAGTATTTTTTTCAGTATAGGGCAAAACATTAAGGAGCAGTGGCTACCATTTATGGCGTTAAATTCAAGCCAAAAATATTTTGGATAGGAATGTTTTAATATGAAGGGAGCAAAATTTAAGTGTGAGACAAGTAACATTAAAACATTGATATGTAAGGACCACCCTAATATACATGTGTGTCGTTTAATATTTATTATAGTTTCAAAAAGTGAGTTAAACTTCAAACAATTGTACGATTTTTTTTGTTATGCTACTCTAATACTACAATAGTTTTTTTCGAGCAGAAAAGCTGATAGCATCTTCCTTTCCCGAATGTTGCTCATTTATAAAAATAATATGCTAATAATATTGTTGCTGCTGTGTAACACATCTTTGCAGCCCTTTGACTTGTAATTAATATGAATAAAAAATGAATGTTAAAAGATTTTAATGGTCTCGTGAGTTACCAAATTTTGAAAAATGAAAATAGTAAAGAAATTTTTGTCAATGCTTAATATATTCATGATGCCAAGATCAATATTTGGTGATTTTAATTACTAATTACTAGTCTATGGGTATAAGATATGTATTTTGTACACATCTATTACTACAAATCTAGTTATGTTTTTGATATGGTGTTGCATTATGAAAACGACCTATCGATACCCTATTCTCTGTGACGCTAGTGGTCTCATCATACAACTATTACAACGTTACGCATTTTTTTCAACATTCTTTATTTGGATTATATATTATATAGAATCTACATATATAAATAAACCAGAGCAATTGCGTAAAAAGTACATTAATAAACATTATATAGTTTATCCTTAATGCTCCGGGATATAATTTCAGCTAATATTCTAAAAATTAATCTTTAAAAAAACAACAGTAAACATGCAAATTAACAATCATGATAAATATTTGTTAAAATTTCTGAAGACCCTTTTTTAAAATACTTTTATGATTCCGTGAAGTCGATGGAAGGTACCGGATTTATTCTCCCGCAAAATTCCATAACTCACATCCTGATTTAGGAATTTTCATTGTGAGAGAGACATAGTGGGATGAAGCTGCTAAAATGATACCTCTCAACTTATTCTCCCGAATAGGCTGATAGTTAGTTAGTCGGCTGACGATGAGAGCATAACAATGAATAATTGCAAAGTCGAGAGTCCTTGTTTTCTCAAAAGTTCCACCCTTCTTCTTTGAAATTCCAAAAAGAACAAGACCTTTGACATACTTTTCTTTACCATACGTCAGTCCTTTTATGGATACAAAATATTTAAGGATATAGATGGCAGGACAGTCCACAAATTGATGAAGTGTGTTATTATATAGTTTTCATCATTCCTTGCAGGGCTATTATATTTAATACAATATGTGGATATTTGTAACAGCACGGTAAACTTTTTATCATCATTTTTCCCTACCAGAGAAGACACTATTCTTCTTTTCCAACTCATAAGGAGGCACAAACCCTTACTATGCAGCTCTCAGTGTCCATTCACAAGCTGTATCAATTTTTTAAAATCAAAATCAGAATATAGAGTGTTTGAGATATTTCGGGTCAAATAATATGATAAAGGTGGACCGTACTTTTTTATCATAGTATAAAAAAAATCTTTAAATATTTCGTGCCAAAAACTCAAAAACTATTAAATTAGGTATTTATGCGATGTTTACGATCTTCAATTTAAACACCCATAAGGAGGACCAAATGCTCACTATGCAGCTCCCAGAGTCAATTCACAGCTGCATCAAAGTTTGGAGGGACCATCTTAATATGCCATGGACATGGCATTAAATAATATTTTGAAGAATTAACAAGTGGAAATCTTATTCTACTATCGTTGAACAATTCCTCCGAATTTAAATTATGAACTGTTAAAATATCTCGTGTGATTGCAAGTTCTTCTAAAATTGAGGGATCCTTTAAATTTATAAATGTAACTTTTTATTTTATTGAATTATATCAATGGTTGAGTCATTTCCAAATGCAGGGGTGAACACCCAAATCATTCTCTGAGCAGAGCCCCAAACTGGAGAGATTAAAGACTATATATAAAATATGTTTATATATTAAAGATGACCAACTTTTAGAGTGAAGGCAATACGAAAAAGTACTCTATCTTAACATGACTGTTGTCATTATTGATTAGGGTGGAGCTTAGCTTTAAATTTTTGAAATGTTTTGCTTTAAGATCTCAAAATGTTCCTTTTAGCTTGCTGAATTTTAATAATTAATAATCGTAAAACTATATATTTATACTGCTTAGTACTTCCTTGCTCTAAGGTTTAAGTGACTTCGAAGCTAATTTCTTTATAGAAGCTACTCCTACAAAACCTTGATATATAGGTATTGATCCTCAAAAAAGCTGATAAAAATATTGTCAAGGCCATAAATTTGCACTTTTTGGTTTATCTTAGTAAAAAATATACTTATTTGAAAATATTGGTATATATCAGTCAAATAATTTGACTATAATACGGAAAAGAATAAACAGATAGAAGAAAAGCTACGATTAGTTCAACCCTAGTTGTCGTCGTTTTGAACAAATAAACAATAGCCTAGCAGAAAACTATGAAAAATATTTTTGATAGTAATTTTGTTTAATAAAATTTGTAATTTAAACCATGAAGCTGTAACCACAACAAAAAAACAATTTTTTTTTTAAAAGTTCGAATTTTCCAAACCCTTAAGCTATTCATTTGCCTCTTCATATTTTTCAAAATGGCTCAAAATTCGAAAATTATACTTTGATAGAAAAGAAAAAGCTAAACATTATGAGGCCCAGGATTTCAAAAATTAAAAAATTAGCTCTGTATTTGTTTTTCAAGAAGAGTAATTTGTCCCTCTAAATCATCTTAAAACCCTAATAGTTCTACATAAAAGTCTATGTGTATGTAGGTATAACATTGATAAAACTTATTTTTATGAGATATAAAGCAATAAAACATTCATTTGATAACCTTACAAAGTAAACTCCTTGTTGTTAGCCAACTCATGATCATTGGATATACTTTTTTTCTGTATGTAATTTAGCTATACCGAGATTTTTTTATATTAATTTTAAATACCTTTATCATATTAAAAATAAAAGTAAACTTTTGTGTTGGATTTGAGTTAAAAATTTTGAGTTAGACCGAGTTAATTTTTTTAAATGTTCGTGGAATCGAGTTTGTATTGAGATAATTTACCAGTTTTCGAGTCCGAGTTTTTGAGAATTGATACATACTATGTAATGTTGTTTCTCCAAACCTTTTAAATAAATCAACTCTTTTTCTAATAAGACTGGGGCGTCTATAGTTTTTGCTATCCTTTAATTAATATCAGGAACTGTAATAATTATTACTCCAATCCTTCGACTTTTAGTTATTGGAGTTCAAGTAAAGACTAATATTTCAAAAAAAATAAAAATATATATATATATTCCCAGAGAATTTGAGTAATTAAAAAAAAAAAAACCTTAGTGAATTTGACTTTATTTTTGATTATGAGTAATACTCAAATCCAACACAAATAAATTGGGACTATCGCAAAGGATCTGTTTGTGGAAGTTTATTTACTAAAAAAATGCTAATGATTAATCTTTAACCCTCTTGAGAATTGCGCGTGATTTCATACTTGAAACAACATTGCAAATACGAATTTTAATGCTTTCCTATAAATCTTTATTTATAATTAAGGTAAACACAAAATCATGACATAAAATACCCTTTTCCATGGTTTAAGTATCGTTTAAACAAAATTGATGGTTGCTTGAGGAAGGTTTGTTCGTTTACTTTTTATAAATACATTTTTGCAGAATAAGTTTTGGTATATAATTATTTATATTTTGTTATAACTTTATTCATTTTTAATAACTTTAATCTATTTTTAAACAGTTTCTAGACACTTTAAAAAAAAAGAAAAACATACACAGACTCTAGTTTATTTTTAAGGTAGGTATACACTTTAAATACATGTACTGTTAAAGAATATACATAAATATTCATGAGACTTGTAGTATGTAATAAAAAAAGAACCATTTAACTGTTGAACTTAATTGTCCAAAGAAAACTTACATAAGGGAAGGAGTTGGTAGAGATTCCTATCTGTAGTACTTTTGAAGCCCCTTTTTCAATGTTCTTATAATCAAACTGACACACTTTATAAGAAGGTTAAAAAAATGATTTTTTTTCCTTTCTTAAATGAGAGAATATTTTTTACCTTGGAGGTAAAAAAGGTCATAAAGTATAACAGAGAGAAACTATTCATTGTATAATTATTTATGTATTGTTTTTTGTAGGAGGGTAGTTAGAATGACCTATCTACAGGGTTGCCAGCAAAACGTGGATTTTGGTTGCTTTAGAAATACTTTATTATTTTCAAAAATAATAAAAAAAAGAGAGAGAGAAAAAAAAGGTTCTTTTTCCCATTGCAAACCTATTCACTCAATATGGCCACCTTCAGTATCAATCACAGCCGTTATACATTGCAGAAAGGCCTTGCAGGAGTTGATGGACAAACTCCTTAGACAACCCTTCAATGAGTCCATATTTGAATGTGGAGTTTTGTTAGTTTCTCTCTCCAAAGCGCCCTACACAGCAATGCCCAGTTGTTTCAAATCTGGCGAGGAAGGGGGGGCATATCTCTTTTCCTCTTTACTTCTCAAGCATCCTGGCATTCATAATCTTTGTTAATGAGTGGTGTAGTGTCCTTGTGTATGAGGACAGTTTCAAATCGCCCTTCATCTTCCTCCTGATGGTCCTATTAACGATGGAGAAGTCGTTGGTGAGGTTTTTCATCGATTTGGCGGGATTTTCCTTGATTTTCTTCTCAAAGCTGGACAGGAAATCTGATTCCCTTTTTAAATTGTTCCCTCCACTTTCTGCTTTCCTGGAGAGGTCTTCTCCATTATTCTTCATCTTGGCAACCTTGAAAAACAGGTTCATGGAGCACTTCACAATGTCCATAATCCTTCGTATCGAAACTTCAACATTTAAGAGATATGGCATGTGCTGCCTTTTGGCTTTTTGCTCACTCATAATGACAAGATAACGAAATGGTTATGATAGTTTGTCTTCGCACAGAGGATGGCTGAACCAAAATGTCAAAAATAATCACTAAACATTCCTATCGACAGTCTTCGTTTTGGTACTTGACCCTGTAGTAGGTTTCTCAATTCCTAGGAAATTGTGTTTGAGCAGAACACGGTTAATAAATACTGTGAAATTTAAGTATTTCCTTTTATATTTGAAGGAGAAAACAAAAATTTTAATCTTGTTCTGCGGATCTTGTTTTTTTTCAAATCCCGTAACCTGAAGCGACTTGCAACAAAACACTTAAATGGTAAGTGTTGCACAAGCTAATTTTGATAGAGCAGAGGACTATTGTAGTATACAGATCGACCCACAGGCTAAAATTGAACTCTAGTAGCACTAGAAACATACTAACTATTTTCATAAGAATATGAGACCTCTGAAGTCGCACATCTCATATTATTTCCAAAAAATATATTTTTTCCAAAATGAGGAACTTTTGTCCAGTTATAGAGCAGTTTAATAATAGTATATAATTAAATGAGGCGTATATTATGAAATCATTTAATGTGGAATTTAATTTTCCAATGGTCGAAGATTCAGAGAAGCTTTGGAAAAACAGGATCCTGGGAGGGAAACTTTAGTACTTATCTATATACAGGGTCGTCTTAGAATTTTTTGGATGACCTTTTTTAGAAGATACTTATTTTTAATTTTTTTCTCAAAAAAGATTGAAAAATCTTTCTTTAGAAAATGATTTTCATGACAACCTCTGTCTTTCCAAAAAATATTAATAATTTCCCTTACAGACATACATCTAATTTTCCTACTGATATTAAATTGTTTCCAATACGACTATCTTTGATGATAGGAGGCTTACCTGTCGTGACGTGTTTGTCTACGTAAATTTTACAATTTATTGTGCCTCATTTAATACTATTGGTAGTATCCAGCATCGTCCAGAGTAATTATGCGTCAGCTAAAGGACACATTTTGTTTTAATAATATAGACGACTATTACGTACCTGTATTAAAAATTATATTTCGAATTATTTTTTAATACACTAGGAAGAACATGCTATCTTAAAGATAGCCAATTAAAAAGATTTTATTTATGTACCTTTGGCTTGCTTATGTTAAAATTCTAAATTAAAACAATGTACTATAAACTATAATTACATAATAGGTCAATCCTCCTGGTATGTATACAACATTTTTTGTTGTTTCGGTCTTTTTGATGTAAATTCAGATCTGGGCTCTGAGGGGACCAAAGGTTCTTGGACCAGAAGTTCATGTTGCTACCCATCCACTCTTGTACAATATTAGCAGTATGGGCTGGAGCCCCGTCCTGTTGAAATACATACGTACCCTTGTTGAAAATTCTTTATGGTGTTGGTGTTCTATGGGACCACATTTCCCTTCAACACCATCAAGTAGTTACCCGGGGCTCACCGGTATCCAACAGGAAACCAAATTGGGGGTACTTTTTCTACAGTTGATGCCTCAACCCCTAACATGATCATAGAGGGCAGATATTTGGTCTTGGTTACTGTCCTGATGTTATTGTTATCCTTGCCAAAACATACCGCCCGATAATTTCACTTGTTGTAGACGGGGTCAACAAAAAGGTATTTTCATTAGAGAAAAACATTACCCAGTTGTTGTGTTTCAGATCATCCAAGCGTTGTAAATATCGCTGAAGACGGATTAACTTTTGCGTTGGGACAAGAGTGGCCTCTCAATTCTTCTAAGTGCCATTTCTGCTATCTTTAAAATTGTGTTGCCCACAGTAGACCGATGCACCTTCTTCTTCTTGGCGTACTCTGACATCTTCATCGTTGGGTCGACATTAAAGGCATCCATCATGCTTCACTTTGTTAGGTCTACCACTCTTGGGTTTGTCCTTAAGGTTGTCGTCATCAGCCAAACGATTTCTGATCCAACAGAGGACTGTATCCTTGCTGATGTTTAAAGTGTTCATGATGTCCAAGATTGTCCTTGATAACGTCTTGACTTTTTGATCTCATTTTTTTTTAAAGGAGGGAACTAGTAAATAACAATTTAATATCAATTAAGGTAAATACCTAACATCTCCTAGAGATAAAATATCTACTTCAAAATATAAAATGCTTTCCATTTCACTTTTTTTAAATAACAATAAATAATTAATTTACAGTCATAAAATTGCTTTGGCTCCCAATTTTTTTTAACGTATTAAAATCATGTCTTTTAGGATCTAACAACTTGCAATTTGCTCATCCGTATCCTTTACACAACTATGAACTTCAACTTCTGCTTCAACATGTCAATTCTATTTACCATGACAAATTGTGCAAATTACAGGAATCATTTCAAGGATTTACAGATATACTTTCCGTACACAAATATGATTTGTAATGGTTTTTTATCAAGATCAAAATAAAATTACGTGTTTCTATTGTATAAAAAAAAGGAGGGAAAAAAGGGTCTACGCGGTCCATTTTTTTAATTTATACAGCCCTCTTTTTTGTAGAGAGTTAAGTTTGAATGTTTATCATTTTGTTGTTTATAAACTTGATAAACACACTTTTGCTTAATTTAACCATATGAAGTGCATAAATTTAATAAGTTGTTATAATTTTCTGATTTTTTAAAATTATAATAATTTTTCCGTTCTAAGTACAATTTTTTTGAAAATAGGTCAAAAGCAATTACATTAAATTTTTTTTTTAATCGAGATGTTTGAGTTTTTGGTTAGAAAATATGCATTTTTTAAATCAAAGTAACTGACTACTTTTCTTGTTGAGTTTATATAAAAAATGAATAATTTCTTTTGTAAACATTACTTCTGAAATTTGATTTTTAATTTTTCAAAAAAATACCCTGATTTTGTAATTTTTTGACAAGACATTACTTTAGCAACACTGCAAGGTCGTAAGTGAGAAATTTGTATTTTTTTATGTTTTTGATCAATGGATTATACATTTATAATTCTTTCATTAAGTTTTTGAGGCAAAAAATTGTCAAATCGAGGATTCAAAAACTCATTTATGAAATTTGCTACGTATGGTATTAAAGAGTTAAAAATTAAATACAATAAAAGTTGGATGGCTGGAATTTGAGACGACCAATACATTTTGTTTGATATATGAAAAAAAAACAAAAAAAACTTTCAATTTTATAAATTTAGATGTTGATAAAAAAATAGAATTGCATTATACAAATTTATAAAAATAATAAAACTTTCCATTAAATTATACAATAAATTTAACATATGAATTAAGGAGTTATTTTAAGTATTTTACTTCTCTTTCAGATTCACTTATCTTCCTACAGCAGCTTTAACCTTTTTTTGATTGCATGCAAATACAAGTGGACAATCATGAGTATCTTTTTGAAATCAAACAAAGACATTATGAATTTTCCTTTCAGCTGTTTTTATGAGTTGACTCTTTTATAATTTAAAACATCATCATGAATTCATAAAGGTCCTTTTTATAAATCAATGACCTTCGTCTAGAATTCGTGTCATTTGATACTCACAGCAGTAATCGATTCTTCTATTAATATGTATATAATAATAATTGATCAATATTAACCAATAATTAACAGTTGGCAACAAGATAATTACGGAAGGCTAGTACCATATGCTTTTTCTACTAATTTTTCTTTCTCTTATTAACAGGTTTTTTTATGGGAGTGGATAAAAAAGCTCAACATGTATTGAATGGAATATTGTGATTAGCTTAAATATAGTCAATTATTGATATTATAACCTAATAAAGTTGTTAGAAAAATTTGAAATACGTGAGAAGAGACGGGCTTTTATATTCTACATATCTGAAGTCGAGTTATCCGACTTAGAGTGTATATCTTTTTTATTCTATATAAATTAAGTTTGTAGATTGAATTGCATTATCTTGTAACAAAATAAGGTTTCTTTATACAAGAATACATATTCAAAATTCAAAACTATATGAATGCTTCAAAAGACAATAAAAGTAATATAAACTTCTTTTATGAGTGTAAATATAAAAAAAATAACATGATACAAAACCAAAGTGTCAGTCCTAATCTTACCATCTTTAAAAATATATATTTGAAACAACACTCAAAATAATTTGAATGCTTCTTATTTTAACCACTTATAAGGAGCTCATACAAATTTTTGTTTGTTTTATGATCACAAAATATATTACACTACGTGACTTTTGATTTATATAAGAGTACCTATTATATATTTGTATCTATATATGGTAAATAGCAAAAAATATTAAATTCAAAAGCAAGATAAAAGAAATATGTCTTTTCCCCCACATCAAACCTTTTTTAAAGCTTCAAGACACAATTTTGAAGTTGAAATTTTTCTTGGCCACAGTATTAAAAGCCACAATAATCTGGTATTGATAGAGAAGTTTGTTTTTACAAAATTAAACCACCTATAATGTAAATCGTGGGTGGACAATTTGCCAAAAAATACGAAGTAAATCAATATTTTATGTACATTTATTGGTGGAGCTCTAAGTTCTTAGTATTTTTGGTATAAAAAAAAGAAAGCTGAAAAATGACATGGTAAATCTGACAATAAGGAGAAAATTTTTGGGAAAGGCTGCTTAGCTGTCATATTGTGTTATTACATTAACTGCATACAACTAAGATAGGAAGAAAATCAACACCAATCCTGTATCCAATGTTGAACCTCAATTCTAATCTGAGTCCAATAAGGACTTACAGTTACAACTTTCCAACAAATCGTTAGCTGTATTTCGCATTTTTAATTAACACGCTTACACGTAGCTACCTTATACTTAAATGATATCTCTAGGGCGTCATACATAGTGAATTATTTCGATATGTGATCAATGCAATTTATAATAGTACACAGTCTATTCATTAACGGGCAATAGTTAGAAAACAATTAAAATTCGGATTATGGTCTTTGACCAATTCTTGGTCAGAAATATCGGTCTAATAGGATTGCATTGAGAAAAAAAAATGTCTTGGACAAAAATTTTGATACTATTAAACATCTTTCTCAGTTACTTTTTAAATTTCTTCATCACAATATGACAATATTACTTTTAGAGAAGGTTGTATTAACATAGGACTTAGAACTTATTATCAGTCGTTAAAAAAATTCCTAAACATTAAAGTGTATCAAGGTATCCTTTTTGACAATGTTAAAGTAATTAATGTGTTAGAAAATTAAGTATCTTTTTAGCACGAGAATACTTTGTCATCATTTTAAATTTAGGCCTAATTAAAGTATTTATTTTTCATATAAACATTGAATCAAGATTTATTGGTGAGAATATAAGTGGCTGATATTGATAATGATATCATTAAGAAAAGATTGTTCTATGAACGCATTTTTAAATTTTAAGACGGGACCGGGTGGGACCTTAATATTTTGGGATGGATGTATCCCTTCTTTTAGAGCAATTTGTAACTCAACTATGATTTGCATTTGTTATAAAGAATGCTTTTGTTTCAAGCTTTGTATTTTCATTCAAATTGATGAACCTGTTTATACATACATATACTAACCATAATTTTAAAAAGGGTATATTATGTACGTATACCATTTAATTGTTATCTCTTTGAAAAACTCATAATTTAACAACACACCCATATTATGAGTCTAATTTACATTATTTCCTGTATTTGGTTAAAAGACACATTTCCTTTAAAAAGAATGGGTATGAATCGATTATATGTATCTTTTACTCATAAACAAATATAAATAGTATTAATATGAGATATGTTAAAATAGGGGTGAACCATTTTGTCTTACTAAGGCGTGTACCATCGTAATAAATACATATTATGATTATCTCCATTGATTATTATTATTATATAGACAGTACACTAGTATAAACAAATTCTAATCATGGAAGCCTATAAATCACTTCTATATACCTTCTTTTGCCTTTATATTTCTTTGACTGGAAGATTAAACTTTAATTAGAATAATACTTGCGGTTTTTTTCAGATTTCAAATTACATTTTAGTTAAACATATTATTAACAAATTTAAATAAAAATTTTTATTTTTAAATATGTTGTACGTCAATATAAAAAATAATTATGAATAAAATAAAAAAAAACGTTTCTTTTTAATTTACATGTGACTTGTTTGGGTAAATTATGGGGTTCCCCTTCATATTGCTCAGGTGGAGTTGTACCAATTAAGTATAAGTAGATATAGTAGCACTAAATTTATATATAATTTAATAATTTTTGGCAGAATTTTACGGAAAAATTTCGATGACTTTTTAAAAAAAAAAAAAAAAAGATTGTTGGATCATTTTTTTCAAATAAAGAACATGATTTTTATTTTTTATACAACATTTTCCAATTTATGCTGTCATTTTATATTTGCACTTATAAATTTGACTACGTAATCTTGTCAGGGGGGATTATATTCCCCCTCTTCGTCTAGTCACGCCTCCACGTGTATTCAGGCCTGTGACTACGGGGTACAACCTCCTAACTAAATTTCTCCAAAATATAGGGTTTCTTGTAAATAATTTATTTTTGTCACAATTTTGAAAAATACAATATTAATTGTTGGCAAAAAATAAAAAAAGCTTATTGTCAACTTATTTCAAAATAAGGTTATTCGTCAAACTTTTGAAAAAAATTATATGTCAAATTTTCCAAAAAATGTTAATTGTAAAATTTCAGTTATGCTTTTTTTAAACTTTAATTGTCAAATTTAACTTTTCTAAAAAAATAACATTATGTAAAAATTGTAAAAGTAACCCCCTACTACAAAGAAAATCCTATTAACCATCCTGAGCGTATCTTAGTTTAAGAACCACTAGTAAGATCCTTCATATAATTTATGAAACTTCATTTGCTTCTGATATTGCCTTTTAAATACCTAGAACCTTTTAATATTAGTTTTCTTTAATTAATTATGTTTGGGTATTTTTATGATCTTATAAGTAGTAGTTTGATTCGTTCTTATTTAGGACTGAAGACTGTAGTCCCGTTTAGTTTAGTCTCCGTCCTACATATCAATTATAAAACTTATTCATTTTGGTCCTTGATGACGGTATTCAACTTTATTTCTTTAAAAAAAAAATTTTTTTTTTTATTAATTACAGTCCGAAAGTTCGATGGTCTTAATTACTATCCCCAAGGACTGATGGGATCGGTCCTAAGACTGAGCCGGACTCAATAAATAAGTACTGATAAAACACCACTTATAACGTCAATTTGTGTCGCGTTTGTTTTTCAAAAATTGTACGATAATTAAAAGTTCTGTTGACAAGACACAAGTTATCTAAGTTTGTTCTTATTTTATTATCATTAAAATTCATGAATCATCTAATCTTGGAATTTCCCAAAATCCCAAAATTTATTAATTTATTTTCCGGGAACTTGCTAGAAAACAATTCCCTGATATGATTGACAAAACCTAACACACAACCCTTATACATATATGCTGTACAAGCAGTTGTACCCAACATTACTCGGTGTAATTAGATGTTAACTAGGAGACACGCGTTGTATTAATAATGTATAAGTTAATTCTTCAATAAATCTTCATTTATACTCCCCGTTTTTCATGAGGACACACACAAGTTGGTTAATACTTAGATGGTCTATCCTCAATAATGAAAGAATTATATTATCAGTTCAACAACTTTAGTCTCTAGAGTGCTCAGTGGTTATATTTTACTTACACACATTAATTGCGAAACCTTATCTAGAGTCACATTCACTATTTTTTTTTATTATCACAAATGACTGTACATATTACATACAAACATCTAATTTTTTACTCACAAGATAACTCTTAAGTTGAACAATGCTACTTTAAAAAAAACATGAATATTTTTTGCAAGAGAACAACTCAATTCAGTAAAATTGTATCAGCACCCTGAATACTGAAATTTTATCTAATGGTCACATAATGAAATTTGCTAATTTTTTAGTGGAACATTTTCTTAAATAGAAGTAAAAGTTTATTTTATTATAAATACCCACAAGTTTACGTACATAGATACATACAGACAAATTTTGCTTTATTAATATAGATTACCCCTCAAGTTTTTTTGTACTATGTATTATTCAAAGTTGAGACGAATGTAAACGCATTAAGTGTAATGTTAGTCGAAGGACAACTAAACATCATTACCAATTATTTTATAAGTTACTAATGGTACAGCAGATGTCTTGATGGTCCCATTTTAAGGCCATCTATTTTACGTCTGTGTACACTATTTTGATTGAGATGCAACTGATTTAATTAATTTAACGAGTATTTCTAAACTATTCTATGGTCAATATAAGAACAATAATATTGTTTAAGCCATAACCGGAAGAAATATGAGTTAATTTTATGTACATAGAATAACAAGCAATACACGAGGTCATGATGTTGCAAAAATTAAGAAAAAAAACAACCTATCCTAGGTTTATATGTACAATGCATGTATTTTGTAGATATGAGTACGACTGCCTGCAAATATTAAGTATTAGTTAGATGCAGAAAATGTACATTGAACAATTATATAGAAATTTAATTTTTTATATGAAGGCAGTAGGTTGAATTTTGTACTTATGGTTATCTGCCCGATATTGAGATATGAGGAATCAATATATTAATTTCTATAAAGTAACGAAATAATACAATTTTTATATATTTACTAGAGGTTGACCATGACAAAAAAATTGGGAAAAGGAAAATTACGAAAAATGCTTGGTTTTAATTATTGAATTTCTTATTGATAGAAAAAAACGATTTTTTTAATTAGGTATACCTAGTTCAGCTCTAGGATATAAGTATCTAAAAGGGATCGAACGTTATATTAATGAGTCGGTTAAATGAGTCTATCATGGTAATAGTGTAGTTCGATATACAGGGTCTATATTTGCATTTAAAAGCGGTACTTTACTAAATTTGTATTGAAGCCGGTACTGAAATAGTCATAATTAATGTGGAAGCACAATGACGTAACCAAAATGTCTTTAAAAAAACAACAATGAAAGTTATCATTTTATTTTGAAAATTTGTATTCAAATATTGTTTTAATTTTTGTCAAATAGTATCGAAATACTTTTACAAATTTTGGTACCTGAAATATTGTTTTCTTGACAACACTAATAGGCAATTTCAGGATTTTACTAAATATTAATGATTAAAATATCAGCAATTTCTATAAAAATAAATGAGATCAAAGGATTTTAAATACCGTAACTCTTGAAAAATGGGGTGTTATCGGAACAGTAACCATGGTGGAAAGTTTTTTTTTCACCCCTGAATAATAACTCTTTCGCAAATTTCTCAAAGCAGTTAAAAAATATAATAGCAAAATTTCCTTCAATTTTCTTTGTTTAGAAACAAGCCAAATTACATAACTCTCCTTGCTCTTAGTACTAAATAATGTTTATATTTAATTAAAAATTATTAAGTTTTTTTTTGCTATGGTATAATATTACACCTTCATATTATACAAATCCCTTTCAGGACGTTTGACTAATCATATATCAAATTTAATAATTTAGCCCTAACAACAATAAGTAAGATTCGTTGTTTCGTCGTAAAAAAATGCTTTAAGTTTAATCATGAAGTGGAAAGATGATCTTCACAAATTGCACTACATATTTGTATATTAGACTGTCCCGTTTTCGGAACTGTTCTTTGGGGAAAATAAACTAAATGACTTTGGCAAACTTTGAGGCTTCTCAAGACATTTTTGGCGTAGGTATATGCTATTTGAATTTGAAATCAAACGGATTTTTGTGACAAAATTGGCCATTTTGAGTTCTCTTTTCCCGTCCAAATATGATGTTACAACTCGAAAACTGTACTTTTTATATTTTTTTAGTATTGTGTTTCTTTGTGTTCAATAATTTATTGAGTCTAAGATATGCTCAATTATTTGTGATTTGTGATAAAATAAGATCATGATCCTCCTTTTTGTGGAACAACTAATACTTTAACTAAAGTTAAATTTTGCTATGTTATGTTTGATAAAGAAGGAAAACCTCGAACCATAAAGTCCTTAAACTATTAAAACAAGGTGGCAATATTTTTTAACTCATGAACCATATGGTAAAAATATATAAAAACACTAATTTTGAATCACTATTCATTTAATATTTGGGACGATACAAGATTCAGTTAAATATAAAAATAGTCTATACCACGTCGAAAATTACCCAATAATACTAAAAATGAATTATTTTATTGTCCAGTGGGAAAACATATTAAGGCAAAAACGGGACAGTCTAATGTATAAGATACTTTTCTTTTCCTTTAAACAAGATTAGTATTTGATCCGAATTTGTGGGACTTGTCAGGAGTATGAGCAATTTTATTATACAATATTTCCATATTATGAAGCTACTCTACTAATGAAAAAGTTAAGACTCTACCTCTGATAGAGATCTCATTGTTAAACCAGAAGAACTTTTATAATAATTATCAAATTTGATGAATCAAATCATAACATATATTTGATCCTCTGCCTCGTTACTCTACATTAGATTGCTTTTAACGTCGTAAAAGAAGTCGATTATTTATTTTATCAGATCAAATTCTCTTGTTAGCAACAACTCCTCGAGGATATTTTCAACAATCATCAGTTTGTTTATTTTTTTACCTCTGGGCTACTGGCATCTGTAGACAGTTAGTCACCAAAGTTTTATCTATTCTGGACGCACATTTGTTATTCAACAGTTCTTTCAGTGAGTTGATGTGAGATAATTCGAATTTTTAATTTTATCTTTCATCATAGTATCCTTCAAAATCTACACACTTATCCTAGTGAAGTTACAGAAGGGACACGTTACAAAGATGGGAGAATCGTTGAGAGAAGTGTGTGGAGTCACAAAAGGACTATGAGGAAAAAAATTAAATAAAATAGGAACAGAAGGTCTTTATATTGAATAAAATATGAGTTTTGTGCTCTTTGTATGATATGACAAATCACTATGAGTCTAGTAATAAGTATTGAAAAGATAAATACAAAAATGTTTCACTAATCCAAAGTGTGTCAAAATTAAATTTAAACCTGGTATATGAATCTTAAGTAAGTATCATCCAACTCTTGGATCCTAAATCAAATCTCATTTAATTAAATCTAAAGATTCCAATTGAGTCACAACCCACATTTGGAATGTCTCATCCCTATTGATAAATTCTCCAAATTTAGAGGTTCAAGAGTCAGCCTATACTTCTACAATATCCTTGCAAATTTGCTAAAATTAAATTATTAATTTTTTTTTTTAAACAGATATGTTGCGACTTGCATTAATTTTCAATTTTGTCTTCTAAAGTCAAAGTCACTGATATGAAACTCAAAGTATGAGAAGTAAGTTCTACAACACATTTACAAATCAAGTCACCTGCAATTCAATTAGTAATTTGAGTTGGACTCTGATCAAAGTCATGTTAATAATATCAATGTTTTAATTAATAAAGGATTAGTCAGTTGTTATTTTTTGCCTATGAATATTTTCTTGATTATACAAAAACAAAATAAAAAAATATATTTCTTTATGTGTTAAGTTGTAATTATTTTCAAACCCATTGTAACCATTTGTATATCTCTTATAAAAAAATAGATTGATTAGAAATCCAAAAATATTAAATTTGAATAGAAAATATGATAATAATAGATTTTTAATTGACTTATTTGGGTAAATATCTGAAATATATACTTTTTAAAATTGTATCACGTTATTTAGTACTTTTCATCCCCTTTTTTAGGTATTGCAAATTTTTCCACCTCGTAAATTAATTTATTGATAATAGTAAGTTTACGTTCTATTTCAACGTGTTCTAGTTTTTTATTACGAAGTTTCATAACAAGAATTAATGACTGGAAAATAAATTGCTTCACCTTTTTTCAATCTTTTAAGTGTAATAAGGATATTAATGTTAATTACACAAAAGCAACCGCATTCTGCTTTTTTGGAACTGACATCATTCCAATTATCTCCTGCTTATTACATTTGCAAAAAAACAAAACAAACATAGAATTATATTCAAAATTATATATTTTTCAGCCGTTAGTTAAAATATTGAGAAGTCAGGTACATTTTATTTCATAAGATTTAAATTTGTTTCTATTTCTTGAAAATAATAATTATTTTTTATACCTGCCTATAATTGATTCAGACATAAAGAGTTTTAACTCTTAGAGTATAGTTTAAATCAAATATTGGATGAATATATATTTTCAAAAACCTGCAACAAAAAGTTTCCGGAACTGAAACAATCGAATACCTTTATTTGACTCCTTAATTATGTCCTATAATTAAAATTTATCAATATATACTATTTTACTAAGTTAATTAATAGAAATGTGTGTATTTAAAAAAAAAATTAAGAACGAAGGAATATCAAGGAATCCTTCAAATATATACAACAAGGTAACAAAGGTAAGTACATTCAGTAATACCTCAGATAGCAAAACACTGGGTTAGGAACGTTTTTGACTCCATGTACCCGTTTTCAAAATGTCTTATACAGATTAATAGCAAGTTCCTTCTTTTAAATTCGGTTCATTGATGTTGAAAACAATAAATCACTTAAAGGTTTTTTCTGCTTTTTTTGTTTGTTATTACCGGAGTACATACAATAAGAATAATATAATTTAATATATTGTGGGGCCTTATGGAAACAGATTGTACAGTGCCCAAATCCCAATTTTGGTAGGGATAATGATAATGACTGAGTGGATTTTGGCGTGAACAGGCCTTGGGCAAGGATAATGTCCCTGGTTCTTTTCTTTCAAATTTTTTCTTTTTAGAAAATAAGATGGAGGGCTGTTCGAACTTTTTTTCCAATGAACCTTTTTTTTTTAATAATCAATTTTTCTCAGGTGACCTTTTCAGAAAAAATTATTTATCTCCAATGAAACATTGGTCCTAACGGAAATGTTGGGCTCACTACAGCTGTATAGGTTGTATTGTCATTTCTATCCCTACAAAAAGCAGTTGGATTTGTTGCTCTCTTCAGCGAACAGAGTTTAAATCATTCTAAAAAGAGGGTCTTATAATTTATTAGAACACTTATGCATAATACATTATACTTCTTGTGAATAGATACATTTTTATAATTAATTGCCATGAATAGCTTTAAATATATTATTAAAAATCGAGCTTTAGTTAGTTTTGGATAAGGGGTATGTTAGATTATGAGCTCTCTTTTCGTAAACGGATTAAATACTTGTTATAGGTACAGAGTACTACTATATACCTAGCTACCATATATGTATACATTTCTAGTGTACATAGAATAAAGCCCCCTTATTTACATTTTAAGTTTTATTATCCGGTAACTTCAAATTCAACTTGGATGTTAAATTTTAGGCTCAAGTAAGACTCAAAAGCTTTGCTTCAAATTATAATAATTATTTTTGTAGAATCTTTTCTTATAATTGAATTTGAACATTAATTCCTGAATCGGAAATAGGGACTCAGATTTGAATCGCATTTAAATATTATTCAAGTACTACGTCAGTAACGACTTGAGCTCAAATACTTTTAACTTGCAACTTCGTTTAGTTTCTATTTAAAAGACGGTTAAAAATACTCTTGTACATGAGCTGTAACACAAGTGACATCCCTATATTTACCAACAGAGGTTCATTGTTATAGTTTATTAAAGTTAATTGATTTTTACTCGATATATAAGTTAGAAAAAAAAAATCATATTTGAAATTTTGTTAACTATAGAAGTTTAAAAAAAAATCAGTACTAAACTCACATTGATGAAATACATGCTTTGTCATAAACATTGAACTAATTTAAACGTATGTCTTCCCTAATGTGCAGTCTCATGTCCATTTCATTAAGTTGATGAAAGTGTAGTTCAAGTGTTTAACTTCCTTCCTGGATATTCTATATAATCATTTTTTATCCTAAACGAACGACACTTAATCATCATTCTTCTTCATTCATCACTTCTTTTCATATATGTTCAGTACTTCAGTGAGGTATAAACACTTAAATAGAAGTGTTAATAAGTGACTTTATTATATTGTTGTTGTTTTTTTATAAAAAGAAAAGGGATTTTTATGATAGTTAACTTGAGCAGAAAATTACATGTTGACTTTGTTTAAGGAAATGCTTCCTCCTAAGAATTTTATTATGAATAAAAAGTAACATAGGTATTTAAGGGATACAAAGGTACTTAGGTCTAATTAGTTCCATTTGAACATGTTACATAAAAACATACTTCTATGTTAACTATGATATTTAATTATTAAGCTTCCGAAAAGAAATATTTAAAAAGTGTATTTTACAAGTACTTTTCCATCCCATTAATGAAAATCTTATAATATTACCAAATACATATAAAAAATGTAGCATAAGTTGTCCCAACAGGAGCTAATACTAAATCATGCTATAACCACACTCTCAATTAAGAAATGGCACTCTATAATACATATAGGTATTATTTATGAGTTATAGATAATACATCGTTACCTTTATTGTGCCTCGTAACTTTTTTATCAAAATAAGAAATCCCCAATATAAATTGGTAGTTAGTCAATTCTTCCCAACAATAGAACAATTATTACTCAATAATTGTTGAAAATCGTTCACAGCTTAACAAGAGCTCATTCAAATTTTAATAATCAACGTTCAGAACCTTGATAAAAGGGAAGTGAAGCAATGTTATTATAACAAGTCCAGCATAAAGGATGATGTCATTTGGATCCGAATATAACAAGAGAGACTAATTGAAAACTTAAGGAATCATTGTTAAAAACAAAGTTAAATTACTTCTATTTTTACCTTCTAAGTTTACATTCACTCTGGTCGAAAATTAAAATGAGTAAATACACATTCACTCAAACAAAGGCTCTCAATGACGTCACACGAAAGAACAAGAGTTATTGAATAAGTCTGGTGTCTTTGCCCTACGATTTTCTTGTTGCCTAACCTTGTTCTAATAGGATTGTAAAGACGCCGAATAATAAACATCTGACGAAAAATACATTGCAATTTTTTTGTTAGTTAGATGTCAAATGGAATACATTAATAACTAGTTTGTTCGCAAAAAAAACAAAAAAAAAAAAGTTAAAATAATTATAAAAGTCTCTGATTGATCTTGAATTTTCATACCAATTCGCATCGCATCACTAATATTGACTTCATTTTTTGTACCTAAATAATTGTACATATATTATATTCTGTTACACATTCTTTCCAAATGAAAAACTTCACAACACCATCATCTTAGCCTTTTATTACGTGGAACAAAGACATAGGTGTTAATATTATACAATTCTAACAAAAAAAAAAGTACATTATGAATAGACAGGGCCATTCTGACTCATAAAAGCTCCGTAGTTTTATTTTGTCAAATACATGTCCATTATTATAACAATTTGTAAAATGTACATAGTTGTCAAAAAAATGTACAATTAAAAAGTAACAAAGAATTTAACATCTATAAATGAATTTACGAGCTAAAAACAAAGTAATTAATACTCTAGGAGCCATCCAACTCAAGCCATAATCTATGCATTAAGTAAAAAGAGATAATTTCAGGGTCTTTAATATCAGTTAGCGAAATTTTTAATATGTTTTATATAGTATAGTAGTATATAACGATAATGTAGTTTGGGGAATAGGCTTTTATCAATTGCTTTTATAGACATGAGATAGATAATGCTTTAAAATTGTTGGTCTTTCTATTTAGTTTTTATAATGATTAGAAATATTTTTTTAGAATGGATTGGTACAAACAAAAATTGGATTTAATCATCATCATTTAATAATATCACTAGAGAATTGAAGTTTATTGAACTTACATTCACAGTTTTTACTATGAGGCCTGTCAACACAAGTGCAAGATAGTAGGATCTTTCTCAATATTGAGTACAAATTACTTTTGTACTCTTCGAAAAATTATCGTCGATTTCTATCAACTAATTATTTTCATTAAACATTTGGAATGGTCCCAAATTTAACTTAAAATAGCTAAACTTGATCGTTACAATGAAATAACTGTAAATGTACCGATTTTATTTGAATGACTATATTTGGCCAAACCAACGTTTCATAAATCATATGAAGGTTATAAGGTATAGCAAACATTATTGGGTATTTACAATCATCTCGTAAATTTGAATACAAAGCCTGTAACTTACCGGTACAACCTGAGGGCTGAAGTGTATTTGGATATTAGAAGGGGTCTTTGATACTCTGAGAAGCGGCGGTGGAAAAATTCAACATGCGTCGGGCTCAGCCGTTTATTTGCACAACCATTGGGCTGGGGTATATTATAGAATATTAGAAGGGTTTATTGGTGCCTAAAAATACGATGGCGGTAGAGTTAAACTGTATTTTGGCATAGCACTTCAACTGTGATGACCGGGTGTATTTTGCCTATTAGAAGGGTTGTTTGATGCTCAGGGAAGAGGTGGTTGAAGAATTTAACCTACAACAGATACCAGTAACTCCTATACACTACCCGCGAGGGGGGTGCATTCTAGCATATTAGAAGAGGTTCCATTACTTAAAAATGCGGCAGCGGTGCAGTTTAAACTGCCTTAAGGGCCAGTACTTCAGTTGTACAACCTGAGAGCCAGGGTGTAGATTGGGATATTAGGAGTGTTCCTTGGTGCTCACTGAAGGGGCGGCAGAGAAATTTAACTTGCATCAGGCCCAGCAGTTCGCCTGCACATCCTGTGGACTGAGGTGTACTATATAATATTACAAGGGTTACTTTGTCCCTAGAAACACGGCGGCGGTAGAGTTTAAACTGCATTTTGGCCCATTACTTCACCCGTACACCTTTTTTTCTAATTTCTTAAAATCCCGGCCAACACCGGGCAAACCTACTCTAGTCATATTTAAATCTTGATGTATTTGTATTATTATGAAATAAAGTTGAGAATGATTTAGGTGGTAAAGTTAAAGCTACGACGAAATATTAAATAAAAATAAAAAAGAAGAAAGATCACCCACAACAACCGTTTTTCTTTTTCTAATTTAGAACTTTTTTTTTTTACAAAGATCCCTTCTTCAGTATTATGTATATTGAAGTTTATTAGACTCATATTCACGGTTCTTACTCATAATATATGAAACTATAAAAAACCGCCCCGTTAAAATATTTTTTTTAATGTTGTTATTTTTAGTCTGACATTTCTGCAGACATCTCTAAATACACACAAAATGTTACCTAAGATTTCCATTAGCAGCATTGTTGATAATATAAATGCAAAACAAAAATAACTTTTTGTTCTCTCTTACTGGGAATAGATAACAGTCGTCACATTGTCCTTGTAGATTTTTATACATTTTTTTAATATGCAACATGTATATTATATGTAGGAACATTGCAAATGACTTTTTTTTCTTTTCACTAAAAATAGCCTTTTTTAATTTATGAGTAGGCGTAATATGGGTTTGCTTTAGCTTACAAATAACATTTTTGTGAGCTTTTTTTAATAAAAAAGTTGCCATTATGTATAAATAAAATGAGTCCTGTGTTAACTTGAGTAGCTTGAGTCGAACCTAGTTTTTTTATGGATCGACTCAACTCTATAAATTAGAAAAAGAAAATAGGGGGGAAAATTTAAGTAGCTTCTAGTATTGCCAGTATACTGAAACATTTAAAATGGTCGTAATACCAAACTGATTTTGGAAACTGTACTTATAGCGCCAGTACGGAATGAAAAAAATTGCACACCGATGACGCAACCAACCAGGTTTAGTAACCCTAACAAAATTGTTCTTTTTAAAAAAGTCATCTAATTTCTAGGCTAGTCCCTACACCGAACAAAAGTTATGCAGGTGCCCTTATAAGTGCATGTTAACTGTCTTTAGCGACACTTTGTGTCATATTTTTAGTCGAAAAAATATGGGAAAACATCTATATTGGTACCTGAACCACTTGGTATACATAACAACAACAGTAGTTACGCATAGTCACTGGTCATTTATTAATTTATATTCAATGAAATACTTTCAATGTGTACTTTGTGCATTATTGTACTATTGCCACAATTTTTTTGTTGGCTAACTAATTAGCTAATACTGGCTATTTGCTAAATGTGAGATCGTACAATTCATTACAAAGCCGTAGTACAGTGTGTTTAGTCTTTTTCCTCCATAGAGATAAAAATACATAGAGTGCTTAATCTTAGCAAACACACGGGCAATTTTTTTGAAGTCAAAAGTTAGTGGACCAAAATAATGGAAAATATAATTATTTATGTATCCAATCACTCCAGATCCTGTATGGATTTAAAGATTGAACACAACACTATTTGAAGCTCCTTCTGTGGTGTCAACATACACCTATTTTTCGTCAACTACAACTGCGTCAACTTTTTTTTCACACCCTCATTCTATGTTTGTTCTATTTCCTCAGAGATGAGAGGGAAGAAACTCATAAGAAATCGTGATTCATTGGAAAATTATTAAGTAAACGCAGCTCCAATAAACTCTAAACATCTTTTGATGAAGTTTAGCGATAATGTCAAGCCAGTTTTTTTTCTTTTTTGTGAAAACCAACTGACCACCATTTGACTACTCATCGCTATTTGAGTCAAGTCGAAAAATCATTAACTCAAGTTGAGTCAACACAACACTACATAGAATATTGATAAAGATTGATTTATTTCATAATCAGGCATAACGTAGGTATATTATCTATACAATAGAATCTGCCCTTGATTTCATTACAACTGTCGATGTATAAATTAAGCAATTTATATATAATTATACAAACATAACCAAATTTATATGTTGTTCTGTATTCGACAATAAAAGAAGATAAGTGTACATAAATATTGCTTCGATTGTTGTATATACATTTTTAAAGGCCTGTTTTTGTTGTTGTTGTGGTTTGAAGAGAGATCTTGCAAGTCACTTTTTTAGTGAAAAAGATAAATAAACATGGCAATAGACAAGAAACAAAACCATACCAGTCTATTTAAACGTATAAGTGATGCTGACTAGACATAATAGATCAAAGCAAAATATATTATGTATTAAACAGTAGTTCTAGTACATTTGTGGCTTATCTAAGTGAGTGTACAATATTGTCTTATTGTGTACTTTAGAAAAATGTTTTTTTAATTAATTCCCTCACCCTCTCAATCGTTTTTAATAGTAAAAATATATTCATGAACTAAAAATCGTAACATTTTAGCGTCATACAGGTGTGGCCCATATCTCTTACACTTTTGACTGAAATTGTAAATTTGATGTTCTACTGGATCTGAATTTTTATAAGATTTTCCAAAATTTTGTCATAATAAAATAATTTCTTTTTGATTAGGGGCAATATCCATTTGATACATGCTCACATTCAAATAAAAATGCCTTGCCGTTTACAAAACAAGCAAATTCGTTTTGTAATAGTCTTCCAATACACAACACACTACTAAGAGACAAGGTGTTAGTAACTACATTTTTATTATATATTTTATCGAAATTTTGAATGATCCAGCGGAGGATTCCTCAGGCCTTTGACTATCTCTTGAACCGAAGTATCCAACCCTTATCCATTTCTTTTATTTCGATTTGATTCAAAGGGTGTAGTCTTGTTCATATCTCAACTAGTAAATAGCTAAAATTATTATTTTTATGTATTGTATAATACTTTATGTTATTATACAGAATTGGAGATTTGGAATTTTTTTCCCGGCTAATTATTCAATAAATGGAAAAATATTAAGAAGCGTTGACTACCATTAAAATTTTTAATTTAAGTCATAAATAGTTATACTATAAAGGGGAAAAAAGGGATGTGTGAGACAAATAAAAGTAAAACAATGTTTTAAAGGGTCATACAATATCCTATTTAGTGCCGATTTAACTTGTACAGATTTATTATAATACTGTTTTCGAGTAATGAAACTCACAGTTGAAAAATTAAAATCTTTGATTGTAGCACTGATAGATTTAAACAGTCCAATATAGTGTTTCTCTACCGGGATTTCTCAGGATTTAATACTAGGGCAAATTTCAGAAAAATAATAATATTTCCTGGAAAATATTGTATTTAATTATTTCATAATAATTTCTTAATATAATCCATTCAATACAAATTAATAACCGTTTACGCTACAATAAAGATGATATGGATCAACAAAAAGGGATGCTCAATTACGAAGCACATATAAAAGATGCTACAAATGTATATTTAATCACTCATAAATTCACTTTCCAACAGTTAAAACATGAATTTATGACTTAAAAAATATTTTTTCTCATAAATATATAAAATAAGTTAATTAAATTACATAAAATTTATTATTAACTATCTCATTCCGGTATTTACTGGGATTTTTAGTTTTAAATGAGGTTTAGCGGGATATTGTTATATTACAATTTATAAGCAAAACAAAATCTTAGTCTTGTATGCCAACAGAACCAATTACCCAGACTGCTCGGTTGTATTACTGCACTTGGATGAAACGTCCTAGATTATGTAAATGAACTCGTGTACATATATAGCTTATAACTATAGGAAAGAAAATTAGATTTAAAAATAACTATTTTTTAAGTAACCTCATTCGAAATATGTATTGATTTTCTTCAATCATAAATACTTTTGAGTAGTCGTGATTTTTTATTTATTTCAAGGTCAAAGGCTACATATCTACATTTAATCAAATAGGAATAGGAAAACAAAAAAATGATGATCTTCCAACACCTTATTTTTAAAGGTACTGACCGTCATTTACCATATTATATCATGTTTAAAGAAAAGTTTTATTAATGACTACATTTGTGAAGTAGAAGTAGGTCTCTATTTCGTGATTACATAAAATGATGGTGGGGAATAATTTCAAGATGAGTCAGTTGCAAATGTCAAAAATACAACTTTGGAGATGCAAAACTTCAAGGATACTCCTAAAGCTTTATTTTCATTTAAAAGAAGACTTAATAAGTAGATTTTTTTTTTTTTTTTTTTTTTTGACAGATTAATAGGTTTTGTCTGTATAATAAGATTTAATATTAACTGGTTTCCTAGAAATATTTTCCTGTATTAGATAATCTTTATATTTATACACATACATGAATCTATTGGATACATAAAAACATCAGTATATTTTTAATGAGCCAATTATAAAATTCATCCATAGTAACATATTAACCAAACCTATAAATATAAGTTGATTTTTTCTAAATGAGACTTTATTTCTGTTTTTAATATTAATAAAAGTTATGACTATTTATCAAAAGGACAAAATAGGACAAAAACAATACTTAAACTTAAACTCCTCTAAAGTATTTGGGAAGTAGATGTTCTTGCGTTCAGAGAGTCTTGTTTCGTGGAAGAGGTAGTCTTTGTTGAGTATCCAATGTAGTGGTTAATTTTTTTGTTTGGAATTATGTGTAGTGTAATAGAGTGTAATGTAATATTTATGGTATATAGCAGGGGTTGGCAACCTTTTGGAGAGTAGAGGTCGAACAGCTATGTAGTGTAGTGGCAGAGGGCCAAACAGCTCTCAATGCAGAGTCATGGTGGAAAACCATTTTAATGAATATATAATAGATTTTTTGTTGCTTAAGGAAAGCAAAGATTCAATATAATTTTATTTAAACAATGTTTTAAATTGTGATAAATAGAACCCTAGCACTTAATCCATAGATGACTTTTCTTATCTGTTCTCTCCAAGTGCAAATTAGGAAATTTAAGAAGGTTCTCAAATTTCATGCATATATTTAGATGGTGGGCCGGTCAAAATTGACTCACGGACTGAGATGCCCCGCGGGCTGGAGGTTGCCGACCTCATGTGTATAGTGATGACGACAAGCCTTTTGAGTTTACATGCATAGTCATCAGTATCTTCAATGAAGGAAACATCGACACGAACTAAACTTCTAACTTCTCCAAGAATCTAATCAAATAGTTGCTAGAAAGATTCCAGATCTCATATCCGTACATTCAGATTGGTGGGATATAACGCTCATAAAGTTTAACCATGAACAAAGAGATACAGGTTTTAAAACTTCTTTTAATAATTCCCAAGTTCCGATTGGCTTTCCTAATAATCAAGGATGCCATTTTTGCAAAGAAAAAAACTAAGTTTAGATATTAGAAAAGGAAACACGGTTGTTGCATATGCTCTTTTTTTCATTTTTGTTCTTTATTGAATAGGTTGTCGTTGTGATAATTTCTCAATCTGAAGAAAGCATACTTATCACACACCTATCACTGATGTAACTGTTGAAAATGGATTATAAAATAAATAGCTCATATTTACATGCGTCATAATTCAGTAATACCATAAGCCTGGCTACTGCTTTCTCCTCCTGCTCTTTGTTTCTTTACCTAAATTACATCCTTTCCTATTGTATAGTATATATGTCTGTTGAATTTCAGATCACGAGAGATGTTAATTCTTAAGTCCAAGTAATTATCTACCACCTAAAGAATTGTGTTGGATGAACCTTTTCATAAAAAAAAAGAAACCAGACACATTTACTAAAATGAAAAGACATTCTTCGGATAACACCTCATTTAAGCAAATTTATTTTCAACATCACCAATAGAGTTAATATCTGAGTGGAATATTTTTGTATTGTTCGTGTATAGAAATCCATGGAATAACATGGGTTCTTTCTTTTCCTTATTTTGCTTTATTCCTCACAGACTTCATTTCTGATGAGTTAAACCATTTAAATTTTTTAATATTAATAAAATAAGCCATTTTTTAGGGACTTAAACAAATTAAATACCTGTTTAAATAATATGATGTCCTCTTATTCGAAGAACAGCTGACTGGGATATGTTCTATGCCTTACAAATTTCGCAAACCTTGGCAAACCGAACATCAAAGCTGAAATTGCGAATTTTGTATGACATCTCTAAAATACGTTGAGATATTTTTATTTTTAAACGCAGAACAATTACATTTGAATAATTACTAGTTACAGAGTATTTTGAATTGATATTAACCATATCTCAAAAAAAAAAAAAAAAAAAAGTATATAAAAATAAATTTACTCTATGTATTAGTGATTATGCTCGATGGTCCTTTATATTAAAGTAAAAAAAAATATTAATGAACTTATTAGGATTTGAGACTGGATACCCATAACCTTTATAACTTGCCACTTATGAGAACCTAATATTAGACCCTACTCAAACCGAGTTTCAAGTCAAGTTCTATATATATTTCTAATTTATTCATGCCTTTTCACAATGCTGAGGTTCAAAAGGAAGTCGACTAACTATATTTGAATACAATCTATTGACCTTCTTCAATTGGCATGTTTTTTATTGGCTTATGATTAATTAGTACTCCGATAGTAAAATACATTTATTATTTATAAAACTATAAGTGACAATTACTATATATGATTTTATTTTAATTAATTCAGATAAATAAGTAAATTGTCTAGCTTTAGTTATCTTTTGGCCTTGTATAAATACCTAGATTGATGGAATAAAAACCCTTTTTATTTACGCCATTACTATTTTAACAAAATTATATTGACCAAAACTTATAGTAAAGCCAAAATTCATTCAGTAAATGTATAGTTATTCCAAAAGTAAAAAAACCGTATCACTTTATGATTGAGATATAAAAACACATCTTTTATTGGAGAATGATTTATTCATTTCAGTTTGAATATACTAGAATACTTCATACAATTCGGATAGTTGTATTTATGCTTACACCGGTATACTTGGATTTTGACTGATTGAGATTGTCATTTAGGGGGATGCCGAATTTTTTTTTCATAGGACCATTATGAATCGAAGAATATTCGGGACAAACTAAATATATTAATTTAAACTTTAAAAAAATCTTCCTTCATCCACATTGATTAAGAAAAATAAAAAAAAACCAACACTTTCTTAAAAGGAAAATGATATATTCATATTTCCGAAAATTTGTTGATTGATTGTTGAAATAAAAAATTGAGGGAAAAAATAATCATATCTGGACATTTGTTATGTTATATATATATGTAAAAGGAATATGGCAAATATTTCTACAAATAAAAAGACATAAAGTACTGCTATTGATTTGGATTTTAAACTAGGAGATTTTATATGCATTTTAGTTGTAAAACACTTAAGGTTTTTAATCAACGTGGAAGGGGAAAGTTTTCAAAAATCCTATTAATTTTCTTAAATGTAACATAAAAACTGCTTTATTATTAATCCAATTTAGTCTGACCTAGTGTTGTTCTCTGTACGGGCATATGATATCAGGGTATTGATGCATTTAAAACTTTACTTTACCAAATTAGTTATTGAACCAGTACTTCGAACATCATTACGATATAGAAATATTGACCCGCCAATGAAGTAACAAAAAAAAATAGAAGAAAAAAAAAAAAATTCAAAATATCTTTCATATAAAAAAAAACCATCAGATTAGAAAGCATGCTTTCTTCCTTCCCACATCGAAACAAACATCCCGTGGATGGCTCTATAAGTGCAAGTGTGTGGGATTTTTTTAAATATTTTTGTTTTGGAAACAGAATTGTAATACCGACTACTACTAAAATATTGGTAACTTGAAAACACTAATATGGACAATATAGACTATAGTAATAACTTGACTTACGAGTATAGCTCGTTTCTGAATGGATTTTAAAGTAATTTATTCCATAAGAAGTAACAAATAAAAAAATAAAAAAATTGAATTCAGCTCAATATGCATCATAATATGCTTACCCAATGTGCTGTCTGTCTTTTAGATTTTCGACTTTTTAAATTATTTATATATTAGTTTTATGTACAAATGGAACTTCGATGTATTTTTAAAATATTTGTTGTTTTTTCAAGATTATTTATAATATAGATTTTTAGAGTACAGTTGTAATTATAAATCACAAAAATCTAAGTTATTATCCTTATTGATAGTTTTATAAAATATAATTTCATAATTTATGATGATGTATCTTATAGAATATATACTAGAGTAAATGGGCCAACGTTGTTCGGGTTTGGGAAATTAAAATTAATGCTATTTCGAGCCTTCTCATTTTTTCTCATACTGTAAGTAACATCCACAAATAATTATTAGAAGGTTTCATTATGATTATTCAATAAATTATATAATATTCGAAGTTATTATAGATATAAATTTTAATGAAAGAAACTATTGAATAACAAAATTATTGTTAGTTGAGGGCCGATAGTTGAACTGTTGTTCGCTTAACCGTCATATTATGGTCAAAAATCCTTTGCCTTATTCTCTTTTTTTTCTCTATAAACCTTATGATCTTCTTTAAAATAGTGTGCAAAGATATGTACCAACATGCAGCGAGAAGAGTTCTTAAAATTTTACGATCTTTATTTTTTGTTCTATATAAAGTAGTCGTTTGCTAGTCTAAAAAATCGTTATTGAAAAAAGGGTATATCAAGGCTTGAAGGCCAAAAAACTGTCAACAAAACTATCTCTGGAGTATTAAAATCTATACGAAAAATTTCAGATAAATTTATTCATTTGTTTGGATGTGAATCCCGGACACATACATTCGCATTTAATAAAATACAAGGAAATCATCCAGTTTTTGAGCTACCATCGGCACTAAACATAAGCTATGCAGTATGAGCATCTCAGTTGCGCTCAACGACATTTTTATTTTTAGCCGAAAAGTACGGAAATACCGATAGGTATATTGATATTGGAATCGGTACAAAAAAAAATTTACTGGGATAACTTTAATATCGTACCATCAAACCATTTAATGTAAGATTAAAACATAGTTTATTATGAATAATTTGTACAAACATTTATATTTCTCGATAAATCTATGTTATGTATTTGATTTTATAAAATATCCATTGTTTTTCTTGTAATAATAACTAGATTTAATACGATAATAATATATGAAGAGAGAACCACAAAAGACTATTATTTTTCCTTTACTTTTAAATAATATACACTTCAAATATTCATGCACAGATTATACACATTTGCATTCAGACTATACAATAATTTATTTATACATACACATCTATTCTGCACAAAAAATAAATATTTACTGGATGCGTCATAGGCAATGTTTGGATGAATGAAGTACACATATGGCACGAAGTATATGAAGTAGTACTGAAAATGAGCATCAAACAAAAATGTAGTCGTCTATATTTAGACATCTTGCAACCTTTCCCCAAAAAAGAAAGGGGAAAAAGGTCCCAAATTGGTAATTTTTGTTCCACTTTCCCACCTCTTATTCTAATATTCATTAGAAGAAGTTGAGGTAAGCTTATAATCTTTCGAAAATATTTATATCTTTTTCGTAAAAAATGGCTAAATACAAGAGAAAATAACATTGACAGAAGAGAGTATACAATTTCAGTACTGCGATTCGTGAACCTAGATGTTTTTCTTTACCTTCATTGTACTGAGGAATTTTGATACTGAAATTAAAATATTTAAAAAGTACTTTTCAAAATGGTTATATTTTAGTTTAATTTATCTTTTGGCATTCATTGGTCTGTTTTATTTATATTTTTGTCCAAAAATCGCAAATCATCAATTTGGCATTTTTTGGAAAAACTTTAAGGGCGATGAAGCAGGGTATAAGACATACTTACAGCCCTAAAAAAATATTTCCGAGCTTTTCATATCTTAAAGCATGGGAACAAATGCGGAGACATATCAAAATTATCATTTTGAATAGGTCTAATATGGTATATATAATTTATTTATTAACTTCCCATGAGATGTCTATAGATGGTCATTCCTTCTTTTGTACTCAACAACCTATTTCATATTAAAAAAATGACCGTTATAATCAGGTTTATTTAAGAAAATGTGTCATTACTGGGTGCGGGGATTGCAGGGACAATATTGATAAAGTTTTTTATGTTATAAAATTTGTCCGCAGGAGATCCATATTTCCGCTTAATGCAGTGAGACGCTTAATTCAAGTGACTTTTACACCAGGTATGACTGTATATTATAAATTTTCGTACCAGATCTATATACAAATTAGGTATTCTAAATTATTTAGGGCCCTTACTAGAATGTTTCTTTGTGGGCTGACTTGAATGAGATGGCATTTTTATTGATATCTTCTTGAAATTTTTTAATGACCTTCATTTACTAAAATTTGATTTTTTACTTGATTTGAGAAAATACAACTTATTTAAAAACTAAGTAATCATTAAACTCCTCATTAGTTACTGGTGTTGGGCTCATTTAAGGATAAACAGTTTTTGAGTATAATAATTTGGAATATGTACACATTTCAACAGATTTAGTAAGTAAAATGTATATTATATTTATTTTTCAATTGAGGGGCACAGTTATCATTGTCATAGGAGAGCATGGTCCTTAATGCCCAACTCATAGCTACTGTACTGATATGAGAACAAAATTATACGAAAACCAAAAAAATAGTCTTGCCTAATTTGGTTTTGCATCGTCTTTGTCTAGTGACTGTAAATAAATAAACCTTCATTAACAAATACATTTTGTCTATTCCAGTCTGACAAAATTCGCACTTAAATTTTACTTCAAGTAAATCAAGTTCTTCATGGCATCATTCTCTGTTGTGTGGGATTACAAATACCTACATATACAACTCGAAATGTTAAAGGATTATTTAATCCCAAAAATGACACTTACATAATTCATGTCATGGAAATACGTACCAACATGTGCAAGCGTTTGATCATTTCTATTAATAATTTACCTATTATATGCTCATTAGGGTGAGGCTGGTGCCCCACTAATTCTTAAATTTTAGCTGATAACCCTTAGCCTTAATTTGGGCCAAATGAACATATATGTACAATTTTATTAAAATGCAATAATATGTAAGTAAATATTGTCATTTTTTGATACCCTCGTTTTTTGTGTAATAAATGATAACTTTTCCGAAAAAATAGTATGACTATTTTATGAATAGTATACCTTAATCTAAAAGATATTTGTAAACAAAACTATTTGCAAAGATCAAAAATCCTAAAAATGGGATTTATATAGTTTTTTTAAACTAATTTCTACTTCATCGGCATTGTGTTCAAGATAAATATTTAAATATTTTATTAAAATTAGGCAAATGGGTTCATTATGTCTATACACAGTATAAAAAAGAGGTTAAGCTTCTTTGGAGTCTCCCCATAATTAACATGGACGATATTTCACATATTACAATATTGTATAACACTATGGAGTATTATTTTCTTGATGACTAATAAATTTTTTGTTTTAGAAACCTATATTCCCTTGAAAAACTCTTTTTCATGAACCAAATGATACCCTTGGTATTTAAACACCAATAACATGAACACAATTCTTGACTTTACTCATTTTCATTTAGCAATGCTTTCATATTGCGTACATAGATCTATAACTTAATATGTAGAACTTATGAACAAAAGATAATTTATATCTTAAAAAATTTCCTTATACAGGTATTCATACGTGAAATTCATTATGATTGTTAATAAAGCATTCTCTCATAGTAAGTATTTGATCCTTGAATTAGGATTAAAACATATGTATGCATATATTATAAAAAGTTATATTTAACGTCATATTAAATCAGAAATGTAATTTGATATTATTCTAACAAAGTTTAATGAGGCATAGTAGTGCCTTTATTCATAGGCCTTAAAGTCATCAATTCATTATTGATGCATAAATATGTACATTTTATCGAAGAAGAAAAAAAAATTACTCAAAGGGGGTGTAATTTAAAAAAATGATCTTATTCAAAATGCCTATTTAACTCCAAACAGGCCATTTTTTTTAACTTATTTTTATTGACTAAATTGAAATTGATACTATTCTTATAAATTGGGTTTAAATTACCCTATTATAATTTTGTATGTATATTGTATATTTTTTTTTTCAAATATTATACAAATCTACCTAATGTATACGTATATTTTTCCTTTTGTAAGCAAATGGAATTACATATTTTGAGAGCAATAAATTTTACATTAATAAATATTGATTTAATTTCTACGCAACATCTACAAGTTTACATTTTTTTGCTTTAATCTACCATTAATTACATAATATGGTACATTTCAGATAATTTTCAAAATAGAGGAATAAATAATAAAAATATTTATATATTTTCGGTGACTAATATATACTTTTGGTTTTTAAATTTACACTTGCCCGGATTTCTACAATTTTCACATCCCTATTAATAATGCAATTTTTATAATTCTTTCAACCATTGTTTTCCTGAGTAACAATACAGACAATCATTCATGCTTTGACCATCCATCAACTAAATACATACATACATGATTACAAGGAAGGAAGAAATATACCTACAATACGGAAATATGTAACTCAAATATTTATTTAGTAAACTGATTTACAAAAAAATATATAAATAATTAGCTATTTATTAGATAAATACTCAAATGGAATTTTCCTTTAAGTTAAACGTCGTACAATATATAATTGTGATGTCTATCAAAAGAAAATCAAACAAGAATTATATAATTCCTGGTTGCTATTGCACATCCAATAAGTTTGAACATACAGTCTATAATTGATCCAAACAACATGTGTCCCATCAGTACGAAATTAATCTAGAATGGTTTTAGTTTCAAAATTGTGTCTCCATTAAATATATATTCTTCAAAAGAAATATCGTCTAATTCTACAAACAAATTAGTCTGATTAATACTTATGAGGCGGCAGAAATATCACTGGAGACAAGGTTAATATAAATACAAGGTTATACCATAACACATGTACTACTTATGTTTGACTTCCACAACGCTTTTAATATTGATGTCATAGTAGCTATGTTGTTGCATGTTTTGTGAAAATCTGTTTTGCTTCACCAAAAGTTGGTACTATATCAAATTGAAAATTCTAGTAATAGTAACGTCATAGACTATGGGTGGTTACGTGTTTTGTCAAAATCTGCCTGTCTTGCCCAGTAATCGGGACAATACATCAGATTAAAAATTCTAGCAAGCCCAATTACATGATAGTCTAACCTTGTATTTCTATTAACCTTGAATGAAATCTAGTAACCAAATTTATTTTCAAAAATATAATCAAAGTTCTTATAGTCAACATTTTTGGGTACAACAACTCATGCCAAAAAAATGAATAAAAATACTTACGAAATATTGGGCTCTATGTATTGCATATATGATTTAAGAAATAGATTAGAACATTTCCATTTTTTTTTGTTAACTCACAACAAATCTTAATGAAATATTGGGCCTTTTATATTTATGTAGTAAAATTATATTGGTGAATTTCACATTTTTTAAAATTTCTTTTTGTATTAACTTACAACATAAATATTATTTATGTACGTAGATTTTTAACTAATGGAGTTTAATTCTTTAAAAATGACATAGGAAGGACACACCATATTTAAAGAAGAATCAAAAATTATATATATATCAGAAAAAACTATAATAATCCAGTAAATATTACTCGTACATATTTTTGATGAATTGGTGAGGCGATTATTTTCAACTCATGGGTATAATAAAACCCATGAAAAGTTCCTTTAATATACTTTTATATATACTTTATGATTATATCTCATTGCCATATTTTTCCCAGAGAAAATGTCTATGTAGTGTTGTGTCGATTCGAACAATTACCACCTCGCTTCGCCCTCACTTGAGTTAATCACGTTTCGACTCATATAACTTATTTTTAAATTAAAAAAAAATTATAGTCGACTTCATATTTTATTATTGAGTCGGTTTGATCATTATTACTAAATTTCATCAAATGTTTTTAGTTTTGGATCTCTGTCTTTAGGTGGTTTCATTTGATCTCTGAGGAGACAAACGTGAAATATACATACATCGGGTTTGTAACGATACTACTTATTTTTTATCTTTTTATTTTTCAATTTCTCATTGATCAACTAGGAAACTCCTGAACGACTCGACTTGTAGTTAAATCTAGAAATATATAATGTGTATTAGGTATTTCATGATCTTAATTATTTTGATTATACTTCTAATAAATCTGACTTCGAATTGTACTTATAATGTATAAATATTTTTTTCTTTAATGATTTATTGCTCAAAGAAAACAATGTATAAAAATATCAAAAGAAAAGTAATGTAGTGGAAAAAATTGCTAGCTTACATATTTCTACATAGGTTGAAATGTGTAAGCTAATAAGTTTTTTTAAGGCCAATGCTGCAAAGGGTGAATATATGTATTTTATATAAAAATACATGAACAATTTTGGGGATTTTTTTAAAAGAAATCCCGGATATAGGTTATTGGATCCCTTTTTTTCCCGGACAATAAAAATATTAGAAATCTATTATTTTCCTGCTTTTTTAATAGGTATAACAAACTCACATTTCATATCACTCAAATAAAAATAGAAAATATTAGTAAGATTAAAGGCTCATTAGAATCTATTACACTCAAATTCCTGTGAAATTACTTAATAAGAGCGGTTGGGTTATCTGTTTTGAGACTGATATCTCGTTTAAGTAATAAAATTTGGGATTGTTTAAGGTTTTTACGGGAATATTTAAAGTTTAGATAGGATGTGATATACTTAATATATTTCTATGCTTATTTTTTAAAACTTGATTTATTATTATTTAAATTGATATATTTATTAAATGTTTGTGTATATTAATTACTTATGTAAAAAATGAATACCTATGTCTAATATTATTAACAGTGTAATAATTCCACTTCTTGAGATAAACACATTTTTTCATAATAATAATAATTTCTATGGAGTCTTTTGGGATCTCTAGATAAGACTAAAATTTTTCCAAAATCAAGGAATTAAATTTCCCTGTATTTAAAAATACTTTAATAAAGTACATACACATAGTATAGACAGTTATAATATACCTTTTAGAAATATAAGATTTCAAAAAAATATTACTGGACCCCCCACTCACAAAGTTTTCAACAATATTACAGAGCGATTTTTTTATATACTATTATTAGCTTAAATCTGTGAAAATAAAAATAATTTTAGTTTATAAAGTAATAATTTTTTTTACTATATACATCAGCCTAACTCTGTCCTGGACAAATTTTTTTATAAAGAAAGTTTTAGTTAAAAAAAAGTGACAATGATTTCCCAGAATTTTGCGTTCGTGATGCCCCTTAATGAACATGCTCTTATAAAAATTTTATGATAAAATATAATAGCTATAGTAATATTATTTGGTATATAATAATAATTGCAAATTATATTACTTCATAATTGCTCAAATGTTAATATTTATGACGTTCTGAATAATATGATATTTTTTTGCAAACGAGTGTTGCCTTATAATTTTTAAATATACTTTTTTTGCAGGTTTTAACATATACATGCAAAATACCTGTATAATATACACTAATAATAATTACAAGTATATATACATATGCAATACACTTATATCGCTTAATCGTGTCAGATAAGATGAACGTTTAACATTTTTTTATATTTAGAAAGAACAAAGATATTTTGACTTATTAGTTGAATCTTGTAACATGAGACTCCGTATGGCTTTTTATACAATAATGGCTAATAGAGTATGCGATTATCTCGAAATATCAGGCAATTATAATATACGTGCATATAGTTGATAGTTTGAAACTACTTTTAGTCCGCTTAAGGATGTCATAGATATTATTCTATAAGTAATTACCCAATTTCCATGAATGTTTTGTTTAATTGAATTAACAAGATGAATTCTACAAAGGAATACAAAATTATATTTATCACTAGGATAATTGATAAAGTGACGTCATCTGTATATGTATAAAAAAGCGACCTCTTGAATAAGTATATATTTTGGTATCAAAAGACCAGTTCTACTGTTTTCATGCCCCTTTTGTCATTTAATAGTGTAATGTAGTCCCTTAACCAGACTATCCAAGATGAGGCACTTCAAATTTTTGGAAGGACCATTACTGTCAATAAGATCTTAATTACTATAAAATTAGGAGCTTTATTTATACTCATATTTCCGATGGAGGAAAGGATTTAGATTGGGAAGGAGGGAGATACAGCTCCTTAGAGCCCCCCAGTTACGGCACTAATGTTCTGATTATTGAACTGGAATATTTTGTTTGTTAAGTATTGAACTACTATAAAATATGGAATATTACAACAATTGAGGAAAATGGCAACTAGATAGTTAGTTAACTATCTATTACCTCCACAACAACAAAGTTGAACAGAGGATATATATTTGCCTTTGTGTCTTTGTTAATCACGAGGATTACGGCAAAAGTTATAAGCCCATTTAGATCAAACTTGATACGTTGATTATATAGGTCACATTAAGTGGCCATTACATTTTGAGAGTTCAAGGTAACACAAAACGTAAGAATTGAATAATCGACCATAACTTTCAAATACAATTGAGATACATCACTCAATTTGATTTTTTGAGGAGTTTTGAGCTCTAAAGACTACCCATTTTAGTTGAGAGATTGTTTTTTTCTTCTTTTGGAGGAAAAGTTAAAAAAAGCAAATAAAATTGCTAAATTGCCACTTAATCCTTGTAACATATACTCAAGTTTATCTTAAATAATAAATGATTTTAACTATTTCTAAGTAACTTTTTATAAAAATAACTATGTATTGTTTAATACGTCTAATATTTAAGTATTTTTTTTGTATATTACTATCAGTTTGTAAGAATCAAGTGTAAATTTTGAATTTCTTCCGTCTTGGCTAGATACAAGATCAATTAGCCTTCATATTTACAATGTAATAAACACTTTGATCTACAGTACATAAACATAAAAGTCGTTTCAATCCATCATTAGCTTTGAATAATAATATTAAAAATAAACCTTTCTTCGCAAATTTGAAGGTTGAACCTTTGAGCTTAAAAAATACAATTTTTGTTATAAACTCTATCTAACTAACTAAAAATGAATAATTATAAATGCATAACTATTTGCATATTCATAACTCAAAAGGAATCATCGTGCATTTTTTAATATGAGGATTCAATGTGGGTGATCATTTTGGTTCGTACATAAATCTTGTAAAAATGTCATAATTGGCATCACACGGGGGGAAAAAAAAAGTTGACGTAATTTGTGTATCTTAATCAAATTATGAGCTAAAACGTCGTTTATTTATGCGAACGTAGTCCATTGACATTGAAGTTTTGAATATTAAATGATAAAATATTTAAAACATCATTTTAATTTGATATGTATTATGTATATACATATTTATTTTTTCTTAAATTATGTTTTCAATATATTGTGGTCAAATGTGTATAAAGAAACTCAAACTTAATAAACTTTTTGAAGGACTATGGATTATAATTAATCAATATATATATATTTATATATATATATATGTATATAAAATCACCATCCTTTACTACTGTTGTGATGAAGACCACCTTACTCAAGCCGAAGATAAAACCCAGACTTTTTTCAAATAAAAATAAGATTTGGAGATGAGACCAATCCCAGGCGGATCTTGATAGCAATGTCACTATAAGTGTCGGGCTTTGGTGTGGAAATCTTGAATGGCTTGAGATGTTATAAATTTTTTTTAATCTGAAATAATTTGGTACTTGAAAGAAATTCGGTCCAGACCGGTCACATTTATAACTGAATCTTTACCAATTTTATAAATGGATTGTTGGTAAAGTTATGTGTTTTTGTAAATTTTCAACATCTGTACAATGACGCAAGTTAAATTCATTTTACATGAGACTCACGTACTTCTTATCAATCTCTTGCTTTCATGCAACATAGTTGAATGAAAACGCATATTATAAACACAATTTTTCAAAACTGGGCACAAGTGCAGTTTAATGTTGTATTTGAAGCTTATAAATATTATTGTTTGCATGCATTATTATTCAATAATAAAAACCTATTTATAAATTTGAGAGCTAAGTTAAATGACGTAATTACTCTAAAAATATAACGCCACACTGATTTCAAAGCTTGGTGCAATGGTGCATCATATGTACTTTAAAATATTTCATATGTGTACAAATTGTATATCTAGCATGAGGAGAATAGATGGAGGCCGGAAAAAATCGTTCTAAGATTTTAAAATAATCAAATTTCAATCCACAGTCTGACATTGCAACTCCCATCGAAATACCGATGATTTCAGTCGAGAAAAAATAAATACATTAAAAAAAATCCGTTTTGGATCGAGGTTCAATACAAATTACTACTTTTTACATTTTTTAATAATTCTTTCAAATAAAAGAAGCAAACAACAACACTAAAAAATTACATCCAAATCAATGTTTAAACTAATGAAATTCACATTCTTCTAATAAAAATACATGCCTTGAATTACAAAACCTGTTTCCCTTGTATGTACATAAATGAAAAAAATTACATAACAAAATTCATGCTAGCCCATGCAAACACAACAACATACCTATTCAAAATGTTTTGATATTTTGTTAAACATAAATTTGAACATGTATTTGCTATAGTGTAATGAACTAACGTAGTGTCAATATTATTACGAATTAACAACCTGCTTATACATAATTTTTAACAAGATGTTCGTTAGTATATGTATGGAATCAATATATCAGGGTGTCAGTTTAATACAAATTCCAACTTTTGAATGACAATTGAATGGAAATTAAATTATGTCTCTTTAATATGAGTAAATATATCACATGCATCTCTAAACCTTTCTTCCAAGCAATAAGAAGATAAAGGCCTGATTATTGACTTAATGTTTGTAAATTTTTGGTACTGTAGATTTGTAAATTCTATTTTACCTTCTTTTTTGAAATCGATCATATGTCTGGCTTTAAAAATGAAAGTGTGTTTGTAGGTCTTTCTTCTCCGGAATTTTAAATCAAAACTGCAATGTTTAGTTATGTTAATTTTAGCGTAACTCCTTCAATATCTTAAGAAGTTGCGTTGCAATTACGCCAGATTCTCAAATTGTAGGTTATTCTCTATTGAATAATACAGGGATATTCAGTACTTTTTAAAAAATAATTTGTGTTCAGTTAGAGTAGGGGCAATGTTAGCTTTCATCATTTGGGAGAGGGGGCATAGTCCCGAAAATTATAAACACTGGTATATAAATACACCTATAAATACGTCAATTATAAATGTATATATGATTAAAAATTAGGTAGTGCTTGTGAATTTTTTTTTAGGGGTATTAAGCCCCAAGCCCTACCCAAAAGGGGCTTGCAACACCACTAGCTCAGAGTACTAACAGATGACGAAGGTAGATAAATCAACAGCTGACCCACAATACATATAAGTTGTTGATATTTTAGGTGCATCATGAAGGGATAGGTGGACAGGTACATATAATACTAGAAACTTGTAAGCGAAGGCACAAGCACTCCCGCTACAAATGGGGTAGAAATACTGAGAAATTACTACATGACATAACATAAGTTCATAAGTCCATTTGTCATATTTTTATGGAAAACAATATACTTATTTGATTTGAATAGTCAAATATACAGGGCTCGGAAGCAAAACGTGGACTGATAATAAAAGCTAATTATGTAATTACAATAGAGAGGTTTTTTGATTTTGCTGCATATTCCGAATCTCCTGTCCTTTCTGCATAAGTAAACAATAATAAACATCTACAGCCACTACAATACAAAACAGGGTTGTTAACAATAGAACAATCGATAAGCCTTTTGAAGTATGGCAATATTTCCATAAAAGGTTTTCGGAGATTTTAGGCGGAGAAAGACTCAATTTCCAGAAGAAAAGGAGACCCTCAAGGGTTGAAGCATTTACCAAGGCTAACATCGTAAATTATATAAAGAATGATTTCAAAGATTCCAAAGCATCGGGCCGGGATGGCTTTTGTGCGTGATTTTTTTCTCTCGCTCCCAAAGAAATTGCGCCATTCATTTTAAAAGTAGGAAAATCCATTGAGAAGTCTGGAAAAATGCCACTTTCTCTTAAAAAAGGAAGGATAGCTCTTCTTTTGTAAGAAGGGCGAGGACACTGATTTCAACCACTGGAGGCTCATCACAGTTTTAAATGAAGCTTACAGAATATTGTTTGGTGTTTTAGCTAAGCAAATTGAACCCATTTTAAACCAAAACATTAAAGATGAAAAAAAAGGTTTCCTGAGAAATATTCACGAAATACAGCTACAGCAATTGAATCTCTTAATACGAGTGGCAAGTTTGGTACATTGATTGTAATTGATTTTTGCAAAGCATTTGACTCTTTACGTCACTCCCACATTATGATATCTTTTAAAAGGTTACTCCTCAAACGTTTTTGTAATCCTATTAGAGCTTTACTCGCTAACGGCTTTTCTATAATTTCGTTGGATGGTAAAATGAGTGAACCCATTTGATTAAGAAAGAGCTGTAGACAAGGATGTCCAGGTGCCCCCTTGCTATTTACATCTGCCATTGATGAACTAACAAAGACAATTTTGAAAAAGTATTTGGGATCTCTTTTTGTGGGACTCCACATCAAATTGACCTATATGCTGATGATGTAACGTTAATGATTGAAGTCATTTAAGAAATTCAACTTCAGTATAGGATCAAAGTTTTTTGACTTTTTTAAACAAATTTAAGGTCAATTCTGGATTAGAAATGAATCTAACGAAGACCGGCTATTCTTCCCCTTGGATCTTGGAAGCCGGATAGTTCTACAATAATCGAAAATTATAGAGTTGTACCGAAGGTGAACATCTTAGGTATTTAATGGACGACCGTTCCTTCTCTATCAGAATCTACAATGATGCAAGAAGATGCATGGGTTAAGGGTCTCTTCCATAAAAAATTTTCATTTTCAAGGTGGACAAGAAAGGAAAGGATGGAAAAGACCTCTCAAGGAAAGGAGGAAGTGGGGGGCACAACTTGAAAATGGATTCCGAATTTCTGACCCCTCAAAATCCATGAATCGCATCTCTAACAAGTTTGACGTGGACGAGGGGAAAATCAGGAGGGCTGTGAAGGAGGACTGGGGGTTGTCCTCTGACACAAGGACCCTGAAGGAAAAAGACTGCAGAGTCCAAGAAAGTTCATGCGTGGATCAAGGCAAATGGATCCACAGTGAAACATTTCTCGGAAAAGAAGATTTTCACTGTGGATCAGGTCTACAACCTTTGGAACGACCGTTGGCTTGGGAGATCACCAGAGGAGGTCAAGGGGGTGTTCCTTACAAAACATTAGACCCAAAAAACTTCTGGACTGGGGTTGTCCTCTGACACAGAGGACCCTGATTGTCCTGGGGCCGTGGCGTCCGACCGCAAGAAGATGCCTCCCTTCTTTTTTAAGGCTGGGGAGAAAATCGGCCAGCAGGCCTACTACAAGAAGATGAGGTTAACCAAACTGCCATGGCTCAAGGCCACCTACCTAGAGGACAACTATGTGTGGACCCAAGATGGTGCACCCTCACACACATTGGCCAAATGCCAGAAACTCTGCACCGACAGCATGGCTGATTTTTGGCCCATGTACATGTGTCCATCATTTTTGCCGGATTTGAACCCGTTTTAGGTTAGCTATGAGAATAATGCTTATTCATTTAGAAGTGTTGCTGGTGCTATGAATATTACTCTATAGCTAACTATGTATGTAACCTCTAAGAATTGACTGTTTTTAATTAAGCGAAGGTAAGATAAAATGTTTACGTCATGAAGGAAAATGATAAAGTAAAATCATTTTTACTGATATTTCAAACGCAAAGAGACAGGGAGATTTTAGGTAGCCAAGAAATAAACCCAAGTTAACAGGCACGTTTCGCCACTTTGTTTTATAGCTTTGGGTATGTACTCATATGTCGATTTAACGATTTATCTTAAATAAATTTGGTTTAATCAATAAATTCAGTTAAAAAAATATATAAGTTTTAATTCAATTCCGTATTTAATTCCATAAGTACTCTACTTATTGTAAAATAGTCCTAATTAGGTCAAAAAAATGAACGGAAAAAAGAATGCACGTTCTATTTATAGAGTATTTCTTGCTATGTGTAACTTACTTACATATATTTTACAGTTTAAAGCAGCGATTTTAATGACAAGAAACATAGGCACATTGTAATGAATGAATATGTCTGTTTCTATATAGTCAGACCCACTAATTCATGGGCCTATTTGATTTATTTATAAGATGTTCGATTGTATTTGGAAGATTCTATACGTTAGCAAATATATACCTATACAATATACATATAGCATCAAAGAATAGTTCATATAACGTTATAAATAAATAAATTGCCTCCTATAACTTTTGAAGTAAATATCTATTACTACATAAATCACTGTAGCAGTAGTTCTGATCTATACTTTGGTTCGAAAAATGATGGTTAAAGGTTCATTGACTCAACTTGTGGTAAGAGTTTATGATTTGGTTTCCGTTCTATAAGTTTGCAAGACGCATTCATATGAGATTTTATTTGTGCTTTTAAGTGGAAATATTATATACCTTAACCAATACATGGTTATATAACTCTCAATGAAGGCATAAAAATTGTTTTGATGGATGCAATTTGTCTTTATTTAATGATGCTTTTTGTATGGTCATTACTCTCTAGCGAAAACATCTGGAAAGTCTAAATAATTTTTTTAGGAATACAAATATTCAAATAACTATTCATAAAATATATATTATATTTAGTCCTGAGTCGGATTTTCAATGTATTATTTATGTAAAAACATATGTATATAACTGACTTAAAGATATATATTCAAATTGGAAATCTTGTTTATTTAAATTGTTTTTATGAGTGTACATTAGACTGTCTTATTTTTGAATAATATTTTCACCCCACACAATTTTTTTTTCCATGGACAAAAAAACTGACTCTGCTAATTTTTGAGCCTTCACACGCTGTTTTATATATATATATAAAATGAAAGAAGTGATTTTTGTGTTGAAATTGGACATTGTTGGACTATTCTACTGGTTCAAATATGAGTCCAAAATACTCCAAAATTAATCCAAAAACTGAACAGTCAAGTTCATCGTTATTTATAATATTTAATACCAAACTCAAAAGTAATCAAATGGTAGTGAAGAGTACAAAAGTTACTGCAATATTTAAAATAAGCTCATAAAAAAAATAATAAGTACTTTATATTAATGTTGTGTTAAAAAGCACCTTACTCGAGTCTTAAACAAGAACAGAAATATGAAGTATTCATACCAAGATAATAAAATTGGGATTGTTTTATATTTTTAAGGAATAGTTTTAATCTAGTTGCTTAATTTTTTTTGTCTTGAAAAACGTTACTAATACTTTGAGAGATCCAGACCTTCAAAAATTATTGCAATATCAAAAGTGGGGACTTAAGCTTAAGACCGTATTTTGAAGACTTGAAACTTCAATTGATCTCGAAATCATAGACCCGAGATTGACTTGAATTCGATGCCAGACCTAGTTTTACCATGATTAGGGCAAAGTTAAATGTACAATATCAATTTTGAATCCTCCTTATTTAATGTTTATTTTGTTTATAATGGACTTTGCTATGTTTTTTAATTTATATTAAATGACCTTATTTAGGAATCAAAAATCTAATTTTAATTCAAATGACATTTAGTTAATAAAGATATATACTAATTTATAAGCAATCCAACATTTTAATAATCAAGTGTAAGGACTTGTCCCATAAGTCTTACCTCTACCATAAACTGCATACATCACCAATTTGTATATTAAACAATTTTTAATCATGATAAATCAACATAATTGAACACAAATTTACCTAAGATCAAAGCACCTTCGACGCCCTACTCAATATTTATATTTCCTCAATTTTAATCTACATACATACAGCATAGGTGTCTATTACAAAAAATATACAAAAATTACCCATAAATTATAATTTACTATTGTTTGTAAAGGTTTTTTATTATAAAACATCCACCAACACAAATGTATTTACGTACCTTAAGACAAGTCCATTGTTCTCAACACTACACCCAAATATCTACAAACAGGTTTTTCATTCTTCCCCTTTTAAAAAAACAAACATTTTAATTAGTATTTCTTCATCAATCATAATAAAATTAAAGAAAGTAATGATTAATTCATTGATATTTTTGACAATTTTAATTGAAGGATTGAAAAAGATATAGAGCATTCTTCAAGCTGAGACAAGATCCATTCATCAATATACTTATCTAGTATTAAGTGAAATAGAATTGTTGCTTTGGAATTTAAAAGTTAGAGTCAATGACATTATTTCAATTTTCTTTAATTGGCATTTTTAAAATACTCGTTTTTTACAATAAAGCAAGTTAAATTTTGTAACTTAAAAAAAGGAAATTCCTGTAAAACAAATGTAATCATATTATGTATGTACATTAGGGGGAAGGATGAAGGAGGTTTAGTGGAAACAATTTTCAAGAAATCACGGGTAAATGAGTCTTGAAAGTTGCCCATTGGAAAAATAAGATTTTTTTTTCCCTCGCCCCGCGACTAGCTATTTTCTTCACTCTCAACATCGACTTCCGAAAGGGAAATAATTTTTTTGGAAAAAATCTATGGTAGATAGTTTTCAATATTTTTCTTATTGCCAACTGTTAGTTATTATTTAGAGAATAATTATTATTATTAAGTCAGCTGCTTTAAATAACAAGGGAGTCATCTTTTGAAAATTAATGAAAATAGCTGAAAGAATGATACACAGCATCTTTGTTTAATAAATAAAAAACGAGCTGTATCCCCAGGTTCTAGGACAATTGGCCGAAACCATTATCCCCGAAGAACATTTTCCCAAACGGACAATTTACCAAAGAATAATTTGCATATGACAATTTGCCGAAAGGACATTTCGCCGAACGGTTATTTGGGACATTTGTCCGAAACATAATATTTAATAAATACTATATTGATATATGGGATTGCATATTTTAATTAAATTAAAAAATACTGTATGATAAATTGCCCGCTTGTTATTGTTAATATGCTATATATGTCATATAAGTAAATTAATAATTATTGTTATCCAAAAATATTTTTTATTAATTAGGTATATTCATTATTGAATAATGAACATTAACAATCGGGCAATAAAGTTCACTGCATCATACAGGTTGCAACAAAATCTATGCAGTTTTTGGACACGGAAAAAATGGATGTAGAACATGTTCATATGTTCAACCAGGTTTGGTTATCAGATCATCGGCATCGAGTGTTACACAGAAACTATCTCATGTGATTACATGCAATTCCATACATTTGGCTTATGGGGTCGGTTGTACGAAATGTTCAAAGCAATATGTCGGCCAAACCAAAAGAAGATTAAAATATCGGATAAGTGATCACATAAGAAATGTCGAAAATGTTTGGAAGGCAGTGGAGAACACTTCAATTCGAGAGGACATAAGAAATCCAATATGAAAGTACAGATGCTAGAACAAGTCCGCCTATAAGATCCAATGCTGATAAGATACAGTTGCTTTTGGTTCGAAAAAATGGTGGATCAATCAATTTCAGTAAAAAACACCGGATGGAATGAATAGACATTGGATTGGACGTTCATTAAATTTACTGTAAAATAGCTTCGTTTTAAAAAAAATTTCTTGTTTTAAATATAATTATGAATTTATGTAAGGTTACAATTGTATAACAGAGAAATATTTAGATATTTTATTAATAATGTACTCCTATATATTATTGATGTATTATTTTATATATTCCTAGTTTTAAATTTTAATGTTTTTATTTTTTTGTGAAAACTTGAGAATTTAAGAATATTGTTATATTATTATTTCTGAAGAGGTCTGCAATGGAGACGAAATTGATTAAATGTTACTCATCCTATAAACATATATGTTATGTTATGTTGGTTGCTACGATATACAAGAAAGAGTTTCCTTCGACCTCATTCCTTATTCCACTCATTGACTTTAAATCCTCATACTTCAATTATAATTATTCACTTCACTTCATTGAGCGAAGTTATTTCCTTATTATTCAACGGTTGCAACATTTGCCTTTCAACTTTCCACTGTCGTTGTCCCTAATTTCGAGGTAGAATGAGAAATTATGACGGGAATACAAACTTATACAGTGTACCTGTGAATTATGTGAAGAAGTCAAACAAATCATTGATAGGAAAAATGGAAATTTAAAGAAGACTATTTTTGGATGAGTTAACTATATATACAAACTCAATCATAATTACTAGTCTAAGTTTATTTCTTTTGGTTAATAAATTTTTATCCCATTAACAATTTTTTTAGTAAATATTGCGCCCTGGAAGATTGATTATTCTTTTTGATAGATAAACTTCAATAATTAAACAGATCTAAGCTTAATATTGTAAAAAAAATGATTTATAATATAATATTATAATAAGTTTAGATGCTTAGTAATCTAAAAAGCTGCCATTATTTCATGGTTTCTAAATTGACAATTTTTAGATTACTTGTTTTTCCCTAAACCATTAAAAAAATTGGTACATGGTATTTTTGTAAAATTGGAAAAATGAATTTTTGAATGACTATTTTTGTTTAAAAGATTAATCATCCTTATTTTTTGATGACTTAATCGGAAAAATGCTAATTTTTACAGCATCAATTTAAGTTCTGTAATTTTGTAGGAGGTATTTCCATTTTTTACAAAAAAAATAACATGTTATGTTATATTTAAATTTTTGGTGTAATCTCCGGGAGTGGGATACCAGATTATATGTATATATTTTCCCATTGAATACCAGCACAAAGCAATCCCTATTAACTATATGCACATAAAAGCTACTTTTTTTAATCAAACTGAGAAATACTTGAGTGAAACAATGCTATTGCTTATGAATACTTTTTTAGGGCTAATACCCAATTAAATCATCGTGCAATGTCTATTATACCCTCAGAAACACGTTTTTCCGTAAAGAAGAAGAAAAGAATGCAAAATCTTTAAATCAAAATTGTTAGACATATGCATTTTAATAATATTTTTGCCGAAAAAGTTTCCTTATGTTAATTAGTTATATTGTGTCGTGATTTGATCATTTTTTTATTTTAAATTGGCCTCTGTGATGAATGTGTAAAAAAAAAAAAAAATGATTTTATTCCCAGGTGGCTATAAATCCTACCGGTCTATTTTTACAATACTGTTATAAAAAGTACCTTTTTTATATGTTTATTTATTTCAAATGAAGAATGTGAAATTGTTAATGAGTCAAAATTACTGTCAGGGAATTGTTTTCTGTAATGGATTAAGATAGTTTGTAGAGAGCGCCCATAACTAGTTTTTTCGTTCTAGAAATGCAACATAATATAAAATCATAAAGCACATGGACAGCACTTTTTTATAATGCATATATGGGTAACTATCTAAGTATAATATGCTTGGATTGTGATTACTATTGTAAATATCCCATACATTATAAAACATTTTGCTATCTACACTTAGACTTTGTTTGTCACACACTCAATGCAAACATAAAAAGTATTCAATATAAATTTGTATAATATTTTGTTATGCTTTAATAGTTATAATGAATGGACGTGTCCAAAACAGCAGGAGGGTTCTTATTTATGCAGTATGTAGATATTAGTGTTAAGAATCGGTCCAAGATCGAATATTTTTTTCTGTTCAGTCCTAATTGATTTTCGGTCTCTATCTATGGAATTATTTTTTTTCCATATCCTGATTTATGAGCTGTACAAAATATTCCAATGTTTACAATTTTGAAGCATCTTCAACATATAATTTATTGATTAGGTCTAGACCGAATTTAAAATGCGATCTATTTTTTTTGTAAGGCCGATCCAGATGAATTTTCCTTTGATACCAATCCTGACAGATCCTTTTTAAGGGGGAAAATTAGTTTGGTTCACTTAAAAACATTAGAGTCTCACACACGGCCCTTGGATTTTCAGACCGAAGCTCAACACTAGTAGGCAAGTATGTAATTTAATAAACTGGATTTTATTATATAAATGACTTTAATGTAATGAGTCTATTTATTCTATATAATCTAGGGGGGTGATGAAGAAATATCAAAGACGCATTGCATTCTTCTTTATTGTGATTGGCCACATAGATAATTGTAATTGCCATTGTATCTGACTTAGAAAAAAATGTTATTATGGTTTGTTACCCCTTAAAAATTCTACTGATATCACATACGTCGTTGATAGTGGTGAGACCAAGTCAAAGACCATAATTAATTTTCGCTCCTGTCTTTAAAAAATTATGATAAACTAAAACTCCTCTAGGATTTCTAGAACAAAACTCAAGAGAATTTGTTTCCCTTACATATTCTATCTCACAACTTTTCAATTAAATAGAAAAGAAGAAAAGGTTCAAAAACTATTGGTGGTTAGCCAATTCTAAGATGATATCGGAATGATAACTTAAAATAAACATCTTTTAATTCGGTAAGACATGCATTACAAAAATGTTTTAATTCAATCCCCCTTTCATATAATTACTGTTCTACTCCAAATAAAAATCGCCCTTAGTTGGTAAAAAAAACGGTAGTTAAAAAAATATGCCTGTTTCATTTAACAAGTATTTATTCGAAAATTAAATCCAATCTTTCATATTAGATATTAATTAACTACTAATGAGATTAGGGATAAATAATATTTATAACATTCAAAATATATATTAATTCAAAAACAAAGTATTTAAAAAAAAATACTTAAACTACGTTATATCTGTCAAAAAATATTGTATAACTTAATAATAAAATAAGTTAATATAAAAACAGTTGATACATACAAAAAAACAGATATTGAACTTTAGATCAAACGTAGTTATTTAGGTATATTAAGTAGCAAACAAAAGTTTTTTATTTATTTTTATGAGCATTAATATATTCTGCAAAGAAGAAAAAAAATTAATAACATTCCAAAAATAACTTGTTGTATTATTTTGTTTAGAGTACGTTCATATATATTTAACATAAGTATTTTTTGCACAAGTTAACAAAATTAATTTTTGACCAACAAATAGATATATATTACATAGGTGCCTAAATTTCCCACCATAGAGTTTATTTAATGCCTAAATTTAATATTATTGATACAATGAAGAAAATGAAATTAATTTTATGAATTACTATTTCAATAAACTTCTAAATAAAGACTTCATTCCTATCAAATTACTTTATTTTGTTGTAGTTTATTTATTCAATTGATTATTTTAATATATGGTTTAATAAAATTACTGCAGTTTTAGTTAATTGTATTCTTACAAGGTGTTTCGATCAAATTTGTATCCGATTATTACCTTTTTGAAAATGCCGAAAAATCTTAGTTAATCAATTTTTTTGGATAAAAATTGTTATCAATGGGAATTATGATATATATTGGGAGAATAATGCAAGTAACCACCATTATTATCGAATAATGGCCAAAGTATGGTTTCTGTTACTTACTCAGGCTTTCACTCCCACATATCTTTGAAATACGGCTGCAGTGCTTCTTGAATGTAGTGATTATAGAACCTTTGTGTTTGAATGTACTTTAATCTTGTGTAGACTTCTTTAATAATTATTGAGTAATGCTGTCATTGCAAAGAAAAAAATTAGGTTTTTCATATTTTATTATCTCATAATAATATAGGACAGACTGATCAATTCATCTTTTATGCCCCTGAACTCATAAGAAGAAATATTACATATTTGATGGGAATAGTCCTTGAGAATCCCCCTCAAAACCTACAATGATTCAGCATTATTATTTTCCTTTGGAAAACACAACTTCACTACTATACATTTGGTCGAAATGTAACAACATGCAGCATACAAAAAAACAAAAAACAATGATCCAACAATATTTGACATGATGAATTTACCTAAAAATCTTACGTTCATTCGCTATTCTAGCTAATAATTGATGTTTAAATTATTTATGGGACTTGTAAGTCATTATCAATTTGATGATGCATATCGAATTTACAAAGTCAATGAAAGTGTACTTAATAAATTAAACTTTTAGGTTTTAAATTTTATTTGAAATATATTAAATTTTTCCATTGTTGCTCAGAACATTAATTAATGCTATTTTCTATTATGTATTTAATTATTTATTTATTCCATAAACGCTCTGAGAAATTTTTAAAAGTAATATATTTTAGTTAAATGAAATTATTGAATATTAAACTTGTGGTAAGTTGAGCGCCGACCATTGAACTGCCGTTTGCTCAACTGTCGTATTATGGTCAAAATCATTTGTGTTATTTTCTGAACCTTATAATGTCCTATAAAAAAGTGTGCAAAGATACATAGCATTTAGAGAGAGAATAATTCTTAGAACTTTACTGTGTTTATTATTTTTATATGAAGTAGCCGATTTTTAGTCAAAAGTTCGTTATAAAAATATTTTTTTTAATGGCTGTTATGACCTTAAAGACAAAAAAAATTGTTTTTCATGAACCATTTCTAGAGTTTTAATAAAAAATTGAGAAAAGTTCATTAATTCGGCCGTAAATCCCAGACACATGCACACAAATAATTGCAGCTTTAGTAAAGTCGATTTTTTTGCATTAAAGTATTACTCGAATCCAACATTATTATTATAACTTTTTAAATGTAGAGTTGAGGTAACTTTAAATTTCATATTTTTTTATATATTTTAAGTGACACAATTTAATTTAGAGAACAAGATACGTATAAGTCAAAGCAAATTCTCTTTTTTAAAAAGGTTTTTTGGGAGAATTTATTACATACCAGTTTAACATTTGTTTATTTATAAGCAAAATAGCTTTAATTAAAGCGTAAGTAATCAAAATTTCATTATCAAAATAATATTTACTTCTAGATGATCTATCTATATCAACATAAATATTGATTTTATAATGAGTCCCTGTTTTTATTAAATAAGTGAATAAATTTATTCATTTTCCGACATATTTATGATTATTTTTGAATTTATAAAAATAAAAAAGATGTAAAATACTGAAAATAACTAAGTATTAAAATAGAAAACGCATCAAAACAAAATTTTATATATAAAAATAAATAGTGATTTTGAATCAACGTGTCAAGTAGTAATAATATTAGATACTTGTAAATAAATTTAAAATTGACACAAATAGATTATAATACACGAATCATACTTCTTAAAGTCAAAGACCTAAAAAGACCGGAAAAGTATGATATTTTTTATTTTAGCTGGCTGGGCTGACTGAATTTGATAAATAAAATAATATAAAAAAAGAATAAACCTTATCTTTTCCCAAGACCCAAGATCCATCATTTCCAATCCAATTATTTATTGATTACAAATCCAATTATATGCATGTCTATAATAAACCTGCAAATAATTTCAAGTAATAGGTAGATTAGACTAGGATATCTCTCTCGACTATCTTGTCCTTCGTAAACACAGCCCACTCTACCCGGATGGTTCCTTTCAGGGACTCCAAATTGAGGCAAGGAGTCGAGTTGATCTTACTTTCCATTATGCCCTACTATAAATAGTTAGGGATGTTTGAGGCCAACATTCATACCGTCAAAATTTGAGAAAGAGTTTGTCAGGAGACTCTGCACTTTACCCGCTGTGTACGCCGGTGTACCGTCTTGCTGAATCATATAATTGCTCAATACAGTGACGGCCCTCTTGATGATATCATGAGTGACTATGAGCACGAGTGTATGGGCTAGCATGTCAATTTTTTGGTTCTGACGTGATCCTCTTCAAAACTCATCCATAAAGTAGAAGAAAGTTCTACTCTCGAGGCTTACTCCTTCACTTTTCCGCCTTGTAAATACTTCCGCAGTGCTTACACTGACGCCAATATAGGCTAAACTCTTTTTTGCTTTAACCCGACCTCATAGATAGTTTATACCTGTTGGAGTTTCCACTCAAATTTCGACACTATTTATTAGATGTTATTTTGTTTGTTTAAATAAGTATCTAAATTACATAGGTACAACTCTTTTTTATGAATCAACCTTAGTTTTCTCCTTAAAACGGCGTTATTTAACCAAATAACGACCATTCAAATTTGATTGTCTACTCAGTATTCAATATAAAATATAAGTAACCTATATATTTTTTTAAATACAAAATATTTGTTTTAATAATATTGATATAAGTGACTTTTATTAATTGCTTCATTAAGGGGAAAAGTTGTCATGTTAAGAACAGTGTACATTACAAAAGTATCTTTCTTCAGAAATATATACACCGGGTGTAAATTATTTTCTGAAACACTTTAGATTAATGGAAAATGTTTGTATTTATGTCTTATACACTTATAACGAGACATAAGATATTTTGACATATCTAACAAAGAGTAAATGTAAAACTTATATTTTATTCAATATGAAGTCCTTTAGCCATTCTATAACGAGCTTCAACTGGCGTCAAAGGGAAAATCAGACCTTAATAATCTATCCTGGGTCAAGTTTCGTCAATATCTAAGTTATTCGTTACTTATGGGAACTCAAATTTAGAACAGGTTTAGCACAGATCCTGAACTTGATATACAAATTTTGCACACTTAACATTGTCTTACAGATTTCATTTGACATTTCAAAAATGTTTTGAGATATTTTGCAAGTTTTTTTTTCTGTAAAAGTTTAATAATTTTTATTTTGGAAATTTTTACTCTGTGATTCATCCTGCCACTAAAAAATAATTTAAAATAGATTGTCATAATTATATGCCCACCTCGTACAAACATGGTAATCAATTTAACGGAATACTAATCAATGGAGAACGTTATACTTTATTCTCGTACATAGTACATAATATGTACCACATCTGTTATAAAGGCTAACTGTCATTATGCGTGACAAATAATAAAAAAGTAAGGCTATGGGTGTAACAAGTCCCGTCATCAAAATATATCATTATTAAAGCCTTGTCCTTGAGAACTGGCATAGCACATATATATATATATATCTATGTATCCTACTACTATTGTTACGAAAATGATAAATGTGATAAATGTATATTGTAGATAGACAATTTCTTTTGATGTCATTGTGTACTTGATACTTCTTATGCATCATCCTCTTTTTTTCAATCAAGGGATTGATAAAGTGATACTCCACAGCTTGCTACGGTTCTTTTAGATTAAAGGGGGAGGGGGCAGTGTCACTTTCATATATTATGTATGTATTTTAAGAACATTTCTTTATACTTGAGTTAAGTGAGGATTAGATTACAGGATCTCATTAGACTTTATTTAAAATAATGGAGGTTTATCTAACAACTTTTTACTTTTGGGGACAATCCTTTTTCTCCCATGAACAGTAGTCGAACTTTAGTTTAAATAAATTAAATAGGGAAATACATTAAAGAATGTGTGACTATTTATTGTTATAATACCCAATAAAAAGTTTATTGATAAAGGATATTGTTGATGAGCTGAACGAAAATAATAAATTTTTTCCATTATCATGTATTTATAAATGCATTATTTACCTTGACAACAATTTAAAACTTCTTTTTTTGGAAAATAATAAATTATAAGTGGCTATCAATATCTTAATTGATAATGCTTGTCACGTCTTCCTATAAAGAACAACATCTGAATCAATTTGGTTTATTTTGATCACTCTAGATATAGGTACATACCTAGTTATTATGTTAATTTTTTTTTGTAATTGGCAACCTTTTTGTACAATAGATCAGTGAAATTGCAATCAATTAATAACTAACTTTTTTTAATAGATCCATCGTCAAATTTACCTAACCCCAAAAATTCATTTATAATTTGAACATCAAACTTTTCATTAGGTTAAAAACTAATTATATTAATTATTTTACGGCAAAAATGATATTAAAAGTATACTATAACCCTTTGGATTTAATTTTGGTCAAATTAGAAAAATTTAATTGACTTTCAAGAAGTGAATACATATTTAGTATTTATATTAAATATTGCACATCTGGTCTAAATTAAAAGTGTAAATAAAATTTTAGTTTTAATTTTAGTATTAATTTTTTTCCAAAAGGTTATAACTAGTTGTATGTTTGAAAAATCATTTTGTTGCATTTTAATTTCTTTCACAATTTTCTAAGAAAAAATATAAATACTTCTAATATGTGTCTCGTCAACATAAAATCAAGCTAGAAGTATTTTTGTCAAAACTAAGTTTGTATTACATTTGTATTCTTCTACGACTTATAATCAATTTCTATCTAATAACTATTCTAATTAATTCTTTGGTTGGTACAAAGTTGGTACTTAATGTGTCAAAAGTTCATCGTTACAATAAAAAAAATTACAAATCGTTATATTTTATTTGCAAAGCCATATCGAGGCCAAATTAAGTCTAATGAATCAAATGAAGTTTCTAAACTATAGTTAATATTCTTAAGTACTTCATCTCATAACAAGAATTTGAATACAAAATATATATGTAAACTGAATTTAAATACTAAAAAGTGTGGAATATTACAGTGATTTAATTACTTATAGGTCAACCAACATTTTACCATAACATAGCCACACAAGAAATCATCTTGATTTAAAAAGTTTCCCGTCATAAAAACTGATAAAAATAAATATTTTTTATTAAAGCTACTAGGCGGATCATAATCTTTAAATAACGCCTTTTAGTATTTTTTGATTAAATGATGATTCCATCACGACTTTTCTTTATAAGGCCTAATTTCCTTCTTGGAAATAGTAGAAATTATTTTTATTTTTACATATGTACTTAAGCATGCATAGGCTAAATAACTCCTTGAAAAAGTATAAGAATGAACAACATATTAGCATATTGTGTATATTTTTGTATAGTCATGACTTTACGTAAAGATTTCTATAGGTATATAATTGTAATATATACTAATTTGAAACACACAAAAAATGCTTTATTTGTTATTTTTTGCCGTTTTGTCATTGTTGATAAAAATAATAAATTATACCAAGGAATAAAATTACAAAATTTGATGAACTTTTGTATTGAGTTCCATTGTTATATGCTAGGGATGCATTGAATAATTTGACCGATTATCATCGGAAGTTGTTAATCGGTCGGTTACTTTTTTAATTATCTAGTAAATACTAGTACAATCTCAATCTTTGTATTGTATCATGCTATTAAATTTGATTTTTATTAGGATTTATTAATATTTAACAAAATGAGTAAATTATTTACACTCCGAATACACTTATTTTCCTTTTTCTAATAATAAAGTGATACGGTATTAGAATAGAAAAGTGACAATGTGCGTTTTTAAAGCTTGTCAATATAAAATTTTACATTTAATTGCAATTAATACATCATCAATAATGTAGTTCTTGCACAATATATACTTTCTGGTGTATCATGAAGACTGTGATAATTCCTAAAAACTGAGGATTTTCCTGTTCTTCACAAGTTCAATTTATTTATTCAGATTAAATTAATTAATATTATTTTTCAAATTACCGATTAATAGGCAAAATGCTTATTAATCGGTGTATAATTATTAGTTACACATTTTATATATTTAAACTTACAGCATCCACTAGGTTAATACGTGCTCAGAATTATTCAATTTTTTGAAATTATAATAATGTCAATATTTTTTTTTAATAACGGTCAAAATAAAATATTTTTGATTCGTTTTAATCGGGGTATTTAAGCTTTTAGTTGAAAATTTAGGATTTTTTATTTATTAAATGTAACTATATGACTGTTTTCGAGGATTTTTTAAAACCCTACATTTAGATTTGTAATATGTAAAAAACATGTGGTTTTAAATTTTTTGATGAGACAATACGTTTGCAACACTAGAAGTAATAAATTAAAAGTTTTTCTGTTTAATGATCCATTGATTATATATTGGCAATTGTATTAATGAAGTTTTTGAGCCATAAAGTATTGAAAAATTTAATTATTAAATATTCTCTTAATATTTAAACTTCTTAGAAGCATTATCGTCACCATTAGTACTTTTGCTTCTTCATTTTTTTTATCCCTCAATTTAAAAATGTATAAATTCAATAAATTTTATCAAACTAAAGGCAAGATGTGTTTATTTTTATCGATAACTTGGCTTTTATATCTGAAAGTTGTATGATTATAATTTTCAGATAAACATTATAAGTCCCACAATTAATGGAGTTTTTAAGCATCTCTGGAAATTTTCTAAACGTTTTTGTCATGTAGTGAAAATACATTAATTCTTAATCCTTGAATAATGAAAAGAGATTTTCTACAAAAATATATTTTGAAATATTCGGCATATTATTTCTCTGTGTTTTATCTTGAAAAATCCAAAATTTGCTAGTTGAGAAACTCATAATTGCAGCAATTTTAAGTGTTTGTACCTATATAAATACAATGTAGAAAGACTGAAGTACACGCAACACTTTTTCATTTTGGTTCAGTTATCTGAAGCTTATTTCTCTTAGCAGGCCAAATTTTATTGCCACATGTCAAAATCAGTCTTTTATTATTTAAATATATCAAAAGATTATAGTAGTTTTTTTAAATTGCATATTAATACAACTCGTCAAATATTGAAACCATATCTGTAGTCAGAGACGGTCATAATTGTTAAAAATTTGTATTTGAGTAAGAATTTATGAGATTATACATACAAAATAATATTTTTTGAACAATAACTAACTATACCTTTTAAGTTGTTATTAAATTAACTTAAAATGTGTTATGGCAGATTAAGATATAATAACATTAATATTATTGATAAGATAAATAAACTCTCACAATGATATATAATACCCTATACCCTGTCTAACAATCAATTTTACAGGGAATCATTAATAAATAAAATAACAAAGAAGAATGAACAATACGAGAAAAACTGCAAAACTTTTTGGAACTGCCCCCTTAGTAAATAGCTTTAAAATATCTTCACAATAATTGAGTAACTTAAATGATATTATTTACACTGAAAACATTGAAAAACTGACTTCATTATTACAAGAACTATGATCCTTCCAAAAATTACTTTTACCTCTAAAAATCAGTATTTCAAATACAAATTAACAAAAATAATTGATTTTTCTCCACAATCATCTGTATTATATTTTATGGTCTTAGATTTTGGATGTTCAAGAAAAATGTATTGTTGTAATAATAAACAGTCTCTTTTACTATTTTTCAGGTAGTATTTCTTTCCACATGTAGAAGGATGTACTTCAAAGTAACGCTGAGAAGACAAAAAGCAATTTTTTATCCATTTTAATGATTATAATCATTAAATGCATAATTTAATAAGTTTTTTTTGCCATACATACATAAAATAAAATTTTACAAATATAAGGCAACAAAAACGACCATGCAACGGGGTATTTGTGCTAATACACCAGATTCTAAAACCTAGTTTACATTAAAATTTTGTTCAATAATATTTTTATTTCTTTACATTTTATAAATTTTAAAATACGAAAGTCTTCATTTTCATCATTCATTGCTTGATGTCTTTCGTAAGATAGGGCGATGCATCTATTGATGAGATGGTCTGCACATTGCAGTTCTTCCATACCGAAAATGCACGTTGAGTTTATGTCTTTTCATTTGCTTAGGTGAGCAAAAAAGGCCATGCCCAGTGTAGGCTTGTAAAATAAGTCTCAATTTTTCTTTTCCGAGCTCGATACACTTCGACTTCAGCTTATTAAGCATAGGATGCGTATGTTTTTTATTTTGATCTTTTTTATATTGGTCACACCAATATTGATAGAAGAAGTCATAAATTACTTTCTTTATGTAGCTTGGAGGCATACCAATAGTAAACTGGTTTTGGCTCTCATTATCCCTCTTCGCAAGATGGTCTGCAAATTCATTTCCTGTAATGTCAGAATTACCTTTGTACCATTCTAAATGTATATTTTTGTCGCTCATTCCTTTAATGATGGTTTTTTTATATTTTAAAACTTCTTTACTACTAGTAAGTGGATTAAAGATTGCAACAATTGCTGATTGGGAGTCCAATCTGATTATTACATTGTTCAATGTTTTTTCGTACTTGGGAAGAGCTTCTACACTATGTGTTAAGGCAAAAGTCTCTGCTTTAAACACAGAAGCCTCTTTATTCAATGAATCCATTGAATGCCAAATTGATGCATCCCCTTTGGTGATGGCCCACCAGCCCCAGTGTTTCCGTCTTCGTCTTTGGACCTTTCCATATAGATGATCGAGTCAGGATTCTTAATCTGACTATTATCCATACAAATGCGATTACTTTTTATGTAGTCACTTGGTTGATCCATTCCGACTGTTGTAAGTATTTTATCACGATGGAACCGATTACCAATTCTATCCCAGGTATCACGTAAGAAATGCTTCGTTCTCCATTTTAATTTCGTTGCCTGTTCCTTAATGTATATGTCTAGAGGAGCAATACCCAAAACTGTCTCATTCCCGCTGTTCGTGTTGATCGAAATGTATGATTCATTGTCAAAAGTGATTTCCTTTGAATTGTGTTTAATATTTTCCTTCCTCTTGTCTTTGTAGTCATTGCGTGTCCCCATACTAGACACCCATATGACATGATAGGTCTGATCATAGCTTCATACGACCAGATAACCTTGTCTGAGGTCAGTTCCCATTTTTGTCATTTTTGCCTTGGCCATATTCCATATCCAAGAACACTTGGAGGCTCTTTTTTTTTTCAAATTCTCTGTCCAGATGAGTCCTTGATCAATAGTCACACCTAGGTACATCATATGTGTGACATATTCCATCACTTTGCCTAAACTTTTTCAAAATAAGGTTTACAATATATGTATGAAGGTATTTATATATTTAGAAACCACGCTTTAAATGACTTATTTGCTAGGGTAGATACCATCTAGGAGTGTGAGTTGAAAAAAAGGCCATAAGTAACAATCCTTATTGAATATCTTAAAAAAACATAAATTATAGATTAATAACATAATTTAATTTTTTATTCCAGAATAATTAATTTATGTAGATTAATTAAAAGTTATATTACTTGAATTTGGAATTTGTTTTTTATAACTATGTTAAAATTCATTGAATCCAATAAAGTTACATATCATTTTAGCTATGTGCAAATAATTTTAAAAGTTTAGTGTTGTTTTGAACTAATGAGGTGGGGAGTAATAATATATCATACTTTAATTGCCAAAATCTCAAAAAGAAAAATTTAAAATATGTTCAACTTTAACCCTGGGCCAATGAAATATCTTGAATCCATTTTTCCACTGTTGAAAAAAAAAAAAAAAAAAAAAAAAAATCCTTTGTTTATTTGCATTTGGCTGGAAAATGATATTCATATGTCAGACATAAGCAACTACAAATAATTTAAGAAAAATTAAATACAAAATTGTATAAAGATTGTTCCAAAACCTAATAAATTGAAGTTTTCATTTTTAGCTTTTCTATAGTAAAATTTAAATATAAATTTGACACAATATAATAAAATTTATGATAAAAACTTAAATATCAATTATTAAGTTTATTGAGTGCTTTAGAATAACTTTTCAGAATATTTGGGTTCTATAAGGATTAACCCTTTAATATCATACGTATTATACTTGATACAAGAGTTTTTGAATCCTTGATTTAAGAAGTTTTAGATTATTTTTTACTTAAAAACTTCATGGATGCAATTGAAAATATATCATCAATAAATAATTCAGCAGAAAAAAATGCAATCGTATTGCTTTATCAAAAAATATACTGTTTTTCGAATTAATAAAAATATATAATTTTTAATGATATAATTTTACAGGTGCTATCATTTATAGGAAATCATTCATTTTTTAATATATAATCAATAACAGTCTGTCAGTAACTTTAAATACAAAAATCTCAATTTCAAATAAAAACTCAGAAATATCCCTTTAAAAAAAGATCAAAAATTTAATTTTTTGACCAATTCTAAAAGAACAAAACATTATTCTTCTTAGACATAGACAAGGGTTCTAATTCCAAAAAATCAGAAAATTATGACAACAACATTAATTTAGTAGGCGTCATATCATTAATATAGTTTTTAAATGGTCATGTCAATTCCTTGAATATAATTACTCTCTCCAAATACAAATTTACACATTCCTTAATCAAAAAATATCAAAAGAATTCAATTCAGACAACACCGAACTAATCTGTCTACAATACATTACAGATATCTGATAATGAAGACATTTTGCAGATGTACATAATCAGTGACTTAGTTAACCACAGCCACTTAGTGAAGCTGTGTGAATAAAATGTTCATACAACATTATATATAGGTTGTAGGTAATTCCTTTAACTTAAGCATGTTGAAGAAAACAAAGCGGTAATCCTGCTGGGTTGATTCTTCACAGCTTGATTTTTGAAACTATGTATCGATGTACATTGTACAGCCTTCCATTCCCTCTCCTCAGTATTTATATTGAAATGAAAAAAAGGTTTTGTTTCAAACATGACCTTCAAAAAAACAAAAAAAAACATACTTACATGAGTCGCTATTAATCAAAAAATAAAAAATAAAAATACATTTCGTGAAATCATGAGTTCTTCATTTGTATACTTTGAACTCTTTTTTTTCCATGTATCTCTTAAAAAAATCATGAAGCATCTTCGTTTTACGAAAAATATATAATAATATTTTGGTATAGCTATTATACTTTGAATCAATTTAACATAAGCTACATCTAACCTACCTACCTACCTATAGAAATACCTAAATAGATATCATTTTGATTAAAAAACATAGGTATATCAGCTCCTAAATGTTTTTCCAACCATTTTGCTAAATGTAAAAAAACCTTTTTGAGATCAAATCATTATCAAAATTTGCTTTATATTGAATCATTTAAAAAAATAAGCAGAAAACAAGATTATTTCAGATTGTTTAATTACACCATCATTCTGAAAGTCAACCATTATAGAAGAAGATTAATCAATCTGATTTTATAAATATCAAAACTAGGTTCTCCTAGGTTTTATAATATTTTAGTTTTTTCTTCTTCAATTTTAGAGACATTAAGTGAAGTACATCATTACTTAGGGAGTCGGCTATCTTAGAAAAGACATAATTATCCAAATTTTATGTGAAAATATAACCTATAGTGCTGTTCGTTAGACTGGTACTTAAGAAGTTCCGGAGTACTGCCGCATTCAAAACGATACGATACTTAAATGATATTGAAACCAGTTCTTGCAGCTTCATTATGTCATAAGAAATTACCCATACATAACATAAATATAAATTTATTAGCTACAAAATGGTTCTTTATATAACATAGCGGCGTTATAACTTATTTGTTTTAACGTCATTAAATTTCTGAGCTAATCTTCTGATTCTACTATATACAAAAAACTTGCAAAAGCTCATTTAAGTAAATTTGAATCCCCCTTAACCTTATTTTTGTTTGTATTTTTAGTCGAATAAATATCGAAAAGTATCTAAATCCCGATATTAGTGTCGGTACCGAAATCGGCACAAACATATTGGTATCGTCAAAACCCTTACCTATATCAAAGACTATGTCTCCAACGTTTGGCTTATTAAACAATCTCTGACGAAAGTGAATAGGCTATATATCAATTGAAAAAGACTCTTAATATGGTTTTGAGATGTTTTTTTAGTTATGTATTACAAATGATCCCACTTTGATATCGATTCATAAATGCCATTTTTTTTTTTTTTTTTTGTCCATAACATGTAGAAGGATTATTTAAAAAAAAAAAAATTATGCAATACATTTACGAAATATCTTTTGTTTTAATATTGGTGATAATTATTAATTCATATTCCTATATTTCTACATGTTCTTTTAAAAATAACTTGAGTTAGAAAATCAATTAAAAATACTTTCAACCAAAATTATTGAATAACAAATTTTATGCCTGTTAAAAGTTTGATAATAGTTTTTTTTATTTTTATAGATTATGTATGTGGTATCGTAAAAGTTAGTCATAAACAAAAGATAAAAAAACTATTTTTATTTTTTTAAAGAAAGAAAGAATCATTACAAATATTTGTCTCTCAATGTTATTATATATATACTACCAGGTATGCGTCTACATACAGACGCAATGGTAGACAAATGTTGCTTTAATAATACAAATATATACTCCTTTTTTCTTTTTAATATGACGTGCTGACCTTTAACTACATACAATCGTTTCTACATTTTTATTTCTTAGATCTAATAGGAACACAGTTCCAAGATATTACCCAAATATTCAAAAATGAGTTGTCGAAAGACATGCAAACTTTTCTTTATCAATATGGATTGATAGATAAAATTTGTTGACTCTAAGATTAAATTATTTGTAAATGATTATCAATCAAGACATTTAATATATAGAATATGACATCTCTATTTTTAATATTGGTTGTTGGGATAGATAAATAATAAAAATGTATAAAAAACATTTTTTCGAAGCTCAATAATTTATTTTGATATTAGTTGATAACTCAAAAACTAATAAAGCATCATCCGAAAATTTTAGATACAACAGTTTTATGATATTAAGATTTAGAAAGGTGGTATAAAAATATATACACAAAACATATTAAGATTATATTTCACTCTTTGGGTAGATAAATACCCCAAGAGAGAAACGGGGTAATATAACCTTTATATATAATAATTTTTAGGTAATACATAATGAATCATTGTTTTCTTTGTTTTGATTTTTTATTATTATACATTTAATTACAATTAGTATTCTCATTATAATTATAGATTATTATCATTTAATTTATAAGTAATTAAATAGACAAAGTATGTATATTAAAAACAACAGCTTTTAAAAACCCCTGGAGTCGAATGTAAGAGTCAATCTTACATATCTGTAAACATAATTGAACCTTATTCTACTCATACTGAATTCCTTTTTTAAGTACACAATCGATTAAAACATTTTCATTATATACTGAATTATAATATCTTCGTTTATTCTTACCCTTTCATTATCTTTTATGGGTATAATAACAGCGAGGTAGAATAATTTCAGTAATGGATCATGAAATTGCGTTTCAATTTATATTCAATATACCTATTATGATTTAATAGCCTTGAGTTTTGTTCTTTCAAGGAAAAAAATGCTCTCATTTTCTGTGCACTAGATTTTGTACTCTTACAAACAGTACAAATAAATAGGTAGCTTCATGAACCGTTGTTAAAGTATATGCCCAATAATAAAGTTATTTTTATGGATTTGAAAATGCATAAAAGCAATATGTCGTTTCTATTCAGTTTTTGAAAAAAAAAAAACATAAAATAAGAAGTAATCATGAGACTATCTTCAAATGGTAAACCATTCAAGAAAATATCAATGATCCCATTTGAAAATTACATTCAAATCCAGATAAAAACAAATTTAGTTTCAAATCATTTTTTTTAAATAACATTGCGCCGAGGTCTTCGATCTCATATCTTGTTATTTTTTCTTTCAAAATACGCTTATTTTCAACATTAACTAACGATAAATTAATATTTTCTGTGCTGGTGCTTCTTTGTTTATTTTTTTTTACAAAGTTTGTATTGTTAAAATACGCGTTCCCCAAAATCTTGTCTTCGTTATTCGGCAAAAACAACGCCTAGACTTTCAATTTTTTGTATCGAGAATGTTAAGAGCTTAAATTTTGAAATGAGACAAAAAATTGCTGAAAAGACATTGAGTTCATGCTCAGACATTCAAATAACTCCAATAGTATCTCCTAAAACATGTTAAGAATTTAAAATTTCATAATTTTTATTTGATTTTTTGCATTAGCATCCCAAAAAACATATATCTTATCAATTTTATCACTTTTAAGCTTCTAGCTGTTCTAGCGGAAAATGTTCAGAAACGCACGCCTACTCCCATGATAATTTCTGGCTATACTTCTTTCCCCACCTCATTGACCATGCATTCACATCCGACTTAAAGAGAGCTTGAGAACCACTGATGTAATATTATATTTAATGTAACTCTTTTGTGATTCATTTAACAATTTTTTTTTCTGATGAAAAACTATTTTTTGTCTTAGTTTTAATCATGATTAGTTAAGAGCCAAAACAGTATTTATTACTTCTTTCAATCATTCTGTTATGAAAAAAATACAATCATCATTTATACTCAAAATGGAGATTGATGATTTTAAGAAGTTTAAATTTTTACTTCCATCTCATGGTATATAATAAAACAACATTAGGATCAGTGGTATTCTTTTTGTCTATAAGTATGTATTTTAAACATCCCTAGTTTAATGGAAAGGTTATGTGTTGAAAAGTCCTTCTATCTGCGTAGTTATATGAAGGTACCTGTACCCATTCTTTGTAATCCATTTTCATTATACGTATATAAGTTTCTCATCATCATTTATAAGTTACATTGGATCTCAAAATGTTAAGGTCACTACATACTCCAAAGGTGTACACATAAAAAAAATCCGGTATTGTTTAAAAAAGTTAACTCTTGGTTCATTTTTCCTTTTAAATAGAAATGTTTTTATATACAACATCAAAAATGTGTTTTCAAAGGCTAAAGTAGCAGCGGGCTCTTACAAAGAAATTTGAGGAACAAAAAATTACTTTCATCATTATTTAAATATATAAAGAAGGTACATACGAGTATATATTTAAATTAGTTAAATCCTCACTGCTAAAAAAATTAAAGAATGATTGTGATATTTTTTAATACAAATATGAAAAAATATCATTAACACAAAATTTGAGAAATCAGGTGTCTCAAAAGCTGTATTTGAGAAAAATATGAATTTAAAAATAGATTAAGCAGAAAGATTTGAGTAGCAAGTAATTGTTTTTTATGTTATAAAGATATTTTTTTTATTTGTTAAAAATATTAAAGTATAGTTAACAAAAATAAGTGTAGAACCAACTCTTCTAGAGTGTCATAATTTTTGGTGTCCCTCAATGTTTGCTAACAAATCGATTTAGGTAAAAATAATGAACAATAAGGAATAAAGATAAATAATGTAGGTGATGGCATTACATTAGTAATTATGATTGACTAACTATGAATTACTTCTCTTTCATGGACACCTAGCCTCATTTTTGCTATTTTTATAAATGATTTCGAAACACAATTCAATTTTCAACCTTATATTTAGTTTATGTACTTGAATTTATTAAATACATTTTTTTGAAGAAGGTTTTCAGGAATTTGGTTAGTAAACAAATTAAAACAGGGACTTACATACATGGATTCAATTAAAAATAAATCAGAATTTAAATATACAATATAAGGGAGACCAGGGAAACTTTTTTGGTAATGGCTAAATTTTGAGAAATTAATTTATTTAGAGTAGCCAATATTTAAGACAAAATCCCTTTATATGTCTTCTATTGTTTGATTTAGTCAGGTTTTTTTATACAAAATAACATTTGAATGTAAACTGTTAAATATTACATTGGCTTCGTAGCCAGGGGCAATTGCAGAAGTTATAATATAGATTAAATGATAACTAGTCCTTTCAAAGTTTTGAAAAATCAGCTGTCAATGTATTATAGCAGATTAAGGTATACTATGATTTATAATATATGTAGATAGCCATGTAAAATAAATAATGCGAGAAATATTTCAGCATTTGTTACTACTGTTCCCTTTCTAAAATATCTGAAATCTATCCTCTCTCAGTGAGTTTTGAATTTTAATAAAATTATATAAAATGATAGTAAAAATAATTGATACTTCAAATGATATCTGCTACTGAAAAAATAATAAAAAACCGACTGCATTTTTACAAAAATATTGCCTCTCCTAAAAACTACTTTTACCTCTTAAAACCGTTTTTATCTAATACCTTAAAGAAAAACTGATAATTTTTTTTCTCCACAATAATCTACATTATATTAAATCATTTTAGTGTAAATTTCAAGGCTGTAGCTTTTTTTTTATATACGAATAAAAATACACTATTGCAACCATCTCATGTTGCAATTGTTCCAAATATCTCCTACTTACATTGAAATTAATTGAACAATCTCCACTAAAAATAATTGAAGAATGAGTTTACTATTTTTTGAGCATAAGTGTTGAAGAATCAAATAACTTATGTGTCTTACATTTTAAATATAGGTACTATACAAAAGGTACTCTATTGTATCCATTGTTTCATGTACTAATATAATTACTTTTTTCTTTTTTCTTGATCATAAAGTACTCATGTTCAAGTCAGTAAAAATGTACGCTCATAGGATACTTATGAATATAAATACACATTTGTTTGAGCATACCTATAACTAATATACATATAAATCGTTTACAATGTGTTAAGGCCCTATTAAGTATTACACATACATATAGATATTTCTCCCTCTATTAATAGGAAAGAGGGAAGAATTAAAGAAAAAATCCCTTTGAAGGGACCCCTTCATGTGGTACTATATTAACTTTTCTTTTATATGATATAGTATAATGGGAAGTTTATAGTAAATGCCTTTAAGGTCTTTATCTTGTTTCAAAAACAATAAATTTTACTTTACTGAAGAGAACATTACTTTTTTATAATATACAAGCTTTTGTTCCATCTTACAAACAAATATTTATAAACCAATTAAAATTTCTTAAAAGTAAACGTTTGTAGTGTATATGTGGCCCGTCAGCACAAAAACAAGTTAATTTAAGAAAAAAATCATAATTGAGCCTAGTTTATATTTGACTTGTTCGATGAATTATTGTCAGTTTTTATAGCCAAATTGTTGGATTATACCATTTATATGTACAATAAATTGCCGTAAAAGTAGCAAAAAAATATTGGCCAGATAAAAGAGTTATATAACAATTCAAAGGTGTGGATAAAATGTGGATCAAATTAAGTTTCATAAATGAAATAAAGGTTTTATGCCATGTGTATCACATCTCATCTAAGAAATTTGAGTAAAAAGGCCTATAATTGACCGAAATATGTCTATAAAATCTTTGGCTGAATGTATCTAAGATGTAAAAAATGTAGCATACCTCTTTTTTTCGATTTTTGTTCAAAATTATTTTCGTATTAACTTAGCACATATCGTAGGTTTAACCAAGTTGTTGTATATCAAATATTTAGTTAAGAGAATTAGGCTTGGAAACTCCATTCTTGCATGATATATAATGGTGTTTTACAACTTTTACAATAAAATTGACCTGATAAATTCATTCCCACATTCTATTTATCTTTTTTTAAGTATTAACATCAACTACTACATTTCAAGAATGACATATATGTAAAAACACTAATTTTAATGTTTGAGTAAATACAATTTGGCCCTCAACCCTCGATATTTACGCATATAGTTGGTATTTATTGATAACCTATACATAGCTTCTATGCTATATCAGGGCCACATATGTCATTGTGAGGTATACTTTTGTTTAAAGACGAGGGAGTGATGTAGATAAATAAATGCTTTTTGAATATGTCTTAGACATGCTCAATAATTTTGATTTGACAATTGATAACTCGGGTCTCATGTTACGATTAGGACCAATAAATTAGTTTCATAAATTATTCTGATGAAAATGATTGATTATTATTATTGTCGAAAAAAAGAAGAGTAGTAATAATAGAGAAAATGGGAGGCGTGACCTTTTAATATTTTCTAGAGAACCTTGACTTTATCCTAGGTCCAAGTATTTCCTGAATACATAGAGTCATAAATTTATTTATTTAGGAGCTATTGAAAGTATACATATACTATAATATGAAATAGGGATAAAGATTATTTGTTAGTCCTTTAGTACCTTCTTTATTTACAAAACTTTGCTGAACCCGACGGCTAGCCTTGTTTAATGTCAGATGAATAAATTTAACTGCCAAAAAACGATTATATTATATAATATATTTTTCTGTGTCGTTAAGTTCATTTTATGCATAACTTTAAGTTGTAATCTTAGGATTTATATAAAAAATTTGTCAGAAAAAAAATCTTGGCCAAATAAACACAATGGCGCCGAGGTTAATAGAAATACAAGGTTATACCATAACGCGTGTACAACTGATATTTGACTTCCACCACGCTTTTTATATTGACGTCATAGTAGATGAGTGGTTGCGTGTTTTGTCAAAATGTGTTTTTCTTTCGCAGCAGTCGGTACGATACATTAAATTGATCATTCTAGCAAGCCCGATTACATGATGGTCTAACTTTGTATTCCTATTATCTTGCATGGTGCTAGAGCTGGAACAATCGGGGAACTATGAGGTATGAAACTATTTAGTAGATCCAGTTTCCTTTTTGACGGAACTTTCAATCGTAGTTTGCTTTTGCACCCATCCCTGTACAAAAATAAGAAAGCTACATAAATGATTTTAGTAGTTTTTCATAGAGTACAGAGTTCAGGCTATAGTGATTCTTCTTTGAGGGCAATACTTATAATTATAAGGTAAATTATAAACAGATTTTACACACGTCTTAGCAACTACGACTTTCCATAAGGAGGCTAGATCTGACTTTGTGTCCCACAAAGTTATAATAAAATCCACCTTTTCCTAGTCTTCATAATTTGATTCAGGATAGAGTACTACACCATTGAATAAATAAATTATTTTGTACTAATATATAAACATTGCATTTTTATAACAACTTGGATGAAAAACAACAACTAATGTTTCATTAATTATTCCCTGGACAAGAAATAAAAATAGGACATCTTATATGCATAATTATTTCTTTTGAACAGATAAGTTTGACTTAATAAATGTATGTGAAAAATACTGTCAAAAATCTCACAAATTATCTGTGTTAAAATTAGAAAAAAAACTGTGAATCTCAATGTCAATTCTGAGTTCATATGGTTCTTATTCCCAGTCAAGTCCGAGTCAATATAATTCTGATATATCATGTGACCATGTTCAAATCAAGTCACAGCCAATGAAAACATGATTTCAGTACGGACTCGAGTAGTACAGCTCCGATATCCCAGAGGAGTTCCATGACATAAGTGGGCAATACTGCAGTGGGCAGTTACTGCAGTAATTACATGCAGTAGTTGTTCAGGTGCTTATACGTCTCCTTTACTCTTCATATTGTCAAATCTGGTCTAATGGCCACATGTTTTAAGTGTGCTATGGTGCTAAAGAAAAATTTCCAACTTTCAAATTTATAACTGTTAGAAAAAAGGAAACCTGGCATAAAAGGTCAGCCGGACTAAACTGTAGCTTTTATATATCCTTTGTTTATTCGTGGTATTCCACTGTATCACTGACAATACTATATATTCTGGTTTGTATTTCAATTAGATTAATATTTACTTATTGATGCTATATCAACCAGTAACCAGTAATGGTTCCGATAACATTTTCGCCACATACATTTAAGCCATTGGTTATTATGATTCAAGTAAGTTTTTCCGCATGACATATTTGCTTAGTTTTTGCTATCGGTTCGAACTTTACTGATGTATTTCGATCAGATAAATTATATCGATCATGGCGTTACTTCTCTGACACACAAATATACCTACAGTGTATTTTGTAAATATGTTGTGAGTCCATCACTTTTGTCTCAATAACAGTTATGGGGACTTGAAATATTACCCTTAAAATGGAAAGTTACTTAAAGCAACACTTGAAGTTGATATAACATTAAAACTAATATAACAAATATTATTGCTTTATAATGGTACAAAGTTCATATGAATTTACCAACGGGCACTTCTTATCAAAAATAATGCTTTTTGTGGGATTGGAGCTTGTGCTCCTTCAGATAGCATTATAACAAATTGCTTATTCCTTTTTTATTATGAATTGCTAACAATTTTTCTTTTTTTTTCTTCTTCTAGCTATAGAATCAATCAAATCCATAACTATTCCTCGACTATGAAAAGGGAAAATTAAAAAAAACAAAACAAAAAAAACACACTTAGCTAGTCTTCTGTATCTTTCTTGTTGGCAGCTGTTAATTATTATTTTGATAATAGTTCTTAATAATAATACATTGAATTAATAATCTTATCACTGACAGAGTATGAAATGACATGAGTTCTAAACGGATGTCCTTGATTAATAAAGATTAATATAAAAATCCAAATTTTACGTTTTGAGTTCATCAGTACGTAGAATCAGCTCCTTTAATTAATACAAGAGTCAACTTATAAAAATTAATTAAAACAGCTTAAAGAAAAATAAACTACATCTATGTTTATTTAAAAAGCGAACCATGATTGAGATACTACAGTAAATTTCGAACCGACAATACAAAATCATAAAAAGATACCGAATATCTAATGCTGCAAAATCTCCTCGAGGGAAAATTACCAACGGCGAAATTTTCTTGAATAAAATACTATATATATATTTTGTGCCATACTATCACACCCCATCTACAGTCAGCTATTTTATGCGTCTCACTGCTCTAAGTGGCCACATCCAGTTCTCTAAATTAGAATTTTTATAAAATAAAAAAACCTGGTTTTAGAAGTCTTTTCCACTACATGTTTGACACTTTTTTGTTCTCATAATTAAATTTCAGAGCTCTATGTAATTAAAGCAATTACCTTATCTCCATTATAGGTCGTAATGAACTTATCTTTACCTATCACTTATTTTAATAACTTAAATCAAGGTATGAACAATTATGGGCTTAATAACATGATAAAACCTACTAAGTGTCAAAAGTAGATACAACCGTTAAACTAAGTATAAAAACAACCTTGCAAAACAATACAAAGCCAGTTACAACATTAAACAAAGCCTTTAGTTCTAAGAAAAACTTTATCTTAATGGAAAAAGTTAAACCTATTATAAAAAAGTTGTCCAAGGTGAAGATGTATACATTATTTTTTAAGTAAAGATACATATATCAAGTATGTAAATTTACAGGTGCTTTATATCCAGACAAATTAGATCCATAGTTTTTGGCCATAACAAGTTTATAAATCGTGTTGTGAGACAATGAATGATCTATGGGTATAACACCTTGTAAAAATTGATAGATATTTGAGATCACCTCTCAAAGCTATAGTAACAAAATAAGTTCCTATTATTTTACATGAATAAATGTTGAAGGTGCGTGTAAGAAATATCAAATGATTATATTTCTGTAGATATTTAAAATGGCGAGATATTTAATAGATAAAGTTACAAAACTACTCAAATTTAAAGTTATTAAGTATTTTTAACTGCAGATGTTCTCAAAAGAGAAGTGACCTATTTACAAATACTCTCATTATGAGCTTGAATAACGTGATGAAAGAATAATTATAAATCATTTTTAAGCATTACAAACATTGATATGTTGTAAGAATTTACTACAAGTTTATTATATCTAATTTCTTTAAGTAAGATAATTTACAATTTACTATTTAGCAAAAAAATTATCTTGTTAGTTAATAATTATGAATATTTAACTTTCGGGTCATTATTTCTCCATCAAAATACAACGATGGGGTGATAAAGACTACGGCAGTAACATCAAGTAGGTTAAAAATCATGTACCCGGGTTCATTTTGAAGTATTTGGAGGACACCTCAATAATTTGTGAAGTGTTTGGAGTTGTTTTTAAACTGCTTTGTGTCTTAGAAAGAAACTCCAAAATAAAGCCGAGGCCCATGGGTTGATTAAGACTAAAGGAGGACCATCAATCAGATTAAAAACCACCGCCAACACTTTACAAAACATTAGGTCCCCTTCCAAATACATCAAAATAAACAACATACCCATGGGTTGTAAAGGCTATGTAAAAAACACAAAGAAGGTTAAAAACCACTACTAACATTTTGCAAAGCATATAGGCCCCTACAAATACGAGTACTTCAAAATAAGTTCTGAGCCATAGGTTGATAAAGACTACAGAAAATACCCGAAGAAGGTTAAAAAACATGGACCTGGAGATCATTTTGAACTATTTTAAGGGCCCTAAATGCTCTGTGAAGTGTTGGCTGCTGTTTTTAAACTACTAGCTGTAATTGCTGTAGACTTTATTAATAATTATAATACTTTTTTGCTCATAAAGTATAATACCAAGGAAATTTACTCAAAGTCTGGGTGAATTTATCTATTTTCTGGTAGAATAAGTATTTTTTTTGTTACTCCAAAACAAAGTTTTTATCATAACTTCATGACGTGATGTTAAATTTAATTGTAATACATAAATAGTTTACAGGTAAGGTGTAACTTATTTTTTAACACATTGAAATAATCACCTCACAAACACGTTGAAAACATTATTTTTTTTGTATGATATTTGTATAAGAATAGCATATTAGTTGAATCATATCATTTTAGAATACACGTCTCATTTCATGGAATTGAAATTTCAATTATGAAATTCTTTTAAAAAAATATATATATAATGTAATCTTTCTTCAGGAAATTATCTATACATGACGTTCATAGTATCCAAGGACTTTAAATAGTAACATAATGAACTTTATATATATTTTTTCACTCATTCAAAGAAAAATAATTGCAAAAAAGTCATGGGAAAGACCTCACACCACTAATTAGATTAACAATGATTATCTTATTATGACATAAAAATGCGAGATGACGTTGGTGATTAGTGAGGGAAAATCACCTACTCTTTTGTACGTAGCTGATATGATTCATAGTCAAGGTCCTTATTTATTTCAGTTCTTTATTTTTTTTCTACCAAAAAATATATAATATTTTGTTGCTCCTAAGAATGATTTTTTTTCTTACAAAACCCTTTTCATGCTTTAACTTCAAAAGTACGAAGTCATGGATTTGACATTTGATTAAATCTAATATGTATGTATGTCATATTTAATCTTTTGACCTTTTGACTATAATAAGACGCTTGAATTCATTAACTATTTATGTTTTCATTCAAAAATTATCGGAAAATATATCATGCCATATTTGATATCAATATAAAGGGGTTTTCAATAGGCACGCTCACATTTTACGTTAGTAGGTGTCGAAAACGACATCATATTTGTTATTTTTTCTTTGACAGCTGTGCTTGGAAATAATTGTAGTTTTATCATGGAGAAGTACCCACTCAAACAACGCTTGCAAATTATTAAAATTTATTACAAAAGTGGTGAGTCTTAGATCCAAACTTTAATAGCGTTAACGTCAATTTATGGCCAACGTAATCGACCTGCAAAATCAACAATTCAACGTTTGGTGAAAAGGTTTGAGTCCACATACACCCTACATAATGTTACTGTGCCAGTGAGACAAAGAAATGCACGAAGTGTAAAAAATATTGCTGGCACAAGGGCATCAATTAAAGATGACCCAAATTTGTCTCTTACGCGCCGTTCTCAATCGTTGGGCATCTCTGTGACATTGTTGTGGCGAATTTTGCGGAAAGATCTTAGCCTACACCCGTATAAGATCAAGTTGACACAAAAACTGAAGCCACTTGACCACTTCAAACGTCGGAAATTCGTAAAATGGGCTGAAGGAAAATTCGAATAGGATCCTGATTTTCAACGTAAAATCATCTTCAGCGATGAGGCACATTTTTGGCACAATAGCTTTGTTAACAAGCAAAATATGCGCTATTGGGCCGGAAAAAACCCACACGTGATTCATGAGGCGCCATTATATCCCCAAAAAATTACTGTTTGGTGTGGATTGCATGCTGGCGGTGTCATTGGGCCGTACTTTTTCGTCACCGATGACAATCGCCACGTTACTGTGAATGGAAATCATTACCGCGCCATGATAACCGATTTTTTTTGGCCTGAATTGGAAGATATGGACTTGGATGATATGTGGTTTCAACAAGACAGTTCCACTTCACACTCAGCAAATGTTACAATCGATTTATTGAGAAAGAGTAAGTTTGGTGAGCGTCTTATCTCCAGAAATGGACCAGTCAATTTGCCGCCTCGCTCGTGCGATTTAACACCTCTAGAATATTTTCTTTGGGGTCACGTGAAAGCCCTGGTCTACACCAATAATCCGTCGACGTTAGAAGAGCTCAGAACAAATATTCAACGCGAAATTGCTACAGCTTCAGCCAATTTATACAAAAAAGTAGAAGAAAATCGGGTTCAACGTTTGGACTTCGTAAAACGTACACGTGGTGGTCATTCAAACGACATCGAATTTTATTCATAAATTAACTTGAATGAATTTCAACGGCAAATAAAGAAATCGTCGATATCTCAAACCGTTTTCGTTTTATTTAAAAAAATAAATAAAAAATGTGAGCGCTGTTAATGAAACACCCTTTATATTCATAAATATATTAGGTTGGGTCATCCATTTCTAAAATTTGTGATTGTTTCTAGAGGTAAACTTTTGTATACTTCTCAAATTACATATTATGTGGTGCGTTAACACAGAAGCTATCTTTAAAAAAATCACAAAAAAGAGATATGCTTTTTTTTTACATCGAACTACTACATCGGCACAGCCCAATATTTCATAAACATATTTTGGTCAATTATACGCTTTATATTTTAATTTATGTATCAATTTGAGTTTTCCAAGAATGTTAGCAATAGTTTATTGTTTTCATTTGATTTATGAAACTATATCATGTACCAAAAATGGCCTTCTCAAGATAAACATGTCAATGTTTAATTAATTAATTTTGATGATATATTTTTTTTTTGTTCAAGTACAATTTTTGAAATCTCCAAAAGATTAATCATAAAATTTGTTAATAGAAATTGACAATAATTATTTGTTGTAGAATAAACATATAATATAGACTCAATCTTAAAAAATAATTCCACCATGTTTTTTTGAATTGACGGGTCACATATTACATGATATCTATATATATCTTTTCAATCTTTAGTCTCTAGGATTTTTATTGACAACTTAAAATGATATCAATAACAACATTCATTAGATTATCTAGATTAATTTAAATTAATAAATTTTATTTATAATATAAATGTTGCTTTTATGTTAAAAATTGAGAAAAAGTTTAATGAAACATTGTATTCCTATTTTTGCAGTGACTTGAGATGATTAGACAAGAATTTGAAATATAGTTGATTACTTTCATTTAATTTATTATACTTAATTTGATTATGGTATTACCCTTTTCAAATAAAACTTGTAATTTTTAATTTTTTGCTTCTTAAAATGCAATTGGTGACAACTCCAATTATAATTAACATTATAATTTGTTGCTGGAAACTGGTTATAGTTCGTTGAAGAATACAAATTTTATACAGACTAAATTATTAGAAAGATAACTCTGGCTTGCTCTAATTTTGACGGATGACCCATATTCTTTTACAGAGTAAAGCCAGATTTTATATGAAATCAATTCTTAGTTATAATGTTGATGTAATTAATTTCCTAATTTATATTTTTATGGAAATTAATTAATAATATCCACTCTTTAACAACATTTTATTATCCATTTCGACATTTATTTGTGGAAATATTTTACGTATGTACATAGGTAACAACATTTATTTTGTGACCAAATCAAGCATAAATGATACTTTTAAAGGTTATACATATATACCACAAGCTATTTTTTATTGTAATTACTTTCAAGTTTAGAAAATAATGTTATAGATTTAATTACAATATAACTACTTTATTACCGATATAATATATTAATGCAAAACGCAAGAAGCAATTTCTACTCATACAACATTTTGATTGTTTACTGTTTGACGAACCAAATTCGTAGCATTAATCTAAAACTTCCAGAAATATTTAAGAAACTTTTTGATGTAGCCAATATGGATGAAAATGGGAGAGAAAAACATTTTCTACCGAATGTAAACGTCATCTGGCCAAGTAAAAGGCTGTTTTCATATGACCACTTAGGTAGATTTGAACATATTTTAAAATTTACTTAACTTTCATTTCTTAGAAAACAGATTTCAAACATCGTATTTTTTTTTTACATAGCATATTAAAAGTAAAATAATTGCATAAAAGTGTTCTTATTGATTCTGTATCTTTGTTATGAGTTCTTTTTTAAGGGTTAAAATTAATGAAAAATTACACTTTTCTTTAGACCCTCATAACTTAATCATGATTAATAGTGATAAAGGATATCTTAGGTAATGCAATGTGTATGTGTATTAGCAAACAGACAACATTATTTTAATATTTCTGTACAATTTTGTACATTTTGCTTTACTGAGATCAGTTTTTGATCATGTTTTCAAAAAAAAAAAAAAAAAAAAAAAAAAATCATCCTTGGCTTCAATTTATTGGAGCAAATTCTGTGTTTCTCTATGCAATTCAACTTAATGTCTTAAATATCACATTTTCCATTTTTGATTATGGAAAAATCGATATTAATTACGAAAGATATTAATATAAACTATTAAAGTTTATCAAAGATTTTTTTTTTAGAATATGAAATATGATAATACTTCATATTTTCAAATTATAATGCTTGAATTAATCTGACATTAAGTCTAAAGAAAATTACTGCGTTCATACTATCATGATTGATAAGTGTTAACTTAAATATATTTAATGGTAACACAAAATGTCTAACCAAGTGATCATCAATATAAGTTTATTAAACAATTGATTCAGATTATAAACCTGCATATGTGTATACTTCTAACTGTTATTAAATTGTATTACCTGCTTAGAGTTGTTCAGTGGTTCAGACTTGTTAAAAGTAAGTATTCGTGTTTTTGTCTAATAGCATCGGATTCAAATTAGACAAAAGTATTAAAAATATTGTAATACAAATATTCTTTATTATCCTGGTGTACTGAATTGGCCATAAAAATTTATCAAAAAATTAGTACATATCATTATAAAATCCTGAATAAACAAAAAATAATGGTAAATAATTTGGCAGTGTTATTTTTATTTATAAGTAAATATCTTAAATTTTTGTGAAATTAAGTGATATATTGAAAATATTAAAAGAACAATAAGTAGGTTTTATAATTTTTTTCATATCATTTATACATATAGTCCAATATTTTATTGATATATTTCTCTAAAATATAGGCCTTAGTAATAGTTAGCTGATATAAGTTCATAATTATAATCCAATGGAACATACCATTATACTCAAGACTCAGAATTTTGGAAAAATCATTCTGTTTTGCCAGATCACATATAGGTACACTCTTGAATAATTTGTGTTGAAATGATATAACTGACTGAAAAACTTTTGATATGAGTTGGGGAAGCTTATAAATAACATTATTTGATTTGATAAACTAGAGAAGAAGTATCCTAATTCAATCTTCATATCATGTATAATAATTTTCGGAATTTGCTATTTTTTCATGTCATAAAATATGGTTTGAATAGACGTACAGTTTTTAGAAATAAGTTAATTGGGGATGCAAAATATTGTATAATTTTTAATTGACAAAACCTTTCATATCATGGTCATTAGTGATACCTCCACCCCCCATTATTGTCTGTCTAATATTACAATAAGGAACCAACATTTTATAATTATGAAAAACTGTTTATAATATGAAGTAATATTCCAAACTTAAGGACTTTGAGAATAAAATGATTATCCTTGGATTTTCATTAAATTACACTTTTTTCCTATAAGTAGTGACGCTAAGTATTATGTACTTTTCTTAATGAAACATCCTTTTTTGGGAAAGGATGTATTTATTGTACATAATTTTATCTTGTACATATATTATTGCTGTTACTCTTGCTTTAAAATGCCTTGATACTTGGTTCATCTTAAATATTTAGTAGTATATGTTTAGAAATAAGCCGCCTACATTGAGTTTATAAATATTCTACCTGTTTTGTGAAGTTTAACCCATTTCTATGTATAAAATGCATATAAATTCAAAAGATGACAAGTTATTTATGTTACTTACTTTCAGGGTCCCATTGATTGTTAAAAGTTTATTTATATAGATTACAATGCATATATATAAGGTTATATTTAATTGTTTGTTTAAATATCTTAAGTAGATTTTTGCAGATTAAAAGATTTTTGAAAAAAAAATTCCGTTATTATAATTAGTATAATGATTAAAGTGTCATGGTAAGAACGAAACAAATCAGTCATAATAAAATACTTTTATTTAGGCTTCAACTCAAATGCAATTTTAAACAAAAATTTAGAACATGATTAATTCCGAATCTATTGTTTTACGTAATAAATTAATATTTAATTGAATTATTTTAGTCAAATACGGGCTTGAATCATAATTGTGGGCAAGTATTGAGATATTTTAAAGTATTTTCTGAAGTATAAATCCTTCCTTTAGTATATAAAGCTTTGTCTGGCTTCGATATGATCTTACAAATAGAATATATGAAATACGAAAGTTATCTGAAAAGTTCCCTCCTCAAAGTGTAGATGGTAGTACTCGTAAATAAAAGCTTGTCACATATATTTAGCATCTGTTGAAAGTTACTCACCTAGGTTTCCGCCATTTTGGACCGTGCAGTTGTTACATAGCAGTTGTTTGAATAAGTTGATAACATTATTTTTGTGAAAAATGAAAGAAAAAAAATAAATAATGATATCAACTCACTTGTTTTTGTACTGACAGGCCACATACATATATTTATATTTAATATTGACTCTTATATACATATATATATATTATTAAAGTGTATTTATATCTAAAAATTACTAAATTCAGAAAAAAAAATATGGCTCAGTATAGCGATCAAATAAATCATATGCCATAAATGTTTACATAATCGTTACAGATAAAACACAAAATTACTAATTCACTCTTCATACAATTAAATTTAAACTCCCATAAATAATTGTTATTGTTCTTTGTTTCATTTTATTATCGTTTAAATACTATTTTTGTCATTTATGTATAGAGGAAAATAAGAACGTAGATAAATTAGCTTTTGTTCATTTGACGTATAAAAAAGTATTATTAAAAGTCTTGTCATTGCATAAACGGTTTTTTTAATCTTAAAGGATGCATGAATATATAAATTAAAGACTAAATATTGTACCAAAAATCTACGGAGAGTTTTATAAAATTTATTTTTATGATATAACTAATAATATCTTTGATTCATATATTAAAAAAATTATTCAATATGGCTCCCTCATAACTTCACAAAGGCTTTAAGACTTGCATAAATCAGATACCTTTTCTATTTCGGCAGTACTAACTTGGTTTTTAAGTCTTCCGAAAACCCTGCTTTGAGTAAATATTTATTTCAAGAATATCCCACATCCAGTAGTAAAATAGAATTGTAAATTCCTAGCACTTTTAGCATGTAAAAAAATAAATCGAAAAATAGTAGCCCTGCCAATTTGAAGGATGTTTAGAAGGGAAGCAGTTTAGCCCCAATGTCGTTTCATTATGTACACACAGCTATAAAAGGAAGTAAATAAACACAAATTATATACAATATATAGTAAGAACATAGGCAGGATTTACTACGATGTCGTTCCTTAATTCTACTCTGAGTCCAACAAGGACTTACACCTATATCTCACTAACAAATTAATTATCAGAGATATTTTCATAAGCACTTGGATGTTCTATCCTCAATAAATGACTGCATAATAATGACAACCGGAAAAATATAACAAAATAGAATGTTCATATTGCTATCAACAAAGGCAAAAAAAAAAATTAAAAAATAGTTTTAAAAACGGTCTGTGGAGCTTCTCTAACTAAATTAATAATATTTTATATAAATAATATCTTTAAAGATTTATTCCGCTAATAAATAGACTTTTATTAGTGTACCAACATATTTTACATTGAAAAAATGAGATAAAGTGAAGTAAATATACGATTTTATAGATCTATTTATCTTTCATTAAAATTTATCGACATTAAATACTTTTAGACTCATTACAAAATGATAAGAAAAATAAGAACTTTAACGACTTATATATCAATACCATTTACTTTATCCTTATTAATTAGTATAAATGTAATTTACATTCATTACTTTAAACATAATGTGCTTATAAGAGGATATCGAGTTATAGAAGTACGATAATTCCTAGTATAAATTGGACTTATAATTATATGAAAAATGACATTTTCAAGAGTAGTTTCATCATGCAATATATCCATACAAATAGATCATTAAGGTAGTTATTACTTGTTAGCATGAAAATAGATTATTGAAATAATATTAACGATGAGGTTTTGTCATGAATAATCCAATGGTTGATTTTTTTTTCAATTACCATGTTTATAAATACCTTTTTTTAAGAGATATTATGAGCAAATATTTTATTTAAAATACATCATTAGAAACTACTGCAGGCTATTAAAACCCTCACTTTTAACGGAGATAATGCAGCATAGTTTAATTTTATTATATTTTTTTACTAAAAATGTTTATCAGTGGAACTTTAATTGTTGCCCACCATCAAAAAAATTTAATTAACCATCTGACACCTTTTTTATAGTTTTACATGATATGAAAAAAGTAAAAGTATGCAGAAATTATACACAATTATATTTTCCTTTTAATTTGATTACACTTTAAGGCTCATTGCCACCTATTTAAGCGTCATATCGTACAATTTTGAAATTATTCATTGACATAATTTTAAGTGCTTCCTATAATCTGATCTATAAATCTATATAACATCAAGCAAAAGATAGTGATTTATGTTAGGGACAATAGTATTCACAAATTACAAAAGTTCCAATCTACTTAATTGTCAGCTGTTGATTTTTCTTCTCTTTAGCAAAGTTATAAACTAAATAGTGAAACAAAGACTATGTAATTGGCTAAATGATTAAATTTGTCAATAAGACCGATGAGTACAAATAAATAATTCATATTCTATAACTAACTATACAACCTCCATCAATTCTTGCTTGGGGAAAATATTTCACATAAACCATGAATATATTCGAGTTAACAGTAACAGGAGCGTTTCATGATTTGGTTAAAGCTTTTCTCCTTACTAATGCTTTGAACGTTGATTTATTATACTGAAGTAAATCTATCCACCTATTACATGAATACTATTACAGTTAGAAAGAATGACGTAATTGGCAAATTACCAAATAACATTAAGTTCAACATGAAAATTTCCCTAATACCCTAAGTACCCCCCCGACTCAATTTCAAACATGTTTTTAGATCCAGCTCCAAGATAAGAAGTGCAAAACAATTAAGTGCATCTCAAATTTAAAATATCTGTAAAACAAATAAGAAATATAGTAATTAAAATAGTAAAAAATCATACAAAAAAATAAACCCAAGGCGTCTGCTAGGATATCCATTGAATGGTGTACATACTCTTCCAGCCTTTGTGGAATAGGCAAGAGTTTATTTTTCATCCTAAATTAGTACAAAATTTTCTTTATACCTCCTACTTTTTTTTTTTTTTTTTTTGAGATTTGTAAAGTTTCATGTTTCCGATTAAATATTGAGAGTACTTCAAATTATATTTACCGAGATAGTCCAAAAAAATTACAACATCATGGTTGTATTCATAGGGGTTTATAAGCCTTTAAAAACAAGGGAGACGAGTATATTTAATGGAAGAAGTTGAATCAAGGAAGACATATAATTGGAATAAAGGATATTGATTTTTAAAATTGTTTCTTTAAAAATAATTATACTATCTACTCGTATAGTCGGAAAGATTCCATTACTGATATGAAATAAATGTTATCGTATTTTATTTTCAATCTTTCTATCTTTTTGTCGTTTCTTTATTATTATCCGTCATTTTAATAAGGTAGTATTTAAAGGTTTAGTATATATTTAAGATAAACATTCAGTTATTTAGCATTGAATATATATATAAACAAACAACTTAACAGTTTACTTCCTTCTAATAAATAAGAATTCCCTTTTTTTTCTTAACAGAAAGAAAGGAAGTGATTAACAGAAAATAAGATCTTCTCATTAATATTTCATGAGAACATTATTTACGCATTGGAAGGATAACACATTCTATGGTTCTTGTGGTGAGTTATAGAGATTCTTTATTTAACACAGCCAATCTTTTTTTTGTGGAAGATACACTTTAGTTGACTATGTAAAATAATACCTTTAATTAGAAAGTCTTATTATAATTGGTTAAAAAAATTGTTACATATATTTTGAAAAAACAAAACAAATCTTATTTGCTTAAAATACAATCACTGTACCTACATATTAACAATGACATGTTGGTCCAGAATTAGATTTCAATTACTTTTAATGCTTGGATACAACATTTTGTCAGTGAAATGCAAGAATGGTGCAAATACAACTTTGAGTACTTCTGACCTTATGGCTTAACTGATCTTAACTTTTCAATGTGTATTTGTCTGTGGGGAAAACTAATGCAATTTCCAGTCTCATAATAGCAAAGTAGCAAAAAGTATTTATAAAAATCATAATCTGTGACTAATTAATTTTTTTGATGGGAATCTAATTCAGTATCACTCTGTATATATTTACTTTTATCACGATGTTATTCCAAAAACATGAAATTGATTAATTTTTTGGTCCGCTGTCAATTTGTGTCTTAAACGTTGAAAATGAAATTAACCTTGTTATTGGAATTAACTAGTTATTAATGAAAGACAGCCCAAGTGTTGGAAAAACCAATAAAATTGGCACACCTTAAGTTTTTTTTCGGCATCATTCTTTATTTCTTAAGTAAAAAAAAGGAAATATGTAATAAAGTTGTCATATTGATACATTTTTAATGAAACTCATGATTTTGTAGATGGATTTTCCTTCTCAATTAACTGGTAAAGGGAATATTTTATGATCTCACAAGTTGGTCTTAATCGATAGATATTTCTTCCATAAGTGTGAATTTATAAAGTTGAGCTGATAAAGCTTTAATAATTTTGTGACGTAAAGTATCCAATCTCATAATTTTCACACTAGTGATGTCATAAGTGACCTATTTCTCCTTATAAGTTATGGTATTACATAACAAAGGGTTTAACGTAAACATATAAGACATAGTTTAAAAAACAAGCATGTGACGTCATTGGCAAGACAATTATGAATGTAAAAAAACAAGATTGCTAAGCATCCAATCTGAATTTTTAAAAATGACTGATTTCTTAAGTAATGACCTGGTTTATTGATTCATACATATGTACAATAGATAAACGGTACTAAACTCCTTTTGATTAAGGCCAACTTGTAAAACTAATGAAATACATTTGTTTGTTTTTGGAGGGTATTGGTTTTTAATATATAACATTAAATAAACTTTTGGAGGACTGCCTTTAAAAAAATTATCAAGGTTATTAAATTTGTCACAACTATTAAATACGCATTTTTCAATAAATTTATGAAATGTCAAATATATGATATTTGTTTCCTTTTATTTTTTTACGTATGTGAAATGAAAAAGGCTAAAGTGGCTTAAGACATGAGATAATTTTTGTGTTACAAAATATAAATTTTTACTGTTATATATATTTGATTGTAATATGTTAATTAATAGCTTTGCATGACACCAATTCAAATTCTTAAAAGTTTATTTATCTATTCATTGATATATTTAACTTTATGCAACGGACTAAGCATTCATCCTTATATGCCTTATTCTCTTGAGAGAGATATATAAATATCAATAAACAATGTATACAAACAAATTACGATCGACTTATTTTTATCAATGATAAATTGACGAAAAGGGCTACCAAATTTTTTTTTTTCATGTACTAAGGTATTTTTAATCAAACTAATTTGATTAACTTGGATTCAAAATCTAGCTTTAATTTGTTCTAATAAATTACCATATTTTCAATAATTCTTTAAATGATTGCTGTATTGTCAATCGTATTTTCCACCAAAAATGAAGTCTATATATTGATATATTTATTGTCCATAACCTAGTAAAAAAATTATCTGTTAGTTGAACTTTTGAAAATGATATTGCTCTCTTTATAATGTCTAAAACTAAAAACTCAATAACATTTTTTAAACATAAGCTTTAATATAAAAAGGTCAATGCCATGAATAGACCAGACAGACTTAGACAAAATTTATAAAACGAATAAATATTTATCTCATTTATGTACATCACAGCGTTACCTCAATAATAGAAAAATTTAGAACTTAGTATTTTTAAACTTTGAACAATTCAAAATATTTATTGAGTAATTCTTTAGTTGGAAAAATAGGCTAATTATGAACGGTTTTGGGCTCTTTTTCTGTTTCTTTTTGGAGGAATCGTTGCATGATCAAATAAAGGTAAAAATGTGACATACATGTTTCTCAAAGTCACAAAAAATTATCAATATTTAATTTATTAACAAAAAAGTATTTTAGATTCACTTATAAATGTGCTTTTAACATACTGGAATTTAAGCTGAAATAAATAAGCTTTACACTTTCAAAAAAAAAATCACTTTATAGAATATAATAATAGTTTAAAAATTTAAAAAAGAATAAATTTAAATTTTCTATATTATATGGATTTACAATTTGTGTTTTTGAGATGGTGAAGTTTTAATTATCGTACATTTAACACTACAAAAATAAATTATGCACTATTTTTGACATAATTTAATTTTTAAAAGTGTTTGCTTATTACTTTAACAACTCAAATATAAATTTTGGTAGTTTTAAAACAACCCCATTTATTTATTAATTTAAAAACTCATAATAAATTTGTTATTTGCTACCTTGGCTCTGGTACCAAGGACATTAAGACCATAATTAATGAGTTACATTTAGTTCGGAGCTTATCTATAAGACAGGTCAGAAGAATCATATACAATGTTTGTCAAGGAGAGGAATTGACTGATGGAAAGGTGGATCCTCTTGTAACATCCGAAGTCAAAGTTTATAGAGTCAATAGATACCTTGGGGACAAAAAATCACTGTGTAACATATCATATACGACTTTTATAAATATATGTATCCAAACGATTGTCCATCCGTTATATCCTCTGCATTTCACTCTAGCTGACATTTATTTTATGCTTTATCAAGTTAAAAAGAAAATTGTTGGTTAATGTTTCAGATTTCTGCGGAATGAAAGGCAAATTTATGTGCAAAATGCCTGGTAGGGGGTCATAAATAGTATAAACCAAACCACTTATAATGAAGAATAGGTTCTTGAAAGGGAAGGTGATTTTATCCAAAATAATATTGTTAGTTCGTGTTTGTATCTAAATTAACAAATTAGTTATCTACTCACATGTATATTTAACTTTGCTACCCTCCTTTTGAGTTTATTTAATCAAAGTAAGACACTTGTTTAGTCAACAATTGTTGCAAAATTAGTTCTTTTTTATCATTGTTATTTTTCAAAAAAATACTTGAATTATTTAAATAGTTTGTAATGATATCGATTACAATATTTAATTAATTTTAATTCTAATTAGATATGGTGCGGAAATATGAGTAATATATACAAATTTGATTTAATTTGTAATCTGGATATACTATTTAGAAAAGTGAAATAACTAATAAGTTGTTATCTACACTTGTATGATAAATGAAGGTTTGCAATGGTGTTGGGAAGCCTTGATTTCTTCAAAATATAAGATCAAAATATTATGTATCAACTTATTTATAATTCTAAACCATGCATCTAGTATTAGATTTCCAATTATTAAATTGGTGGGAAGAACTATGAAGGCAAAAAAAAAAACCAAAAAAAAACAAAAAAACTGTGGGTATATTAATAGTAAAATAAAAATTTAAGAGCCTAGATATATATATAATTTTTGATAAAAGGCCTATTTTTCCCAAAAGTATTGATAAACTTTACTTTAAATTTCAAATCGTATACATTGTCAGTCTTAAATCTGATTTCAAAAGTTTAAACATTTTTTTAGATCTATTTCACTATTATTACAAGTTTACAAGATTATTGCCAAAATAAAATAAAATTGTTACAATATAAATCTTATCAACTATAGTTCACTTCAATATATAAAACAAAAATTTCAAATAACACCAACCTCAATATTATATTATATATTTTACTTTTTAACAGTTAAATGTTTGATAAATTTTTTATTCCAGGAAAAAAGGATTTTTAAAAACATGCACATATGATTGATTGAATAGTGATTGATTATTGGCTAATAGATTTTAGAAACTTAAATATTAAGTTTAATGTCAGTTCAATCAATCCTTCTCAAATATTTTAACACATTTACTTAAAAATACAGAAAACATTACATTATCTTAGAAATTATCAAAAATATCTATTTTTAAACAAAAAATATTAACACTAACATAATATTGTTGGGATTCAGATTAAAAATTATATTAAAATTATTCTAAGAATGTTATAATGTTTGTAAGGCTATAACTGGAATAATTCATTAAATTAAACGTTAAATACAAAAAAAAAAAAAAAGAGTTTAATATATTCTAGTAATGCCCAAGTAGACAATTTTAAACCGTCGGTCGGGTTGTTTATTTCACAATTGGCAAATCTCCTGCTCAACTAAGACATTAGCTCTTCATCACTTGCTATTTTAGTTTTTTTTTTGTGAGATGGATGGGATGACATAATTGCCAAACAGTGTGATCTGCAGGCCCGAAAAACCAACCTGCACATTACTTTTAATAAATCATTATTACTGTATTCTGGCACAGAACATATAAAATTTTTTAAATAAAAGAAATTTCTTACGAACAATAAAATGATTAAAAAAATGAACAACCCAGTTCATTAAAATTTTGAAATAATTTTTTGCTATTAATGATAAAGACAAAGACTAGCTTTTTATTTATTCTTCCTTCCTGAAATACAAAAATAATTTTTAATTTTCAATTTTTTTATTATTTACTTATGGGATCTTGATATTTCCCAGTATCCCGCTCCAAAACAATTTTCCAGAAATTATCAATCCTAGTTCAGACATTACGCCTAGTAATGTAGGAATAATTATTAAGTATCATAATACATATAATGAGCCATGTATATTGAACTTCAATATATGTTTTAGGCCATACCTTACTCAAATCTACAATATTCTATAAAAAGTAATTTATGTAAAGTTCCTCAATTTTTTTTTGTGGAGTATTACTTACTTATTGTAATGTACAGCTAAATTCTTATAAAATTATAATTGTAGTAAACAATTATGCCAATAATTTGGGCAAAAATTATACTCAATTATAATCTATTTTTTTCTCAATTCCAGTTTGTATTTTCTAAAAAAAAAATCGGTATATTGGATGAAACTATATACGTTATAAAAAAGATTTTTTTAATATGAAATATTTGCTAATTAACTTTCCTTCAAAATTTATAACATGTTATCCACAAGTTACGATTTTGTTAGTTTTATGTACGTACAAGAAGATTGAACAGTGGATAAGTTCATGTAATTAAAAAAGTTATTGACTTGTTTATTTGCATAATAAAAGTATCTGAGCAATATTGAAACATGCTGTAAATTCTTTATTTACAAATATTCATCTTCTTTTTGAGTTGCAACTTGTACAATTTTGGTATATATGACACAACTTATACACGACATATGTAGACAATAAAGAAACCATAGGAATACATTATTGAAATAAATAGGAGTTTTCAAATAATTATTTTGGTTCAGAAAATTAATAAAAGTTTACTAAACATTCAAAACAATAAACTGTATCCTTAAATTACTTACATTATAATATACTTTAAAACTAAATATATATGCCTGATGTGATTGTACTTATATTTATAAAGATGAATGTGGAAATCCTATGCTTGGGTATAAAGTTATTTTTTTGTAAACTATGGGAAAAATGTTTAAGGAGAAAATATATAAATATTTTCCTTGTGAAATATAATAAATCTTTAGCCAAGTTAAATAAAAATTGTTGATAAATATCAAACGCTTTAAATGTTTAAGTGAATTGGTATTTCCTTTAATTTGTACATATTTCTTGAAATTGTTTGATGTTTCTTAATACATTATTAACCTATTACATTATAATTAATACTTCTAGACGTGAAGAAATATAAGATATTTTTTGGATGACAAAATTTAATAGACCCATATGCTATTTAATTAAAAACTTTCAGCATTTTATGTATTCATTTATAAAGATGTAAATACATCGTGTATATTTTTTCTACCATATGTAAGTAAATATTTTTAAAAGTATAAGGTTTCACATTATAATGAAACTTAATGCTACCAAATGAACTTTTATCCATATGTTTTTAACACATTTTGAGTCTCGAAAGAAATCAGGAATAATTAAAATTCAATAATAGTGATGGACATTTGATTATTCCAGCAGCTAAATTATGATTTCTTCCTTGGGACATGGGTACATACTTTGAAATCCTTTTGAAAGGATTTTTTGTTTCTTGTACTTCTCTCTTACGTCACCTGCATTCATAAAATTAAAAGAATTGAAATATAGAAAAAATGATGATTAGTCCCAATTATTCGGATAAGATTAAACAAAGCCAAATTTAGAACTATTTGATTTCAAAAATTAATATTAAATGTATTTATACTTACTTAGGGATATAATGGTATTAAAATTTTTGTCACTGCGTCTGATCCTGTCTTAAATCTTAAATATGTGCTCTAATCGGAGTCAAAAGTCGTCCCAGGGAAAATTCTTTACTATATGAGGTATTCATAAGTATCAACCAGTGACGGCTCATCAATCAATTTATATTAAAATAATAAAGTAATTAATTAGGCCTCAATTAAAAATAACATCAAGCTATTTTCGTAAATGAAAGATAATTAAAGTTTTAAAAAACTAATTCAATCGGTAAATTGAGGAACTTTACTATAATATTAGTCAAAATAATGCCTCTTGCGAGGGTGTTATAAAATTTGGTATGTTTTAAAGTTCCGTACTAAGGACCAATACAATTCTATTAGTACTTGATAAAAAAATAAATACACTTCAAATATGGCTTAGAAACAAATAGTTTTAAATTAGGTCTAATTGAAGGCTTTTATAATAAACTAAAGCTGTAAAAAATTAATTTGCATTGCATTTCAAGATTATAATCAGTTTTATAGTTTTATATCTGTCAATATATTCATATAGGACATTCTGAAGGGAATTGAACTTAAAAATATAAAAGCAAACATTATAAATAAGTTAAAATTAGTTCCATAAAGATAAAAGATCCCTCACTACTAGACCTTCTTTTATGTAAGTATGCTTATAATGCTTTACTTTTTGAAGTGTTATCATATAGAATGATCGTATATTACATTACAAAGACGTAAAAGTATTTCACTCTATCCTTGCATTGATGATGATATACATATGACAACATTAAAGTCCTTCTCGTATTAAACGACTATACAACTAGGGAATATGATACTAATTTTCATATAATTTATCACGCTTAAATAAAGTATTTACACACTACACAACATGCTTTTATATGTGTTGAAACACTTAATATATCAAGTATACAACTTGTATGTATCTTTTATGTATTCCATTAGAAAACCAAACTATATATATGATCCGTCAACACAAAAACAATGATTTTTTTCCAAGTTGATTCTAGATTACATCTATATTTCCAAATGTTTCTAAGTTAGCTCCTCGACAATATGCAACTACAGGTATATTTGTATCAAGTGTAAGAGTTTTTTTTTGGCAGCTGGCGATATTGTGACTGCTAATCGGTCTTGTTTATTACCAGAAAATGTAGACTAGCTCATCTTTTTGCAAAAAAAAAAAATACAAATTCATGAATCTTGTGTGAAGTCCATATACATAAACTATATTTCTTTCTCTAGGAATGCCACAGCCCCGAACCTACACACATCGAGTTCAGGAGAATAATTTATCCTGAGTGCATTGTGTTACGTCGATTCCATTAGGGAAAAAGTTATGAAATAAAAACTTAAAAAACTACATTAATTTGATTAAAAAACGTATTTTACTATTATACTGTATCGAAAGGTGTGCCCCAGTTCGTACCGAACCGTGAGTTTAGTGTACCATCCCAGTCCTAATAGATATGATGTAACAAAACAAATTCGATATTTTTCTTTTATTTAATTTTTGTTCATGATTGTTTTTGTTTTAACTTCACCCAAGTGTTGTTTTTATATTTGCCTGTAGATATTTAGAAAATATTTCAGCAATTCTAATGAAAAGTTTAAAAACGAAATGGAATCCTTCTTCAATTGTTGGTATTACTGGAATATTATTAGCAGTATTTATTAACAAAAATAAATAAATCTATAATCTTTTGTATTAACTCGCCACTCATATGTGTACATAGGAGTGTATAAATAGAGTTTTATAAAATATGACCATAACTTGTGCCATAGTTATTTATATTTGGAAATCTGAAGAATGTTTTTTCTTTTCCAAAGCTGCTAATATCAGTTTTTATACTTAAAGAGAGAACATCTACTTATCAAGTAACCAGGAGTGTGAGTGGTCTTGATGAGGAAGAGTAATACTGAGGATTATTTGGGGAGTTATAAGATTAAGTCTTTGTTAGACTTGGAGTAAAATTGAGGAACAACATTGGACTAATTCCAGCCTCTATATCTTTCCTATATAAGCATTGGGATTTGGGGATATTTACTTCCTCTCACTGCTGCTTGCAGCTGATCTAATATAAACGTCATGCCAGCTCAGCTGCTCTACTTTCAAATATTCTTCTATTAAGAAGGGTTACTATATTAACATCGGCGTAATTCATTTCTATGTCCTTCTAGATACGAAATAGGTTTTTTGTGTTTATTTTTGAGCTCTCGTAACATCTAAGCTACTCTCCTACAAAATATTTTTCAAATTTTAAGGGTTACCCTCTTATTTTTTGGTTTCTTTTGTTTTATATCCCAGGTCATATTTCTATACAACTCTAGCAAAATAAAATAGCCCCCCCCCATTTTTTACCTTAATTGTAGGTATGATAGAATATCATAAGGTGGGGTTGTAAGTTTCGTTGTTAATTAATAGATAAGTACGTACATATGTACATGAATTAAGTAGATACAATTAAATTAATTAGATAAAATGATGAATCAATTTTTTCTTCAACATACTTAAAAATATTAAAGTGTTTCTGTATACCCTACCTTCATTAATAGTAGCATGACTTGAAATTACTATTTCTACTCCTTAAACTGGAATCCTTTTCTTATTAATTACTGTCCCTTTAAAATTAAATAATTATAGTTTCAATAATACTTAAGATGAAATGTCCATATAATATGTTGCATGGGATTAGGTAAAAGTCAGATAACTCAAATCAAAATATCACGAATGTAACCCTTCATTTACTTGACATCATTATTTTTGGGGGAAGTTAACAGGATCCACTATTTGATAGAGTACTAAAAATGTTTTAATTATAGATGATGGAAGCATAAAAAAAAGTATACTGGTATATAAATTAATAATTTAAGTATGTATCTAAATTTTAACACTCATAACACTCAATGGTGGCAAATTTTATCATTAAAAAAATGATGATATTTTTTATATATTATTATTATCTATTTTTTTTTTAAAAAGGACCCACTCCTAAAAGCTTATGAATCAAAGTGAGAATTTGGCCAGAGTCCTATCGCATAGTATTAAAGTATATTTTTTCAATATATCTCTTAGAAGATACTGACTAAATTTTAATCCCTTATTTAATCAAATTTTATGTAAAATAAAATTGTTTTATTGTCAACACGTGCCAATAATTTCCTTTTGTTGTTTTATTCAACTTTATATATCAACTAGAAGTTATAGAAGTTATAATTTGTTATATTGAATTAAACTAAAAACAAAGGAAAAATAATTAAATTAAATTAAAGTATTCTTCCTTGCACAACTAGGCTTTTATTAATCTTAACATGTACATAACAGTTAAATTATGCAAACAAAATTTGTACTAAATAAAACATAAATACACATTCAAGTTTTAATTAATTTTCTTTTTTGTATATCTAAAATCTTACAAAAATATTAAAATCAAAATTGGACATCACATCAATACACAGATATAAAAGAATAATAACATAACCAACCACAAATTATCTAATATTTATTTGACCTAAAAATAACACATAATATAAAATCGGTATTCCCCGATTTGCAATCTCCTTCTTGTGTCTTTTGTACTTGCTAACAAAGATTCCAAAGCTTTGGCATGTATGATCGAAGAAGATGGGGTGTATTCAACCAAACAAAACTCGTAATTCTAAGATATTTCAGGCATCTAGGGAATTTTCGAAGTATTTAAACTAATCAGAAATAATGATTCGAAGCAAGTTTGCATTGATATATTTTGATGTATAAATTTCCCAATATTTACAAAATTATTTATTAAAAGTAGAAGAAAAAAAAACAACAATAATATAATAAAAAATTTGTATTTTTCATATCTTGAATAAAATACTATGTTCCCCTTACGTTCCCGTTATCTGAAGTGTACTCCGGTTGTAAGGTAAACCCTTATTTTGGTAATAAAATATACTTTTGACCTTGCTCAATAATAAATTCATTGCCACTATTTCAAATTACAATGTATATATGTGAACTATGAACATATGCAATACTAAGAAAAAGTCAGGGTTCAACAACCTGATTCGCCACCGCCGAACCATAACTTTTATTCAAAATTATTTTTGTGCTTAAATTTGTTCATTGTAGTAAATTTGTGCATACGAGGGTAATTTGAAGAGTTTTAGCAATGCCTGCGAGATGGCACTACTGGCACGTATCGAGATTGTACTTTAGTTAGTAGCATCTCTTGGAAGACACAAACCAATTTTCAACCAGATCTGTCTATTTGGTATTTATTTTAATTGAAACACGTCAGAATTCAATGGATATATTCCTGTTGTTTTAAATTCATTCTTTATGTTATGACAAGAACAGGTTGTACATGCCAACTTGGGAAGATCATATATTGACATTGTCTTTCCTGGACTTATAATTATCCAACATTGCACTTGTTTACCGCAATAATACTTAAAAAGCTCGAAAACAGAAGTATCCAAGGGGTGCAATTTATTTGAAGTGTGAGGAGAAACAGTAAGGATAACAACTCCATTATCTTTGGCATGTTGACTTGAATTTTAAATTAAATGAGATGCGTGGTTATCCACTTGATGAGCCATATTATGTACAAAAATATATTGGGCTTTTATACTTTTCGCAATTTTTGTACAAAATAGTCTTAGTTTTAAATCCACAAATATATTTATATATGGTGCATAATGTTATATGCCTCATCCAAATTTGGCCTCGTGATCACTAACGAATATGCTTTTTTTCTTTCGTTAACTACATTTTCAAGGACCATTGGTATAAAATGTACATTTAAATTTTTTTATTTCTTCTGAAGGTTGAAAACCTCAAATATATATTATGTGTATACATAATAGGGTTACAATTGTACTCCAACTAAATTTAAAGGTGAACCTGTGAGTATTTAGAAAAAAGGAGTAAACAGTCGACTAGAAAAACAAATTCAACCTTCCGATAGTTGTTTAGTATTTGGTTAAAGGAAGTTGGCATGAGATTCGCTATCAATTCTTTTAGTAATATTTAAATTTTTTGATGTTTATTACTTGACAATTAAATGATAAAGACACTCTTCATATCTTTTATTTTACATATACTACATTAAAATGGAGGTAGATAAATAAGATAGTAAAACTTGGCAGTAGGGATTATTGATTGATATATCAGTTAGCAGATTAAATCGGACAATTATATGTATTTTTGGAAAGGGGTGTTGATTCAAAACTCAATTTGGACTTAATGTCATATTTTGAACACTTATAGCTTGACAAATACTCAAAACTGGGCTGGCACTCGAAAGCTATTTTATATTTCAGTTAAGAAAAGAAGGAACATTATGATCTTATATTATAATTATAGTTCTAAATAATTTTCACGGACCATTTTTGGTACCGATAATTTTGGTGCATATATTTTTGCCTCCAGTAATTTAGTGTTTTGGATTTTTTTTTCAGTTGGGATATTCGCAGCTTTTTATTTTTATATTATTGGTCCGAACTTTACCTTACGTCTTTACTGTTGAAATATCTCATTCTTTCTATCAATGGAGTTTGTTATTTTATTCAAAAATCAATAAGTATCATGAATATGAATAAATTGCTACTAGTAAATGACTCTCTTCGAAATAAACTCATAATCCCGGATCTTTGACTCATTTGTCCTTACAATTACTATTTCCTCACTGTTTTCTATTTTTCTTCTTCTTTCGATCTATAACAGAGCTTATAAAATAGTAAAGACTAAAGTAAAGTTCGAACCTATAATATAAAAACATAGCATGCAGCAAAATCTCAAAGAGGCGAAATTACTAGAGTAAGAAATTTGTCCAGCAAAATTAATGGCTGTGAAAATGTTTGTTGAAAAATTAATATGTCACTAATAATTATTTACATTAAATATACATCTGAGGACTTGAATTGGACCTAAGGGAAATATTCAAGCATTTGAACTTGTGAGCAAAAACTTGGGACTCAACTTGAACTTGCAGTATTATCACTTTTTCCCCACCTCTCCTTTGAAAGTATATTATATTTTCCGAGGTTACCTATTATTGCAATTTATTTTTCCCTTACAAATAAGTTTCAATTTTTAAAAACGCAATAAACATTCCCTTCCAAAAAAAAAAAAAAGAGATTTTAAGTTTTTAATTACAAAACCATTGAAATTGTGAAAGTGATCAATTTCACTTTCTAAGCCATATTTTCCTTTAATTAATGTCTTTGACCCTAAAAATTAAAAATATCAAAGGTATGAGTATGTTACGTCACTTTTAACAGTAATATTTACATAGTGATGATGAATACTATACAATTTCCAAAAGGGACATGTTTGGGGTTTATTTAGTCATTTTTACTGGGATGACAAACATTAGTTTTTTAATTGTCTAATTAATTGGTTATCAAACTTTTTAAACCTCAAATAATCAGTACTAGCCCCTACTTTGCAATACCTATCTCAGGTTGTTGTTGCTACTTTAAAATGTATTTTTGTATCAAAGATAAAATTCATATAAGTAATATGGGAATGTGCCTTTCAATATTTGATACGCACACCTACACTAATATGAAACTCTTTTTGCATTTTGGATTTCAATTCTGCTTAATGTTTGAATAAAATTAATTAAATATGAGTTATATAAAATTTGCTCTAAGATTTGAAATAGTAGCTAATGATGTTAATAAATAAAGTATCATTTGATAAAATATAATTCACATACTGTCGGATAACATTTAGGGAAAAAAATGTTCCAATTGATATTTGTATATACAGGGTGTCCACGATAAATTGTAACTACTTTAAACTTCATCCAGATCCATAATAAAATAGGGGAAGTTGGAGAGGGAGGTGTGCAAGGTCAGCCAATAGAGCATCGCGGCCCTGAAGGGCTCCATTACGAGGGAGTGGAATGCTGTCGATTCCGCGGAAGTCATCAGGGCATGCAAATCCTTTAGGGGCAGGATGGAGAAGATGGTGGCTACTGAGGGGGACATGTTGAATAAATTTATTGTTTAATATCATGTCTAACTTTTTCATATTAACAAATACACTCCAAATTACATTTTTATCAAGCAGGTTGAATTTTAAGATAGTTCCAATTTATCGTGGACACCCTGTATGTTTCCATATTTCAAAATATATGCATATATATTAAGGTGTATCATAGAAACAGAAAATAACAGATGTTTGTTTCACATGCATTCCCGAGTTCATTTTACTAAAGCCTACTCTCCTACAAATAAATTGAAGGGTTCTTAGAAATTACCCAAAATTTTGAAATAGACATTAACAAATACTTGCATAATTTTTCTTACATACCAGTCCTAGTGGCGGGACCTTTAAGAAGCGGGTGCTTTGGCTTAAATAATTTTATGAATATAATGCATGAATGCTTGTTATAGATCGTGTAATCAAACCTGTATTATGCGGTCAGGCACGGAAAACTACAAAAAAGGTCCATTCAGTACAGGGGACCTCTTAAACTACATTTCCTATGTTGTAACAATTATAAGTTAAAAAAACTGAACCATTTAGTGCATTGACACGTTTAAAACTTGTGGCCATTAAACCAAGTTTGACTGCTATTTTTGAGCCCTTTAAATATGCTCAATTGAATCTGAAATTTGAACAAATTTCTTTATTTTCTCAGTGGAGCACGTTAATCATTGAAAATAAAACTTCCCTACTCTTATATATTTCGTCTTTCTATATTGAAACTCCCTAATGTACATATATTTATATAATTATATAAAAGCAACCTTTTTTTATACCTTAAATACTATAACATCTGATTGGCTCGTATTTTTGATTACTGCTTGTAGATACATATAAAAGATGATTGTTATTGAAGTAATATAATAAAAAAATACTTTTATTTCTTTATAAGTCTACCAATGAATGTATTTATGTATATGTATGGTCTAAAAAAAAGCTTACTTAAAAACATTTTATTGGTGTCTATAAAACGTCGTCTTATTTAAAATATTTCTTTGTAAATTTCATATATATATATATCCATATATGTCTTTTTATATGAATTACCTATCATTCAAATAAAATATGTAAGTTGATGTAGCTGATTCTATTATGCTGATGGTATTAAAGATTTGTTTAATGGGGCCAATAACTTAATATTATTTGCCCAAGCTATAAATAGTCACTTTTCAAGGTCAAACATTTTTAATATGCGTGCAGGTTGATAACCAAATCATTAATTTAGATATAGCCATGATATTTTTGTATATAACACACCACTTCTTTCAAGAACCTTGCTCAAGCAATTTTTTTCATTTGATAAAGCCTTCATTAACGGTTGTTTGTTTTAGACTCTCTGTGATCCAATTATTTTTGAGCTCCTATTGAGACTCAAAACAGTGACCACCCAATTTCTTTTGGACTTCTAGAAAAAGTCTGGACTATATAATTGATGGGCTAACGTTTGAATATACCCTTATTTACAGAAAACATTATCTCATTTTAGTGATGTAGTATCTAAAGAGACACTAAGTAAAGAGGAGACAACAAAATAAATGTGAAACATAAATTATCACCCTAAACTGTTATTGATTTAAAATTGCCTAAGTGTGCATTGTTCATCATTTAATATGATTTTTATATAAAAAATAACAGTTTTATTCTGCTTGTGCTCTATAAAAACCCCAATAACTTGTCAGTTTTTGATCGAGAGTATGCGAATGAGTGAACATAATTCGCATACATGCTCTTTTTTTCAACCGTCTTGTCTCTTTAGAGTCTCTTTAATAATACATATCTTGCATATTGTTTTAGTGACCAAAACTTGTCTGATGGCAATTTAAAATATTTATTTGAGATGCATTTACGTTATTTCAGATATGATAATACGATCTTTATTCACCATGATCTCGTCAAAATTAATAAATTTGGGATTTGTTCAAGGATATATTATTTCATTTGTTATTATCTAATTCATAAAATTCAACAAAGTAAAAATATTAGCCTTTTCATATTAATTTCAACTGAAAGAAAAAGGATTAAATCAAGATATATACGCTAGGTTAATAATTTAACAAAATAATTAATCAAATTTGCAGGTACATTAAATATATGTGAATATTGAGACTTTGGAAATTCGGACTTCCATTGCAATTTTTACCACAAAAAGTGAAAACAATACATATTATAATTAGTAACCACAACATTTCAAACAGAAACTACTTTTTCTCCTATCTTTATTATTTAAACAATTTACCAAATAGTTAAAGCATCAAAATTACTCAAATTAGAACATAATTAATAATGAAAGCTTTATACTTATTACTTATGCATGATTTTTTTTTTGAAATGCTATTGAAATGTTGGGAAATGTTTGACATTAAACTACTCAAACTAAGTACTATACATACTTATTTTAATATACACTAATGGAAATATATATATGTACTATTTTTGGGATAATTTTTTTATACCTCTGCATAAAGATCTTTTCTGCTAAGAGCAATGAAAAAACGACTTTCATAAAGTTTTAGGTCTCTCATGATATTTTTGGTGTAGTACGGATAATTTTAATTTCAAAATAATAAATGGCACTTTTGGGTTAAAGTTGTTCCTGATTTTTTTTTCATTTTTCGTTTGTATGAGGTATTAATGATTGTGTACCTTGTAATGTAATTTAATTTTAGTTGAATTGATAGTTTGGAACAAAAAGAAGGAACGTTTTCTAGTATTATATTTGATAAAATAGGGAAACTGCAAGAAGTTGAGCACATCTTAAAATATTCAAAACAAGGAACACAATATTTTTAACTGATTAAATGAATGGTAAAAACTATGAAAGTATAATTTTCAACTCATAATCTCATATTTGAGACGTAACAAGATCTCTGAAAACTACCAATTTTCACCAAAAAATACAGTTATATCCAAAATACCCTTTTCCAAAGTGAGCTTTTTATATCCCTAACAGAAACAATCATAGTGCAGGAGAAAAAAAATACTCAAGTCAAAACGGAACATTTTATTTTGTACAGTAGTTATAGACATGTTATAGTCATTAAAATAATTACTTTTGTAATTGAAAGGATGTAGAGAGGAGGTTGAAGGCTGAAATAGTTCAATATTAAATCGAAAAATATATATATGGATTTAGTGCCAAAACATTAAGTTGAATTAATGTAAATATTATCACGAATGAATGGATTGGCTCATCTACTTAATGAATTCATAAATCAAATATCTAAATAATATTAGCATAAATATCAAATAGTCTTGGGAGATGAAGATTTATGTTATACTAACTGAACCGCCCATCATATATTTTTATAGCATTATTTTTAAAACTCCGCATGATTTATACCTAATTTAATTTAAAAATTATTTAATTATGTAACACTAATTATAGGTAATTTTGCATGCCTCAAGCTTAATTACGTTTTTGGGGCATCTGTAAATTCTGTGATTACTCTAAAAATTTGTGTTTTACTAAATTTTTGTCTAAGAAATGGTTATGTGTGGAATGATTTTTTTACAAATGTTCTATAGTAAAAAACAAATTACATGTATTTATTGAGGCACAGGCACTTAGGGCAGGCAGAAAAGTGACCTTTGTGCATTTCAGAATTCCATGGGAATCTCATACCAAAAATAAATCAATATGTTGAGCTGTTTTTGATTTATCGATAACGAAAAGAAAGATAAAAATCTATAAACACATATACAAAATTCATTATTTACATTTTTCATTATATTATAGTATTAAAACGGGTTGAATATAATTTATTCTTTGTTAAGATCGGAGGATTAGAAATAAAGCCTAACAATAAGTTATTTTTCTTACCAAGTCCTATTATTATATTTTTTGTTAAACTAATTGTAACCAAAATTACTCTATTCATAATATCATTAACTAAAAATAACCAAATAATATATCACGGCATGAAAAAGTTCAATGACTCAAATACATTAATAGCAATTCCTCCAACGTGACTTATTTGAATATCACAAGCTTATTCTCAATATGTATATTCTTAAAAGTATATATGCAATTATTCTTGATATGATGAATACTCAAAAAATGGGTGGAACTCTCCATGGAGCTATGTAACATCCTTGAAGGATATTTACATTTCAAATTCAATTTTTATGTGACAAATAACATTATATATATATATGTATACAAAAATGTTTTTCTTTGACACTAAAATATGTCAATATGAGATCTCAACATATTTTTTCTAAAAATAGAAATAAGAAATGAATACAAAATAATTATACATCATTTTAAAGACATAATAGAACTTGTTAAAAAATATAAACACAATTCTCACGTTTAATAAAGTTAAATCTTTAGTTCAGTGATTATTATAAATGAATAATTCAAAATAAATACAAAAAATGTGAATTTTAGTTGTGACAATTGAATAAATATTAAATAATTGACAAAAAGATAAGGCTTGATGCTTTGTAATATGATGCTCAAATGATGAAAAATTACTCATTTGCGACAAAGCATCAACAAAATTATCATTTATAACTCTGGGGAGAAGAGGGAGGCTATATTTTATAAAGTGTCCTTCGTGCAGACGCCCGATATTACTCTAATACACTATGATAGTTAATTAACCTTTAATTAGAAATTATATAAAAAATTTACTGATAAATAGCTTTATATTAATATTAAGGGAGTGGAATGTATAGTCATAATAGAAAGGTTATACTCATGTTCAAGTCTTTGATAACGTTAATACTTTTTCGACATTTTTACACACCCCAAATAAAAAAAAATCATATTTTGATAATAAAAAAATATATATCAGATCAATGTATGGGTAAGGTATTGATGACAAATTGGAACATTTATCAACAGAAATAATACTTTTAAATGAAGATATATGATATATGGGATTTGTAAGTAGGTATAACATACAATGTAGTATGTATGTCAAACTTCATTGGCCTATGCATTTTCGTGAAAATTTATTAACATATATCATCAAATTTTATAAGTAAATTTGGTTTGTTTTTTGCTCAATGGAGTAGATGTAATCTGTATGTATTTAATACAGTTTGTGTATGTGTCCTTTATGAGTGTCCAAACCGTTGGGCCTATTAGGAAGATAATTTTCAATAGTTCTTCTTTTGAATCTGGTCAGGCTAAGACGGGGTTGGCAATTTTTTTTTTTTAGGGGGGCTATTCCAGGCTTCTTGTATAAATGTAATTGAATATCCAATTATGCCACACAATTATACAATCACTAGTACAACTAGAATTCAGAAATACCATCGATGTCATCTTGACAGTTTATTATTTGATTTACATTGTAATGTAGATAATTGTAAAATTAGACTTAATTTTCTGTTTTAATGGATATCTTCAGTTTGTTCATTATACAATTTTTAATATGATTTTCCATAGGAACATAAAAATTATGTCTAAAACTTTGCTTTTATAGGATAAGTGCTGAATTTTTATGATTGCCCTTTTTTTATTTTCTGATTAAAACGGAATATACTTAATAATTCAAACTATTGTACTTGAGTTATTTTTTCATGAATAAAGAAATAAATTCAAATAATTAAATCTTTCAAAATTATTGAATTCTTCATCTTTCGAATCGCTAATTCTGCAAACTCAGGAAATAGGTTGTTCTCCCATCTCTTACAAAGCTTTTTGCTTCTTTTTTTCAAAATATTCTTTAAGAAGGTTGATTACACTTTCCTAAGTCATATTTTATTACTTCAAGCTTGAATATTGCAGCACAAGTTCTGTATTGGAAGACACGGTGTAACTATTAAAACAGGGAAAATACCGTATATGCTTGTAATTAATATTTTATCTAATCATAGCTATTTTACTCAAGTCTGGGCATGGAACCAAATTGACTCTGACTTGAGTCAAACTCAGGTGAGCTCCAATTAAGGTGTACTATTAATAAATATGTATTAACTATAGGATTCTTACACCTTTTGTTTTTCTGACAACTTGATAATTCCTTCCGAGTTCAATCATTTCTAATGAAAAATTTTAAGGTCAATTTGAAACGAATATTTTAATATAACTGTCATAAATATTCTGTTTATATATGAGAATACTTAAAGAGTACAATTTTTTCAATTTATATATTATTGCAAAAAAGTTGTGTGAGATAATTTAGATTGATGAAATAACTATTCCAGTTTAAAACAGAATTGTTGCTCTATGTACTCTTGAACATGATTTAATTTATGCATAAAATGGGGAGACGCATTATAATATAAATCAATTGATTCATTAATGACAGAAAAATGGAAATAAAATTTCAATTTGCTAGACTGCACAAAAAAAAAAAAAAGTCAGTTGAGCTCCATACATGTACATTAAAAAAATAGCCATCATAGCTACTAAATTTAAACCCTTCAAGCCTTTTAAAATCAGCCAAAACTGGAGTATAAACCCCAATTTGCACGTCCTTGGATTTAGTGCGAAAATAGACCAAAAATATAAAAATTACTTAAAAGTAGAAAATTCTGCCAATATCTCATTTTTTTTATTCTATATGAGTTAGTATATAATAATGTGGATAGGATAAATGCTAAATGTTTGTAGAGTACTTGGTACATTTGGAACAAAGAAATCAAAATTTAACATTTTTTATTATTACCTCTTTGTATTTTGAAAAATAGACTTATTCACATGTTTCTTTTATACAACAATTTCAAACCGAACTATGGTTCAAGAGTACTTAATTATAAATGTGATGCAAGTGGTTTTTCACAAAGTCGTATTTAAACAGAAACAACAATGGCTACAAGAAGTTTAACTCTGCATTTCCTTTTTGGTCAGCTCAGGGATCTAAATCCAGCAACTCCCATCTATAGAGGATGTCTATAAATCCCTTTTAATTGTAAAGCAAGACTTAAATCAAACTCGTCCTGGTAAATGGTTTAAAAAAAAGAGGCTGATTTAACAACTGCTGATTTAGTTTTGTCGATAAGGGAGCAATTCAGCATTCATGCAATGAAAAAATACTTTGTTGCAAGTAAAATTCAAAAAATAGACGAAAAAGTTGACAGGATTTCTACAAATGGGTTGAAAACGGATAATCTTTTGGTCAAAAAGTTCGTTAATGAATGTTGAGAAATGTTTAATATCGCTTTATGTCAATACTAGGATTATAAAATTCCAAGAGATAAATGCAAATGTCAAAGAAAGATCCCCCTTCAAGGGTGGCAGGCATATATAATTTGGATACTCTCAGCAGGAGAGAATATCAAATTGAGCGTGAAAATAAAGAAGAGAAACAGCTAATGGAGCAAAGTTCTTATAATCAGTCCTGAACGAATTTTTCCGATGTGGAAGATTTCCCAATGCCTGAAAATGCTGAGGAGAACTTGGACTTTGAAGAAGAATCTGTCACGTAATTCAAAAAATATGACCATAATAAGGGGAGGTTTCCTAATCTTGGAATATTGGTGAACAGACATCGGTTGTCAGATACAGCAGTAGTTGCTATATGTAATTCTCTTTTGGAAAATATGGAGTTAATTGCGCCTTCAAATATACTTGATAGACAAAAAGTTAAAATGGAAAGATAGAATTACAGGAAAATTCATACAAAATCTTCAAAAGAAGAATCAACGAAAATCAAATGCACTGGTTTTGATGGCAAGATCGAACTTATCAAAATGGTTAAAATTGTTGAACATCAAGAGAGAAGCAATGGCAGCTTCCTAACAAAAAATGTATTTTACACGGAAAAAGAGGAGCTTATAGTCAATATTAAAGGTACTTAAACATGAAATTGTTTTAATTTTTATCCTTATAAAATATATAGGGGTGGGGAATTGTAACTTCCATGATGTGAAACTAAAAATTTAAATTAACAAGAATAAACCTTCTTATTCTTTTTTGAAATTCAAAATTATACAAACAAATTAATGTTGGTCTTTCCCCCATTTAAGAATCCCAACATGAATACCTTGACCATGTTTCACCAAGAAGTGGGAAAACGAAGGATCAAGGTAGAGAAATACTATTGGTTCTACAAGATCATGAAAGCTTAGAATCCATATTTGCTATCATATGTTATGGTTGCAACACAAATGAAGGAATTTGGTCTGGCATTGTGCGGAGGCTTGAACTTTCCCTCCAAAGATCCCTTCAATGGGTGGTATGCCAACTTCACAAGAATGAATTGACATTGAAGGAGGAATTCAAAGAAATTGATGGCGGTCAGCAAGGACCTAGTATTTATTTATAGGGGTTTAATTGGAAAATTAATAAATGAAGATTTACAAAATATGTCAGTCGTCAATTTCAGGCCTGTTGTAGGAAAAGTTAAAAAAACTAATGAAGATATTTTGACAGATTTAAGTAATGACTAACGCTACCTTTACGACATTGTTTTTACAATTCAGTGTGGAAAAATTCCTCCTGGTTCCCACTTACCTCTTAAAACAACAGGAACCTTGCACGAGGCTAGATGGCTTACCAAAGCTAATCACATTTTGCGATAAAATCGAATAAAAATCCTAGCAGAAACCTCTTAAAATTGGTAGCATTTATCTTAAACTATTACGCTCTAATGTGGCTTGCAATTAAATGTCAACCGAATTGCTATGATGGTTCCAAGCATTTTCAGCTTGCAATTTCACTATGAAGAGGTATTGATCAAGATCTGGTCCCTATTGTAGAAAATTTTTTATCCCGAAATTCTTTCTTCACTCATCATGAAAGTAGATTTTTAGCAGCATTGGTAGGTGAAGATTCATAAGTTCGTAAATTTGCATTGAACAAAGTCTTGAATGCAAAAATTTCATATGAAACCCATAGGCAATTCATAATTCCTAATAAAATAAATTTTGAATCAAATCAATTCATGAATATGTTTGATTGGTCTAAGATAGTAATTTCAGTTCCTCCAATCGCACAATATTGGTCAGATAAAGAACTTATGAAAGCAAAGAATGATCCTTTGAAATTAAAGAAATATCTATGCCATTCCCAATCTTTAGAAAGGGCAGTGAAACTAGTTTCAGAGGCTTCTCGTAAGGTTTATGGATATTACCAAAGACACGGATAAATTTTATTAACTTTGAAATCAAGAAATAAACTAAGAAAATTTAAAAGTAAGTGTCAATACCCAGTTTTTCCGGGTTTTTTTTTTAAGTGGATTTTTATTTACCATTTGCAACTTTTGAGGGGTCAGAATGCATGATACCTCAATTTTGGGCTCTTGTGATACCCCCTATTGTAAATATAATAGTGATGTCTTCATTAACGATTGAAGTTATGTATATTCTAATCCGTTTACAAATGTATAATATGTCATAGATTACTTAACATATGGATGAACACTAGCCACACAATCTCCTCAACAGAGTCTTGAAAATAAATATTCAATTAAATAACTATTGTAAAAGAGAAAAACTAATTTTTGATAAAAAGTGATAAATCATGAACGTGGATACAGGGACAAATCCTTTTGTTCATTGAAAACACTCATTTGTAATTTATGTAATCAATCATTGAATCGTCTGGTGAAATATTTTTTCGGAAAATTTCCTCTTTTGGTAGTGAAACATGAAAGCGTGCTCCAAAAGTAATTATAAAATATTATTAAATTATGTCGCAGAAAGATTTCCTATATCTCTTTCAGATCGAACTTCTTATCGCAAATCACCTTTATTAGTGTGTTTTTATTAAGGACTTTTTATTAGAACTCGTCGAAGGAAGACATATTTGGGTAAATATCCATCACATTCTAATAAGATTATTAGTTTTTTTGTAGTTCAGCATATTTCTCTTGCATTGGAGACGAGCATCTCTTGATGAACTTTTTGTCATCTTAAGTAATTCATGTATCACCTCTAGACAAATTGATTTGATTTTTCTTTTCTAATGGATTAAAAGGGTTTATAATTTGATTTTCAAGATGAGTGAATATATGTTTGTGGTTAAGTTTTGAAGAATTTATTATTAAGTATGCCTCGTCCTCCTCTGTACATATGTATACAGAAGATATCTGCATAAATATTTACCTTTAATCTCAGACATATTTTAATGTAACAAATCATAGTTTGGATATTTCTTTCAATTCAAATTGATTTTCATAATTTATTATGACAGTAAGTTCAACTTTTATTTCAGAAATTCTTTTTATATTATCTTTAAATATAACTACTATGAATCTTCTTCAATTTGAATAACTCATATTACATTGATCTATGATCACTCGATGTAGACTAATTCACCTATATACTAACATGTCACAATAAACTTATAATTTCTTTTTCAATTCTATAATTATTATTTTTATTTGAAAATCCTATCATAAATACTCAACATCATTGTTGAGTAATGCATGATCATATTTATTAGAAATATTGATACCTTATGGTAATTCAGTTCATTATTTTTCACTGGGATGTTGAGTTTTTATTATACTGGATTGAAAATACGTTTTTCTCATTTTAATTTTCTTTGTGCAACTACAAAGTTTTTCATTATAATATTGGATATGATGGACAAAAAGGAAGAAAAGAAATGGTCTGATTCACAAGACATTAAAATATTTGGCAAATACAAAAAGTTTAAAAATGTCATCTTCTCTTAAAATTTTATGCGCCATTAATTATATTTAATCACTTTTCCATTTGTGCCTCACCTCAGCCGTTGACATTATACATTTTCTTTGTTTAATTGTAACTTCTGTCTCTGAGCCCTAAATAGGGCATATCCTTTTTTTCGTCAGACTGAAGTATTTTTAGTTCTCCATTTAGTTTAGCTTAGTAAGAACACGTGTTGAGTAGGATGATGATAACCCACAGACAATAATTTTTTGTTGGCTCTGTGACACAGAAGTGGCCAAAACTGTCAAAAATCCTGCTTTGTTGAGGAAAAGAGTTTAAAAAAAAGAGAAAAATCCTGGCCTATCGGTGAATGCAATCGTGGACATACTTGATATTGCGTCCTGTTTAACTGTCCGTTCTATCATCAATTAAGACTTACAGTACTACAGCTATGCACCTTGAAAGATGCAGCTTTTATACACTTCAAATAAGTCAAGTGTAATCCAAAACAAGGATTAGATCCAACTAAAACAGATGCCTCCCATAAAAATATATACTTCTGGTTATTTTTAGCTGAGAAAAAATTCTGTCAATCCTAGAAGGAGGAACAATACATGGTTGTCCTTATAACATTTTTTGGATCATGAAGTTCAAAAACCCACAGTAAGTTATTGTTTTTGTCGTTGTTAAAGGCGAAGTGAATTTATGGCGCCTTTCATATTGAAACAGTACTTAAAGGTCAAAACCAAGGTCTACATCAATGTTCGCTGCATTCTCTGGATCTGCAGCATCATGAAAGACCAACTTTGGATCCAGCAGCAAGACGGGGCACTATGTCAAATTTATAAAAGACCACGCGTTTTTTTATTCTGAGAATGGGATCTATGTCTTGGCGAGTTTTTGGCCTCTGAAATCGCCGGAATTGAACATTTCAGACTATTTTATATGGAGAAATGTTAAAAAGGTTTCCAATGAAGATCACCACAGCACCACAAAATCTCTGAGAGTTTGGATAAAGAGATATGTCCAGACTTTACCCATTGGGACAGTCAAACAGCAGTGGAGCGTTTCCGGGGACATTGTGAACATGTGGTCCAAGCTAACTACAATTCTATTTATTGAATGTCAAATCTATGTTAAAATGTTGAAATTTGTAAAAATTTATAAAATCAGTTAGGAAATAAAGTACCTGCAGTGCTTGACTTTTTTTCTCTCGATTTGTGAACGTTTAGTTGAACTTCTCTTTTTACCTATATTCTCTTTTTTTTAAACAAAATTAAATATTCATTCTATCTTAGTATGATTTTTTTTGTAAATTATCACTTTTAACAAAAATTAAATCAAATTAATTTAATATCCAATATATAAAAAAGTATAACCACTTTTAATCTCTATCTTGGGAAATATAATTTATTAAGACATAATAGGTAATTAATTAGCATAACTTTCATAACATGGTTATCCTTACTTCTTTCTCAAAAAAGTACTAATTATAATGACTAATTAGATTTCTCTGCCTTCACCCTTATATAATATCAAATTAATGAAGCATAATTTAGACAGAATAACGGAAATTAAAATCTTTAAAAACAAAAATAAAAGTACATTTCCGGATATTTTTCTCCTGTTTGAAATTTATGTCTTGAGTTAATACAAGTATATATAAGAACTGATTTTAGTTTGGTTGTCGATTATATCGTGAGAAAAAATAAAATAAAAAGACAAACAACTCCAAATTTTAATTAAAAAACAAAAATATCAGATAATTTGTTAGGAATTGATTGATAATTTATGATATTATGACTAATAAAAAGAGTTTCTATGTATGTTTATAGTAAAAAATATGAATATTAACTTATAATGTAAATTTATGAATAAAATATTATTTTTACTCATTTTTCCGAATAACGCCATTACGATCATTTTTAATACATAAGTTTAGGAAACCCTAATAAGTAGTTAGGCAATTTTTTGGCTAAAAATTTCACAGTAGCAGTTGTAGATATATAACCATTGGATCATTAAAAAGAAAAAATGCAAATTTCTTACTTAAAATATTCAGGTGACGAAGAAATTTCTTAATTTTTAAAAATATATCGGCAAGAACAGTCAGTCAGTTACTTTAATAAAATGAATAGCAATTTTTTATCACAACCTCAAAAATCTTTGATTTTAACCAGTGTTAAGAACATTTTCTAATTTTGAATTTCAAAATGGACGTGGATTCTAATTTCAAAAAATCATACGTGAAAATGCATAAATATGGTGAACATTATAGAATTAAGAATTCATTACTAAATAAAATTATGCATAGTTTGCTTTCCCTTTTGAAATCTTCATTTCCTACATACGTGAAAAAATTGAAATTGCACTTTATAATAAAATGGTTGAGAAAGATTTTTTTTGTTATAAAATCATGTCTTTTAAATCACGTATTAATGACATGATTTCAAAATTAGTTATGTAATATAACTTTTCATATTTTGTATTGTCATAATTATTATATTTACAACTATAGGACTCTAAGCAATGCTTTGATAATCGACTCATCTTGCTTATCTTTATATGGAAACGTGTTTTTACTTTAGTGCCAAGATTTAAAAAATAATAATAATAGTTTTAGTTTTGAAATTATGTAACCAAGGTAAAAAGTTATATGAATAAATGTGGTTGATTTCCTGTTTATAAACTCTCTCTAATATCTAAATATTTTTATCCTTTTAATTTGACGTGCAGGGAATTGAAATTAAAATATAGTACTGATCTAGTATTAAAAATCAGGGTTTTACATCTACGAAAAATTCTTAAAAAATCCTGTATTAAATTATATCATAAGCTTATTTTAGAAATTAAAATAATAATGTTTCGAGTAATGGAATTTACTACCATAATAATTTTTAATGTTCTTAGTTATTTTCGTTTTTATTCAATTAGTTGATATTAGTATATTTATATATTAAATAGATAATATAAAAGTATATTAAAATAAAATCTGGGGCAATTACGTTTTTTTTATATCCCTTACATACAGTAACACATTACAATTGATACATATCTTATTGAAATATATCATATAATACACGTTTGATACAAGGAAAACTAGATTGACCATGAATCGACCCAAAAACTCACACTTGATTACATATATGATTTTTAAATTTATTGGGAAAGGACATCAAAAAAACTAATTAATCATAATTTTTATCTTATTAATTATAAACAGTTATATATAAAAACTTAAAAACAATTTATTGAAAAGTAATAATTCAATACATTAAAAGTCTAGTAAACTATTCATTTTTTTAAATGTTGCAACTACTGTAACGACTGCAACATTTTTGACAGTACTCATGAAAATGTAATTTGTGCAAATAATACTGACTGTTATAATCTTTAAATGGTTCAATTAATAAAAAAACAAAAATGTTGTTTTAAATTCTGGTGTTTTCAAGTGAACCAAATTCCATATAATTGTGCCAAAAACATAAAAGGTTGCAACTGTCCCAGGTTTCTTCTTTTTAATTTTAAAATGATTGAATGATGTTTTGAAAGTAGTATAAAATTAAATAAACAAATTAAAAAGATTTTGATAAACAATATATTAATTAACTGATGTTGGTTTCCTGCTTATGAGTCCTCCCACATATGTAAATATCCACATATGTGTTCCAAATTTATTAAACCTTCTCTAATTCTTCCTGTATATGGTATTGTTGACTTCAATAATAATTTATCCGATAACATATTTAATACACCTACCATATTTTATATACTAATAATTAAAATATTCAATTTTCGTAATTTTTATTAATTGAATAATGTTCAGCATACAATAAGTGAAAATATTCAAGTCATTAATCGCAAAAACATGTTGCTCTGATATCTTCAGTATTCAAATTGGTTGATTGATGTGCTTACGCACTCATTTAGCACTTATAATTTATCGCTTTTTATTATTAATATTACTATTGTACTTCACTTCATAATTTTTTTTTGGAAAATTAAAAAGTTATCACAAAAGGATATTAATAATAATAAAAAGGAAAAAGATATGCGTGCTAAACTTTTTGTAAGCACTTCAGATAGCCTACTTTTAGTACAAGGGCTTTATAATTTTGTGACTCACCGCTGATGAATAATAATTAGTTGTTAATAAATTTAAATTTTAAATAGTTAATTACTTTCTGTACTCAGGAGTTAATTAATTTCTGGTTGGCTCATATTAAAAAGTTCAACGCCTTCATTTGTTAAATATCTAAAGTAGGCCTTCTCACCCTTCGGCTTCTTATCTAATTTCAACTGCCTCACTGCTAAAAAAAATAATACTTGCTAAACTAATAATAGGCTATTCTATTATTTAGTATTACTCGAGTGCGGACTAGTACCGGTTTGAATGGGCCGGGGATGGATACTGATGACTTAAACGTGAATAAGAAATAATGGGCTCGACTTCAGTTCTTTTATAATCAATATCAACAAACATACAAAAAGTAAATATTATTGAAAAAGTTACAAAATGATTTCAGAGTAAATAGCTCAACCCAACTCCAACAATTACATAATTTTATGAACTACACATAACAGAATTCAAATGTAAGCGGCACTAAAAATGTGGTTATTTCTAAATTTTTACTTTCAAGTAAATTTCCTGTACACATCTCCAAATTTGTATAATCTCTGTATGTACTCTCCCCCCTCTTTTTTTTTTTTTGAATTTGTTTGAGCTACGTCATTTAGTCTAACTATTTTATTAATGTGTAACCTTAATTTTGTCTCCAAAAATGTCCTCAAATAAGTCATATTATCCAAATAAATAAATATGCATAGGCATCGGTGGACTCGGCAGTATTAAGCCGATTCCAATAACCTATTCCGATACTGCAGAAAAGGCTGATTCTTGGTGATTCCAATGCATCCGTACACCCCTATAATTTTTAATTGTTATCCCCATTTTATTGGCTCATTTATAACTTTAATCTTGATTTGAATCAGCCATCCTGTTATAAATATTTGTATATTTATTAAGACATTGAAATGTCATAATTTGTAAAGTCGTAAGTGTTTTATCTAATTATAAAAATAACATAGTTGCTTGAGTTTATTTGAAAAGATACTTGATTCATACATTTTATTATACCAATGTCCGATTTTATCATAAAATTGTTGATTTTATCCGTTGTTACCTTTAAACTAATTAGTTATATTAAATATATAATAATATACTAAAAGATATGAAATTATATTCATAAGTATTGCTTATATAAATAGTAGAAACTAAGTTTATGAATTTATTGTACCAAAAGATAAAATGCTTTTATAGAAAAATCGGTACGGGTAATATGATGCCCCTATATTACCCACAAAAACGGGTACACTGCGGGTAATTAGTCGTTGGCAGGTAAAATTTAAAAAAGTATTTGAATCCTTCTTAATTGGCGAAACCCATTTTACCTGGGTATTTGACATATATATATCTCCCATTGACTAATTATTTTGTTAATGATTGAGCAAACGAAATAGTTCATACGACATAATCATAGAACTTTTCATAGTTTTTGTCTTTGAAAATGTGAGCACAAAATGTTGTTGTGTCTATTATTATTACTCATCAGTACCTTAGTCGCACTGATGTATTATTCTGTACTTTCGAAGGTTCTTTTTAGTAAAGGATATACTGCTAATAATTACTCACTTGTAAACAGCCGGTTCATTCATTTCCAAAGTTTAATTATCCGTTTCTACTCAGTTCCAAAAATAAATAAATAAACACCCGAACCCATTACTAATATTCATACTATACTAAATTGTATTAAAAAGTTACCTACATATTGAGCAGTAAATTTGTTCAAACATTGAAGTAGATGTTAGATTTACCCACATAGGAATTCGTTTACACAAGAGAAATCTAGGATTTTTTTTTGAAAGTGAGTCTATATTATATTTGTATTCTTCAAAGATGTCTAATTATCTTCTATTTCTATTAAAAAAATTATTATAATTTACGCAGAGGTAAACCTCTTTGACTGGTGCTGCTAATTTCAAACAATAACTTTTATAGGAATTTATTCAATGGTTAGGAAAAAATCAAGATCGAATAAATAAAAAAATCAAAACCAACCTTGTTCGTGGCAAGTCGTTGTGGTAACCATAAATGAAAGACAAAGAAACCAACCCAAAAATAATTAATACAAACACCTTTACTCCGTGGTCACAGAAATGGTTTCGATATAGATTGGAAACATCTTCTATATATATTCACAAGTTGAAGGGACACTAGATTCGAGAAGAAGAAACTACCATTAAAGTCCTGGTAGCAAATTTATAACATCTGCGCGATGGAACTAATAAGTATTATTATTCATTGATTGGAGCTTGATTAAAATAACCTTTGCTCATAATAAAAGAGTAGTCCTCTTCTAGACAATACCTAAAATTCCATACTAGCCCAACGAATCCAAGAAATTAAAGTAATAAAATGACCAAAATAAGTGAATGTTTATATTTATATATAAAATTTAACTAAAAAATGAAAATTCCATATTTTTTTGATTTTCGGCCCAAATTGATATTATGTTGACACACAAAATATATGTTGGTATGCAATAATTGGATTATTATTTGTTACAAGAGTTAATATTAATTCATTTACGAATCTTTGTTTTTAAAGATTAAAAAAACATGAATAACTTTTAATTTTAAATAAAGTCTATGATCTAGAAATTAAGAATCTCATTAAAAACCTTTTATTTCTATTGATTAAAAAAAGAAATAAAAAATTCAATCACACTTGGTATTTCGAGAAAATAAAAATTATTTTAATTATATTGAAAGTTAAGAATGGAAAAAATAGAATCCCATTTACAGTTGTTTTTATAAGTTGTATAATAATTATTAAACTATTATTAAATTGTTCCAGAATGACTTTAATATCTACAGTTTGTTTGAATAAACGATACTTTTTTTTTTAAATTAATCAACCATCAACGAAATAAAAATAGATATTGCTGCATTAAAAAAAAGCGTGCTATTTTTTTGGGCATTTACAATTAAGAATTATAGCTTGGGATTCGAGTTGTGGACAAACTCGAGTCTCAATTAAGTCTAATTAACTGTTACTTCAGACTTGAAATTAAAAGTCTAATATTTGAATAAAACTCGTGGCTTCAGACTCGTCTACTTCAAATGTTTTTTTTATCCTTGAGTGATTTTGTGTGTTATCTCATTTTGATACTTTTGAGTTGAAAAATGATTTTTGATTTATGGGCCATGAGACGTATGTCACACTGAGCAAAAACATGTACAATTATATAAGTATGACAAAAATATTTATACAAAATTATAATAAGATGTAATTTACAATAGCCTATTTATCTATCCTCTAATTAAAAGAGTAATTAGTAACAATGCTTATTTTTATATCACTGTCGCTCCTCCCACCAGTGTTGTCAAATAAGACGATTTCCCTGCAGATTTAACCAAATATTGCAGCATCTGGCAAACAAAAAAATTAATTAATGTTTAGATTTCTTGTCAATGGTGGTCAATGCTGCTGATAAGAAGTCAAAAATATTTGATGAAAGGTCCATTCTTGAAACAAAAGCATCAACAATTCCATATGAAGCGTTGTAGGAGTCTTTTTAATGACTTCAAACATCAAGGAGACCAAGTGATTTTCTTCTCTGATGAATAATTAACTGAATGTATAGTTAATTTACAATTGAATACTCTATAATTTATTAACGCTTTATATGACATTTTTTTGTACAAAAAAAATCCATATGCCTATAAATTATTTTAAGAATTGGGGTCGTTTCTTGATTCCCAGTTTTAAAATAGGTCGCTATTTAGAGTATAAAGATTTAGAATAATTTTCATGAAAAGTATATAAATATCACCTAGTTAATGTTAAATGACATATTGATATTTAGATTTTATTGTCCTACGCCTTATCGACGTTACTAAAACTGTGTATTTATACTTTTAAATAAAGAGGTGGGTAATGACACCCACCAACCTTCATTTTGTTGGCAAATTTGTCGAAAAAATAAAAGTACATTGTCGAATTTTTTGTCACAATTTGAAATTATGAATATTCATTGTTTTCGTTGCGTTTAAAAAAAAGCTATTGATTAAAGACAAACATCCTGCCAAAGTTTTGTCAAAAAGACCCCCTCCACTAATAAAATATAAAAAAAATAGTTGGGACTCTAATTGTCTGATACAATAGTATTGCAATAAATTTATTAATTTGTTCACTATTAACTGATAAAGAAGATATTTATAAAAGAGTTACATATAAATAAAATAGTAGCAGTGTCCAACATTTTATTCGGAAAGCATGTGATCACCAGTTACCAACCAAATGAGAATCGACTTGAAAAACTAAATATATAACTTAAATTTGTAAACATAACTTTTGAATGGCTCTGTAAAAAGGGTCATTGTAAATAACTCCATATTTAAGTACTCAATATGGAATATCATAAAATATCTATATGATATATTGTATAACTAATTACTTCCTTTATTATTGTGGCTTTCATTATTCATATTACTATTATATAGGCAATTAATATCACATCTGTCTTAAGAACAAAGATCAATTATAAGTAGTTTGTATATCAAGCATGTACTGTAATGGCTTTCAACAAAATCAACAAGGAACGTGAAGTTATTATTAAACCCTTTATTTATTATAGGCTAATATATTATGCTATTAAAAAAGATATTTATTAATTAATACGTATAAGTATTTGTAGACTAGGTAGTCCAAACAATTTTGGGTGAGATTTTTTTTTTGAGGAAAATGCAATATATTTATACGTTTTGGACATGTATCTACATAAATTTGGCGTTTTGTTTCACCTTTTTTGAAAAAGCTTCTAAAGTAGACAATATCAATTTTGTTTTATTTCGTTAGACTTCGTCCCGCCTTTTTCCTATTTAGTCCTGTCTTTATTTGGTAAATAAAATAAAATTAGTCGGATCAAACAACAAAAAATACTGATTAATTTCGTCATGTAAAAGTCACACTCAAAATATTCGTTGACATTTTGCCTAGTCTTAGTTGACGAAATTAAAACTGAGAGCACAAGAATCTGAAAACACCGTTTGTCGCGTGAAGAGTGAAAACGAAAATACTCATATATACATAAAATTAAATTGATATATATATATCAACATCCTTAATCGGCTCAGATTAACGAAATTTATACGAGTTGAAGCAAATCTTTTTGAATTACCAATCTTTCCCGTGACTTTCTTATGTTTCGGATCAACACTCCCTCGTCTTCTTAAAATGAGAAATAATGTTGTGCCATTTTTTTTTTGGACTTTAGTAGTTATTATTTTGCAATTTTTGGAAAAAAAATGATCTTCTCACGTATGTTCTTGTTAACTGCACTTATGATAGAATGATTAGCTGTTGAAATAGTATATATACGTAGTATAAAACAATTTATGAACCAATTGCAGTGTGACAGTATCTTTAGCGGTAATTTAAACAAGCAGTAACAGAAACCCTAGATAATTTATATTGGAAAATACTCATGGATTGACGAACAATCCTGACATCAGGCAAGAGCAGTGATTCTCCCATAGCACTTGTCCCAACCATGCGTACCGCTATTAACTAAATTAGACATTTACATGCGTTAAACAATATTTTAATGTTGTTTATTTATGTACAAATGAATTTCCAGACAAATTAATCAGGATTTCCTTTTTAAACAAACTTTCATTATAGGTATTAGTTGATAATCAACTTCTTTCTTTAGGACCCCGTGAAAGGTAAGGTCTACACATGCACCCCAAAGTCGATTCAGGACCTCAAAGATGGAATTCGTGAAGTTATTGAGGGCATACAACAGCCATTTTGCGATTTAGTGATGGAAAATTTCAAAAAAAGGATACAGTACTATAAGTGTAGCAGTGGCGGCCATTTTTTAATTATTACTGGCATATCTTTCTCTTTACATTGAAATAAACATCAGAAAATTTATCACAAAAGATGTCATTTTTCTTTGAATATAAAAATAACACTTCTTAATGGAATATCTTTTATTGTAGTTTAAGACAAAATCAACATATGGTTCTAGTAATTTCGAATACTTCCGTATGAAATACATATGTATGCCTTTGACTTTGACCTTCATAATTAACACATTAAAGAAAAAGACAGTCTAAGGATCTACAAATTTGACATTTCATGAAAAATTTGTCGATGTATTTTTGATTTATTGAATGTACATAGTTCATATATCTTCAACTATGTTTAATCTTTGGTATGTCAAATAAAATCAAAATGATTTATTATGATTAGTTTTCTAGTTGATTTATTTTGATTTTTTTTAAAAACTTACAATCCCTTTCAAAAAGTCCGTATAAATTCACCTTACTGTCTGGGTTTTTTTGTGTATTTTCATTTATAAAAATTATAAATTCAAAAACACAATTTCCTATATTCTACAAACAACCTCAGCTTTATCATTCAGCCAATTATCCATAACCATAAAGACTTAGACGATATGTTAGAGACATTGTTACATACCATGAGTTGAATACAAAATAGAGTTTCAATGTAATGACGGTTAAAAAAATGATAAGATGAAATATCTACGTGGTACATTTGAAAAAGGGGTTACACCCACACGCAGAGGTTACAACATTTTTGTTCCTTGTTTTACTATAAAAAATGGAAAGACATTGAAAGATTTATGTTGATTTTACACCAGTACGAATTGTATAATTCAATGCAAAGTATCATATAATTTTAAAACTGATAGATATAGTAAGAAATTATCTCAAAAATAAGTAAAACATCTCATACTCATCCTTAAAGTTGTTGTTAATAACACAAGTAACTTATACATGAACGTAATATTTTTTAATCCTTACTTTTTCCCATTCTATGCACAACTTAAGCGATTAAGTTATTGAATTTTATTTTTTAGATGAAAGGTGCTTAATACGTCACCCTCTTAAAAATAAATTAATACAAACATTATTTCAAGGGTCAACTTTACAAATTAAATTTATTTGTGGCCATACCAAAATATTACATAGGTACTGATGATATGTATATATATGAATAAAATATATTAATATCAAAGCTTATAACTTTTCAAATAATAATATTTCTAAAATGTGGATAATACGCAAATGCTAATTCAATTATTTGATACATCAATGTTAGTTACAGAGTGGCACATATTTATTGTCGCTTTTTTTAAATCATCTTATAATTATATCTGTCATTACGCTTGGTAAATGTAAAAATTGTTGATCGTTATATCGTAAAAAAGGAAACCAATGCTTTGCATCATGTGACCCGTTTCTATGAATTATTGTCAACAATTGCCTCGGGGTTCATATTTGTGACCTTAAACCAAACTCCTTGACAAATTGCAAAATTGTTGTAGTCGAAACTATCCTATTTCTTCGCATTCATTTCATGGGTATCGTTGGATCCTCCTTGATGGTCCCTGGAAATCCATATGAGGCCTACCAGTCTTATGGGGCTGCCAATTTATTCATGTTACTAACCAATTTTAATGCGTTGTTGTTCAGCTAAGTTTTCCAGATACTTTTTCGACATCGGCAATTTGCCTATTGGGTCCTTTCACTACAATCAAATCAACATTCCTTTGTCTTTCTTTTATTACACTAAAATATTTATAAACTATAAATGGAACATCCCATTTGATAGTCTAAACAATTCAATGATACCAACGTTTTTAAGAAATTCTAATAATTAAGTGTAATATATTAAAAAAAACAAAAAACAATACATATATATGGGTCACGGTGTATTAACAATAGACATGTCTACATTAATTATTGATATGTCGGTGATTTTAAGGGTATAATTAAACTTTGGAAGCAAAAGAATAATATTGAAAATTATATTTATTGCAACTGTATTGTCAAACTACAGCTTTAACTTACTATATTTCAATTTCCTAACCATTGCTTTATAAACTAAGTCTAGAGCATACTCATAAATCTTTCTGAAGTAAATTTATTGTGTTTTCTTTTTTAAAAATGCTTATAAAATATTATCCATAAATTTATGTGAATATTTCTGAGTGCTCTAAATCCTTACAGTATATTAAGATAGATGAGAATTTTCATTGAAGAAAAAGTTTATTCGCGTAATTTGAATAATTATTCAAAATTGTCAGATTTATTAAAAATATACTTTTTTATTTTATACACATAAGTAATATTGAATGAAATAAATAATTTCAAGTAATAGATAAGTGCAAATACATTGCATATTACTAATGCCCATATCTTCTATAATAATTATTACTCCCCAAGATTTTTACATTAAATTTTTTAGGTTTACTTCATTGTAATTAGGCCTTACAATTTTTGGTTAATTTATTTATGCAAATTTTAGTTCATATTTATGTTGATTGTAAATTGTATTTGTTGTTTTTACTTTCGCAATGAAAATAAATTATAATGGTTTATATTTTTGATTTTACGATTGTTAGAAAGTTGTTATCATTATAGTAGTATTGTTCAATATAACATTACTATAGTGGTACCGGGATACTGACGCATTTAAAGTAGTAATATAGTGAACTGATATTAGAACCTGTACTTGAAGCTCCATTACATCATAAAAAATGCTATAATGATAATATAATATCTCCAATTTCTGATCCCACCCCCATGCCATCCCCCAAAAAGAACCATATTTAAAAAATAAGTTAAAAATTCTCTTATGTCAAAAATGTCATAAAAATTATGATCTAGAATTTTTGAATTTCCAAATTACTTGAGATTTCCTGTAAATACACATCAATTGACCCTAACAACATTTTTACTTTATAATTTTAGTTGAAAAAGTTTGAAAAAGTACAGAAATACCAATATTGGAGAGGGTGCTTTGAAAAGTTTCCCACCTCAACGTGAAGAAGACATCACTCGTAAATATAATCTAGTCACGCCTATTTTGCATCTATTGATAGTATCTCACCAAAGTTTCAGTCATTTTCGACGTGTAGTTGTTATGTAATTTTCGTTTGAATGAGTTGATGTGAGTGTTATTGTGAAAATGGTCAAAATCGAGTGTCAAGCTGTCATTAAATATTCAATATATCAGAAACATATTCGTACCAGGGACTGGTACTAAAATTTTTGAACCGTGACGACACTATTATTATGTATATAATTATTTTTTAACATTTATTGAAACATTTCCATTTAAAAAAATACACTTCTTAGAACAGTTTTTTGTTTACGAGAAACATATGTAAGTGCAAAACAGTTTGTGCAGTTATCTCTAATAAGAAAACCCACAAATATTTTGGCCATTATAAAAAATGTTGTCTCAAGATGCTCATGTAAAATACTCTCACATACTTTTGGATAGTATCAACAAACCACCCATGCTGAAAGATTCATTTTTGAAATTTAAGCCCACGTCATTTTTTCATAGAAATTATATATTTTTGTGCATTAACATAGAATGTTTTTTAGTCATCTTTGTCCTTCAAATTTTTATTCAAGTAAGTCACGCCTAATTTAATTATAGTAATTCACTCACATATGTGAAAAAAAAATAATTTATAAGGGTTGACGGAATTTTATGCCGGTATTTTCAAACTAACCCCAATAAAATCAAAATTTACTTTATTTTTTATGTAGACTCTCAATTTGTCTATTACTTGCCCCTTTATTAGTGTTATGAGCGTTGATTGGTTGAGCTCAAAAAGCTATTGATAAGTTGATTGTGATACATCTTTTTATTTGGCAATGCTAGCTGGCCAACATGTCTAACTTCGAAGTTAACTTTATATTTTAGGTCTTTAAAATTAATTTCCATAAAGTTCTTAGACCAAATGTATTATTCAAAACCTATATTATATATCCAAAAAAGAATAAATATGTTTTTTTTTCAAATATTACACAGTATGTTTTTCATAACCCTTTAAAAAAGGTTATTTCAAACAACATGTGTACCAACTGTGCAACCCATTGTCAGTTTGTAAGAGTTATTTTGCACCACTTGTGTTAACATTACTGTCAATGTGTTAAGCTGAAGATTGAAGGAAGGGTTGAGATATACAAATAAGATCGGATCGCTATTATAATTTATTATACATTTCAATTGCAAAATGATTCAATAGAAATAAAGAGGTAATTAAAGTAAAGTTAATACTGTAAAGTTATCCTATATAATATTGTATTGAATTCAAGGGCCAATTTTACATTTCTCTCCACATGATTAAAGATCTAAATAGTTTATCGAAAAACAGGGTACAAATATATATTTTTTCTGTCAAGGTGATCATCTATCACAATCTCTTGTCAAAAGAACTGATCGCAGCAAGGTTATAAATATATATATTACAGTGTTGTTGATATGGATATAACTGATGGTAAAAAATCGGTTAGCTAAGGAGTTTTTAGGGATGGTGTCTTGATTGATATATATATATAATTTAATTAACAGTTATATTTTTCATGAAGTGATAATATTTCATATATGTGATACGACATTCTCTTGTCAGCATAGATTTTTGATGGTAACATAAATTAAAAGTGTTGAAATATACTTATATGTCCCCTTGTTTCATTTCTTGGAATCTGTGACATTTTATTGTCAGCATGAACTAATTTTAAAATATTTTCTTATTAACTCATGCCAAGAAATATGAAGTTATTTTGAGTTCATTTCTTTTCTTAAAAAAAAGGGATTCAAATTAGTATAGTTTAAAGCAGCAACAATAGAAATACTAGAACAAAAATTGATAAGTAAATATGACAAATACTTGTGTGGTAATTGGAAGGTGAAACATAAAAATGGACAAATTTTGATCAAATTTATTAATAGCTCAGCTTTTAGCTATTTTTTCATTGTAATTTAATGGCAAATAAGATGAATAAAATTATTTCCTCAACATCATAGACTATTCAAAACCATATTCTTTAAATATTATAGATCATTTGATCAGAATACCTCAAGTCATTGAATGATATAAAATACACTAGGTTAATGTGTGTTTATATTTTTTTGATTTTTAAAAATTTATTTGTTTAATTTTTGTTGTTGTTTTTTAAGTCCAGTAAAATCAAATTTTTATGAGTTTTTAATTGGAAAAGTAAGAACTTATTTATTCAAAGTAGCTGGCTGACTGTTTTTGCTGATGCTTATACAAAAATGAATGAGTTTTAATATAATACTTCTATAAATAAATCTTTAATTTCATTAAAACTACGTAGTTTTTGCTCTTTTTTTGATATGACAACACGTTTGCAACACTGGAAGGTCATACGTTAGATATTTTCAATTTTTCTGTTGAACAATCCATTGATTATACATTTTCAATTGGATTTATTAAGTTTTTTACCCAACAAAGAGCCAAACTGCTCAAATATAAGATTCAAAAACTCATGTATCCATTTTTTTAAAGTATGTCCTTATGGGGTTGAAAAATAATTTTTTTTTTTTAAGTTCAAACACACTCAGTGAAGAATTGGACAAACAACAAAGTAAAGAATATTAACTTAAAAATGTCTTATCAATTTTTTATCTCTAAAACAGTTATATCCAATAATGGATTACTCAATCCCACCCATAAACTCCCAAATATAACATAGAATGACTCTAAAGATACAAGATAATATGTAGACTTCAAAAAATTCAAGCCCTTTCAAATATATACATTACTAGTTATAAATATATTTTTAAAAGGTCAAGTTCGTTTATGAAAAGTAGAATTTATTTTAGGATACAACATAATTACTCAATATTATTGGTAAAGTACAAAAATACAATTTAAATCTATCCAAATAACATATTTTAGATATTTGAAAAGTTTAGATCATGCTATAAAAATTAATATATTTTCATTAATATTTTTTTATTATTTGTCCATGATTTTTTTTTCTTTTTGTGAATAATAATTATCACAAATTTGATCAAAATTTTGTAAATTTGTTTTGAATAACACATAAAAATTAATATTTAAATATACAATATATGTATGTTACTTAAAATCAATTAGAAAAAAAGAAATATCCGTCAATATTTCCATAAACATCACAAAAATATGCATTTATAAACAAATTATTTTTCTACAACAAATAATTTGATCTATATTAAATAATGATGTAAATTAAAATATTTCTGTACATATGTTCAATTTAGAGCTCAAATTTTTTTTTTTGTTACGAATTATTGTTCGTTTAAAAAAAACCGTTTATGGTTCCAGATTAACCCATTAAAGGTTTTGCAAATTGTACTTATAGTTGCAAAAATTCACAACACAATCAAATAACGACATTAAGGTCAAATTAAGTATAATAAGTAATATGAATGTTTTACATTATAGTTGACATTCATTGGTATCACGACTCAATTCAGAAATTTGAATACATAGTTTATATATGATTGAAATAACATAGCTATAAAATATTGGCCTGTATTTATAAAATAAAACATTGTGTATAGTATTATATTTTGAGAAGTTGAAGCTGCTAAATGAGAAAAACGACAAAGTTGTCTTCGTAAAAATGCCTTTCGTGATAAGAGGCTCAGTAGCATTATTCTATTTTTCTGAGTTACTATCAAATTCTAAGTCCTGAACAAAAACCAATTCTCGTCCAATTTAGTGTAATGTTTTACTTATTTCATTTTCAGCTGAATGAAAATATACGATTAGCCATTAGTTTAAGATATTTCCTATGGGAGAAAAATGACCGATATAAGAGCCTCTTGGTGCAAATCTTAATATAATATATTATTGTTTTTCTTGGAAAATAATATATTGAGAACAGTGTCGTACAAATATTGTTGAAATATATACTGTCTATCTACAATACCTAATTAAAAAAAAATTATGTACATCGACTCAACTAGATAATTTTAAAGGAACAACATGAAAAGTATTTTTTTTCGATATTTTACAGATTTTTAAATCAAAACGTGTCCATGCAGCAGTTTTTTGGGACAATAAGTTCTTGTTTAGATGAGTAAAATATCCTTTGGCATCCAATTCCGAACTTTTGCCATTAGGGTACATATAATGTACAATTAATTGATATTTTTTTACTTTTGTTCAAGATTGGTTTTGTGTCAACTCATTACATATATGCCAAGCCAACAATAAAAAAATATCCTAATTGAATGCTTTAATTTAAGAGGCCCACATTAAGTTTATTTATTATATAAACTTACTCCACCTAAGCTACACGAATTGTATAAATCAGAGGCCCATATACTTAACAATAATTATCTAACTTTCAATTTTTATATAAGAATTACTGCCTATGTAATTAATGACTACATAATTATTTAAGTACATAGTTCATGAGTAGGACAAGAAAGAGTTTCTTCCCCAAGGATATACATAACTATAGTGTTTTATTTATAGTTTCTAAGCTCTTATATGTATATAGATTATAGCTACGATAACATTTACAATATTCAATTTCCCATTTAAAAAAAAAGATAATTTAACATCTTAACTTTATGTACTGGGTGGATCCTAAATACTGTAAACCGAATGATCGTATTTTATATTAATATAATTAGAAACCTAAACTTTTGAACGAATATTTTCCCATATCATACAATACGTATTTAAATTGATCTTTTTTTGTCAAATCCAAAGTTGAAAATGGCTTCTTGTAGACCCTGATCTCTAAAACGGGCGTGGTTTCAATCAATCGGATTCGAATCCGGAGTGGATGAAGACCAAATGTCAAAGTTACAAAAACCAGGGATATGTGTGTCTTTTACCAGGTCTACGTTATATTGAACATGCGAGAAGGAACACTATCTTGTGGAAAGGTCTAAGCCTTTGTAGCAATTGGTAGGAGACCACTCCAGAATGTTGTCAATGTACTCAATGTTGCTAATTTTGAACCCCGAGAACAAAAATATATAGAGGGCCGTAACGGATCAGCAAACTACTCCCCACCTCATTCATGACTGTAGTTTTTGCGTCTGGTATATTTGTTGGCCTACTATAAAACTAATCCAAATTTGGATTTTATAAAATTTCCCTCAATATGGAATGGGAGGGTATTTCAATAGAACTGTTCATTACAGTAGATTTCCTTATACAATCAAGACTGTAACTTCTGCAAAAAAAAAATAAAAAAAATAGATAATTGTTTTGTCATCTATTGATATGATAACCAATAGTATTCAGGAAAAATTTAAGCTATCTAATAATAGAAATAAAAAAAGTGTATAACATTATTCATTTTACAGTATTATGGGTCAACCCTAGAATGTACATACCTATAAAAATATAATAATTCTTTATAAATAGTGACAAGGTCATTAATACATATAAAGATTCATTTGACGGACTGATATTTTTATGGACGTGAACATAAATTTATTTTTCTTTAATTCATTACCATTACTAAATATAATGTTTAAGTAAAGAAGTCTTCTTTATAGCATGAAATACTGAAGTCTATAATTACCGAACTTGCAACATCCTTTACTTTCCTCACTAATGACATATGTGTAAGTTTATCATTAATAGTATTAACTTAATAAATGGTGAAAAGCACTGCGGAATAATCGATAGGATAATATCAAAATGATTTTGGTGATGATGAAATATGTTTGATTATAATTTAATGGGGTTATCCATCAACAACCTTCCAAATATATATAATATAAAAAGATAATGTAGTTATTCAAAGGCCTCTAATGCAGTGCTTTACTTATATAGTTAGTTATGTAAATGTGAAAAAACCTTTTAAATATTTTTGTTAAACTGTTTCTCAGAATACTTTTAAGCATATGACTCCTAATAGCTTTATTGTAGGGATACATCGATAATCAATTTAGCCGATTATCTTTTAATTGGTAGTTCTTAATCGTTTGATTACATTTATTTCTTTAGAATGATGAAAGGAATTAAATAAATAATGCTAAAATATTTAAAAAGATGGATATTTCGTAGCCATGTAACATATCCAACTTCAATTTCAATCAAACTAAATTATTCATAATTTTTTTTTGTTATCTTACTACATAATGTTAACTAATTATCCCTAAAGCAAGTGTCAGAACCATTAATAAAACTATAAACCATTATTGAATCACAATATAACTTAATTAATTGAATTTGCCCCGAACTCATTTGTAAAGTAGTTGATTAGTTCTATTACCAATTATTTTCCAATTAATCGGTTCATCCTCACTTAATAATGTTCACAATTTATTAAATTTTTTGATACTAAAATCCTTGTTCATACTTTCGTTTCTTAAATCGGTCAAAAATGAAAATTTTCAATTTTTGAAAACAGAATTTCAATTTCTTTGGTAAGAAATTGAGATTTAAAAAATCAAAGTAACTGAGAGAAATTCTGCCTGATAATTATTCAATAATAATAATTTTTCAACATATAACTCTAACCTATATAACTAAATTTGTATTTCAACGATAAAAACTAGGGGTTTTGCATCATTGGTAGGTTAAAATTACGAAATTTTTGAAATTTGAAATCGAGGAACTTGAAAACTCTTGTATCAAATATAATACGTATGAAGTTTTAAGGAATGTATTATTACACGAGTATCGAAAAGAAGATTATGTTTAGTATGTAAGTATGTTTAGATAGAATATATATGGCCTTATGTTTCTTAGTCTTAAAAAGTTATATTAGCTAATAACTCCAGATTAAATCATAGGTGCATATGTGTACATCGTATTTATAAATATTCATTATAATATTTTTTTTTTAAATACTTCATTTATAATCCCTTACTAGTCTAAATAAACCTTATAAGATCGTTTTTATAAGCTATACAGATTAACAAACGATTAAGATGTTTACATTAAAAATATGATATCTTTTGATTGATAATACCTATGTAAAATTAGGGTGAGACTAATACCCCATTTTTAAACTTTGGACAAATAAAGCTTAACTTTTCTTCTTTTTTGGTACTGTGTAAGGACCTGATGAAAATATTTTTTTTTTCAAAAATGAAATATAGTTTTTAAAAAATATCAATATTTTCAATATTCAATTTTATTAAAATATATTAATATTTACCTTGAACACATAAATAATAAATATTTGAAAAAAAAGTGAAGAAAACCATTAAAATCCCAATTTTAGGTTTTTGAATACACAATGTTGTTACCCAATAATTTTTTTTTTGCTAAATATAAATTTTATATTAAAATAAAATGCATATAAAATATTAATATGATCTATTTTGTATTACTTAATTACGTGTATATTTATAAAAATATATGAAATAGTTAATAAAAACACATTTAAAATAATATAGTGCTTATATAATTATGAAATAAACAACAAAACATATTTTTATACAATGAGGATAGTCAATGAAGTCGATAATTCTTGAAAATCTTCTTTTTTTGGTAACATATTTATGATATTTTTTTGAAAAATGGTAGTAATTGTTTCTAGCCATTTTTTCTTTCATTATTTAAAATACATATTTAATTTATTATGAGATACATTTAAAACTAAAACAAGGGATTTTTTTTGTCACTTTTTTCCAAACTTAATCGGTTTTGTGCTCAAGATAAATATTTATATATTGTTTGAATGAAATTGAACAAATGTATTCATTAGGTCCATACCTGAGATTTTTTTTGTTTAAATTGTTTTGACATGTCGGGACATCAACTTCACCCTAACCTATACTTTATATGTATGCTAATTTCACGATTAAAAACATTTGTTTTCTATCTATGGAAACCACTAAAGGTTGTTAAATCAAAGTCAAATAAGCATTTTCTTGGTAAACTGCAAAGTATTTAACAAATAATTTGTATGGTTTTCCCTATCTTTACATTGTTGATCGAATATGAAGTCAAGGATATCTTTTGTTTTCTACATAAAAAGAAACTAATACAGGATTTTACTCTAAAGCATGTGACATTTAAAAGGTAGCCACTAAGACAAAAAGTTTAATCTTTTAAATAAATTTTTACTTACGAATGAAAAAAAAAAAATAATAATAATACATTTTTAGAGAGAGAAAGGAGGAAGAAAAGGTGAAGGGACGAATAGAATACAATCATTTAATACTTTAAAAAATACGTATTTGTTCATTAGACTGGTTCTTTATATATATTTTTTCTCAAAATATTACGAGGCATAGTGCAATAATGTTCCTTTAGATAAAAATTGAAGAAATATAAAATTTGACCAATGAAATGTTGTGCATATCCATTGAAGTGTAAAAAATAGTCTATATAAGTAAAAAAAGAACAATTTTTTTTTATTCGATAAAAAATGAATTTATTCACTTCCAAAAAAGTTTTTCTTTTGATTTTTGTACAATAAATAATCAAATAACAAGAAAATTATATGTTTTGAAAGTTTGTGTTTATATCTAAAATAGTTATATTTTGCTCTATTTGGACTTATACGAACTATTTTCGGGTAAAAAATCTATTTTTTTAAACGATTTTTTTTAACTTTGAACCCCTAAACATTGATACATATATACATATAGCTTAATTGTTTTATTTTTCACCAGGAGTAATTTTTCCATACCATACACTCCCAGCATATTGAAAATGATCATTTTAAGAACCAGCCTTAACTATGTACGTGTACATGTACATACCTACTTACAGAATCATACATAATTTAAAGTTCACGTATGATGAGAATTGATGTAATAGAGCCTGTAGAAATAAATATTTAAAAAAAATATCTATCAACATATAGGTACGAAAAAAGTCATGTGTAGAAATAATGGTCCTATATAATTACATAGTTAAAACTCTCATTCTGTCAAAATATCTTTATATCATTATACAAATTGGCTTTTTTATACATTTTTGTAAGAAGTTTAAAATTAGAAATTCATTCTGTTTAAGCATAAAAACAATCTTGAATAAATATAAAGAAAAGAAGAAATTTCCGAATTATTTATTTACTTTATAACGACATATTGTATAATTTTGGTCAATTATAAAATTTTATTGAAGTTTCTTGGATGAGTTAAAATATTCAATGCATTTGAAATACTTATTTTTGATATTTTATTTTTCTTTAGTTCTAGCAGGGAAATTTGTGATATTTAATTGTAATTTTCAGTGCCTCTAACGGATTAGTTTGAATAAGGTATTCATAAAAATAGATGATACACATTTTTTTAAATGCAAACGTAAAATAGATTTAATTTTTGGAAAAATCATTACTTAAGTCTTGACGGACAACAAATCTAAATAAAATGATTGATTAAGTTTTAAAATATAATTTGAAGACATTGCAGGTGGTTTACATTTTTTTTTTTGGCTTATGTACGAAGATGAACTAATATTGACCAAGAGGTTGAACCTTTTTGGTTTCAAAAACTCGATTGGCATTCCTCTACCCTATTCTTTATATTGAAAAATCCCAGTATCTCAGATCTGGTGAAAAAAACGGTCAACTACTTTTGTCCCAAAAATTAGTTTTACACTAAAATGTGACTTTCAAGCTATGATGACCTTGTAATCCGTCCTGTTGGATGTAAAATTATTCTTTTATGAAAGCTTTACGGACCCATGAATGTACAGATGTTTTCCAAAAAAAAATAATTTGGAATTCCGTGTTGGATAAGCATTGTGGCTTCATTTACATACTCAATTTTATTTAATTGGAAATATTTGTCAATAAAATAGTGAACTGTTAAAAAAAACCATCCTGTCCATCTATTCATTGTCTTGTATTTTAACAATTGCTAAAAAATTGTTCCAATAATTTAAGTATGTTATCCATTAATCATAAAATATGTTTGATTTAAAAATAAACATCATAATGCACAAGATTTTTAGCATCCAATACCTATTAGCATATAGACCATAGACATATCAGGGGTATACCTATATTATCGACATGACAAGTAAAAAAATAAACTAAATTTATTCTGTTCACAATTAGTTGTTTTTCTTTTGTCTCTATACATTAAATTATATTGGCAAAGTAATTTTTATATCAAGGATAAATATGAGGTAAAAATTAGAATGTCAATGATGTTATTTCTATTTGTACCTCTTTTAAAATTAAAATTATAGTTTTAATAATATAATTTCTCTTAAAACCATGTTTATCGAATATCATTATTTTTAATGAATATGAATTGCCTATATTTCTTATTTTTGTTCAAAAATTAACACAATTATACATAGTGTTTGCAGTAAATGAATGTAATACCAATTGTAACTATTTTTGCAAGTAAAAATACCGGAATATTGAAAAAATGCATTAATAATGTAAAATAGCATATCTGACATGTCTGAACTTTTGTTTCCTTGAACTCTTATCAATAAAATATTTCACTATGGATTGAAACATTCAATAATCAAGTTATAGCCATAAAGTATTCTCTGGTCATAAATATAATTACAGATGATTAATCATCATTTTTCTCTTGTACCTTTATAACTTTTATAGACATACTTTTATACATTCTATTCTAAATATTAATTCAAAATGTCAAAATTACTAAAATCTCAGTGAGCGTAAAAACAACGCTTGAGATAATGTTGAAAATAAATAACCCTAAGAGACGACATATCTAGTAACATAAACTACTTTAGTAATTTTTTAATTATTTTTTATTAGATATCCTACATATATTGAGGAGCACCCTATTACATCTATATATATATATTTGAATAAAAAAAAATCTTAGTCAGTTCTAGATAATTATGCTCTAATGTTCATATACTAACTAGAGGGAAGTAATAAAGTTTGAGAAACACTGACTTAGATATTAACGCTCTATCACATTTGTCATAAATATTATGTTCTTTAATGAATTTCATAACATGTAGTTTATGTTCTTAATTAAACTGTATATAGAATAAAAATTTTGATGAAAGTATATAGTTTTGACATCTACTGACATACAACTATCATCAAGGTATTAGTAAAAAATTGCATATTGTATTTGCAGTTATAAAAGGGCCGATGAGTAGAATAATTAATTGAAAAAACTAATTTACTATTCGTTCAATTTTAGATAGAAGTTTTTTATTTTTTATTTTCAACCACCCTTGTGGATCTAATTTTCTACAATATCAGAGAGATTAAATATTAATTATATGAAAGATAAAAGTTTATTATTATTTTGCATTGAATCACTAAAAGAAATTATATTTATTTATTTCAATGAGCTTGTTTTAATATCAATTTGTTATAGTAATGTTTTAAAATGCGTGTGTACCCCGGATCACTTTAGTAACAATAAACAGAAACAATAATACAATGTAACACATAGGAATTATAACATATCTTGATTAAAAATAAAAGAAATGATCATTTTTGTGGAAAAAGTTATTTTATTACAATTTAGTTTTTTGTTAAATGTTAATTAAACTAAAAATACAATTTTTGAAGGAAAGAATATTCTGTCGTGTAATTACAAGTTCTAACAAAAAAGCATTGGCACCTTTTGTGTGTGTGCAGTCATCGTTATAAGTATAACGCACTTATTAAATTGTCCTTAGAGTATTTATATATATATAAATATTGTACGTCAACACTAGAGCAAGCTAGAATGATTTTCTCCACTATTGAGTACGAATTACGTTTGTATTTATTAAATAATTGTCATCTATTAATATCTAAAAACTATTCTAATTAATTCATTTGAGTCTCTGTATACATAAATGTTGCAAAAACTCCCTGCTATAATAAAAAATAATAATGTGATAGATGATACTTGAAATGCCGTATTGGGATACAATTAATTCTTATAATTACAGTTATGTTTACACTTTAGTAACATTATTGAATATTTCAAGTCATCACATAAATCTGAATATTAAGTCCATAATTAACTAAAATAATTCCATGAAATATTTGACTATATGCATTTTTGAAGTAAAAAAAATAAAATGGAAATTTTTTCATAAGTTATTTTTATTCAAGACTTTTTTCGTGTTGACGCACCATATAGAAATTAACGCAACACTATTTAACGGTTCTGGTGAATGCCACTTATTGATAAATATTCTGTAGGACATTATAAAATACAAATGGTCATAATGTTGGTACAACAAGACCTTAAGTATATACATCTGTGAATAGGTAAAACTTTTTTTGACGTATCATTTACAACTGGTACAATATGTTTAGACACAACATATACACAATACAGCTATGATTATATTACTAGTTGATGAATATATTTTATTCATTATTAAAATAATTTTTTTCAATTTTTTTTAGATCTTAATATTTTATTTGTTTATAACAAAAGAGTCCTGTAAGCATTTGGTTAACTAATAAACATCAATTTGGAAATATACATACTGAGGAGTGTTTATAGATGTTGTTGCATAAAAATATACAATTGATCTGTGGAAAAAGAGATAAAAAATATATTTATATTCTTTTTTTCTATGAAATAATCATAAAATATTATTTCACATAAGATATAAATACATAAGTCAATAATTTCATTTTGTGCGAGAAGACTTTTTCATCACAAATAAATTCCTTTTTCATTGCAACTAATTTAGAAGATAATAAGTTAATTTATTAAACTCCGTTGTTTAATCATTTGTACTTGTTGAATATATTATTTACTTTAACTATTGAAAGATAAAATTGATATTTTTGACAGGTTTTTTTTTTTTTTTTTTTTTTACAAAAACTTGATATTATATAATAATATTCAACTATTCATAATATTTCATTTACCAAATAACCTACATTTAAAAAAATAGAATTACAATTTTATGATAAGATAAGACACCAAAAGTTATTATATTTGGTATTTAATGGTTAAACTAACTACTATATACAATTAAAATGTATATCTCAGCCTACATAGGTATATCTATTCTCTACAATCCTTATTAAAATCATAGCTTTATAGCTTATAAAAATCCAACATGATACATAATAATTAATTGTAATGTTATAAAGTTTAGTTGTAGGTACGAGCAATCTATAACTTCACATAAAATTTATTTCTTTCCATTATAGGTACCCACATATACTTATTTCTAGTCAAAAGTAGTAAAATGTAATTTTTATGTTCCAATATTGTTATATGGGGATTGGGATGAAATATAAATAACAATAGATGGAAGCGTCAAATAGCATACAAATAAAAATATTCAACAAATGAGTGCAATGAATGTACTTATTGTATGTGCACTTATAAAAATACATCCTTGTTGTCATGTTAATAATATTTTCCTCATGGTTAAAGTACTAAAATGGGCCTCACTATTTCGGTACTTAGCGATACTTTTCAAATAAAAATACAAAACGGAAAGTGGTTAAAGGCAATTTATATGTATTTACAATCTGCATCTGCAGAAATATTGGGTGAAATTATACATACTTAAAAATGGCCTATACTTTTGCAAGACCATTTGTTTTCCTGATTTTAATCATGTTATGTTATTGACAGGTCAATTTTTTAAGCACCATTAGTGAACTGCGTAAAAAAGAATACACAAAAATATAGAATATTTAATTAAATGATGAACAGTTGAATAATTATAATCTTTTTAACTATACTTTATGAAATATTTGGTACATTTTGTAATCGTAAATATCAATTAAAATACTAAAAATGACTGTATGAATTAAAAAATCTTTATTTTAAAAGAATCTAAAGAACTTGAGTTTTAGATTTCAACAGAATATATATTGTTATTCCTATAATAAAGACATTAAAATTTTTGATATAATTTTCTATGAAAAATTCATTACCTTTTCGGAACGAGGGAATCAAATTAGGATCTATAAATTTTGATAGGGTTGCTTGTATTATATAAAATAATAGCTAGAATATTACATTTTTTTATTGATTGATGACGCCTCAGTCCTTCCATAGAAAAAAAAGGAAAATCCAAGAATTTTAAAGGAAAAAAAATAAAGGAACGGGTTGAATCAAAACATTAAATTGAATTAATTGACAAATTACTAAACAATGTGTAGTAATTTTTTATACAAAATTCAATGTATTCACATTTAATGTTTCAGGTCAATACCAAAAAGTTTTGACGATAAAATGTAGATACAAATTAAAAAGAAGCCTTTTATAAATCTTGAAATTGGATATCAATTTTAATATGACATACTTATTTAATTAATCTTAGTGTAATTGGTATAATAAATTGTAATCCGGAACGTCCATAAATAATAACTACTCAGCTGTTATTGTACTGCATTTAACCAAAAAAAGTTTTGAATTATCTTTTCCACAGTAAGATTTCAAACATGCGGCGAACCAATGACAAAGTGGGCAAATTTATGAGAATGCACCCCAGTTAACTGTATGCCCATCAAATAAAATGATGTTTATGGGAAGAAATAACCTGGGGGATCAAATTATCTCTATTCAGATCTCTATTATAGTCATTTTTAAAATTAAAAACAGTTTTCGTTGCTATCCACGCCATTCAATAAATCTCATTTATTTTTTACTACTAAAGAAGAAACTAATTCTCTAAATGAAGGCCATAGTTGGTGAATCCGTCTAGGTACAAAATTTATCATTGATCTTAACTGTGCTATAATTAAATTAACAACCAGTAAATGAAGAAATACAATTCATTGTATTATAATATGAACAATTTCACAATTACTTTTTATTAACATCAGTTAACAAGGGTGAAGATTTTGTCAAGGTCCGTCATCTAATGATTTCTTAAATTTATAATGACCCTCAAGTATTACGAAAGACATAAAATATTACATACATATTCTAACAATTTATTCTCTTAAATAATTAATTTTCTTACATGTCAGGTTGCACATGTTTCATTTTATTATTGAGTCGAGTAAAATATGAACGTAAGAATTTTTTTTATTTTTTTATATTAGCTTCGTGCATATGTACATGTTTAATCCTCTGCCTTATTCCAAAAAGCTGTATTAAAATTTTTTGTTTAGTAAAAGTTTGTAGGGATGCAGAGACAAACAATTTGACCCATTATCGATTAATCGGCATTTGTTAGTCGGATGATTTTTAATTAATCTTCTAATAAATGTTAAATACAGGTAAAACAAGTTCATTAAATGGCAGTGATACTTATAGCATTATAAATATCATTGTAAGGTCTTCCCTAAACTTGCACAAGCCGTCGGAAGAGAAAAATACATATCACTGGACATGCTACTTTACGAAAGAGTGAAAATTCAGCATTTTTAAGTGTGTCAAGATGCAATTGTTCACTTTGCTTTTACATGTCAAAATTTACTTTTAGAACATGTACACTATAATTAGATTGAAAAATTGTATCCTTACACGCCTAAAAATGTGCAACATTTTTACTTCTCCATTCTTTTTACTTTAACTTGCGCTATTCTCTTGAGAAGTTTCTTTTGAACTTTTTCATGAATGTTATGTTGTTACTTTTAATAAAAATTAAATTAAGGAATTTTTATGTTTTAGTAGCTGAACCCCAAATTGTTGCATCCCTAGTTTTGTTAACAAAAAAAAATATTTTTAATTTCCCCCACCCCTAATCAAGACATTTTGAACTCATTAGGATTTGCTTCATTATCCTTTACATAAGGTTTCCAAAAGCTTGAGAAGCGCTAATATAAAGAATAAAGATATTCATGAATAGCTTTTGAAATAAATAGAAATGAACTTTTTATAAAAAATGCTCATTCAAGAATAAACTGAAATACCACCTGCATTTATTTTCTAAGTTTCCTTGGACTTTGAATTTATATACCAACAAAAAAAAAATGATAAATGAGTTATTAATTGAGCTGTACAAATAATTCATTCCCAGAATTTTTTTTTTAATATTTCTCTCGTTACTTATATGTGGTATTTAGACTTATATCAAATTTTCACGGAAAGATTATTATGTATGAAACAATTTGTGTTAAAATATTATACTCTTTAAAAGGTCTTCATTCATGTTTCAAACATAAAATAAGATATATTATTTAAAATTACATTACAAACATTTCAAAAACAAAATTTAACCAGTTACCAAAGCTCTAACAACAATATAAAACTAATATAAGATCACATAAAAATATTAAAAATATATACATTATAAAATACAGGAACAAAGATTATAACAATTAAAACTATTTCACCATAGACGTTAATCCATTTATAAAGTTAGGATATAGCCTCAAATGTGTATTCAATATTTAATGGAGTCTAATATGGGATAATTAGGCAAATTAAGATTTAAGTTTAATAATTACTTACCTGTTTATCACTCCAGAGCCGCCTCAGCTTATTTTTTTTTTTTTTTTTTTTTTTTTGAGAATAGGAGGCAAGAAAACCAATTTTACAATTCTTCTAAAGATGATCTTATTTTTAAAAATACATTTTGATGACTTTTTTTAAGTTAATGAAATTTCATTGACTACCGTTTTTTAGAAAATACATTTTTGATGATCTTGATAACCGTATGGAACCCTAGACAATACACCACAGATCCCTATTGGGAATCAAGGGTATAGACCAAGGAGCTGTTCACCACCTTTGAAATATTTAGCAGAAATAAATATTATTCCATGTTTTTCCCTATCTTGAGTCAAATTTGATTAATTTTAATGCTATAAGAGCTTTACCACTAAAAAAGAACAAAGTTCATACCCCAATTTCCTTAGCAAAATAATTGCAATATTTATAAGTTTTTCTGGTATACCCCGAAAATTCTTTTTCCAGTCCCACGTCTTTTTTTATATTAATATGAGGAAAACAAAAGAACATTTTAGAAAAAAGATAAGAAATTTAGAACAATTTTAATTTTGTTCTAATGGAGGTCTTTGTGCCACATTTGGAAAACAAAAAAAGTGCACAATGGGCAGTCTTTTATTGATAACTATGAAATATTTATCTCAAAAGACATACAAAATAAATACTTATAGTTTATTTGAGAATATTAAATGATTTTTTCAGACTATTTGATTCCATGTTGAGATGTACATAGTTAGAGAACTCAAATATGATGAACTCAAATGATTTTTTTAAAAGGGTTACTATTGAAATGAAACTGTTTTCAATATAATGTTTGAGAAGTGTAGGCTCTATTATCAAAAACGGGTTTGAGGTAAAAAAATAATTTTAACGATTTCTTTTCAAAAATTTAAAATAAAGTTTTTTCAAAAGGTGTTTTCACTCTTAGCTTAGCGACCCAAAGAAATAACAACACAAATAACGAAATAAAAATTTATTTTTTATGAAAAATAAGGAAAAGCTGTCCTATACATAAGTGCTTCTCAACCTTTATGTTATTGTTGAGACTTTCAATTCTCCTCTCTTAGTAAAAAAAAAGACAATTTTCAACTTATTTAACAAAACACAATTCTTGGAAATCTTTTCGCACCATCCTGTAGTTGCTTCAAAACACTATAAGTTTGTCAAACACTGTGTTCACCATTTGGGCTATACTTAGTATTTTTAACCATAAAAGTATAATTTCTGTTATTAAATGCTAGGAAAATATTTCGATATATTTTATAACCTGTAACTTTGATAATTAGTAGCAACTAAACTCTCAAGAAAGAGGCGACAAACATATCAATGAAGAAAATAAATTATCTTGAAATTGAATAAATTTATAATATTTTACTTTGCTATATTCATCTTTTGCCTTGGGCATTGTTATAGAATGGGATTTTTGTACATAAAAATACATTTTGATTATTCTTGCACTCTAAAAAGGGCATATCCCTAGTTATTGTTAATATATTTTTGATCCAAATTGCGTGAATAGGTAAACATAATTATTCTTTATCTACAAAACTATATCCAATCATCATAAAAATTTCAATGATGCTTTTAGAAAAACATGATAAATTTAATATCAAGTGGAAAATAATAACTATTGAATTTACATCCAATAATTATTAATGCCATTTCTCGTTCTACATAAATAAATCTATTTCAAGGAATTTAATATGTGTATAATAATTTATTATGAACTTAGATAATTTATATTTGACAAATTGTCAATATTGTGCCCCTGAAAAATCAATGTTATAAATTTACTTGTCCCACAATTCAATTTGTTCCATTAATAGGAAAAATCCATTTTCAAATTAATTTATATATTATCTGATATTGAAAAGTAAGTCAAAACAAAAATTGATATCTCAAATTTGTTCTTATAATGTTATGTCACAAATTACCAGTTTTGTCTGTAAACAGAAATAAACTTTATGCCAATACATTTTCTGACTTAGTAATTTTTATTGTTTACATATTCAATCCTTTTAACATCAATTAGACTAATTAATATTTATTTTATTAAAAGTACTTTATCTACAAAAATAACCAGTATCTAGTGCAATCTTCTATTATCAGTAGTGGTAAATTTTTAGTTCCTTTTACGTTTCTTTTGTATTTACAAATGAAAACATCGGCATATTTCAATAAATTTGCAATTTTAGTAAAAATTTTAAGAGCTAAGGGCCACGTCTAAATATTGCTATTTATTTTTTTTCAATTTTTGGCGCAAGAATATTTTTTTACTAGTAGAACCGATTGAGATTATTAGGAAAATGAAAATATATTCTATTCAACATATACCCCAAAGGTGTAGTCCAGGAGGTTGGTATTAGGGCTGTAGAGAGGGTAAAAATTGTCAAAAGAACACAAAAGACACATTCAAAAGAGTATTGCAACGGAGGAGATAGGTTTCTTTCATTGCTGGTGTCAAATTTGGACACAAATATCCTCACAAAGCTTTTTCCACACACTTTTTTATGGCTCTCTGGTCAGTCTGGTTTGAAATTCTGAGATCTCTTGCATGGGCCTGAATGGACTTGAAAGGATTGCCCTAAGATGTTTTCTTTAACTCCTCTGGATTTAGTTTGGCCTTTTTGACAGAGCCCTTCTTCTCTACAACTTTTTGGGTAGACAGGGGTCCTGGAGATGCCCAACTTTTTGGAGTCAGCCAATGGAAATCTGTGGATCACGTTCAAGGGTAATTTCCTGGACTTGTACCTAAGATGAAGATTTTATGTCAATTTTGTTTTGTAGCGAATGGTTTTTGCTTTAATATATCGAAATATAAATTAATCTCAATTGCTCAACCTTAATTAATTATTGAAATAATAAATTTTCAGATACCAATGGACAACCCAGTATGTATGTTCAAGTTATAACTTGTATGAACAGTTTGTCCAAGTTAAAATTTCTACGTTACATTTTTTTATTTATTACATTAGTCATTTTAAAAGGAGTGATTCATACATATACCACATGTTCTTTTTTGCATAATTTATACCCCCTCCTCCCATATAGACTTAAGTAGTTATTTTCTCTACCCCGTTGAACCACATGTTTTGTGTACCCCCTACCAAAAAAAGTATCTTTTTGTTTAAGAAAAAAAATATATTCTGATCTATTTCTAAAATTACTTTTTTTGGAAAGGGTCACTCTTTTTTTTTTAAAGTCAATCCTATTTCTATTTTTGACATTTTTTTTCTGTTTTCAATGATGTGATTTATGCCATTTTCGCATATTAATCAAATCTACGTGGTTTTCATTTGACACACTACCTAAAGAGGATAGATGAGCCTTTCGGTCTAAGTCCCTCCCCCAAGTGGACACGTGATTTGTGAATGTCCCCTTACTATCTATTAATTGATTTTATCATTTAATATTGATATATTAATAATACACATTTATAATGTTTATACAGATACTATAACTGTCGTAATTTGAACTTTATAATGTGCTACAGTGCCTACTAATCAATTATTTATTATCAATAAAATTACCACAAATTATTACATTAATGCAATGAACATTCATAAAATATTCAATTAGTAAATTATCCGCATTACAAATAACTAAAATACCTTCTTAAAATTATTCATTTCATTTTGTAGATGCAAATTGTACAATTTGTTATAAAAGTTTCAACTTGTACAATGTATATTGTACATGAATATATATACATTTTTATAGGTAAGCGTATTTCAAGGTTTAACAGAATTAAATTGAATTAGTTCATACATTATTTTTGCGAATTACATAGATATTACTGTATTATAAATATATATGTACATGAATAACCAACAATTACAATAAAAACCAATACAAAATCCAACAATTTACCGCCTGATATGTTTTTAAATTTGAATCTAGATTTATATAATTTATAAAAAATTGCATTCCAAATGGCGGGTTAAAATAACTATAATCGTAATAGTACTCTACAAAGGCAAGGCGTTGTCTCACTAACCCAAAAATTTACACTGCATTTTTTTGGTCAGCTGTCGCTGTTCTCTTAATCATTGTTTATTATGTTGATAGGTTGAACTATGTACAGCTCTTGTGAAACTGTAAACAATTCCAAACATTATTTTATTGCATTATCCTGTAAATTAATAAAATAAAGTTATACTCCTGAATATTTATAGTATCATCAACGTTTGCTTTCTTCTATCTAAAAGGATGTTCCATTAAGGAAATTAGTGCATATCATTATGTGACCGTAAGAATCAATTTGAGTAATTAGTGAGTTTATATAATTTGAATGAAACATTTGTTCTTTTCCAAAAATCTTGCTTATTGTTGTAAAATAGTTAGTAAAACAATAACATTGATTCATCTTCAGGGGCCTCTAGCAAGTAAAAAGTTATTTAAAAAAATGATTGTTACTTTTGATGAAGTTAAGAAACAAGTTAAAGTAATCCCTGACTTATCAAACAACATTTTTTTTCTCACTCTGTTATTATTATTTTTATATTCTTTAGGAGAGAAAGTCAACAAATTGCGGGAGTAGCTACGTGTGAGTGTGGTAACGAAAAACGGATAGTAACACCAAGGGTTTGTTGGGATGTTTATATTCTATATTAAAATAAAATGTGTATGTTCATTAACGTCTAATAATTCCAAAAAATGGCGGGTTCTACCGCTAGTTTTATTTCTAAATTATATATTTATTTTCGGAGGAAAAGTTACGTAATATAGTAAAGTTTACGAGGCTAGTAAAATTTTATCAATAAAAGAATTTATTTAGTAGCATATAAGTAAACATTTTTCCAATCTATAGCACTTTGTTATTTAACATTTTATAAAATTAATTAATTCTTGCCAATGTTTAGTCAATTAATTTGATGAAATAAATAACAAGAATATTTTAGTCAAATCTTATATATACAAAAATAAACTTTTGAATCTTCCTCCTCCTTCTCCGTTTTTTTCGTTGCTTAGCAACAGTTTATTCACCACTCTACTATTAAACATTAGAAGGGAAGGGGAGATTGAATTAGCCAGTTAATTCGTCTTGGATGAACAATTATGAAAATTCAATCTGTTCAATAATTTTTCAGGTAGTAATATGAAGGGAAATTGCATTAGCCAGTTAATTCATCTTGGATTCCATGAACACTTATGAGAATTCAATCTGCTCAATAATTTTTCATGTGTATGTTAGTTTATTGACATCACATCACACTTTCATTATTACCACCCATGCGTCTGTGAAACGGTATGTGCATGCTAGTCCATATAGATAAAGTATATTTTTTTCTCTAAGAATCACCTGAACCTACGCACATTGAGTTAAAGAGAATAATTTCTCCCGGGCTTGTTCTCCATGAGCTGTGGCAATTCTAATTTATGTTTTAAGCATAAAACATTATAATAGACTATTATTGGATCAAAATTGTAATTGTTTGTTAATATCTTGGATTGTGGTCGTAAGAAAATAATTTGATAATCATGAAACATTCATAAGATTGTAAAATAAAAAAAATATCATTTCTATTAATTTTTACATTGATTTCAAACAATGCTCAAACCGGATGTCATTGGTGACAAAACATTAATTTAGATTTGAAAGTGGTACGATGCACATAATTATGATTATAACCGTCAGTAAATACATTACGAGCTTAAAATTGTTCAGTTGTCGATGCTAATTTATTTTTGGTAAACTATTGAATTTTTTCTAAAGTTAAGTCGCATTGGTTCAGATTAGAAAAATTGTTAAAAAAATAGTTTATATAGTCATAAATTACCAAACATCTAGAATATTTAAAATAACTTAAAAAATTATTCATTTAATAAAAATAAAGTATTACCTTTAATCCTTAAAAGTGATTAATCGTCATCGTGAAGATACTGTGTATTTGTAGAATTAAAAATAGAAATAAATATCATTAGTGAAATATTTCATTAATTAATTATAAATGAAGAAATGAAACATAATATTTTAACCATATATAAGAACGTCAGAAGAAGGGAATGGATTAGTTAGAAACATAATAAATTTACTTAACTACATAAACATACAATAGATACCGTGTAAAGTCATCCACGGTATAGTAAAAACACCCTTTACATTTCTGGTGTACGGAGTAGGTTACTTAAACGATTTCAAATATATACATATTTCTTACAAAAATCCTAATGCACTGAAATTAGGGGAAAAAAGTTTTTTTTTAAATAAAAAAAAACATGCAGTAAAGGAAAGGTTCCTTTCAAAATATACAATTTGGGCAGTAAAAGATTAAGTCAGACTCACTTCTACTAAGATCGAGTAGCCAACAGTTCAGCTTTTATTTATGAAAAGAAAGGGAGTAAATAATATAGGGGATTGAATCCTTTCAATGTTATCTATAAGAATGCGTTTGTTTGTAAGTAATAATTATTATTACGCGGAAGAAGGAGCTTAGAGGTGGAAAAGTAGTCGTCAATATTTTTGTTTCTTTCTTAAACCATTGCCCCACCTTATTTTTTTTAACATTATTTATATATGTATATTCAGGGTATATGAATGTAAATATAAATTTACTTCTGCACTTTAAGGGATCATTCAATGTTTTGTAAGGAAAACAAAAAAAATAACAAAAATACCAGCCTTCCTTGATGTAAATATGTATGTATATACTCGTATGTACCCTCGGTATTTGAAGAAATATGTCTTCCTTATTCTATCTTTCTTTCATAACCATATTTTGTTTACCTCTGAAAAGCTTTAACGCTCAATCAAAACAAAAAAATATGAAGAAGGATGCAAAAATAGGTACATCAACTATTGAATGAAAAGAGATTAAATCGGTATTGAGTAATATTCTCATAAAAGCAATATTTATGTACCAGTTACTGTGTCAAAATTGATATTGGTACTACAATCATTTGAAGCTTTTTCAATACAAGACAATTTGGACTTGCTCAGATAATGTAGGTTACGTGTTTTTGGAATTACAATTTTTTATAATGTAATGGCAATGTAAATACCAGTTCCAACACCTATTGGTTAAAATGTTGTTTTAAACTAATAAATGCCCCGATTCTACCATACTACTAGTATACGGAACAATACTAGTTTAAAGTCTTTTTATATGATTTTCAGCATTGTTGATGTCGGCCATCTTGGCGCCAAACATTACTAGTTTTTTAAGAATGAGTACTAACTAGACTGATTTGGACAGATATTTCGGTCTAAGCTGCAGTTTAAAACAATAAATTGATTTATTTATGGATGAAATGATACGACAAACGATTTTTCTTTTTTAGAATAATATAAAAAAACATTTTTTTTTGTCAGAAGAATCTAGATCGAATTTTACAACGGGGACGGTCCAAACTGAACTTGAACTGAATTAGTTCTTACTTAGGTACAACAATTATGATTTCCTCAGAACAGACTACGATTTCCAGATTCAACCCCAATACTAAAAGAAACTTTTTTTTATTAAGATTAAGAAAAATAGTTAACTACTACCCTATACTGGATGTGAAAATTGACTGACTAATAAAAAACCTTATAGCACAACGATTTATCAAAAGTATACCTTGTTGACATTTAACTTTATCATATATTATATTCTAATATGTATTAAATATATGTCATTACATCATTATTCATTTGTATTTACAAAGGGTAGAGAATAAATTAATAATTAAAGGGATAAATATTTTTGACCAATTATTCTACTTTTCTCGTCTTTAAGTGATGTTTTAAGCATAAAACATTATAATAGACTATTATTGGATCAAAATTGTAATTGTTTGTTAATATCTTGGATTGTGGTCGTAAGAAAATAATTTGATAATCATGAAACATTCATAAGATTGTAAAATAAAAAAAAATATCATTTCTATTAATTTTTACATTGATTTCAAACAATGCTCAAACCGGATGTCATTGGTGACATCTATAAGAAGACTGATTTCTTTTTGAGTTTTAATGCTTTGTCACATTTTGATTATATTGAGTATTTCTACTTTTCTTTTGACTGCTTCTCTTATAGAGTAGTCAATTGCAATATTCTTCCAGGCGTTTTCTATACTTTTATTGAATTCAAGATAGAAGCGCCTTGCCTAAGGTGAATTCTGGTATTAGTAATGCATTGAACATTTTCCTTTGACAGTCTGAATTATTTAAGATAGAACTGTTGAGTCTCCATCTCTTACGTTTGTGTCTCCTTTTATAAAGTTTCAAGTGTGGTCCGTATGGTTAGATGATCTGATATTAAATTAGGAATAACTTGAAAGTCCACTGGTTTATAGCTTCCACTGTTTCTATAAAGGCATAGGTCGAGTCTGGAGGTGACTTTCTGATTATTTCGTGTATCCACCTTTTAAAGTTTTAGATTTAAGTGACCGGTTATAATTTTATTTACGTTACTGCTTAAAGTACGAAGAACATTATAATATAATTCTTGATTGTCTTCATTAGGGCCATATATTCCAAAGATATCAATATTTGAACCACAGTGTTTTATGGTTATGTAGCACAGATTACCGCTTGGATGCGCATACCTCATGATGGGTGACAAGTTTTCTTTTACCATTATAGCAACGCCACTTTTAGCGGTACCTTCTAAAGATTCAAACAAAATATATCGCTCCTTCAAGCTATAATAATCCTTTATACTTGATCTTGTGTCGCAAAGAACAGCCACATCGGACCAATTCAGAAAGGAAAGATATTTAATGAGTTCCCTCTTACAGATATTCGAGATAAGAGAGTTTTCATTTAGGGAGACATTAGAAAAATTCTTTTTTTTTATTAATAAAAAGAGTTCGGACATATATAAAAAACCTCCAACGTATGCTACTCATCAGATTTCATTTACCGTAACAGTGAATTGTTTGAAACCTCAGAATTTTTTGAAATATCGCGATCTCCAGAAACACCACGACCCCTCGAAACATCACGATATTACTTACTTGGGGGGTCTGATGCACCCTACTGTACACACTTTTTGGAAAATTCTGACATGGTCACCACCAATTGTGATAATTTTTAGTCAGGGTGTCTATCCCAACAAAGAAACAACACATGTGAAATTTTAGACTTGTGGAGGGGGAAAGGCCTGTTTGGGGGTCCCTCAATGTGTGGAAACCTTCGAAAGACCTTCAAACTTCTAAACTCCATTTAGAATACACCAATTTCTTTTTCTTTTTTCATTGAAATACTTTTAAGAGTAAGAACTTCAACTCATCATTTTATAAAAAAAATGACATACGCCAAAAATACTGTGAAAACAATATTGCAAAATATAAATAGTGGCGCCCCACTCAAGCTTTAACATTGATTTTTCTTTTTGTCAGAAATTTACCTTTCTTATATTCTTTAATTATGCAAAAAAATAGAGTGGGATCTCAATGGGATCCCTTTCAATCAAGCCTATAATATAATGTAGTAAATCCCACTTTTTGTTAAAAAATATGTTATTCTGTGTTATTTTTCTTTTTATATCCCCTCTAACTTTATAATATTCATAATCTTGTCATTTATATAATTCATCAAAATATAATATTTTATTATTGTAAAGTGTATGTAAACTTTATTTAAAAGGACACGAATTAACTAGATTGACTTTGACTCCTTCTATTTGCTCATATTTTTAATTGCAAGTCAAAGGAAACACTGATTTTTATCATGACTTAAAGAATGACACAATGTTTGGTCGAATCGGTTGATTATAAAAAAAAAAAAAAAAAAAATATGTATTTTACAATACGTATATAAATAAAAATTATTCCAGCAATTTCATAATTGCAGTCGTGGCCGAGTGGTTAAGGCGTCTGACTAGAAATCAGATTCCCTCTGGGAGCGTAGGTTCGAATCCTACCGACTGCGGAATATTTTTTCAAAGAAATATGCAATCCTTTTTTTTTTTTTCCAATCAAGATTTTGTATAAATTCAAGAAAACAAATTTGCAAAGCAATAGATTAGAGTAAGTTACATAATTTTATAAATTAAGTTAAGGATCAATTTTTGTATTATCGGTAGAAGAAGAAAACTGTTTTTTATAGTTTGAAAACAATATCAATATTAATTAGTGTGTTCTTTGACTCCATGGAAAATATTTGTATGCAATGTTTATTGATAACTGATATTTCAAAGTATTAAAGAATTAGACAAAACCCTTGAATTATCTTCCTATTCATAGTAAAAACTATTAATCACCCTGTTTAATAGTATATACCAGGCGTAGAAAAAGTAATGATCCCATCTAAAAATACTGTATTAAATAGGTGTTGTTGATTAAATCTTAAAGATCCAATTATTTTTAAGTAGCTTAGATTCTAAGCCTTTGATTTATGTATATGCTGGGCACAAAAAATTATGTATATGTCGCGATGTCGCCGGGAGGACCACCTCGGACATCATGAAGGCCTTAAACATCAGCAAGGCCACAGTATGTTGTGTCAGAAATCGTTTAGCTGATAACCTTAAGGTCAACCCCAAGAGTTTAAGACCCATCAAAGTGAAGCTTAAAGACATCATGGGGGCCTTTAAGGTCAACCCAACCATCAAGATACCAGAGTACAGCAAGACGAAGAAGGTGCATTGGTCTACTATGGGCATGGCCATACAAAAGGCTGGAAGAATGTCGCTTAGAAGAATTGAGCGGCCACTCCTTTCCCAAAGTCAAAAAGAACACTGTCTTCAGCGATGTCAACCCCTCTTGAATGATCTGAGGCACAACAGAAACCGGGTAATTTTTTTCTCTGATTAAAAGACCTTTATTGTTGACCCCGTCTACAAAAAGCAAAATGATCGGGTGGTATGCTTTGGTGAGGGTGACAACAACATCTGGAAAGTCACCAAAAAAAAGACCAAGACCGGCCTCTGTATTGGGGGTCGTGGTATCAACTGGACAAAAAAATGCAACATGAATTAGGTTTCCTGTTGGATACCGCTTACACGCAGCGGACTATTTGATGAAGTGGAAGGAAAATGTGGTTCCATAGATCACCAAAACTATGAATAAGTCTAACAAGGCTAAGTATATACTTTAGCAGGACGAGGCTCCGGCCATACTGCTAATACTGTACAAGGGTGGATGTGTAGAAGCATACCTTCTGGTAGAAGAACCTTGGGCTCCCTCGGAGCCCAGATCTGAATCCACTAGATTAGTCAGTTCGGTGGCAAATTGAGAAAAAAGGCATGCAAAGTCAACCTCCCGAATATTGTTGCCCTGAAGACCTCTGTTAACCAGTAGTAGAGGATCATGAAAAAGGACTACGATGCTAATGTGTGCAAGGAGTTCCGGATGCGGTTGAAGGCTGCTATTGAGACTGATGGTGACCATATTCGAAATTAATATTCATTGTAGTGGTAAAAAATGTTATAAAATCAAATTTTCTATGTACAGATCATCCTGATCAATAAATTGTATTTTAATGACTACTTAGAGGCAGGTCTCAGTACTTTGTCTACACCCAGTACATAAATTTTGTAAGCAGGCTTACACATAAAGTTCGTCAGTGTAGGTTTTAGAGGGGGCCACTTGGTCCAGGTCACGCTTTTGACTCGGGGCTTGTAGAGAACCGACTTTAGATCATTGAGGCTGTAGTGGGCCGCCTTCAAATATATCTACATTTTAATAAAATTCTACCCCAGATTAGGGAGACCATATTTTGATTTACAAACAGTGAAGACACACACGGCCCATCGGAGGAGTCATAATGTTTCGAAAGTTTAAAAATTAAATCTCAATTATTTTCCAAAAATATATTCTTTCGTTATCTCAGATTGTTAGTAGTTGCTAAAATTTTACAACTTTCAATATGATAGAGTTGGTACTACATAAAGGGAGAATAATGAATTCTTTTTGATTCATAAAACCTTTGGACGCGTATAAATATGACTTTGAATTGAATTACTCACCAGTCAGCAGGAGGAGGGAGGTGAGAGGGGAGAACAGTCGGAATTGCATGAAAAGACATTTCCTTCATGCTCATTTAGATGGATCAATTGCGGAGCAATTGGATATAAAGATTCATACTCATTCATCCTTCATGTTCATAGGAATGATTGTTTTTCGCCTTGGATATCCTATCAACAAGCTTTTTGATATTCTGTTCAATTACTCGCCTCTTTGTACTTCAAGATATTATCTCCTTTATTGGAATGATCTTTCATTGTGCAGATACCCCTTCATAGGAAGGTCTGTGATAGTGACTTCATATCTTGTTAATCATTGTCGTTTGAATGTATATAAATTCTTGCAGATATTTAACGGAATCATCATACACTTCTACTGAGGAGTTCCATAAAGCCACAGAATAACTTACTGAAAAACCCAGTGAGGAGCTGAGAAAGTTCTCTTCCTCTATCCACAGCTCCTTCATTTAACTTATTGAAAGTCGTCTCTGCTTCGTCTCCTACTCGAGGAAAACTATTTCATTAATAAGAGTCCTTCAATGTACTTGATGTATTTTATACAAAAATCACTCACCTCAATCACATTTATATCAATTCCATTTATGAATGGGGCTTCATGATATTCATAATAGACAGTATGTCAAAAAATGGATGGTGGTATTAAAAATATCCGTTTCATATTTAAAATAATATATATTTTTTGTCGGAATAAAATGAAATTTGGCTGATACAATCATTAGGTAATATTGCATTTTTCTGATGCAATAATTTTCGCTGATTGCATCATACATCAGTATAAAAGGGCTCAGAAAACACCACAGGTTGTTGGTTGAAATTCAATATCCGAAATGGTGAGAGATCACTCTTTGGAGACCAGGGCTAAGGCTGTTGGCATGATAGAGGGTGGATCAAGCCAGAGAGAAATTGCTCAAAGGTTACAAATTCCTCTCAGGACCACTGAGAATTGTTGTAAGAAAAGGAAGGATGTGCAGACCCTTGCAAATCAGAAGTGTCGAAGAAGGGAAAAAACTATTAGCAAAATGCCCAAACTGGTGATTTCAAAATCTTTGACCAAAAAGAGGCAATCCACAAGGAAACTAGCAGCAAGATTGACTTCAAAGGGCTATCCCGTTTCCAAGTCATCTGCCCACAACTACCTGGGGTACTCATTGAATGCTTTGCTATGCAAACCTCGTCTGCACCACAAACTTTCAGAAAACCAAAGGAAGCCCCGGCTTCAATTCTGTCATGAGCGGAAATACTGGACTGCGTATGACTGAAAATGTATCCTCTTCAGTGATGAAAGTCCATTTGAGCTATTTTATGACCCAAATCCCCAAACAAATCGGTTTTTTGGGCAAGAGGTAAGGGAGATATGGAACCCACTCCAACAGTAAAATTTACTCTGAAAATTCAGGTTTGGGCCGTTATCAGCCACTAGGCAGTGTCAGATCTTCACCTGATTCCACGAAACCAAACTGAGTCGGCCGAGTACTACGTAACAAAAATCCTCAGCAAGTCTCTGATGTCAGCTTTGTCTCGTACTGAAGAAACTGGACCTCCTTTGAAGAACAAAATGTTGTCTGACACATCAAGAACCATTTTCCAGCAGGATGGTGCCCTACTCACAACTCCAAAAAGGCACAAAAGTGGTGTCCAGACAACATGGATTCTTTCTGGGGTAAAGGCACATGACCTGCCAATAGTTCTGATTTGTCTCCCATTGAAAATTTGTGTGCCTTCGTCCAGAGGGAACTCAATGAAAATGAACCAGCAACTTCAGGGGATGAATTAAAAATATAAAAAAAATACTGACAAAAGCTTAGGAAAAAATTCTCTAGATACTTTGAATAATCTGTATGAAAGGATGCCAAAACGGATAAAAAATTTACTATGCTTAATGGTAAGCTTATGTGCAAGTAAATAAAGTTTTTCGCCCAAAAAAGTTCACTTCATGATTTTTTTTTTAAACCACCATTAATTTTTGGAAATACAGTATTATTTATTTTTTCGTTATACTGATATATTTTTTTTAAATCATATAAATATACCTAGTATAATGGTATAGATAATGGTGTATATCCCCTATCCAAAGAAAATTGAAAAATACTCATAAATGATTTCGATGCAGTTGTTCAAAGGTACAAAACAACTAGGTTTTAATTTTGGAATTATTGCATTTTGTACTATCATAATTAGACATTTCAAACTTTTTCTACAAGTACTGAATGTGTACTAACTACAAAATAACTTTATTTGTTGGTTTCCCAAATTCACGTGGAGCTGGGCAAAGCTAATAAGTTCTATAAATATATCTAAAATAAAAGGAAAAGCTTCTTGTCGATAATATGTAAAATTTATTTTATTCTTTAATTTAATTACTATCAAAAATTGACCCTCCTTATTTCATTCATTTGACATAATGGGTATATCCACCCTGCTACAATATAAAGAGGGTCTTCCATCTTATTTTCATACTTTACCCTTGTAATTATAAAAAAAAGAAGAAGAACATTTATATAAGTTTAAGAATATAATTCAGCAGACGACTAGCTCGTAATTGCTGTGTAACTTTGAACAAATGTATCTAAATCATTTATTAGTATTATTCATTTTTTTAGATAGGGATATACAACAATATCTCAATATTATATATTTATGAATATAAAAAAATAATATATAAAAAATATTGGGATATTACATACTAAACATGAACTACTCAAGTGAAAAACAGAGACTTCTAGAAATTATAGTTTCATGTGATTATCTAGCTAATAGAACCAAAGATGATGACTTGAATAAGCAAATTTTGGCTTGAAATTTCGAATATTTTCTAAAGAAAGAGATATATATTTTTTGTAAATATTTGATATTACTCGGAATATCAAATTTTCATCCATCCTTTCATATTGCTTGGAATAGTTTGTAATATACCAATAATAGTTCTATAACTAATTATATTAAGAATTTTGAAATTTTTACTCGCCCAACAACAATCAGATTAACGAAATAGCATATTTTATTGCTCTTACTTAAGATTAGTTCCCATTTTATTCTTAAACAAGTGAAAAACTTTCGTGTTCTTCATCTACCAATGTACCCTTAATTTTATTTTTTATTATCCTTCTAGAGTCATTTCTATAAGTTGAATCGTCTCTTAGGATATTTAAGCCCTTTTTAGAATTTACGAATACAAATTCGTTTGTATTTTGGTAGTTATTCTTATTCAAAAATTTACTCACATCCTTAAAAATAAAAGGAGGAAAAACATACAAAAATTAAAATGCTCAAAAACCTTATTTGATATGAAAAACTATTTATAGATTCATAATAGTTTGTGCAATGCTAACACAAATACAAATTTTTGTTTATTTTGTTTTGTTGACCTATTTGATCAAAGGAGGGTACTATTCATAATTAAATTGTATATGCTACATAAGTCAATATGTTAAAGTACCTCGAAATAAATTACAATATATCCATTATTGTTTGTAAAAACATAGTATCATTTAAACTAGTTCACACTAGTGTTGGAAATAGTGTTATTCGAACTCAAACAAATCTTAACTTCCCTTACTCTGACAGTTTTTTACAAATTACTCAAACTCTTCTTTACTTGAACTCGAATCATGGAAGCTCGAAACATTCAAGTAAGCTAGTCCAATTTTAGAATCACTCAAAAGAACAAATAAAAATTACAATACATAATTATCTGGAAATGATCAAAAAGCTCAATCTCGACACTACTCAAAAATTTGAATATTGTCCTAACACAAATTCTACATTATGCAAAACTCAAAAAATAATATAATCAACCAAACTTGAAAACTTGAAAATATTGTTGAATCGAACATTAGTTTAAATATATGTTTATGATTACACTACATTTTTTAATTTAGAAAAATAAAGTTTGGACTTGATGCCATTTTAGTTGTCTTGTATGGTTCTTGAATAATCTTGAATCTGATTTACTATTTAAAACCTTAAATAACCACTGGTGATCAAAATCAAAGGAGAAAAATTATTCTTATAATGTGTCTTCATGTTTGGAAAAATATTTGTGTAAGTATTAAGAGTTAATTTTTCAATAATTTGCAATAATATTTTATTTTGCAATACATTAATATTCAATTCAACAAAAAAGTTTGTACATTAATGTTAATTTATTCTTGCAAAAAATAACAAGAATAATATTACACAAGTGTATATTAATACATGTACAATTTACTTATATTTCTCGTTATAATTAATTTATTATTGATCATGAATGAAACGGAAAATTTGAGGGAATTTTCCATATTAATAAAAAAAATCAAATACTCAATATACCACGCATCATTAGTAAATAAAATATTGAGACCATTTGTAAGAACAAAAACGACGTATTGATAAACTATGTTTAAATGTTGTACCATGCAAATAATAGCATAACTACTTTATTGATCACAAAAGTTAAAAAACAAGATATTGTAAATCTATGATAAATAAGTTTTTACTGGTTCATTTATTCATAGTTTGTGTTAAAACTATTTAATAAACAGTCGGACAGCTCCGAAGTCGAACACAAAAATTAATCTTCCCTTACTTTCCTGCGGTATTTACCCACCGCTTAGACAAAAATATCCTTGTAATATCTTGTTTTTATAACAATTTTACTCCACATTCTATGTACATTATTAATTTATCATATAATTACGTCATGTATGCATTTTTTTTGGAAATGAGACTTCAGTAGTTTCTAAGTTATTAGCAAATATTAAAATTAAAGAGTGGACAATGCGCTCGCAAAAATTATTATTATGAGCTTAATGTGCGTAGCTTCGATTAACAGTCACTCACATAAAACTAAATATATTTTATGTATATAGACTTCAAAGATAATTCCTAGATCTGATGAAGTAATTGTAATACTATGTGTATACTTATACATAGTCAGTTCAACTACGTTTGATCAAGAAACAAGGAAACATTAAAAATAGTTAATGATCGAAGTTTCAAATAATGTTTTATGCTTTCTTATTAAAGAGAATTCATGTACAATAAAAAAGTTGAAGTTATATTAAATTTATCAAGTCAAGAATTATATAAAGCTTAATCATTTGGGTACACTTAATTTTTATAATGAGCGCTTACACATCCAATAATTTGCTAAGGTAATTGGAATTATATGTCGACAAATTATATATATGTAAATTATGGTTATTCAGGAAAATTAAAAAAAACAAAAAAAACTATTACCATATACATTTCTAAGCAAATGCTCAAAATTGCAGATAGCCAGACTTTTTTGATACGATATTTTTAGTACTTCCGCCTTGTATTGAGATATATAAGGCTTTTTTGCTATCAACTTTGAGCATTCAACGTGAAACTAACTATACGACGCACTGAGCTGTAGCTATACACACTCGTTACTACGTGATTATTTGTTAGATCAAGTAGCCACACCGCTCTAAAATATTAAGAGCACACTAAAAAATGAAATGTCCATAAACAATCAAACTTATTAATATAGAAATAATGTCTTTGTCGCATTAAGAATGACAAATTTGTTTCTTGGTTTTGCCCTTGTTCTATCTAATAGCTATTACATAGGACAGTGGATGTTAACCGTATTACAGGTACTGAGCCCAACAAGCTTCATTAGTGTATTTATCGAATCCCTTCGTGATTGCTAAAAAAAAAATGATTTATTCAGAACATAGATATATATTTTATTAGTCCAAAAAATGAACCATTATGGATCAGTTGCAAACAAAAACTACTGTTTTCAAAGAAAAAAACCAACATAACTCAATGAATATTTGCTTCAAATCAGTATGTCTTTTCCTCATGCCTTTTAGACACAAGCTCAGAAATGCGTGGCTTCAGGTTATCAAGTGAAACTTTCATATTGTTTTCGCACCAAGTTTCCTGGAGCACACATCTCATTAGCAATGTAACCTGATCACCTGGAGCCAGTGATGGAGAAGCAGAGAGAAACGTCACAAATAACACGAATGGGCTGTATTTATTTTGAGTATCTCGTTTTTACTAAGCAACTAAATATTTGTAAGCTAGCACAGAGAAGAAAGATTTTTAACCCTCACAGCGGGTCCATTGTTTTTTCATGTTGGTATTCCCCTATTCTGAGTGATGCAACTCTGTTGCAATACACTCGTACTGAAAGTAGGTCACTTTAGTTAGTGTATCCAGGGAGCTTGCCGAACCCCTGGGGTTCAATCAAACCCAGGTTAAGATACACTGATCTAGGGTAAGGGAAATAATAAAAAAACGAAGTTTCATTTCATTCAATATTATATAGCCAATAATAATTTATAAATAATAAGAACACATTGATCATATTGAAAGATTTAAAAGCCAATTTTTGGCGTTTCTATTCTACATATTAAAATTTTTAAGGTTTGTGTATAAAACGATCATTATTTTGGTACAAATAGTCACATTAATCAATTAGTAATAAATGATATACATACCTATAACATTGCAATGATGGTTAATATATTACCTACATACACTGCACTAGAAAGTTGACCAAAGATATATGTAAATAGATTGTTTGCACAAGAATATTCATGCAATCAATAAGAGTTAAATGTAAAATATGATCTGTCTCATTGCCAATCTTGAAAAAAAGTGTCATAAATGTAAAGATATAGGGTTTATGTAATATTTAGATATAACTTAAATTCATACATTGAATCAAAATACAATATTCAACAGCATGTTTTCTTTTCATATTGAAGCCATCTACCACATATTATAATAACATGTGGCTAAAATTAATACAGATTTGTTAATATTGTATTATTTTATATTTTATTTGTCTATAAGTTAATATATGTATATAAAGATAGACAATTATTGACAGATAAAAATTGAACAAATCGAGAAATCATACATGCGTGTGAATTTTTTTCAAAAAAATATACTTAAATTTAATTAAAAATTATAATACATGCAGCCTGTCAACACGAAAACAATCTGAATTATATTTCTCAAAATTGAGTCTGTACTACATTTATGCGTTCTTTGACAAGTTAGCGTCAATTTTTATTTAAAAATTGTTTTGATCCATTCTTCAAAGTTGCTGCAAATTGTACCTCAATTAACAAACTTTGACCATCATAGTGCAATAATGAGAAGTTGGGTATTAACTATTTGGAAGGGCCATATTGGAGTCAGATACAGCCTCATAAATAAAATGAAGGTTATAAACCCTCTAGCGTTTGAATCCAAACCTATAGTTTACAGAAATATGCCAATGAAATAATGAGCTATTTCTATACATATATGATGTAAAAAAATTAATTTGAGATATATTTTTTTCTTGATTTTTGTTCAAGATTGCTTTTGAGTTAACAGATTAGATATGTAAGATAATCTTGGGCAAAAAAAAATCATGACTAAATGAACATATGATCTAAAAGGCACACCACCTCCTCAATTTTAAATGCATTACTGTAACATTCCATAAAAATTGTTTGTATATATTTGGGTTTCTCATTTCCCAAGAAATTGTCATTTGGCTGTATCCCGGTTGATTTTTTTTACTTTCAAGATCCAAGGAAATAACTAAATCTCGTTAGAAAACAATACTGAAATACTGTGATATTTAAGTATTTCTTAAGAAACTTTATGCTAGTCTTACTCAAATATTATCAATTCTTATTTTCTTCATTATATCATTAACCTTAGTAGTGCGCAGGCTGTTTTTTAAGAGCCCGAAGGTCCCATTTTTTGTAATTACGTTACTCAATCAAACTTACAACAATAAAAATTATATTCAATAACTGTTCAATGTATAAATCTATGCAGTATTTATAAGGAAGTGAAGTTTATATTATGAAAGAATTAAATATAATATTTTTCAGAAATTTCTCGTTGTTACAAAACTCTAAGAAATCCCGGGAAAACGGGATCTTGAGAGATACCCCTTAGTATAGATATACCAGATTTTATCTATCAAAAAAATATAGGACTATTAACATGATAAATCTTTACTACCTTTATCTATTTACTCATGGATTCATTAGACCTTGCTCAAATTCTATGTACAAATATAATATATACACATTTCTATAAATTACAAAATTGTTGCTACGTATATGGCTTCATGAGCCTTGAATGCATTTTACATGCCATAGATATTGAATTGATTATGCTTAAGTACATAATATATATGAACTTAATGTTTTTTAATCGATTCCCAAAAACTATCTCAAAAGCAGAAAATATAAATATGAAAACAATTAAACTTTTTCTTACATCAAGTCTAAAGTATTAATGGAAAAATAGAGTTTTACGTTCAGTACATTCTAGTGGGACAATTAATAAGCCAGTAATACATAAGGGTTTAACTAAAATTGATTAATTGCCGATACAGATCTCAGATGATTAAAAGGCAATAAGGGTTTAATCGACCAATTTATTTTTACTACCTAACCTTGAAAATGGAGCAGTAAAAATGATTATTGCTTAATTTTAAAATATTCCATTGGAAAATTAAAATTAAAAAAATCATTCAAAAGCAAACTTTTTAAAGATATATTCTTTATTTTTCACTATGATATAGTACCCCTGAAATTATATAACAAATACAATTCTCCAAATAAGATCCCTTTTTTTATTTAACATAGTTTTAGGAATTGTAATAACTTTTTTTCTTCAAATGCTGTAAGATATTTTATCAACTGTTGTTATCTTTGATTTTAACTTTTTGATTGTTTCACGTCGAAAAATAGCTCTAAATCGTAATTATACTCTAAACATAGGATTTCTTAAAAATGATGTAACATAGTATAATAAAAAAAAAACAAAAAAACATTCGAGCGTGCCCATCTATAATTTTTCTCGTCAGCATAGATTCAAAAGGTCAACTTTAGGTTATAAGACAAACTTTAAATTTTCTCCTAACAAATATAAAATTATAAATGTAAATGAGAACGTGGTCAATAGTTGTTCCAGATATGTAGGGTTCTATGAAATATTTCCTAAGATACATCTATACATAAACTAGGTATTCTTTTCGAAATTGAAACAAACAAATATTCGATAATACAATATTATTTATTAGTCAGAATTTAAAATTTGGCAAAATTATAAAAAAAATTATAGACACTCAAAATTAGCATTAATTTTTATTGTTTTTTGAAAATATAAAAATGGATATAATTGTGTAGAATCTTGTATTTCATTTTTTTTTCTTTTATGTTTGTATAATTATTATATTTTTTTATCCTTTATCTCACAATAAATAAGTCAAAAACTAGATGTCAAAATATTTTTACATAAAAAGGTTACATACATCAAATTTTTCCAAGGATTAAGCAATTAAAAGACTTTTGATGTCATGTGTTTTTTTGAAAAAAATAATGTTGATTGTTGTTTATGCAAATAAATAATTTATGTGATAATCGGCAATTTTAAACGCTTACCGATAGTTCTAAAACTTTAGATGTATAATCCGTTTATTTAACTGTTTCGTAGATATATTGGACAGACTCTAACGTTGATAGTCATTTATTGATGAAAGAAAACCTTTAATTAAAAATGCCAAACTGTTGCACCTTCATCATAGAGATTACTTGTAATTCAACGCCATAAATTACCGTAGATGAGCTATTGTTTGTATTAATTAAATACTTAAAGATACAGAAAGAATTTAAAAGGGTGTGGAAAAAGTTTGTGAAGTTGAATAGACACATTCATTAAAAATACCTATGCATTTCTATTGGATACACTTTGACTAATATTTTTTAATAAAGAAACAACATACAAAATATATATGTACCACGTTTATTGAACTTTTAAGATATTTTTCTTATGAAGCTTCATATCATTTTTTGCAGTGTATATTAGTGTTGTTTGGTATACCAGCAATATCGTAGTACCAGAGTACTACCTGAATTTAAGACGGTACTATATTAATTCAATATTGGAATCGTAATAAATTTTAGATCTGATGAAAATGTAATTCTCCAAAAAATGTCATCAAATTATGAGCTTAACCCTCCCCACAAACACACAGTCCAAGCCATAAAATCATTACAGAAAACGTACTTAATAAACAAACTAAATTCTTTATCTTATGATTATTTTTTCCAACACAAGGTGCCACTTTTAATGAGGTTATAAATGACGTCACAGTCTAATTTTCCTCAATATTATTGGAACTTGTTTTTTTAATCTCCGAACTCAACTTTTACATCCAGTTAAGAGGGTGATTTCTTGGAGGTTGCATAGTTTTTTTTTGTTTTGAATCATTTTCAAGTATACTTGATTCCACTAGCGTAAAAAATGCAACTATATTAGGATAAACATTGATTACATAGTCTCCATTTTGCCACTTAGTTAATAGCTTTGCCCCTCTCTTAAAAAAAAATTATGAAGACACACCTGTAAGTGCAAATGAATACTTTGCAATGACTCGTTTTTTGGAATAAACAAAAATACTATATATATCGTATCAGTTGTTTGTGTCAGTGGACTCTTTTTGACTTAAGCAGATGATTTTCTGAATTTAAGAACTAGAAAGGCTATTAATAGATTCCAAAGATAACTTAGGATGCAAGTTTTTGTCCATTTTTCTATTTCATATTTAAAGTTGAGGTGACAAAAAGTTGTCTTTTGTTACTTTTTTGAAAAATATTTTCAGTCGAAAAAGTAACCTTAGGTACTATTTTCATAAAGGAACCGGTACAAAATATATTAGCGATGCAAAAGCAATAATACAATTATCTTGTCATGCAATGCCTTTAGAATGGCTCAATAAAATAACTAATATGTACTTATAACTTTTGTATTAGCTTAATAATAGTAGACAATATTTTTTAGATAAAAGCTTTTGAAGTATTTTTGTGATAAATGATTGATTTGGAAGAAAAAGTTATATCGCACAAAATGTATTGTATTCACATTATTTGCGCAAGAAAAAAAAAGTCTTGCAAAAAGATTGAATATTTCCTGGACTACATATAAATAATATTATTCATGGGTTTTATTAGTGACAAAAATATTGTATGCCAAATGTTTTAGTTTAAATTTATCCCCCTCAATTATAGCCTACCACCCCATTTGTATTCCTTTGAAACATATAACATTGAAAAACAAATTTTCATAAACGATTGCTAAAAATCAATAAACATCAAGATACATAAAACTTAGGCGAGAGTGAGGATACATGATACAAAAAATCATTTATTTTTTAAAACTGTCATAAGTTTCACAATTAAAAAGATAATACAATGCCCGGGAAACATGACAAAGTTAATTACGTAAGAAAAATAATTCAAAAACTTTTTTGATGTAGTGTAAATTTAATAACCATTTATTGGTGTTTTCAAAACTAACCAAAAGTAGGATACTTGATACACCAGAAGGAGACATGATATAGGTTAGGAGGAGACATGGTACAGGATAGATTTAGACTTGTTACAAGAGGAAGAGACATGTAAAAACTGTATTCAAGTATTTATTTTACTTTTTAATACAGTTTGTCAGCATAAAGCAAATACTTATAATTACATATACCTACAAGGTAAACAAATAAAACATTTACAGAAATAAAGCATAGTTGATAATAAAATTTAAAAAATAAGTCTTTGCACTATTTACTTTAATTGAAGTAATTTTTTATAATAGAAATATATTTCAAAAGACAGTAACCTAAAATGTTTACTTATTGTGTTAAAAATTTCAATGTCGAAATTCTTTATAACTTCAACCGTTATGCAATCAGGGGTTATGTTGATTTGATAAACAAAGGAACATATTCAATTGTATAAGAACAGGATGGTTAGATAACTTTACATTTTAAAGTTAGTAGCAGTGTAACATATCTTCTCCAAAACAAGTATACTCACTCTCCCCTAAATATAGTTTGTAATCATTTTCTAAAATACATACAACAAAAAAATATAAAAACCACACCCACCATTAAAAATTAAATTTAAAGAACATTAATAATATATCCCAACAGACAATTCTTCCATCATTCTTTAAATTCCATATCTACTATCTATTGCAACCTTTAGCTCATGATAATATCAAACCGACGAGAAATGAAATTCTTAAACTAAATAATATATATTTAAGTCAAAGAGATACTCAATTCCCGTACTATGTCTAGACATATTGCATATAACTTTGACTTCTTGTCGCTTTCAATAAATTTAGTTTAATATATATATATATAAAGGTACATAAAAATCTAGCCTTAATAAAAAAACTTAAAAAGGGGAAAAACTTCATTGGATGCAATGGATATATTCGTCTATGAACAAATAAGTGAATTTAACTCTTCCATAAATTCATGCAAATACCTTTATAAGTATCTATATAAGGTACATAATTACTGAATACCTATCAGATTAAATCTAAAATTTATCAATAAATTAGCAGCCTGTTATTTCTCTGTAGGTATTTATCTACCCCAAAACTGATATTTCTATGTCGGTCCGTATAAAGGATCAAGGATAGGGGTTTAATCCAGCTAATTTGAGTCCTGTGGCCATGACGGCCCTTAAAAAAATGTTAAATTGATCTCTCGTGATTTCATTGAGAGTATTTTTTATTTTAATTATTCTGTTTTATATAATGAAGGTGAGATAAAATTTACCTTTATTCCGGGAGCTTACCACGTAAGATTTTACCACATAAAATTTGACCATTGAAATGACTACAGTCGAGGGAGCATTTTTTTTGTCTGCCTGACCCCCCCCGTCGCGGGGTATGGCCTCCAGACTAAATATAATCCTTCAGTCATTTAATCCCATCAGGTAGATTGACAAAAATTGCACCAATGTACTATGTCAGTACATCATCAAAAACAAAAACTGACAAAAAATTTCAGTCCAAAGAGTGAGGTCAACAACCCCCCCCAAAAAAAAAAAAGTCCAGCAAATTGATCTTTGAACTCTATTACATAAACTAACATTACAAGAGTAATGATAAGAAATAATGTATAATGTTACTTAAATGGTATCAAAAGGTTCCAGTTAAATACTTGTTTATTATGATACACATATAAAAAGTGATTATCTGACAACTGAGGCTGCAATATGAGTTGAAGTACTAGTTACTAATTACAGGAGTCTCCAAAACATAGTGTACAAACAGTATGCTAGTCTGATCAATTCTATCTTTGAAAATTTACTTTAGCTTAAAAAGTTTTGCATAAATTAAATGGACAGTTATATTCTACTACTCCGGTAAATTTGTTTTTGTACACATTGTAAAAAATGATAAAAATGTGCAGTACCTTCATGTGTCCTAGTGAAAAAAAAAAGACATCTTATTCAAGTGGTATTAAATGATAGACTCCTTACTCCTTAATAGTGCAGAAAAAAACATGGCAATTCGATTAATTTCATTCATTCAAATTTAGAGCGCTATCCATAAATATTGCATTTAAATTGACTGTAATATTCTATGACTCTGGTAAATGAATAATGGCGGATTCGTTTTTGTAAATATGATACACTAATAGATGAAAAAGTACAATATCTTTGTTTCTTAAACAAGAAATGGTTTTATTACTACAGTTCAGGGTATTAAATTGGGATGTGTCTTTGCAGATACCATTTTTTACTACTTTTCATCTCCTTGTCACAGTTTTCACTTTTATCACTACTATCGTCATCTTGGCTGTTTTTTTATTATTTTGTATAATCTTATTATTAAAATGAGAGGTTGAATTATCTTCTATGTGTTGAGAAGAGAAGTAGCCTTATGTACCATATGGGGTAAAATCTTACTCGTCAGAAATAGACAAAAAACACTATCATAAATAGGGCTTCACCCACGTATGGTTAACTTCAGTGGCCCATTTAAAGGGTCAACCCCGTCTGAAGGACCGACTTTTGTTTAATTATATAGCTTAGTTTAAGAATATTGTTTGTCAGGCAAACAAAGAGAACGCAGTCCTCTGCTGGAAACTGCAAACTATTGACTGTTCATTTGGTGAAAAAATTATGAAGAGAGCTGCTGGTAAGTGACTGTACACATATCTAATGTATGCCCATCTTTTCATTCTTTCCTGCAGAATCACACACAACCAAATACATATATCCATACATATTATCACACTCTTACTCAGAGATATATTATTTAGTGATATTTGTTGATTTTTTCCCCTTTATTACAAGCTAAATAACTAGGCCTTAAAGTATATTAAAGCTATATTGAAAACATAAAATCATATTTTGAATGTAAAGATCAAAACTAATGGCACCAACACATCTCATTTTTTCGTAGGAATGGAATTTCGGTTCATGTATCGTCTTTTTGTGGTTCTATTGGTTGAAGCGAGAAAAGTGTGCTGGTATAATGTCTAATCATTAGAGTAGATCTGGTGTTTGTTCGGTCCCCATGACAAAACCTCAACATGATGCACTCCCTCTGTGCCACGAAGGGTGCCATATCTTATGTACCCCTCGAAAAGAAGAATAAATAATCCTTATTTTCTCTTTACTCCATTCTTAAAATGCATTCCATAAAGTAATATTTCTACCTATTAGTATATTTATTTATAAATACAGTAATTTTAGGATGCTTGATCTTATATAATTATAGCTGTGTCGACAAGTAACGTTCGTAACACTCGGAAGGAATAAAAGAAATAAGACCAGGATGGTAATAGTTGCTAAAATTTCATCTTTATAAAAGTTATCTTTGCTTGGAAAGTTTGGTTGACATTGCTTTCAATATGCATGTTTTATGACAACTTTCTTAAAAAACGTTATGAACTTTACATGATTTGTCCCATACACAGGGATCATAACAGCACGCTCCACCAGCCAATCGAAAGAGGCAAAGTACATAACTGATTTACATATTGAAACAACAGCCCTTCCTGATAAAAAGTAAGGTTAGAAGACATCGGTAGGAGATTTTTTTGCCATACTGGTCATGAAGAAAGTCATACAATTTTGTTCACTGAAAAATAAATGTTTACAGTATTGCGTCTCATCATTGTAGTTAGAAAAACATGTATTTCCATAATATTGTGATCAGATGTATTTTGTACTTCAAAATATAGACATTGATGATACATTTTAAGTATGTTTTGTTATTAATATGGCAACTTTATTTTTTCATGGAGATGTTGACATTTGCATGGTATTGCCCTTATGTTTGCATATTATTTATTTACTACAACAATGGAAACAAAAAAGTAGAAGAATGAAGAATAGGACATGTTATAGTCCCTATAAAAAATGTCTTGTTAGATATTAGTTGACTCACTAAAAAAATACTCTATTCCTTACAAACAACATAATTTAGTTGTATTTTATAATGTTAAAATATTAGTTATTATATTGGGGTAGCTATAAGCCATAAGGAAGTACTCGTTTAACAATTTTGAAGGGAAGTAACAGAGGGTTAAACGGAATTGACACAAATGAATTTTATTCGAATATACATTACACAAATATGGATAAGAATCAATTGAATGTCCTCACATCTATCTTTATTCTTGCAATATGATTTATGAATGCCATATCTACCTATATATTAACGATTTTCTTTGTCAAGGTCATATATAACAAGCAAAATACATGCATTAATAATATTTCTATGCATATAATTTAACTTTAAACATACTTACATACATTTATTTTTGTAAATAAATTAGTTGGAATAAGGAAGTTTCATTAGATGCGATTATAAGTAATGGGCAAATAAAATGCACTTTACTGTTGTTATTTCCGATTAAGATTTTACGTGATACTTTAAGAGTAGGATAAATGATCTTTATCTAAACTTTTATGAAAGTGTATTTAAGGATAATAGAAATTGTATTCACCAGAGGTAAAAAAAATGTATGTTGAATATTATTAGTTACTAGAACATTTACTTTAGAAAATTATAGAATCTTGATGAATGTTCATATAAAAAAACAATTATGACATTCCACACTTTCAATAAAAAAAAAAAAAAAAAACACAACCTAAAGTTCTTTCGTAGCAATTAATCTTATTACTTACGTTCATTTTAAGTTATAAGCCTTAATACAATTATTTCAAAACACCTACTAATTGTATAGTAAGATCCATCGAATTCATATGGACCTAGATTGTAGGCATGCATTTCTAGATATCAATGTTGGCCTTGATATTAATATTTTGGTCTCAACCTTACAATGTATTGGCCTTGTTTGTAACAATAAAAAGTAACTACACGAATCAAAATTGTATTTTTCAAAAAATATATCAATATCTGTCTTGGCCACTCAAAATCTAAGTTTAGTTTAAGTGATATTGGATACAACGCTTCAAACAAAAATAATATTTTCTGGTTATATGAATACTAGTTTTTATTTTCACTTTGGAAATCTTAGACCAGTCTGATATCGTTATAATTTTTATTGAATTGAATTAACTATGTACAAGTTTGGCCTGGACCGTTTTAGAACTGGTTACCGCAAAACAATGAAATTTCATAAAATATAAAATTGCTTTATTTATTAAATAGAAAGAAAATTTGTTATGATCAGTCAATAAAAATCAATAAGAACGATTTGGAATAAAAGATAGAAGTTTAATTTTGTCTCGTCACTAATTAGTAAAACTACGTAAAATATCTGATATTTTATTCAGTTATACAAATATCGTAAAATTTAAGAACCGTACATATAATAGTAATAGAGAGAGAAAAAGAAAAAAATCGTACACATCAATTCAATGTATTAAAATGTTGTAAAAAACTTAAAAATAGTTAATTACAAAAAAAGAAAAAAAAAAAATTAAACACACAATGGTGATAAAGATAGGTGATCTGATAGGTCCAAATTTGGTGCATAATACTTTTGTGCATAAGTTTTCGATTAGATTGGTTGTATGCCAATAAAGGACTAATCCACTTTAAAAAAAAATAAAAATAAATCAACTACAATAGATGAGATGCGTCAGCCCCAATGAAGAACTGCCGAAAATCTTCATCATGCTGGTTAATCACTCCCTCAAATATTCTGGATTAATGAAAAGTAAACATAGTATTCTACAAAGAAATATAGAATAAAGATATGAAATTTGACTTATACAAACAATGAAATAGTAATCAATGTCATTTGAATACGTGGTTCAGTATAATTCAAAATATGGTTAGAAGATTTATTTACAACACACCAATAAATATAATAATGATTAATGATTATTTGTTTTAGAATAAAGTTTTTATGTGCAATTATATTAAGGACGATACATTTTATAACCCTTTTCAATTCTATAAAATGCTTATAACAGCCTTTCGTTTCATTATTACTGAGTAAATATATATTTATGATTAGTTATTTCAAAGCTGAAGACGGAGACATATTTGTTTGTATAGTTCTGCCATTTAATTACTTCATAAAAAAAAGTAAAGAGTCATATTGAAATCCAAAATTTACTGAATTAGATATAATTTTATATTATAAAGAGAGAGAGTGGATCAAGTTGAATCATTTTTTTTTTTTCCAATATACGATTCAGCTTATAGAAGAAATTTGATATTTTAGGTTTTTGTTACAAAGTAAAAAACAATATCTTACTCTATGCACCAAATTCATAGCATAGTAAACGGTAGTTTATCTGATACTATATTAATTCTAATGTTTTATTTTTTTTAAACCAACTTTCTTCATCTATAGAATTTAATCTAGCACATATATATATATTGTTTAAACATTGAATAAAATGAAAATGATTACTTTGAGGCTGTAGAATGAGAAAATATGTCATAGCTTAGCCTTTAGTGCACTCACTACTCTTAAGTAGTCGTTGTTTATGATAACCAAAGGGGTTGTTGTACGAAAATGCTGCAGAATAATCCATAAAAACTTGCAATAATTGGGAGAAACACAATTTTCTTTACTCTACCCTACACTTTGAGTTATATAATAAATAAGAATAAAAGTAAATTATTTACAGACTAATTCTATCAACTCTAATTACTACGCAATTTGTCGATATATATGAGGATGAATACATTTGGCCGTAATGCCTATTTATTGAGATATTTTGAGATAGATAACCCAAAATATCAAAGACCGTAGTTAGTACAAATGGTATCAGATTTTTATTGCAATAAAGATTTCATTACTTCTCAATCAACTCATCTCTTCATGCTTTCTATCTTGGAATCGTTTATTTTAAGTGAATTTCGTTTATTTTCTCTTATACCTTCAAAAAATTATAAAAAAAACCCAAATGGTAAATCAAAAAACACTTTTTAGATGCATACTAAATTGCCATGAATGATGTTTAACTAGTGATAAGGCTTTAAACAATACTTTCATTTTTCAGACTAAAAATATACAATCAAACCTGGTCTACCGGTCACTTGATTTAATTGTGTCACTGCACTGAGTGATCCAGTTCCCAGAGAGGAATTTCATAATATAAAGAAACTGTATTAAGCGTGTCCCTGCAATCCCCGACTGTTGGTTGCACAAATTATTACATTGCTACAACATAGGTTCTTAGATGAATCTGATTTTAAGGGTCACTTTTTTTAAACTCATATGGACTGTTATTCACAAAACAAGGAAAAAGTTGGCTGTTTTAGACTTTAAGACACTATCTTGACGGGTGAACAAATAGAAAATTTATATAGCATTCACATAAATAAATATTTTTCCCGGCTTAGACGTAATCTGCACTAAGTAATTAATTATTCAGTTTTCCTTACCAGACTGATACATCAAAGTTTGGTGTATAGTAGGAGCTCCAATTTATCAGCAACTTAAAGATAATCGGCTTAATTGGTCTTTTTGCTGATCGATTGGTAATCAGAAAATATTAGCTTATTAATTTTCTTTGTGGGTTAGTTGCTACTAGTTTAGGGCATTTATTTTAAGGATAATCTCTTAACATTATGATAACGTTAAGATAATAAAAAAGTCTTTGAATAATGTTTATTAATAGAAATGTAGTTTAAGTAACTGGCCACTCAATATCCATATGTTTTATTATTATTTTACCACAAGAAATATACTAAGTGAGGGACTGTGCAAGGTTAGGCCAGTGCTACTGGTGATAATTTATAATATAAAAATAATGACTTGGCTTGCCTTAACTGTATTTACCATTTTTATTAGAAATTGAATTAATATTCCGCTGATAAATAGGTAACAACATATCAATAACTACCGATTATTCGATAATCCACCAAATTGTTAATTAGTGCACTACTATATAATTATATAAATAAATTTCATTTGACTACAAATCAAATTTGTAGAAACAAAACTTAATATTTAAATGTATTTCGAAAAAAAAAAAAAAAAATTATATTTTTAAGTTATATTTTTCGTATGCATCAAATACTAAATCTATAAGTACAAATTAGTGTTGTAAAAATAACAATATGTTTATATTTGTTTTAATAACAAAATAGAAATTAATATTACGCAAATTTTTCGACCATAAATATTTATTTTCATAAAATGTTGAGTCACTGATTTATTAAAATAAAGAAAAACAAGATTTTCACTCAAAATGCACAATTTTGAAAAAAAAGATAATATAATGATGACACTAAAATATTATTATACTCAAAGGTAAAAAAAAAATATTTTTCAACAGTGTTAATAACTAAAATATAATTTCTTGCTAAACAATTAGAAAGAGCTGAACGAGAAAACGCCAAGGTTTCTGGTGACGAGGATAAAGAAAAGGAAATCGGTAATAACTACCCTCTTGACTTTAAAAGAAATGACATAAGGATAAAAATAAGTAATAAATGTAAGTTTTCCACATTCGGATTATTTTGGAATGGACTCACTCAGACTATAAGCCTTTATTTTGCCAATATTTGATTACCTAATGTTACTACAGGTAGAGTTTTCAAAAACAAATATAATATGGTACTGCGTATCAATATTCAGGTATTCCTGAATACTAATACTCATAAACTAGAGCTTATTTTATCATTTTGGTTATGATTAAATTAAAAAAAAATTTCTACGAGATGGCAAAATAAGTTTGAAAGATTCCAAAAATTATCCTAAAGTCATTTTATTTTGACTTTATCAGACAAATGATAGCTTTTTTGCCTTTATATTTATAATAATGTATTCTAACTATTACCATAGGCATATATACAGAATACAAGAGTGCCTGTAGACATTTACTATACTTTTTTTTTTCAACATGCATCAATCTTTCAAATGATATGTATCAATGTGAAAAAAGCCAACAAAGAATACAATTGACGTTTTAATCACAACTTCTTATTTTTTTCTAATGCTCCTCACTTGAAATTGGTTTTTTTAAAACTATTCTTTCATTATCTTTGATCTTGAAGAAGTTAGTAAAAGGCGTTATGATAAAAATTGCAGTTAGGGAGAATAAAAATAATTCATTTTTAAAATATATTTTCGTTATAAAAAACGATATGTCAAAAACATATGAAATAGTTTTACCTAAAACTATAAACCTTTTTATCTTATCTAGTGGTACACATTTTTTATGATCCTTTAATTGGTTAGATGGAGTTACTCTGATTAAGTATAAGTACATATTATAGTATTACATTTTCTCCATCTAACATAGGAATTTTGTGTGAAGTCCATAAAGATAAAGCATATTTCTTTCTCTATGAATGACGGAGACATGGGCCTGTGCACATTGTGTTCAAGAGAATAATTTTCCAGTGTAAAAAAGATTTTAATTTTTTTGAAGACCTACAAAAATTTGGAAAAAAGTTTTGCTCCTTGCAGATGAAATTTTTTCCAGTGTTGATGCCTCTGTGAATTAGTAGAACAGCTGCTACATCACAATCGAACATCTAGTGACTAGCACAGGCGAAGTCTGCCCTCATATTTTTGAGGAGAGGAAGGAGGTATTCAATGTCGATGCTTACATTGAACTTCTAGTTAAGAAAGTGCTACCTTGGGCCAGAGTAAAGTTCGGAAATAACTTTGTTTACACTCAAGACGGATATCTTGTTTCGCCCCTTCTTAGACCCAGGCCTTCCTAAGAGACAACTTTCTGGACTTTAGGACCTCAACATGTGCCTGCCCTCCTCTTCAGGCTCAAATCCCTTGGACTACTCTATCTATGCGTGTCTAGAGGATAGATTGTGTGCAACTCTTCACAGGAGTGTCTAGTCTCTAGAGGCTTCATCAAGAAAATGTGGACAAAGATCAAGTCGGACTACATAGTAGAGGTCTGCACTGGTTTTAAGCTTCGTATTGAAGGAATTATCAGAGCTGAGTGCTCACATATTGATTAAAAGTTGTCCTAAACAATATTTTCATATGGTTTTGTAAAATAAATGACCTCACAAAACTTCTCATTTAAATTTTACTCTTGACATATTAAAAATACTAAAATGTATACCACTAGATAAGATCAACCCTGTATTTAAATAATAAGCAATAAAAAACAATGGAACCGCCGTAAATTCACCCTTTCAACTAAATTAAAAGGTTAGTTCTATCAAAGGAAGAAAAAGTTATATTCGTCATCAGGGAAAATGATACAGTGACGTCATTTGTAGTATCATATATAGCTACATCTGGCCTGTGTTAAAAACTTTTTACATGCATCACGAACCAGCTCAGGTTATAATGTGTGTTTTCGTCTTGTCCTAACATCTTTACTTTTAACCTATTTCTCAATTCTGGTCTCTCATTCAGACACCTTCAATTAAAAAATGAGTAGGGATCGGAATTTTGTATATTACTAGAATAGTTGCACATACATTTTTCCCTACACATATCCCATTTTCAAATATGATGCGAGCCAAAGGATGAGTATATTGGAGTAAATTTTTTTAAACCAATCAGAATTCAATGTGATAATTATTTTTTTTTTTTGGTGTCTCTTTCCTTAGAGTTTTTTTTTTTTTTACATTTTCCTAGTGGCTACAAGATTCATACAAATGTAACTCCAAGAATAATTGAAAAATTGAAAAGTATCTTTCATAACTCTGTAACTTGTTGATTGCCTTGATCGCCACATAAAATATATAAATAAATAGGGTAATAGGGTGGATCTTAAAAATAAATGCTTTACTTTTAGTAGTATCACACTTTTGTTCCTTGTATATCAAAAACTTTACTGTAAAAAATATTCTGGACTTTAAATAACATTTAATGATGATTCCCTCTTTTTAATGTTTGGTCCTATACTAAAAAAATTCAGAATATTTATATTTATCTGTAATTTTTTCTAGTAGCATAAAGTTGCAATAAACAAAAAATACAAAAAAAAAAAACAACCAATATTTGGGGGCACTCTTCTTTTCTCAATGGTAGTACTATTTTTTTTAACTATTCGTTTCTTTTGTGATTGAAAATAGAAAGGTTAGCTAATATTGAGAAATTTATAATTTTAGTCAATAGTTGAAAAGCCAAGGGCCACCACCTCTGAACGTCGTTCAAAAGTTACAAATTTTATAGCAGGAATATATTTAACGATTAAAACTGATAAAAATTGAGGAGGGAATTAAATTAAGCATTGATTTTTGTAAGTACACAATAAGAGCCATCCTAATATATAATGACTAATTAGAATCTAAAATTGGCTTACTCCTACTTAATTTTAGTAACAACTCCCCGTACTACCTTCATAATGCATACATAAACATTTTTTTCAACTAAACATACATACGCAAGCATTGAAACTTGATATTTTTATTTAAAAGAGGATTATGCTTCATATACAGCTTCAAATATATAAGTATATAGAACAAATATCCTAATTTATTCGCCCTCTAATCCTTGAAATTATATTAACTAATTCTTCCGAGAAATGAAGTTTAGCATTACAAAGATTATTCATATTAATTAAGTAGTAATTTTTTTGCTATTGTCTATTCATGCACTAGTTAAAATAAAAAAAAATCGAATATATTGAATAGGGCATGCTTTTAGTAGTTATTTTACTGATTTTTTATTGTAATCTGTTCCTTTTAATAATTTTTTATGCCAATTACCCAAATCAACATAAAAGTACTGTTGCATTTATAATTCTATGTTATAGAAAGTACTTGTCGCACTAATGACGAATCTGCAATTATTTTTTTTCTGATCAAATCTGTTATTATGATAATTTTAGATTTAATTTTTTGAATATATTTAAGCATTTAATAGCATACTTTTGAGTAAAAAAAACCAGTCATATTCTTTTAAAAAAATTCAAAAGTTTTAAGCTAGTGTTTAAATATGGGCATATGTTATTTGATGACGAATTAGCTAATTCTAAGAAAAATAACAAAGAGGTCTCACTGGTAGCAATTAGTGCTGAGGTTCGGTATGGATATCCTTCACCGATCTGAAAATCCTTATAATTTTTGTTGGACTGAACTAATTGGATCCTTTACATAATTTTGGTTGGGACTGATGACGTAGAAGAATTAATCATACATCAGTTTACAAAAAAAAAAATCCTTTTTAATTTGTCCCATTTAAAATTTGCCCTAGACCAAATTTACAGGTTAATTGTAAATGGCTGAATGTGTATTTACGATATGTGAACATTTGAATTATGGTGTAATATGAATTTTAAAGTGTTTATGTGTAAAATTCAAATAACTTTGATGTAGAAAAAATTTATCTATATAGTGAGATAAAAAAAATATGTCCATCGTTAAAAAATAAATAAATTATAAATATATATAAATGATTATCTGAAGATATTATATGTATATACTGTAGATTTTTCACGTTATCAATATTTTTGTAGTAGTACCAAAAAAGAAGTATCAATATTTTTGATCTTTTTGATACTTTTTCGACTAAAAATATAAAACAAAAATTTAGTTAAAGATAATGTACACATAAGGGCGGCAGCCATATTTTATTTTACTATTTTTGGTGAGGGGGGAGGGGGGTAATCTTAGAAATTGGAGGACTATTTATGTAAGAAAATAGTTGTAAAAAATTTAAGAAGTTACATTATTGATAGGCCAATATATTTGAGTATATATATTGAGTGAAAGCTGTAGGTATCGATTCCAAAATTAGTTTATTATAGTAACGTTTTTAATTTCTAAGTACTCACAGGTATTACTATAACACCGATCTACTGAAAAACACGAGTACATAACATTAAAACTACAAAATTTATAAAGAAAAGTATATTAATAATAACTTAATATCCTTCCCAAATATCCATTTATGTACATACTACTACGTGGGGGTAAATCTACATCATTTTAATAAATCCATCATCAATAATATTATATGAAGTAATTTCAAAGGCTTCATAAAGATTGCAATTGCTTGTTATTATATAGACAAAGACCTTATATATCATAAAATTTAATTTTACATTCATTAAAAAGAATGTTTATATTCACGAAACGCAAAATGTATTTCTTCTTTTCTTGAATAAATAGCGGTTTTCCACCTTCTCTCTACTTATTCAAAGCTTATAAAAAAAATGATATTTAACATAGTGTAAACCTTAAATCAATTTTTATGTACAATAATTATATTATTAACTACGGATATTTGTTGTTTAAGTATGAAATAATTACTTCACTAGAGAACAACATAACAGAAGAACAAAACTATTGAGTTCCAACATTTACCGACTGGATTCGACTCAACGTAAATGTATGAATTTTCTACTTAACTCATATGGTAAGTTGGATTTCAAATTCGAATAAGCCCGGCCTACTCTTGATTCAATTTGGGTAGATTTTATTCCTGATCACTTCTATAGAAGGAAATATACATACATAATATCAATTCATTTCAATGATATTTTATAGGTCAGATGAATTAGTTGTAATACCATGTATAGTGCTTACATTTACTGATATAACTCTATCTAACCAATGAATAATAAAAAAAAGTCACGTTGACTTCATATATAATCGATTGGATTTCATTATTATAACAAAACTTCATCTAATGATCTATGAGTTTCGTAGTACAGCTTTCCACAAGTGATTTTCTAGTCAATTACAATTTATTATAAGGTTATTTTAATTACTGAGAAGACCGCCTAGTACTACAATTTTGTGACAAATTGGAAGATATTGCAGTTAACAAAAAATATTAGGTCATTGGTGCTTATATAGCAAAGAAAAAAAGGCTGTTATATTGAATGATAAGTAAATAAATAATATGCAAAGTGCACACTAAAATATTGAATCATTGAATATAAATTAATAATTAGCCATGCGTGGCTGGTTGATTTTTCTCCATTTTTTCTCGTTTACATACATCTTTAACGACTCAATTCTACACAAGTCGACGTAACATTATATGAAAAAAACCATATTCAAATTATACACATTTTTCCCCTCAAGATCATAACGAGGCGTGCCCATTGTGAGAGAAGGCCTTAAACGTGTAGACCTTAAAAATAATATTTCCTATAGATAATCTTGTTTTATAAAATAAATAAAGTAGAAAAGTGCATATTTAGTTTCATGCATACATACACACACATGAGAGTACTTCGTTATTGATATTACAATTCAGCCTTAGCAACAAGAGTTACACAGTTCAACAACACGTTATTCATAAGAATTCGAGTGATTCAACAAATAAAATCTTATTAAGAAACACACTTTGAATCATTGTTTTTGAGTATTTTGTATTTCCTTGCGAATAATGCAGCGTTTGAATGACTTCAATAATTGCTCAATAAACCAAATTGAAGTCACGTTTTTTGTTCAAGTAAAAACTATATGAATGTTTTCAATTATATCAAAAAATGATTAAAATTTTTTATTGGTGCCAATGTTTCTGTAAATACCCTAAAAAAATACTCTTATAGAAGGCAAAAATTATTTTTTGTTGATTTTTTTTTAATGAACTTTAATGTATTTATTCGTTAATAAAATTATTATGTCAAAATAAAATAATAATAGTAAATTTGATGGTATTTTAAACATATTGTTACTATATCACATTTTAAATATTCATTAAATTTTATTGGATGATGTTGTATGACTCTAAAAAGTATATTATAAAAACCACCATTGATAAGTTAAGTAACACATAGTAAAAATAAGTAAATATCTATTTAATACAATTGTTTTTAAATCAATTAAAAGTAGAATTAATATTATTTATTCACTAAACTATAACGGTGAAATCTATATTAAACATTATTGAAAAGGAGAAAAGATTCGACCCTTGCTCTAAAAAAAGAAAGAATTTATCCGTTAATATCTTACAGATCTGTTTTTTGTTTGTTTGTGAGACTGTAAGGGAAATAAATATTGGGGCTTCAATAACATACTTTAACCGGCTTGTGAATAAATCTTGCACGCCATTGCATGTTGTTCTTAATTTTAATCTGAATGAAGTCAAATATACTGTGACATTGTTGCATTAAATATAAATGTATTCAATATATAAGCAAAATATTCCTTATGAACTAGCCACCATTGTCGACAATGACTAATGGCAGCCTCCAAGCGAGCCAGAAGGCGGCAGAAACATGTGAGAATTATCTGCAGTTCATCTTCTTTAACTCATTATTCATATGTCACTTGAGGTTGGCAATGTTGCTTTAGCGGGCTCGGTAGGCTTTGTATCCATTTACTTTCAGATGATGTTGCCCAACGTAGTTAACGCTTTTGTTTATTAAGAAGACTCCTACAACGCTCCATACAATTTTTTTGATGTGTTTGAGTCTGAAATGGCTTCTCCTTAAACTTGTTTGATTTTGTATCAGTAGTTTTGAAGCAGGATTTCAAGTTTTTGTTGGACTTGAAATTATTCTTGTTTATTTATTTACTATATAAAGAGTGGGATTTGTTTTTATTTCCTTTTTATATCTACATATAGAGCTAATCAAATATAATATCAGCGCAACGAAGCCGCTCTCTTTCCAAGCATTTTTTAAATGGTTTGTTTATCAGGTTAATTTTCTGAGGCTTTCTTTTCATATATTGGCAAGTCATATTTTTTAAAAATATCAAAATAAGTGTAACCGACTAAATTAAAACTATCCCTTATTAATATAAATAAGTCTGAAACAATATTGTCAAACTTTTAAATAGAGTATAATCTATCGGTAAAATCTGAGATAAACTTACACTTTCAAAATCCACTGTAAAATATGGAAAAATAATCTCAATAAGTTTGGGAAAACATAAGTTTCCACAAAATTTCATGAAAAAAAAATATGGCTTAGAATAAAAATGAGTCTTCTCAATAATGTTTATATCCACCCTTATATTGACTTCAAAAGATGTTTTGGTTGATTTGGATATGGTTGAACTGGAACTTTTTTTTATACGTGTCGTATTAATTTATTTGTTCTCAAGTGTATATAGTTATTAAAAGAAGTGTAAAATTGGACTTGTAACTTTTTCCCAAATCTGGTCATTAAATAAAATATCTTTTGTATGTCAATTTATCATAAATATAATTGTGTAGCTTAAGTCTTCAAAATGATGGACCTCAAGATTAATGACGTCGCATAATAACGCTTTATAATTTATAAATATATATATATCTTAATTTGATTCCCTACAATTAATTAAATCATTCGTTGGTTTTTTTAACTATGAATTTATAGTTAAATCCGATGGAGTCAATATAAAACAACCTTCTTTTTAATCAATATAATTCAGTTGATTGCTTACTTATTTCATAATTTTTATGAATTGAAAGTATGCCATTTGATAAATTGTTATATAATTGTATACATTCTGCCCGATGATAAAGTATTTATCATTCAATCTCGAGTTCCTGTACTTCCTGGTTACATGTGCATTTAACTAAGGAACTAGTTATATATTAATCTATGAATGATATAATACATACATATAATCTTAGTTTAGAGTTGTTACATTCATTTAGTGATCTAAAAATAAATTCCATAACTGTAACAAACCTTTTGTGTTCCAATTTAGACTCAAGGACAAAAAAAAATATATTTATATACTTTAAAATAAATAACAACAGTTCTTTTTAAAATGAGGAAAATGATTACAAAGTTTCTTGCAATAGCAATTGAAGAATACTTATTTGCAAGAAAGAACATATATATATATATATATAAACATAAATATTTTGTTATATTTAACACTAGTATATTATTATTTTTAGATTAGACAGTTATTTTTGGATTAAATATATTGTTATCAGGTAAATAATGTCTTTAGTACACTAGCGTATTTGCTAGAGAGGTGATTGTATATATACTCGTTATAAAATAATGCAATAGGAAGTTCCTATTTCATGCAAGGTTATTCCATTTTAAGATGCATTTTTTATAGAGTCTGAGCATGTTGACTTCAAATTGAAGCCATTTTTACCCAACATGGAACCAAGCCATCCAATGTGCAAATCTCAATCATAATCTTCAAATTACAAGTGTTTTATTATTCTGGACTATACAAGCCGTTTTATCGTATTCTACAATAACATGGTGACGTTTTTTATAGTTTATTTGTGTACCTCTTAATTTAAGTATAATCATTAAAATGTAAAACCCAAGTCAAGGTTCAAGAAAATCAAGTTTGATTCCAGGATTAATCATGTGATTGCATCTAATACTGATCTGTAATTCATTTTCTGAGTTTGTAACCTCGGAATAATTTTTCTTATATTCTTTTATTTAGTTTCTTTTCAAACTTGAGTAATAGCTAAAATTTGTAAACTTTCTCTATTTTATGGAAATTAATGTAATACCATCAGATATGAAAACTCCAAAATAATAGGTTTTTTTATACAACATGGATTCTGAGTATAAAATTGCATCGGTTTAAGAGGCTTTTTTTTTAGATACAAGCTGTTCAAGAGTTGGCAACAGGAAAGGCTTAATTAGCTATATAAATATTTCTTATATGGTAAACTGCATTGATTTACAAGTTCCGTCTAAGAATGAATTAAACTCGTATGTCGATGTATTATTGTATTTGTTGTTGATTTTAGAACTCAATTGAGTTAAACGAGTAATTATTCATTGATATACTAATGATTAAAAAATCTGTTGGGGTGGGGCTAGTAGATGTACGCTAGTTGGACCAAATGTGAGGGGTGAATAAATAAAAAGGGGGGATGATGACTTTTAACTGTGTACGTGAGTACATCTCTGGTGTATACCTTATAATTGTATTGTCTCTAATGGTGGAACTAAATTGTAGAAAAAATAGTTCTAAATTAAATACTAAAATTTTATTTGATTATCTAGAAAAGATACCAAAATATACTTATCTATACTTACATATGTAATTACATAAGTACAGTAAATGAAACGCGCCAAAAGTATGAAGAGAAAAACAATATTAAAAACAGTAGCACAGTTTGACATGATGTATAATTATCTCACAATATCCAATAAGGGAAACATTATTTAAAAATGTATTATTCTAGGAAGAAGAAAAACTGTTATTTATTCATGTCCTTATAAGGGTATTTACCTTATTTATACTTTTTGTAGTATGTACCTTCATGATATAAATTTATTGTTTTCTATTAAAGATTCATCTGAGAAAAACAAAAACCCAGTAATAAAGAAATTTATTTCATATACTATGTCGGTATATTCATTATATAACGCAACCTTTGGTCTAAAAAGAAAAGAAACATACCAGTTAGACAATTTTTCTCTAGTATGGAATTTTTGTATACCTAAAAGCTGTTATAAATTATTTGCAAACAATCATCCCAGATACAAAATAATATATTTTATTACTGAAATGACTGATTTGTGATAATTAAATAAGAGAACGTATAATTTGCAACTAGTGTAATATGTTTCTATTTATATATTATTGTGCTCGTTACAAAATATTTCTGAGAAACTTTTTTTCGTCTTTTATAAGTCGTAACGGTGTAAACTGTAAATATAGGTAAAGATAAAAGTTTTTTTTCTTTTTTTATTTCACAAAATTATTTTTTATGTAATGTGAATGATAACAGAGCAGAAAATAAAACGAAAATAATCTCAGACTTCATTTATGCAAGAATAGCAAAATGACATTAAGCTGTATTTTGAGTTTCAAATTGGAGTTGTTGCTTAAAACAGAAAAAGGGATGACGAACTCAGTGCCATTTTTATAACAAAAAAAAATTATGATTCAACCATCTAGCTAAAGATGTTCAGTGAGGAAAAATCGGGAAGGGTATGAATGAAATTATTGGGTCCCGGAATTCCGTTAGAGCCCATTAACACCTTATAATAGCACCACTGGTAAGGAAAAGGAAACTACGATCTCCCAAAATTTTGTTGTTCAAATATATGGCCTCTTTCATCCTCTGATATAAAAGTACTCGAATATTTGTGGTGGAGCATTGTGAAAGGGAACCCAATTCAACTCCATACCAAATTTGGATTATCTGAAAGAAGACCTTACCATGATTTGGAAAACGTTTCTGAAGGAGTATTAAGAATGCCTTCGTAGTTTAACCTTCGTATCGACAGAAATGTAATTTAAAATTAAAAAAGCGGAAAAATTCAAAAATTGAGTTGCTTTATTGTCAAAACATTTATGCTTAAAATATTTCAGAAAGCTCATTTAATTGGATAAATATAGATTTTTTACCGAGTATTTACGCACCTTGTAAGTATATGTGAAGACATATCAAGGTTTAAGGGATATTTTTTTACGAATCATTATGAAAATTTGTATCACAATAACGCATGAATAATTGAAAGGAATAATGTCATTATTTGGTATATAACAAAACCATTCACAAAAGGTTTAAAAACCTTTTTTCTTTCGATAAGAATTAAAAAAAAAGAAAAAAAAAACAAACCTGTGTGACCATATTTAATTTAATACAAACATACTCTAATAATATTATTTTGACTATATCAAGTTGATGAAAATAAAAGGCAAGTTGTAAAATGACAGAGGCAAGATGATATTGTTTGCTATATATCATTAAATAAAAGTATAATCCTTAAATAATATTCAACATGACAATCATCGTTCTTTTTTATATAAGAAAGAACAAACTATATTATAACGTTATACAAGGACAAGAAAAAAAAAACATAAATAATCAAATAGGCTTTCATTGTCCTCAAATTATAGATATAAAGATTCTTTTTCATTACATAGTTGCACATATTTATGAATAACTAAATGAACTTATTATCTTATTTTTTATTAAGACAAAACTCCTCCAATATTAAAAAAAATCCTACATTTAAACTTTAGTTAATATGTGAAATGCATTTGATCAAAAATCATTAATAAAGTCTGTAATTGTTCTGAGAACAAAGGGTTGAAGGACAAAGTGTCAAATGGAAAAATTCTCACATTTTTTTTCCTAGCAATAAATTAATAAAGATACCTTTAAAAGTAACATAAATAAAAATTAAATTTTTTCATAAATGATACAATTGATCTTGAGCTCGCTGCTATAAATCAGATCATTTCCTACCCCCCAAAAAAAAAAAAAGAAAACAACAACTTAAATTTTCGGATGTTTCTTCCATTATGACAAATACCTATGGAAAAATATTCATTGGTTTGTCTTAAAATTTTGGTCCCAAAAAATTCTAATGAAGTGATATAATTAAACAATTGTAAGCACTTGCTTTTGTATCCCTTAGCCAAGTCAATCATATGTTTGATAGGCTAATTAATCAAACGGATGAAAAGGTGGATGAAATTTTAGAAGTATTGTTCACTATGGGATACCCCCTCACCAGAGGCATTTTGAATCAACTTGTTTAGAAATTGGAGAAGAAGAAAACATCTAATTGAGATATAAAGTTAAGTCCTCACTGTACTCCTTGGTCTTCGTCATGTGTTGAATTGTAAATAAGAGTGAAGCAAGAAATTGGCTCACCACACTTTTATACTTCACAAGATAGGTCAAGGAAATTCTTGACCTCTCGAATACTGTATATATATATTAGAATCCTTCCAGACTTCACCATGATAAAAAAAACCAGAAAATGTGTATGTTTTTTACCTTTTTGGAGCTGCATGAGTACTTTTGAAACAAAAAAAAATGTTTTCGAAGCAAAAAAAGAATATAATATATAAGAAGTTGATATTAAGTCAAACACTAGTAATTATTATCAAAAAAATTATAAAAAGAAAATTAAAAACAATTGTCAAAGATTTCTTTTATAGATAAGACAAATATTTAAAGAGTACTTTTGGGCTTCACTGTATATTTATAATAATGTGGCGTATGATTTGCCTCGAACCAAAAATTATGTCGCAGGATGGCATAACTCATTTTATCATAGTCTAAATAAGTCATCTACATATTGATAAATTTTTTCAAAAAATCCGGATAGAACAGGTTTCTACATTAATGTTCATTCTTCAAATACAAAATAAAGTCATAGTGAGGAAATATCAAAAAGATATGACGATTAGAAATAAATGCTTAAACGAATTTTCAATAATTATGAAAACATGGATGCATTACAATATATATAAAGTTTATAACATATTTTTTTGGTTTAATAGGTCAACTTTTTAAGGAGCAACGGGCAAAGTAGAACTATACCTCATTGTCCTATTGACTTTTCCGTATTGCTTGTATCTTTTTTGTGGAGTCGTTAATGAAAAAGTTACGTTCTTCAAAGTAAAAAGTAAGAAATGCAATGGGAAAAGGACGTTGTCTTTGCCCAATCACTTAATTGGATAATTTTTACTCTCCCTATCATTTGATTGCTTAACAAAATTAAAAAGTTGATAGAAAAATATATAAAGATATGTTTTAGGCAATGATGGGAAAAAGTCCAAATCAAGTATCAAGTCTTTGCTCCCGAATTCCAGTTAATAAATATTTTTATTGAGTTAAATTCAAATTGTATGAAAATAAAATACACTTTAAAAGAATACTGTAAGTTATATCTATTGAAATAATTTAAATGAAGTTCGAGTCCAAGCAGAGTCATGAGTTATAGCTTTGGAGATTTTTATTGTGTGATCAAGTCAAATTGCAAGTTTTGAAAATAGACCATTGAGTCCAAGTCCTCCTCTATGGTTTTCTTTTTCAAAAATGGATGCTAAAAAATCGATTCATTTTAATGTTAGAATATTTGAACTTGAATCTTCTGGTTTATTTAGCTAAAGTTGGAAGCTGCTTGAGATAACATTTTGATTTTTCTAAGGTTTAAATTTGTCTTTATATATTTAAAATTCAATATCGAAAAAAATCAATAGACTTATTCTGGACCTACCTAAATCGATGCATATAGAATCTCGATTAGAGTAACAATTATTTATCGTGTATAATGAACAAAATTGAACTATCTTATATTTTGATATATATTCAGATCATAACATAATATAGTTATTCATGCAATTGTCGTAATTTTGGAATTATAAAATAAATAATCCTAGTAAAAGTCCTTGTATTCTTCAATTTTTCAAGAGTAAAATTTAAACGATAGTTTTTGTGAAGAGATTTAATTTATATAGTCACCTACAATTAGTGCTTTGCACAACTTTTCATTAATATATCAGACCTCAACTCTAATAATTGCCTGACTACGAGGCTAAACTCCCTTGCAGACTTTGGCTATGCAGTAAGACCCGAGCTTGAACCACTCCTCCTTGATGGAAGTTTCTAGAGACTGGATACTCCTATGAAGAGTAGCACATATCCCCTCCTACACACGCGCCTAGATAGAATAGTCCAAGAGGTTTACATCTGAAGAGTAGGGCAACCACATGTTGAGGTCCCAAAAGTCCAGAAAATTGCATCTCATGAAGGCTTGTATCTTAGCGACGTGATGACACGAAAAAAAAGTTGTCTTCGAACTTTTCTCTGGTCCAAGGTAGCACTTTCTTATCCTAAAGTTCATTTTAAGCATCGGTATTGTGATGCTCCTTCTTTTCCAAAAAAAATGGGAGGCACACTCCGCAACGCCCAAAAACATGGTTCCGGCTGAATTTTTTGTTCTAAAAACATGTCTCCCTGAAACTGAGACATTGTTTAATGTTCAATTTTGATGTAGTGGCTGTTCTGCTTATTCACATCAGAAATTAACTATTATTCATCAGAAAAGGGAAAAGGTTCGGCCGAATTTTTGTTAGCCTTGAGAAAATTTTAAGTCTTCTTTGCTCTTTCCAACCGTTGCAACTTGCTCTGTTCATATATAATATATCTTTTTTCCTCCTTCTTGATTTTGCACCAATTTTGTTTTTGAAATAATAAAATGTGTATCACTAAATAAGATTAATCTGTTCATATATATAATTTCTCAATTCTGAGCTATTGAAATATGAATGAATTATTTTCATTTGGAGACATATAGAACATAAGACTTCCGAACTAATGAAACCGTTTCTCAAGAACGAACATAATTTGTGATATGTATATTTACATAATGATGATGCAATTAGACCATGAATAACTCATCATAAAGAAGTCTAGAAGTGATAATAGGATATTAATTTAGGACACCATGGAACATAAGTGGCTAATATCGGAATAAAACAATTGTGTTAATCTTCTTTGTGAATAATTTAGAGCTATTAAGAGTTCTTCAGATCCAAGGCTCCATAAACATTGGGCATGTTTTATTGTCAGAGTGTTATGAATTTTGAAATGGAAGAGACAGTGTCCTAAATATCATAGAATTATAATTGTGTGAAATTGTATTAGATTGGAGGTCTGTACATTTGGACACCAAGAGTCTAGAGCATACATCTGTTGATATTTCCCTAAGAGCTAACATGGTGAATTGAAGCGTAGCACTCCGAAGAGACTTCACACAGTCTCTTGGCTAAGATTAAAATCCAGAGAGAGAAACAATCTTACAATAGAGGATAAGATATTGGATAAATCCACTGGCTTGGTGATTTCTCAATATATTTCTTCCCAAAACAAAGTCAGTGAGAGGTACATCTATGAATAACTAAACAACGTCTTTTCCTTGTAGTAAAGAAGAATATTGAACGATCCTTTTGTTAAACGAGATGAGATACACTAAGTGAGTTACAAAGAGACGATAGCCTTTGAAGATGAATTTGAAAAGGGATCAGAAAGCTTTTGGATTGGATATCCGATATTCAAATGGAAAAGATGTAAATTTCTAGAAAACGAGAAGAATAGGTGGATGCAGATTGATATATCCGAATGCTTCGTACGAAAGAAACACCCAAATAACTGTGAATGAAATGTATTTTCGCAAAGTTCGAATTCTTTTACTCTCTTGTCGTTCTTCTCTTGCGTAATTCATACCAGGATGGATCTATAGATTTTGTGAATGAATGGGTCATCAACATCATGCATCAAGCATATCAACATCATGCTCGGTCTAACTATGCAAGTGACGCAATTCAGCAAAAAGGCAAAGTTTATCGAACGAAAATTTAAAAAGACAAAGGGAGAATAGGGAAATAGAAAAGAGCCAAAGTGGAACTATGGATTTCATAGTTTGGCTTTGGCCCTAGTCCAACATAGGAGGATGCTCCACTAAAAATCGATCTATATATACATTTATAGAAAATCTTGGAGCTTACTTATATATAGATATTCAAAATAAATATTTAATTTTTTGGAAAAATCATTTGTATGTTGTTTTTTTTCAAATAAAAAAACATATATTTATGTAATTTAAATAAAAACAAAACAAAAAATTTATGGGGAAAAATATTCTTTTTTTTTCTTTCTTTTTTTGCAATAAAAACTTAATTTATGAATAATCATGTTACTATTAATATGTGTATGTTAAATATAAAAGTATTTTACCGAATATTTATAGAAACGTATTTTGTCTGTTTGTCATATGTTTATAAAAATTGTATGTATCTAAAAAAAAAAATGACCAACTTGACACCCCATATTTGTAATTTATATTTATAAGTGAATAACCGTAAAAAAATTAGGTATAAATATTTTAAGAATATTATTTATAAATAAATGATTGTTTGGAAGGTTCAATGAATAACGATTCTTTGACAAAAGTTATACAAAAGAATGTTTTTATATATATCTATAAACGAGTATATATATTTTTATTCAATCTACTTGATTGTGTTTATTGTTTGAGTAATAATCGCTTAGCTATAATTTCATGCCATTTACCTTTTATTATCGCTCCTGTATGTTGAGTAATCAATTTGGATTTCTAAGGAATGCAGACCTATGTAAATAGATTTTGTATATTAACCGTGGTAGAGAAAATTAATTTGTATGTTTCTTTTCAAACAAAATAAAGAATTTATAGTTTTTTTTATAATGGTCACGTCAACACAAAATAAAGTCAGTTTTTTGATTTTCCTCAGAATAAAAGGTCTCAGTATAGGATATAAACATATCTCTAAAATGTGATATTCTAATACACACACTTTATATATATAGTATGATTTTTTTATTTTATAAATCAGGATGATAGATTATATTAATTAGTGAATACTTTCCGATAATAAATTTTAGATTGATTATAGCTCTACGAATAAAAATATCAAATAATGAGAAAATAATTATATTTCTACAAAAATGTTTTAACAAATAAATAGCACTTTGCTTTCTTTTTTATTAATATTTATGTACATTTTATAATGAAGCTCTACAACAATTAACCTTTTGTACTCAAGAGTCGTTCTATTTGTTCACGTCTTTTCCTTGAGAAAGATTTAATACATTCAAGAAAAATTATTATGGCTAAGGACTTAATTTACATATAATTAGAATAAGAACAAAAAAATAATTCCTATAATGAAGAGTCTAATTATGTATGAATATTTTAATGGTTTTGTGTTTCGACTTTTTATTTTAGTTTTTTAAATGATGGTGGTTCTTAGAATATATGTACAAGAAATCTAAATGGATATTAATAAAAAAAGTAATTAAATAGTTACCTTTCGTGTGTATATGTACATATAGGGGAGAGGCTAAGAATTTTTTTCGGGAGGGGGGAAGGGTTTGGGGGAGATGCCTAAAATAATATTTTTTCCTCGTTTTCGGAAGGACATTTCATTTTTTCAGATTTTAATTTAAAAATAATATTTAAGTCCTTCCATTTCAATTTTCACTAAAAATAACAAAAAGTTTAATAAATAATTTTTCGTAATTTATGAAGTTTTTTTGAAAGTAAATTAGTTATCAATTACAAAAAAGAAAAGTTGCAATATTTTAAAATCACTGAGTAGTTAATCCAAAATTTCCGGAAAACCTCCCATTTTTCTCGAAATGAATCCTCCATGGCGGTCTCACAGACTCACAGGAAACCGGTGTATAAACATAAATACTATTTTGTAAGTTTAAATTAATTAACTTTATCGCATAATGATTTTCAAAAATGGATGTGACTCAAAATATACAAAGCTGTTCAGATAAACTGGAACAGACTATAACCTCTCTATTACATATCTGAGTACAATTTCTGCTACTTTCAGTCTTGGGAGTTGATCTATTCCAATTTTAGTTTGTGGAACCTACAACGCCCAGCTGAGAAGCAACCCAAACAGCGAATATATCCAGAACTTACCGTGTCGAGAACAATCCCAAAAGATCGCACTGTTACTAACTATTCCTGCAAGATAGTGTAAAAGGCCGTGAAAAGGCTCAACAAATTTGGCGACGTAGCTCATAAGCTTCACAAGTGCAATGCCAATAAGAAGAGAATCCCACCATCTAGACCGGCTTCAAGAAGTCGATCAAACTTCACCATGGAGATGTACATGAATAGCCAGAACATGTATTATACAAGTCAACAATACAAAAATCTTTTAATTTCTTTATTCAATGCTAGTTTGACGTGCTAATTATTTTCTGAGTATTTTCTCTATAATTAGTTTTAAGCCAACTCATGAGTGAGAAAAAAATATTTCATCCACAAAAAAAATAGTTTTTTATTTGTAAAATTATATATTTTTTTGCAGATATATACTTATATTTCAAATGGAATCATCGAATTTTGAGAAAATGCAATATAAGATTTTAAAAGTTACTATATTTAATGGATTTTGGCAGAAAAGAAATAACGTCTCGATTTTTCATTGGGTTTAAGCAATAGGTAAAAATTATAATTAATTGAAAAACAATATTTCGAAAATCAGATCTAATATGAAAAAAAGATCGTAATATAAAAGCAAAATTTGGGATAGTTAAATTGTGTTATTTTTATGTGTTAAAAAAATATTTCCATTACAGTGTTGAATTTTGAACAATTTTGCACATTTCATTGCTTTACCAACAATTAATTTTCCAAATCAATAAATATTTTAAAAACACATTTATTAAACCCTTAAAAATGTAATTGTGCAAATGAAAGCATTGCACAAAACATACATTTTTTTAAAATGGCAATGAATAAAATTAGTTTTATCAAAAACATATGTTATGTTTATTTTGTTAATGAACCAGGTTTTTAAAACCATAAATATTAATAAAATAATTCCTTTTAAACAGGCTTCCTTGCATCCAATATTTCCAATCCCAAAATTGACCTTGATTTTTAATCCTCGACACCTTATTTATTGATACCATTTACAATTTTTTTCTTATTTGTATGTTCATTTCAAGTATTAAGATGTTTTGCAATCACATATTGTGTATTAACAGATGCATGATTTTTTTTTAAGAGCTCCATTTGGATCAAAACAAAATGCATTATTTGATTAATAGGTATATACGTAGGTATTAATTAAGTATTTTTAACAAAATATACAAAAAATATTGCTATTCTACAGCTCCCATCTGGTTCAAAACTACAAATTTTCATATATTTTGAAACTAAAATCATTTTCCATTACTAAGATATTTTTTTACATTATTAAAAAAATTTTGTTTGTCTTTTTTAAATTGAAATCTTTGTTATTTGCTTAATAATTGAAAATATGGACAAAAATTGAGATTTTCTTAATTTTACGTAATTGACATAGTTTACGTAGTTTTTGTTATCAATCAAGAATATAATAAAATAAATTTTTTTTTAGAAATTCTCAAATTGAGAATTTCAATATTCAAATTCTTTATAATACAAAGTACCATAATATTTAAATTAAATTATTTTTGTAAAAATAGAAATATAACACCCAATATATCCATTTAATGAACATTTTCCACACATTATATCATTTTTATGTAGATCTAATTATATGAAAAACTATTTTTTGCCAATTTTATAGTTTTTTTATATGTTTATAACTTCAAACCCAAAAATGTGCCATCTGTCATTATATGTATTTTGAATCTGTGGAAAGTCTTAATTATTGAGCATTTAAAAAAGGATTTTTTTGTTCTTTAAGGATGATATTTTGATTGTATAGCTTAGCAGATGTTTTCAATTACTCTATGACGATATATTCCCCCTCTGTTGATTTTCATGTTTTGAAACCATCATAATAATTTTAATTAAGGAGTACTAAATACTTAAATGAATTTTATCAACTGTTTTCCATTGCTTTAAACTAAATCTATTACATGGAGTAATTTATACTAATACAATATGAATTGATTTTCTCTGACAAATATATTGTTGATAACATAACTAAGGCTATAAATCATTAACAATCTCGGCATGTAAAAGAAGAAACTGTAAGTTAGCATGCTCACCCTGACAATGCAAAGAATGTTTGAGTGGAAAACAGCTTAGTTGTTCAGACGTTCACTTAAATTAGCTGCGAGCAGCAATGAAAAGAAGGAAATAAACACAAGTCATTCACAGTATTAAGCAGGAATTATTAATAAGGCAAAGTTTGTACGTCTGTTTGATTGTCTGTGGATGACTCATTTTTAAAAAGAAAGTATATATGTAAAATAAACATTAATGAATTTGACTTTAGATGAGGTTTAACAAATAGTTTGTGTTGCTTAGAACGTCAAATAAAAAAATAAAATAGGACTTCATATATTTAGGCTGTATATCTTTAGCATTTTTTAGTGTGCAGTTTTGATGTTGTTGGCAACCTGAAAAATATTTTTCATATTTTCTCAAGCTTTTATCTTTATTTTTATTTTTCTTGAGGAGACAACGTCTAAGTATTGAGTAACTACATATGTATGTGCTCATAAGAAATACAGAGTGTAACATTGCCTTTTTATACGAGTATATAAAACCAATATATGTAAATTATTAAAGTCATGTGTTTCTGTTGGTTTACGTTTAATAACTTCGAACAATGCCATGCACTTCAATTTGTAACTTATATGTGTATGTTCTTGTGGAACTCAGATTGGAATTGAAGATCGGCTGCATGGTAATTCCGGCCTATAGTCTTAAAAGATCAGTATTGGGATTTTTGTTTATTTCCTTTCTCTCTAATAAAACGTCCAATCAGCTAAGCGGGCTCCTCCAATTTTCAGGATTCCCATGTTTATTTTTGGTTGTTTTTTAACACGCCAGCATGTCATGTTTTCTACAACTCTAGCCCTATACATAAACTAAAAATAACAACGTTTATAGTAGGGGTAGTAAGGTTTATTATCAAATCGCAATTCAGAAGGTATTCCTATCACGATACGGTAACCTTGATTCCACCGTCTTTTTGACATTGTACTGAGTAATTATTAATTAGTTATTGAATAAATGTTTCATTATAAGTCCATATATGTCATTATCCACTATTTTTATTACACATTGTTTTAATCCATAAACGCCTTTTGTTATTAAATGAATACAGTAATTATCCATATACATATTTTGATCAATACCAGATATGAATAATCATTTTATTTATAAAAATATGAAGAAGTATCATTTTACACATATACTTCAAAGAAAATTTCAACAGTTTATAAAAATATCTAAGACATTTAATTACAATTTTTATCATATTCTACACTTAATGTTGAATTATTTACAAGTTAATTTTAATGTATTTGGAATACTATTCTACACAAGTATTTTAAATACCAATTAAAAAATCAGTTATTTACCGTGGATAAGAAGTATATAACAAGTTAAGAATTTACAAAGAAGGTAGAACAAAAATATAATATATTTAAGATGAAAAAAAAAAATTTCATTCTCTACGGTATTTATATGTACAACTCAAATAATTCATAGTAGGTTAAAGAAAAAAAAATTGAAATTTGACTCTTAAAACTTTAACTTTAACTATTCTTTATTTACAATTTAACCCTGTCGTTTAAAACATAATTAATATTTTTTTAAATATTTGAGTTATCTTTTTCACATTAATAAAAATCATAAATATAATATATATATAAATGTTATGATTATACTTACCTTCAGATACTAATAATTTAAGCATAAATAGGTCTACTTGAAACTAAGTCATAAAAAAATGCCTCAAGACAAATAATAATTTGTATTAAAATAAGTTTTTTTCTATTGTTCTTTTAAAAGAAAGGTAATAAACATAAGAAATGTCCTTGAATTTTAAAATAGGTCGAAAAAAGTTGAAAAAATAAGACTTTACCGTTAGTAAATATTTTTGATGTGCATTCCACTCTGAAAAAAAAAAAATATAATAGTTTTTTTATTGCTCGAATTGGATGTTGAGTTTTGACCTTATTATGAGATTAAGAATGGGTAAACTTGCGCATATATGTGGTCCGTCAATACACAATCAAGCTAAAATGATTTTTCATAAAATTGAGTGAAAATTACATTTCCCTTCTTCTACGAACTATCGTTAATTTTTGTGTGAAAATTATTCTTGTTTACCCTTTGAAGGTTCCGCAAATTGGATTTAAAGTATTAAAAATTGATCGTCATTAAAAAGGAACGAAAAATGGATAGATATATTAGAAAGGTCATATAAAGGCCAATATAAGCCTCTTAATGAAAATGAAGATTCGAAACTGCTGTAAAACTTTTCAGATATGAAAACTCACCCTGCTAATTTGAATACAATGCCTATTATAATTGACTCGAATATATATCTATGAACTATTTAGCAGTATTTATATCTAAAGTAAAAAAAATAAACTGTGGTTTTCTCCTTTTGATGCAACCCATACGTAGATTATCTTAGATCTTTATCTTTAATGGTTTAAAAAATTGTTAACTATTTATTTTATAATAATCATGTCCTTAGATATGTATACATTACGACGCAAGTGAAAGAAACTCTGTATTCATTTGTCAGCTGTTGAGTTTTCTAGGTCACTAGTCTTATATTTTTATCCTGAAAGTTTTTGTTTGAACTCGAATTAGTTGTTATAAATTTTTAATAAGTTAATGATATATTAAAAAAGAAGCTATCAACTAATTTGTGCCATTAATATTTATCTCTTTAGAAGAAAGGTTGAGAAATACAATAACCGATTTATAAATGAATCCTAATAAATGAAAACAATAAAATATTAAAACATACAACAATATTATATTTTAATGAGATATTAAATCAGAGACCTTGAATTACCATTTAAAGAATAACAAAAATCAATACGGATAAAAATTGTTATACATCCTTATCTTTTGAGAATAAATATTTTTTTCTCATAAAAGAAAATGATGTGTCAAAAAAATTACATTTTTTTAATATACGCATTAGCAATTATGTATATCTTTTCCTTAATGCAAACATCTATTTCAAAATAAAGGTCATCTGCGAAATTATTATATATATGAATTTACGTATTTTGCAACATTTAATGAAATTTTGTCGCAAAGTAACAAGATTTATATACTTTTGTTGAAATATGCATTGCAAGAGTTGCATAATACAATAAAATTCCAGTTACATAGTAAATAACATAGTATGCAAGTGTTTTAGACTAGAAGTGCACGTATAACGAATTGTATCTTTAATACTGAGCAATTTTTAAAGGCCTTTAAAACCCTGAAAAATTTTGAGCATTTATTTTAATAGAACGTACAGCATATATTAAACCCTCTGTCATCTCCCATTACATCATTGCACAAGTAATTCCCTGGAATGTTTAGTTACCACTATTTCCAAATCAAAAAACATTATTTGCTCTTTGTAAGAGTTTCATAGGATACTGTAAGTATCAGTAAATAAATTGAATATTTTTATTATTCTATTTAATAGTTTTGAATTCCTAATCTAAAATAGTAGTTGAAGGAAATGATATTAAATTTTGTAAGCTTTTTAAATTAATGAATTATCAAAGACGACCATTTTTATTTCTAACAAGAAATTTCTCACTTCCATTTTACCTTACACAAGAGTTCACATGAATATTTAAGTTTATGGCGTAAATAAACGCCATAGGGAACTAACGTAGACCAGATTTATGCACAAAAGATATTATATTATTTATTTTCGTCTCTTTACAATACTATTGATCATTGATTGAATATTTCAACTAGCCCAAAGACTTTTGTCAAATATACATAGAATGATACATCTATAAATTTTCTTAATACATTTTTAAATTATGTATAATTACACATTATTATATTGAATAACTTTATAAGCAATAAAAAAGATAAATTAAATGACCATAAACATGGGTTGTGATATTTTAAAGATAAGCAATTTAATTAAGAACCTTAATTTAATTCAACGTTTTTAATCATTTTTATTCATCCGTTTGTAAAAAAGTATATAAAATTTTGATTTAAAATAATGTAAGAGTGTAGAACCATTTATAATTGTTATATTATCAAAAAAAAGTCACAAAATCTAAACGAATTATACTCCGAAAAATAAAATAATAATTTAATTAAATCATTATGAAATAAATATTATCTTTTACTTAATAGAGTAATAGCTTCTGTCATTGTTTTTTTTTCATATCTTCACTAAAAAAATTAAAAAAAGTGTGACCCACGAAAATAATTTAAAAATAAATTATTTTTTGGGGAATTCCTAATCATTTGTAAAGGCTTTTTGTATGTTTTATTCTATGAATAAATTGGACGCAAAAACCACAGTAAGGGATGGTCTGACTTGTTGTCATCAGGTCGGTAAGGTAATACTTATTTTGGTATCTTCCAGGATAAAAAAATAATAGGTTTGAGTACGACCCACCATCCAGGAAAGATGTATCGAGTCATAGAATAATTCCCACTTCAGAGGTAATACTTAGACCTTCAACAATATGGTTATCCGAAGAGGTCATTGACGAAAAAATTGCTTACTCAATAAGCTTTTTCATCGAAGCTACATAGAAAAGACCCAAAAGTCATTTAGAAGGACGGCTGTCTTTCCTCTGTAGAATTATTCAGAAAATGTATGATCAGATTATAATTGTCCCTTTGAAGAAACTCAGAGTCTGAGTGGAGTTTATTTATTTCGTCCCATTCTGCCTATAATTGGTTAATGCTGGGAACTGATTTTATAAATGACAAAATCAATGAACACTCTCATTGTTGAGGAGCTGTCCAGAGGATTATTTGGACCGGGGAACCAGTCTTTTTATACTCTTATAATATTGACGTTGTGAGTCAGAACAGTAGTAAAAAGTTTTTCTATAAAACTCTCATAGACCCAAAAAAGTTGGGATGTACAGCATTGTCTAGGAATATAATCATGGTTCATGATCTTGACCATAACTCTTTCTTCAATAGTGGAAAAATTTTCTTTCCACTGAAAAGAGCTGCAATCATACATCTCACTCAAATTTCCTGGCACTTAATGATAAATTTTCTCTCCAACTCTGAAGAAAAGGGGGACAAAATCTGTGATTTTACTTAAATTGTTTGAATTTACCTAAAACCTGAAAAAAGAGGATCACCAGTTCCATATCTAAAATCGGGGATGGAAATCGATTTATTGCCCAATTTCAAATATCCTCGGGTTGTTTATTTTTTAATACTTCTTGTAAGGACTATGAAAAAATGTTCAACATTGTTATGCATGCGTTTGCAAGTTGCCCGGTACTCTAAATTTTGAGATGTTTCATCTCACTGAACATTGCTGGAATTACAAAAAATTTATTTCGCCTTAAATATTGTTTGGTCTCTCCTTACAAATTCAAAGTGCACCCACAGAAACAAAAGCTATGGAGTTTGCTTTATCAAGCTGTAATGGCATGATTGCGTAAAAGTTGGCTATAGTGCATCCTATCCAAGTCAAAAAATCAAAACTATTCTTATCGAAGCCGCTGCCTGATTTTTTGCATTGTCCCTTAGGGCGCATTGGTCTTCACGAAACTATGCTGGGGACATATTACACTACTGCCTCTCATTGCCAATTAAAAACTTAAAATTCTTGTGCCGTTTAATGCACAATTATAAGAAACTTAAAAGCTATTCCGGATCTACAGAATAATTATTGTTTTATCCTTTTATTTAAATATTATTTAACTACATATTGTTCATCATATTTTATGAAATTTGTAGCTATTTTGGGGCTTTGTTTTGTTTAGTTATTTACTGTCGAATTTTATAGAAGGAAGTTTTTGTTGAAAATAGATTGCAAACTAATATCATATATAGCAACTTTTGGGGATGTCTGACTTTGGTTTAGGGAATTAATTTTAAAGTAGAATGTTTAATTATATTTATATTTTTGTATGTAACTTCTCTAAAAAAAATAAAGTCATAAAAAAACAAAGAAGAACTTAACTGCATAAATTTCCAACATGAAACATGGAAATTCTTAATAAATGGAAATTCTTAATAAATGGAAATTAGCTTTATACCAATTTATTAGATCCGTGGTATAAAATATATATAATTGTTCTAGTAATATCTGATGAGTGTTTATATACAATAATCATTGTTTATATAGATGTTAAATCTGTGTATAGTATTAAAAAAGTTGTTTGCCATCATCATTTTAAACATGATGATTTTAAAACATAACCTAGATGGACAAATGGAAAACTGAAAAGACGTGTTTTAATGAAAAGATACTATACCTTTCTTAGGATTAAAAAAGAGAAGTGACAATAAAACAAAGAACTCGTATAGTGTAAATGGTTGAGGTGAGGCGTAAATGGAAAAGTGGTGAAATTTCATTAAGTCTCAATTTTTTGGATAGAAATGGACATTTCAAATTTGTTGGAGCTCAAACAAAAATTAGGTATAAAATTTAACTACATATATAAGAGTAGATTAGGTCGAAGATGAAACTTGTATAATGCTTCAGAGTGATATATTTGTGGAAAAACATCATGCCTTTAAAATATTATTAAGTTCTCCATGTCTTCAACGCCTTTTTTATAAACTCAGTACTCAGTTGTTATGTCTTGCCCTACATTTTATCAAATATTTTCAATATCTTGTGAATCAAGCCATTTCTTTTCTTCTTTTTGTACAGAATACCAAATAAATTTATCAATATTATGATAAAAAATTTTGTAGCTGCAAAAATAGAAAAAACAAGAAAAATGTCTGTTTAATCCGGAAAAATATAAACTCAATATCCCTGTGAAAAAAATTGAAGTTATTCTATGAATTGATTTACCATTAGATATCAATATTTATAATAAATATGATGATGGATTACCCAACACTGATGTGGAGAAATTCATGATAGGATTTTCAATTAAAAATAATGATTATAGAATTGAAAAAGAAATTATAAGATTAATATAACATGTTATTTTATGTGCAAGTTAGTCTAGATCGAGTGATCGTTAATCAATGTCATGATAATTTATTCTAGTTGAAAAACATTTAAAATTGGCATATCTGAATACAATGTAAAAAATAAATATCAGGAAGTAAAAGTTGAGCTTGCTGTCACAATAAAACCAAAGAAATATCAACTTAACTTCATTATGTGCCGTGTCATTAGTTTGAGTAGTGGCAATAATCATGATTAAAATATTGAGTAATTCCCGTGTAGATTCTTAACCCATTATAAAAGCTTAAAATTTTTGAGGTTAGAGGTATATATTCTAGCAGATTTTTCTCTATAAATATATATATGTGCATGGGAGGATCAAGCCTCCTTGATAATAAATCATTCAAAAATGAACCACAAACATATAATTTTAATACTTAACCAATTAAAAATCACTTTTACAAGAGGTGATATATAAATTACTTAATGTTAAGTCATCTATAGATGAAAACAGGTTCATTAAGAGACGCTCTTCCCCAATGCAAGGAAAATATAATGAACTACGAATGAACTTACAATCCCATTAATATATCATAAGTATTCCCTCAAAAAATGTATTCATTCAATGAGGTTTAATAAGAGGTACTTCCCCCATACTCTATAATGGTAAATATATAAGGCAATCTGCAATTATTAGTCACATCTTTAAGTGATAGAAAGAAATCTTGTATAAAAATTTATCACTTTGACATAATTTAAACATACTTTTTTGGAGGATTCTTTCAATTTTCACCTCCGAAAAATGAAATCTTCCTACAAAATCTTTCGTTAGACGATCTACAATTGCATGGTTGATTACTTGGATCACAAATGAGGGCTTTTAATGAACCATGAGAAGAATTGTTGTCTCTCAGTTCATGATTCATCACTTTTCAACACAAATTAATTTTGTATATATTAAATGGAAGAAGGATTTATTTTAAAAGGCTCTATTGAGGAGGTTGCGTGGCTAGTATCTATGTAGATGTAAAGTAATCTATGTTTGTATCAAAATTAAAACTACTTTGTTAAAATTACTTTGTTTTTAAGAAATATGTTAATCAAATAATTTTTATGGACTAATTAGAAAAATATCCATAAAAGTTATTTGATGCATTGATTAAAAACAGAGGGTATTACGATAAATTTCAGATTTTTTCTTTTAATATTATTTAACATCATTAACTATATATACAACACAAAATAATATTCATGCCTATGGTATTTAAATATATTTTATATCTATTGTTTATTTATTACGAATTTATATTAGTTATTTACTAGTATTTATTTTTAAAATAGCTTCTTATCTTACATAAAAAAGCAAAATATCATTTTTGTACCATGAATAAAGTGAATTGCTTTTCCCTTTCCCGAGTATATAACACCCTTAGTTTTATATTTACGAGTACCAGATATAATCATAATAAGATATTATTCAGATGAGTACAAATTTTAATCTTAATTTCATTTGGTCATTCTATTATACAAGTTAATTTTGATCCAAAAACTATATAATAACTTAAAAATAGGCAATTTTTCAATCTTTAAGCCCATGAGGCAGGCCTTTTCTCATAACTTTGAATCAAAAACAAACAAACAATTTTTATTAGTTTTGTGTTGATTCTACTCAAATGGTGAGTCTATTTTTAAATTCGAATAAAGCGGTCGACTCCAAACATTTATTGATTTTGGCCTGCTTTTATCACCTAACCTCACCAAATGTTTTGAGTTTTGTGGAACTGCTCAAAAATGATTTGATAATCCTTCCCAATTTAACTTATTTATTGGCACAAATTAGAATTTATAAACTTTTATAGGGAGTTATAAAACATTACCTATAAATAATAATGATTCCAACAAATATACGTGGTAGCAGCTAGTATAATATGTTAGTAAAATTGTTGCCAAATATGGTTTCTTCATTTGTTACAAGATGTAATTTCTAAGATATCTGAAGAATATTAGGTACACTTGCGTCTTTTTCCCTAGCTAGGACCATAACTCACTTCTAGATAGATTGACATATACAACACACTTCAAAAAAATAAGTTTCTTAAATATTTATTATCTGGTATTTTACAGGAATAAAAAACTAAAATAACACTGTAAGAATAAAATAGTCAATACATAGTTTAATTATTTTTTAATTTAACATTTGTTAGTAAGCTACTCATTTTTCTTTTTGTCTTATTTCAATTGATGGATTCTATTCGATCCTTATTTTTCCGACTCAATTCAAGAATCTCAAGTCGAAATAACACTAATTATCATACTGTTAATACCCAAAAACAATGGAAAAAGTATCAAAATATAACAATAAAAAAATGTATGTTCACCTTTTAAATATCATATAGGGTAATTATTTTTTTTTCTCTAAATTTAAATGCAATATTTAAGCACACGAAATATAAAAAGTAAATTCATATGTAAAACACTTGTCACAATACAAGTCCTTGATGTTGATATAATTAATTAATTATCCATGAAATTATTAAAAATATGATAATACTGTATTAAGTAAAAAGGCTTTTTCACTAGGTAAATGCAAGATTTGACATTCATTTCCACAAAATAATAAACGTCCATTTTTATAAAAATATTAAGTTATTTAAAGCCAAGAAAATGATATTTCTAAAATTTGTGTTATTTTTTTTTTTGCATGAAAACATAAATTATTTGTTCATACTTGTTTTTATTTTATTTTCGTCTTCTGAAAGAAAGAATTTTTAGAAAAATGATTGTGAATAAATAACAAAAAAGACTGTGATAATGGAATTTGATGAATAAAAACAATATGAATATGAACTTTTCGTTTAATAAGAGTATGTTGTCTCTCTATCATGTTTTTTTTAAATGAAAGAAAATGACAAAAATTATTTTTATAGATCCAAAGCTATAAACTACGCTTAAATAAATTCCTTGGTTACGTAAATATTTTTTTCATGGAAAATTTTGCTTTTTCTGAAACTAAATATTACGCTATTTAATCTTTTTTAGAGTTTTAGGACCCGGGGAGGGGGTAGAGGTGTTACCTTGTCCCCTAAAAAATTAAACAATGATGACTTTTGAGTATATATCGTAACTAGAGATGGAATTTGTATAATGGTGCAAGGAGAAGGAGGGAGCAAAACATATAGTATTATTGTGAATACCATTTGCCTGTTATATGATTTGGCTATGGGGGGAGGAGAGAGAGAATATGAATTACTACTATAAAGAGGAGAATCTTTTACATTTAAAATAGCGTAAAATATTATAATTATATTATGTATTCTATTATTAATTAAAACAACTTAAACCAAAGACAAACTGGAATTCTTCTTTTAGAGGGAGATTTTAAGACTTATTGAATAATGAAAAAAAAAAAAAAAAAGAGTAAACTCTTCAACCGCTTTTCTTTTTTTAATCGGTAAACCTAGCTTTTTATTTACACATATCCCATCTTTAATCATAATTACATTGTGTTTGGTCTGATGTATTTTTTGTTACTCTCTGCAGATTTTACCTACATAAAGGGTGAGTTCATGGAGTGTGTTGTCAGTTATAGAGTAATATTCAGGGCACGCTCAGCAACGTTGGCAAAAAATAAAATATATGGGAGCAAATTATCACGTGGTCTTCGTGTAAGAATTAAGAAGGTAGAAGAAACCATCCCCAATTTCCAGTTAGCTAACAATGGTAGTATATATTCATCAATATTAATTTGTATTTTTGACAAAATTGAGAGATCAGGGGACGTAGCCTTTAAAAAAATAAATAATCGATTATTTACTAATTCAACCAAATTAATAAAACAAATCTAATTATTTTTTATTCTTTATTTTTCATAAAAGCGGCTGTTGTATCCAAAATGTGTGGAAAAAAGCTACCACGATTAGCCATATATAATTTTTCTATAGATTTTTCTCATCATTTTCGCATAGTTATCTTTATTGTATCTCGGCAACTTTACTCTGAAAACACACAGACAGAAAAAACCTAAAAATAACTTGTTGGTCAGCATGTTCTTCCAAACTATGTAATTATTATTTAATAATTGTTAGCATTTATCTACAGCTTAAAAGAGATCATTCTAATTCAATCAATCAATGGTTATAACCCTGATAAGGGGGAAATAAGGAGAAACATCTATAACCGACAATAAAATACAGTGTACATTGTTGAGATTGTGAACTAACGTCTTGTTGGAAATCGACATGTGGTACTAGACATGACTGTGGTTCTAAATTCGAATCGGCACAATACTAGTTATAATTGGTGCATTAAAATCATTTATAAATACATAACGTTCATAACATAAGCCCGTTAGAATATGAAAATATGCAGATTCATACGGATGACGCATACTTCTTCAAATATACATATAATATATAAACACATAAGCTTTGGCCATGAAAACAAAAATAATGTTATGTAATTTTTCATAGTTTAAACTATTTATATAAAGAAAGAGATTGGAGGTAAATGGAAGTACTTACTAAACAGAAACCTATGTCTATATTTTCTTAACCTTTTAGCGAATAAAAACCATATATTGTCGAGGTATTATTGTAATCATTTAACCAAATGTAGTTTTTACAAATAACATAAAGAATTGCAAATTTAAGGATTGGCAAAGGGTCATTTTTTTCTTCATACATTAAATTCAAGGATATAATTGAAATTTTTTAATCCTTTGCTGTTTTGTTTTTTCATTTCTTAACTATGGTTTTTATATATATCTTGTTATAACAATACTTGACAATACTTTTGGCCATAAACGATTTTACTTTCTTAAATTTATAAAAAAAAGTTGTGTATTTTCACGCACTTACTAGTGTTGAGATTCAATGCAAGACCGATTTTCATACGAGAGACTGAATTTATTAACTCTTACATCAACTGTCGTTTATGTTTTCAATGTTTAAGTTGTGAAGTAAATCAATTGAGATATTCACCATATTTTATTTATTTATGTCACACATGACATCTTTGCCCAGTCATCTGAAAAATCGATCTTTACCAATTTTTCCTGATACTTATCCAAACTGAACTACTTTAAATGACCAGATTAGTCGGTTTCAGCAAATTATAAAGATCTCACACCAGTTTATAATTTTCAGACAGAAACCAAACACACAATATAAAGAACGATGCCTTTGTTAAAAGCTACATGCAATTAATAAATGTTTCCTAGCTTCAGACAAAATTAAATGCATTTCAAATAAAAGCGTATATTGAAATTGAAATGAATGATCGTTTATATATATCTTGGAATATAAAAAATAAGTCACTATAACTTAATCAAAACAATTAAAGAAACAAAGCACCATGTATTCAATTTAAAAAGTTTATGACCACGAAGTATTGAGCATTCTTGTTCAAATGTGTGAATATAATTATAAACAAGGTCGATCAGAAGAATTTTAATTGTTACTAATCCGCTTGACGAAGATTTAATTTAGAACCTTTAGAGGTACACAATGGTTTGATTTCATTATATAAGTAATAATTATAATTGGTTTCATGAAAAAAGCCTGTCTTAATTTCTCTTATTAAAACTTTTGACTGGGCAGATACCTTAATGAAATGTTGATGACATAAGTAGTAATTTCAAATTAAGAAACATCTGTTATGTAACGTCTTACGAAGTTTTACATTTTTTTATCAAAATGAGATCAATCAGAATTATGGGAGAGTTTAAATAATAGTGAATGGTTTAGATCTCTTCTCTATCTAAATATCACTCTCAATTGGTCTAAAACTTAACATTATCTTACAAACATACAAAAATTTACAGTTCCCTTTTTGTCAGATGTCAATTTTTCAGCTTCCCCTCTAATTAATGTTCTGAAAATTGATTGGTTGAATTCGAATTTGTTCTTGCTAAGCAGGGAACATTTCCCTACTATCATTGAAGAGTAATTCTACAGTTTAGAATAATTGATTAGCTACTATAACCTGAAGTTTGGCCTTTCTTCTGTTTATTGTTAGAGGGATGGTTGAAAGGTACAATAAGTCTAAAAATGTGAGAAGAATCATTTTTACCCGGGCCGAATAAAAGTGGTACACAATGGAGTCTCAAAACTAATTTGTATAATGTTAAAATTCCAATGTTTTCATCAACATCATGTACAAATTCAAATAATGGTCAATGTAAGTTAAGAGTCATACATGTATACTCTTTGAAAGGATACCAATTTTTTGAAATACAGTAGGTTTTATAGTATTTGATAAAGAACGTTTTCACCTGAATTCAGCTTTATTTTGTAACAATGAAACCCCTTTTTCATGAAAAAAAAAAAAAAAAAAAAATGGGATGACAAAATGGGACCAACAAATAAACGGACTTAAACTTTTCTGTCTATCAAAAACTCAAATCTTCGAATGCCTAGATCCATCATTATATAACATTATTTCCAAATTTTAGATAAAATTTAACTATTGCAATGGAAAAAAATAATATCATTTTCTGTTATGGTCCTACTTTTCTCATCCCTAATTGAATTATTTGGATATCGAATTGTAATTATAATTGTACAAATCTATTTATTATTATTGATTTTTAGTACATATTACATTGATTAGACAAAATATCTTTGACATAAGTTGTATTTAGTGCAGGTGTAAAGTCTTTTTTATTTTTAAGCCATTTGATGTAGTTGAGTCTAGGCTTTTTTAAAGAAGGGGCCTTCTGTAACTATAATGTAATTAATGACATGAGTAAAAACGCTCCATCGCATTATATATTAGTTTATAGCTGAATACGGGCGTAAATACACTAAAAACAATTATTATACAAATAAAATATTGTGAAAGTCAACAAACTATGGTATATTTCATTTGTGCGTGTCAGTTTCTTTTAATCCAAGATTTATTTTTAAGTGAGATTTAATGACGATCCCTTCAATACAAATAAAGCTTTGTTCAAATTCTAAGTAAAACATTATGCAGATAAACAAGGAAAATGAAATATATATAATTTGTAACTATATTTAATTCAAACACATTTCTACCAATATGAACAAAATGTATATCTATAGTTGTAAGTTATAAGCATTTTCTTGCTTGCATGTTTTTGTAGTAGGTAATCTGAAAAGTGTTTTTATTTTCGAACTCAGTTATCACTAATCTTTGATGCTTAAAGAGAGAAAATTGTGGTGACCGTAAAAAACAAACCTCCAATATTGTCTTAACAAAATATGGTAACTTTGAGAGACGACATATCTGCTGACAATGATCACTTTAAACGATAGTATATTTCATTTGTGCGTATCAGTTCCATTTAATCCATGATTTATTTTTAAGTGAGATTTAATAGCGATACCTCCTTGCTCGCTTATACGTTATAATTTTTAAAATTGGGAAGAATAATTAATAATGGCATTTATTTTACTCTTACCAAAAATATTTCGTTTTGAAATATACGCACACTGAAATTTCACCAATATTTACATCTTAAAATAGAGAAAAGTTATAAATCTTACGATTTTTTAGTTTGCAATTTTTTGTTGTTGTTGTCAACCAGAACAATTTATCTTCGAAATATATTACCATTATCATTTTATTCGTAAGGAGATGTAATCTAGTACAAGAGTTCTTAATTTTTTTCCTCCAATTCCCCACTATTTACTGAACAAACTCTCAATTTCCCATCACAGCGTCGGTCTTTGACAAATTCGATTTTAACCCATGTTGTGTTAAGTACGTAAATATACGTTTTTCTTTTTTGTGCCATTTTAAAGCCCGTGTTTTTGTTTGTATGTACTATATTTTTACCAACAGTTATCACATGGTAATTAAATATATATGAAAAGATTTGTTATGTTTTTTTCCCCTGATTTATTTGGGCCATTAAAAACATACAAAAATTGAAAGACTAGACACATACAGGTAAATGAGATTTTTGTATTTTTTTTTGCATTCACGAGTGCCTCGATGTTCGTTTCCTCTTTGGAAATTGTACAGCGTAAATCAGATTCAATGTCAATCATTTAGTTTTGTGATTTGATTTAGATCTCAACCATGCTTAGTAACGCCGACTCGTGCAGGTACGTGGAGGGAAATGCAGCCAGTAGTGAGAACCACACCATAGTAACGCGAGGATATGAGCCATGCAAAGTGGCACAAAATGCTTTTCTCCCCAAAAACAGCCTTTGATGTTGAGTCATACACTAGCTCAAGAAACTGGTCTTTTATGTCTTCTGATCCCTTTGGAAGGTTGTCAACTCGAAAACTGAAGGGATCCCTCATGAACACCATAATTAGGTTTTCGCTTTTAAAATCCAGACAATAGTAAGGTTTAATTTCACTTTTTTGGGCATAAAATATTCTAGGTAAAGTGTTTAAATTTTTATAGTTCCGTAAAAATATATTTTAATAACCGGGAAAAATATACACAAAGTATTTGAAGTAAATCATAAAAATATTATAAATAATTTTATGAAACTCGAGAGATATTTGTTTTAAAATAACAAATTTGACTTGTATGGATCGTTACACGCCAGAATAACCTTGAGGGTTAACCAAAGTATAAAAATCTACCTGTTTGGATGTCCATCCTGATTTTTTTATAAGCATGGTGTAGCTAAGTCTATGGGTTACAAAATGTAATTTATTTCCCTCCTAGCTCCGCCACATGAATAAATTGTCCTAATTTTTCGAACTAATATCCTTTTATTAATATTCGTACAAATTTTGACCATAACTGAATAAGAAGTTGTGCGAGTTATTGATGTTAAAGTGGGAAACTTATTTCTGAGGAAAACAATTTATAATTTTACTAACTTTAACCACCCATATCTTTACAATAAATGAATCAACTAATCTCTAGTTTCTAAATTTTTCATTAATAAATGTATGTAGTTGCTACATCATGTAGCTAATTAGCTAAATATAAGATATATCGTTGACCTTTTTATTCAATTTGCCCTATAAAGAGCATTTTCACAGATGTCACATATTGCATCTAATTGAGGGTGGCACCATCTTAAGAGCTCATTATTGATATTTTTACTACATAAAATGGACAAATTTTTCATCCAATCTTTATCAACTCCATTAAAGGGCTTTCAGTATAAAAATAATGAACACCTGTATCGCATACAACTTGATGACATTAATAAATACTGATTTTTGAAGAAAATCAATAATACAGGGGGGGGGGGCTTAAAAATTAAAAAGAATCTGTTTTCATTTCGAAATATTTTTATTTTGTGCCATTTTTATGGCAAATTTTTATATCAAAAGTTGGGGATTCAACAATTTTCTATACTTTTTTTTCAATATGTTCCCTCCATTCAGAATGATGGATTCAATACAGGGACTAACAGAAGCACAAATGACCTTGATGAAGTTCGAGGACTAGTTGTTCCATTCTTCTGTGGTCATGGCCTTCAGGGTATAACCATTTGGGTGATAAGTCTTGTTCGTCTTGTCCTTAAGAATACTCCAAATAGACTAATCCAGGGGGTTCACGTCGGGCGAGTACGAAGGACAGAAGGCATGTTCTCCTTGCAGAAATACTGGAACCTTATTGGACGTGTGTGCCGGTCTTGGGTAAACTAATAGTTGTCCTTGGGGAACGTGATCTATAACCATGGCAAGACATGTACCTGAGGACCTTGTAGTAGACGTCCGTGTTGAATTTTTGGTTGGCTTTGAAGAAGTATGGATGCATCTTGCTGCCATCGGACGCCACAACGCCGAGAACCATGACCGGAGCTAGATGTTTAACCCTGAAGGTATCCTCGACCTGAGCTCTGGATTTAGCCAATAAACGATCATTTCTCCTGTTCAGAACAGCGTCCATTGTAAAGATCTTCTTGTCAGAGATCGACTTTTGGGAGGAGGAGATCGCACACCCTCTACTCTTTTGCTTGTAACAACAACATCAAACTGTAGCTTTTTGTCAGCTCTTTCGAACGGTACCAAGTACAAAATTGTCATACTTTTAGAACTGAGGCTAGACGTCCTCGAAGATAATTCTAATTCTTGAGTCATCACCCTGTAGGTAGTGAAAATCTGCAGGAATGGTAGGATTTGTCCCATTGTTATGTTTATTACGGTAGATCAGAAACAAGAACCGTAGAATAATAAGAATTTTTTTTTTTTTCATTTTTTTTTGCAATTCTAGTTGTGAATTACAATTGTATAAGCGTCTGATATATACTAAAACTAGACGTTATGTATCATATATTTGTAATAGACAATAAGACTTTTTTTTTATTGGTCCTAATTGACACTCAAATACACCCAATAATTCACCAATTTACTTCATAGTAATGGAATAATAATTTCTTTATTTAGAAGAACTTGTTTAGGCCTTCAAGTTAGTTAATATCAATACTGCTGACTATACATGAAAACACTCTATGTGATATTTTATTCCAAATTGAAACTTTCAATGTTAAAATAGGAAAAATGCATCAATTTTTTGTTTGCAAAATTATCACGAAATAAAATGCGAGTCATACCTCCTCTCGAGACTCCCTATTCTTTGTATGATTAATTATTATTATTCATATACGGAAGAAACACCTTATTTAATAACAATTCACGAAGCACATTTACTAAAAATAAAGACAGACCGACTCATATATACACATAGATGTTCCTAGTGCCTACATTCCCATAAGTGGGTATGTATTTAACTTATTTATTCTTTCATTATGTTCTCGCATGTTTGTATGTATCTTTCAAAAATCGTGCATCAATAAAGTTAAATTAACTAGTATTTCATTTGATAAGTTAAGTTAAGGAAATAAGTAGATAGAGGAACAAGTCATTAAGGAAATACAAAAAAGTGTTTTAATTAATTCAAAAAGGTTTTATTTTAAATGCATACTGAATATTATTATATGTGATAACACATTAGGTCGGTTTGTTTTTTAAATTTCTTATAATTTTGATTACGGCTAATACGAAAAGGGTGTCATGTTGTAGCCAAATAACTTATGCAAAATTTAGTTATTTGAAAAGTCATTGTTAGGTCCAAAACCTCGGTCAAAGTTAAATAGAGGCAAATATTAGTTATCCTTCATTTGGAATAAAATCACTTTTAGTGTCATTATTTTAACCTATAACCTTTATAAACTTTTTTTCCAAAGCCACCCTATGGAATAAAAAGATAGACTAGATACGTAAAATTTTGAATATCCGTGTATAGGCTGTATCATTTTTTTTACATTTTCAGAAAGTAAGGATAATTTATTTTTACTTACGTTATTCACTCAATTGCTCCATAGGGTGAACTTTGAAACAATTTTCTTTTGTATAGGTTTAAAAATATCAACCAAGTTAGTTTTATGCCTGATTTATAAAATCATAACAGTGTTTAACTCATATTTAAAAAGAAAAAAAAGTTAGGAGTACTTGATATAAATTTTGAAAAAATGAATTTTAATGAAATTCTTAGCTATTTTGTGGCTTTGTTTTGTTTATTTATTTAATGTCGAATTTTATAGGAGGAACTTTTTCGTTGAAAATGGATTGATAACTAACATCATAAATAGCAATTTTTCAGGATATTTGAATTTGGTTTAGAGTAATTTTAAACTAAAATGATGAATTATAAATATATTTTTGTTTGTAACTTCTCTAAATAAATATTGTCATAACAAAAAATAAAGAAAATGAATGTGACTTTAAATGAGGTTTAACAACGAGCTAAAGTACTCCCTGGCCCATCAATCATATTAAAAAATATTCCTCAAACTATTATTATTATTTTTTTGTTCTTGATGAGAGAACGTCTAAGTATTGAGTAATTAGCTAAGTGTGAATCTGCGTATGAAAAACGGAGAGTAATACCAAGGATTTGTTGAGTAGTTACCCTCCATATTATTAAATCACAATTTGTAAATTCGAAGAGACTTAATATCTCCGTGTAATCCCAGGGACTACTTCTACTAGGAAATAATGCTATATTTGAATCTTAATCGACTAAATAAGTATTTTTTTCCTTCTTCAAATATAATCGAAATGTGTGACATAAAGATTACATCGTAGAGCAATAAAATTTTGCGTAGGTTATTTGATTATCACATATCAACATCAGCCGTTATCTAAATTCGAAAAAAGTTGGGGGCAGCCATATTAATGCACATAATATGGATGAATGACTAATTAAAAGCATGCCAAAATAAAATTTAAGGCTATTCTGATTAATATTAAAAAGGTCTCTGCATAATTAAATTGAAATAAAAAGAACACCTTGTTTTTTTTCGATTTGAATTGAAAAAATATATATTTTTGTAATAACAAACGCATCAATAAATTAAAGAGAATAATTATCTGATAAATTTTTTTAATTATAATTATATATATTCTTTATTATTGACAAATGATACTATTTAAGGAAATATAATGACTTGGATTTATATGCCATTCAATGATGAGAAAAATATAGATAAGAAAATAAACAACGCCACCCTTTAAATTCTCATACTTTAATTTTTTTAAATTGAAAATCTGCCAGGTATATTTGATATTTTCATAAAAAGGCAAGATCAGTCTTTTTAAGACTGGCCACCAACATTAAAATCTTTAAAAAAATCTAGGAGTTGTAACAATTATTGTTGAGTTTAGGTCTAAAAACCTTAACCGACCATTGAATTGTTGTTGGAATGCACTAATTTTCCCCTTTAAATGAGTTCGGTAAGGATCAGTTTCATGCAAAAGTTCATTCTCATTTAAAAAAAAGTATAAACTCATTTTATAGATGAACTGTTGGTACACGTAATATGTGCCTTTAAATTAGGAACATTGGTGCATCCATTTCATATGAAGTTTAAAGTGTAGTATATATGTGTACAACTCGTATAGCTGGGGTGAGGAGAGAATTAGTCAATTGAGTAAAACTGAAGAACTCGGTCTATTATCTGAAAAAGCTGTCTCAGCCGAAATTTCGGTACCAATGGTCCTAGAAACATCACTTTAGATCGAACTGGGAAATAACCGGCCTTGGGCCCATCTTCCAAGCTGGCGACAATGTTCAGAGATTGAAAGCTATTTATTACTGAGATTGCTCCAAATTGAAGGAATCACATCTAGTGTCCAAAAGCATTTAGTTGCTATTAATATTCCATATTCAAATTCGATTTTTTCCAATATTTACCAATAAGTTGTAGTTAAGACACACAAATAATAAAATACAGACAGCTACTTTTTAAAGTTGTCCTCTAATAGACGAAACATTGCAGATAAAACATATTTCAGTGCATTTTTTTATACGCAGTTAATGAGCTGAGTAAGAAATTAATCCAAAAAAAAAACGTATTTAATTTTATAATTAACAGTTGAACGATTATAATAATTACATCATTTAAAATTTGTATCATTGTTTTAACAATACTATTCATTTTACATTCGTAATTATCAATAACAATGATCAAAACATTTCATTTTAATTTATGTCACCGAAAAAAATGAATCCTTCTTTTAAATAATCTGATCAACCTGATTTTACAGGCTCAAAAGAATATTGTGTGTAACTTTTAAAGTAAAAATAATAATTTTTTATTTTGATAAAAATTCTTATGAAATATTCATTATTTTATGCAAATTTTCGGAATCGAATGATAATTGTGTCACCATCAGTTTTGGTAAGATTGCATGTATATCTAATAATAGCTTCAATATTATATTTTTTTAGCCAAATTGTATACCTTATTTCTAATAATAAATATTAGCAGAATTTAAAAAAATCAAAAGGAAAAATAATGGAACGACTTTTAAGCGTAACAGTGATATAAATTCATTAAATATCGAATAGAAATTGGTAAATAAATTCTAAACAATGTATCATCAAGATAAATAAAGAGTTGCATATATCTATTAAAATGTTTTAAGAGGATATTGAAAAGTATTTGCGATAAAATATCGATTCAAAGGAATAATAAGTATTTTTTAAATATCAGGTTGTATAATATCCCAACTTGGAAAAATTAAACTTGAGCTGATTTTATACGTCGAAGAAATTAAATTGTATGCTATAGGTTTCCTCAAGGATTAAGAGGCTGAGAATCATTATAAATTAGAGCAACTATAATTAACATTTTATTTTACTTAAAAACAAAAAAAGGATTTAAAGTCTCACTCCCTCGATTTTTTTTATATTGTTCCCCTAAACTATTATATCAGAAAGCAACGCCATAGTATATCCATCAGTTTTGTCCCTTTTTTTACGTTCACTAATATTCACAAAAAAGTAAACTAAAACACACAATGAAACTACATACTTAGCAAGTCCTCTATGGATTGAATAATATACAAGAAGTAAATTCAGTTTCTAATAGCACCAAGAACAACATTAGTTTCCTATATGTACATATAATTTTTTGACATAATGGAATTCTACAATCAGGAAAAAAAAACAAAAAATGAAGTATGTACATACAAATATAGGTATGCTTCTATTCATCTTGAGTTTTTTTCTTCAAGGATTTATTAATAAATAAGAAAAATATATAAGTAGATAAATAAACGTATGATAATTATAATTATTTATTTCCTTATGATTAAATTTATAATTCGTAATAACACATCTCTATTTTAGAAAATATGTACTTTTCCATCTTTTAGGAGTAGGTGATTAAGTATTATAAACAAGGTAAATTATTTCATTAAGTACAATTTACTTCCTAATAGTGTTATTTGATATACCGATATTATAGTAGTATTGGGATACTGAAACGATATTTTTGGTGTTTATTTTTAGTTTTCAAACGGTAACTCTTACAAAAATACCTTACTTATATTTGAAAAAAAAAGTTATTGGATAAATATTACTAAAAAATTCTTTAAAAAACGTCAAAATATTTTTTTAAAGTCATATCATTTTAGAGTCGGAAAAATGGGATGTCAATTGGAAAATTGGAGAACAAACATCTCCCCCCCCGCATAAAAATCCTACTGTCGGTCTTTCCCACACTGGTACAAATGTATTGATATCGTGATATCTTAATAATAATCGTTATTTTTTTGAAATTTATGTCGTTCTCAATGATTGAATAACTCTCTGAGTCTTAGGTAGTATATTGATTTACAGGGAATTTGTATTAAAACATTTTATGTACTGTATTTTTTTAAATCACGATTGATCATGACTCAATTATTATGATCATTGTTTGATGTTATATGAGGTTTAGTGATATGATTGCACTTTTTTACTTAGTATAATATTATAATAGTCATGAACTGAGAATTTAATATCAAGGTGCACTTAATTATCATTCAACTGCAGACACAACATGGTTTCAATTTAAAAAATTCAGACTTAATTTTTATGACTTAATATTCACAATTATCCTTTTTCTCGAATGATCATTTAGTTTCAGTTAATAAGGATGATTAGATCAGAGTTTGTGTCTCTTCTGTAGAACACGTCTTTACTTTTATTGTATCTTCCAACTTTTTTTCCAAAAATAATTAGAAGAAATTCCAAAATCAGTGGGTAGATAGGCAATTAACATATCCAGCTATGTGTTTATTATTTAATTATTATTGGAATTAGTTCACAATTTAATACTAAAATATGAAGAACAATATTGCAAACAGGTTTAAGGAGGAAAAAAGTAGACCATTCGACAGCTGACGACAGGATGCAGTGTTTTTTTTTTGTTAGTGTGGTAAAGCTGTGACTACCGATTCGGTTTTAAATAATATTAAAGCTTGACTTCAATCCAGAATGACAAAGTCAGACACGTAAAAAAATAACTCATTAACAGCTCTTTAATAACAATTCAGTTATAAATTTATTGCATTCATAGTCATCACAAAATGTATGTGTATAAAATATATTTTCCCATGAATCTTTTTCTGAATGATAAATACTTTTTAAGTAATAAATTTAATCTATTAAACTTATTATTAGTGTTACAATCATAACTTCTATATAAGCATAATAAAATTAATTTGCATAAATACATAAAATAATTAAATTATAACCACACAGTAGCTATATTACGCAAAACCAAAAATGCATCGCTTAATTTGCTAGAAATATCTTTAATAATAAGTGTTATTTTAATTTCTAATTTCCTTGTATGATCTTTGGTGTAATTATTTTAAACTAATTATACAGAATTTGTTTTCTTTTTTTACAGGAGACCAATATAATGTCTCCTTTTAATGTATTGAGTTCATGATAACCATTACTAAATCGTCTCACATTATAAAATCTATAATTTAGATAATATACCGCAGGTGTTTCAATGCATGGCCGAGTGAGTTCCCTCCTTACTCTCCCAGATAATAAAGGAATGGCTGTTCCAATGTTATTACAACAAGGTTAGTCAGCAACAAATTTCAGTTCTCCCTGAAAACGTACTAGTATAACAAATGACGTTATTGAGACCCCAAATACAGGAATTTAACTTTAGTAAATAATAGAAAAATTGGAAATACTTCAGACAATTATCATACAAGATTTTCAGACAGCTTGTCCCATTACTACTGTATCCAATAACATTAAAAAAAATCGGTGTTTTTTGGTCAGCTGTCGATTTGATTATTATTACTCCTTAATGTTAATATATTTAGCTCAAATTAGGTCTTGTAAGTATGTTTCTACTTTAATATAAAGAGTAGTTCCATTGTTGAAGAGAATGACGACATTTGCTAACTGCTCTAGTATCAATTTGACAATTTTTCCTTCTTTTTTTTGGTAGAAAGGTTGGGAGATATAATCAACATTTATTTCTGTCATAGAAACATTGACTCTAGGAATCACAAAACAAAATAAAAGATGATATTAATACTTAAACTACCTAAAGAGACAATTTACTTTCATAAGTATATTCTTTTAATTGTGAACATGATTATTTTTTTACTCCTTCATTCTGAGTGAGAAGGACTTTACTATTGACTTCTATTTATTTACTTTTTTGCCTTCAAATTTTTTACCAAAACTTCCTTTGAGGTTGCTCGTTGTAGGTCCATGTAACGCTCTTATATATATAAATAAGGATTCTACATAACTGAGATTTTGAAAATGCAAAATTGGATAAGGATATGCAAATCATTCTTTGACAGAGCTTCAATTATCCTGAAATCGTTACTAGTGTCGGAACCTGTGAATTCTCAGTGATTCAAAATGTATGAATTATAAGACGCATAAGGGGGGGGGGGATAATTTGAGTTTGAATTTCAACACGTCTTTTTTTTGCACGTGTAAATCAAATGATCAAAATATGTACAAAAATAGAAAAAGAAGGATTGAAGTTATTTACAAATAACTGAGACAGCTATAAAAGGTCTGCAAATCCTGAGGAGATAAATTATTTAATTAAGTGTAATTAGTGATTCTTTTTAGCATATAGTATGCTAAAAATAAGTTGGAGCACAAGGTCTTTAAGTAAATATTCGATCAAATTTATCACAAAATGCAGCTAGAAAAGCAAAGTTGAGGTAAGTCATATATATGAAACTTCATTCTGGAGTTTTTTTATAGTAGGTAGTGTGACATGCCAATTTTTATTCCAATAATATCGGAGTGTGATTATTTGTAAATTATCTACAAACATATGTAATTACCTTTGATTGAGCTTAATATGTTAAGTTTTATATATATACATATATGGTGCAAATAAAATGCAAAAAAAAAAAAAAAAGAGTGAATTATAGACTTTGTATTTGTATTTTCAGGATGAACCCAAGAATTTTAACTATAAATTATAACCATTATTTGATTTAAGTGACTTATATTGGTCAAGAAAGGGCCTTTATAATAAAATGCATATGCCAATTCCTCATTGTTTTATTGTGACAATCAGTTTTGGCTCATTTAAGTGCAATTTGAAGTCCCTCCAAAGGGTTAGTAAGAAAATGTAATTATCTAAATGGAAAATAAGTTGTCGAACAATACAAATGTAATACACACTCAATCTTGAAAAAAATCATTTTTGCTTGCTTTTGTGTTGACATATGCCGTAGTTACGTGATAGATATTTTTTTCTTCATATTATATTCAAGTTGCAACAGTTGCATTATATTTATAAATGCATTAAAGTAATACAATGCATCTATTAAAAAGTTAATATAATAAGTAAGTAAGGATAAAATATTGTATACAGAATTATGTTATTTATATCTTCAATTTTAATGATGCACATCTCTAAATGCATGCACGTATGTACGTTGATGCGCCATGTTGCATTGTACTTATATACAGGGTGCAAATCAAATCATGACACACTTAAAATGATTCTTTTTTTAACTGCAGGTATGCTAATGAAGAAAAAACGAAAATCAACTTGGTCACCCTGACAAATTGAAAAATGTTGAGGTCAAAAGAAGCTTAGCGTTTTATTAGATTAGCTGCGAGCAGCTGTCAGAGGAAAGAAAAACATGCAAATCCCACTCAGTATCCTGCAATGATGGAGGCAGATATGACTACGATGTCAATCATCAATTCTACTCTAAGTCCCACAAGGATTTATTCTTATAACTACTCTAACAAAAGTATTCACTGTTCCACTATTCATTAGCTCAATCACTTTATACTGGGATGTTTCCTCCTAATGAATTAAAGAATAATGATAATAGCCTTGGAAAATTCTGGTCTGATAGCAACTACAAAAAGTCTCTCGCTCATCTAAGATAATATTTGTTACAGCTATAGGTATGATGAATCGCAATTCAAATGTTCTGTTCTGGGTTATTTTCTTTAACTCCTCCGAATCCAGTTTGGCCTTTCTGTCAGAGCCCTTTTTCTTCTCCGACGTTTTGGACTTGCTGACTGCATGGACTGGGGTCCTTGAGACGCTCAACAGCTTGAAGTGCACGAATGGAAATTCGTCGATCACGTTCAAGTGTCATTTTCTCGAATTGTACGTTAGCTTGAGAGCTCAGGTTTATTTTGTTTTGTAACTAATTGTTTATAATTTAATATATCGCAATATGAATTAATTTCTATCACTCAATTTTCGTGGATTATTGAATTACTATCAGATTTGGTATACACTGATTAGAGCTTTTAGAAACAAATTATCGCCTTTAAATGGCTTCGAAATCTGATGACAATACATTTTGTATTAAATTTGTTATATATTCAAAGTATACCTAGATATAAATACATAAATAAAGTAAAACTTAAAAGTTGCCGTGCAACAGTAAGTTCTTTAAAGAATAAATAATTGATGACCTTAAATGAAATATATAAAAATGAAAGAATAAAATCGATTCCTTTGTAAAATAATAACGGATTCATCTCATACAGGACTTTTACACTTTTCTTTCTTGAATTATATATATTATATAAGCAAGTAAAAATATAAGAAATAAGGTCACGATTATATATAATCATTGATATTTATCACTGATGAGATGATTCCAATTATTGTTATTATCAATGAACAAGAATCTAAGCAAGCAAGAGAAAATAACAATTCCCTATAATACACATATCTATTATGTACAAAGGCAGTCATGTATGCCTGTATTTATCTCCACTTATTTATTTGAAGAAAAATGTATTCAAATTTACATAGATATCTACATTTGTGTTGTATATACATTTACATATAGGTACCTAATCATTACAATGTGACCTGAATAGTACCTACATATATATAAGATGGGAGATTATTTAAATTTTTGAAAAAATAAGATCTTCTGGGTTAAATTCATACTTATCCTTATCTGGTTTTATTAAACTTTCCTTTACAGAATTAATAAGCAAATGCTTACCATATTATCAAGGATGAAAACAATCTAGGATCATATTTCCTTAAAAAATTTTAAGGAACTATTTTGTACGATTTTCAATCCCTTTTATTAGGAGTTGAGAAAATATTGTTTCTGTAAATATGTATAAATAGTCTATATGATACTTTTTGATAACAAAAAACTATACAAATTATGTGTCATTTTATTTTGATTTATTAGTGGAAGTTCATTAAATACTAGTGTTGAGACCCGGTCTTGCACCGAATTTTTTTTTCGGCCTCACTTTATGAACCGATTTTTTAGACCCAATTTTTTTTTTCTAAATCAACCTAAATAGTGTACATATAATATAAATTTATTCATTTCGATTATTCAAGAAAATCAGTTGTGTAATACATAATAAATCGAATATGTAAGAAGAATTAATAATCCCTCCCCACCCTCCCCCATAGGTTTATTTTTTTAAGTGGACTTCTATGTTCTCCAAGAGTTAGGGGCAACTGAAGATAAAAGGAATCAATGATATATATTTCTAATTTCATGATCCATCTCAAGAGATGATCGAATTCAGAATTCTGTATTCCACGAGAGACGACGGGATTAAAATTTATCTCAGGTATCTCTGTTTAAACTTCGTATAACATCATAAAACATTATAAACAAATTATATATAAAATCTGCCAAGACCAATTTTTTGGGGGAATAAACTAGACTGAATTTTACTTTTGGAGGGATTTATTCCGAACTTTAATATGAGACCTCTTTGACCGAGTTTTTTTGTACATTTTTTTAATGTAAAGATCTCAAACCGGTCTAAGATTTCCAGACCGACACCCAAAACTACTAAATATCTGAAAGAATTATTTACCGTGGTACATATGCACTATTACTAGATACCAATATTTTCGTACTCATTCCGGTAACAAAAGTGGTATCGTTTTTTGATAAAAAATACATAACAAAATATCCATTCTCATTTACTCATAGCCAGTGTTGTGTTGGTGTTTATTTAGGACTCAAGACTGTAGTCCAGTGCAGTTTAGTTTTGGTCCAATCCAGCTCAGTCCTTCATATTAGTCCTCAAAACTTATAAAGTTTGTTCCCTTGATGACGTTGCTCAACTTTATGTTTTCTTTTTATCAGTTCTAATAAATACTGACAGTCTTAGGGACAAACGGTCTTGAGGATTGGACTGGACTAGACTGAATAAATAAGAACCCACACAAAACTACTTATAGTCCATGGGCCTTGTTGACAGCAGCCTTTAAGGCATTTATGTTCTTGTGTCGTTTTTTGCAGGCCTTGGTCTCTACGTGCACCTAGATGGAGAAGTCTAGTGGGTTCAGATCTGGGCTCTGAGGGGGCCAGTAGTCCTTGGGCCAAAAGTTCATGATGTCCTTGAGCCACTCCTGAGCATTCTTGGAAGCGTGGGCGGGTGCACAATCTTGTTGAAAACCCAAGGAGAGTTGCCGGCTATGGATTTGATCCACGGAAGGACCTTGGACGCCAGAATCTTCACATAATCTTCCGCTGTTAATCTGTAGCCAGTGGGGAACCATACCGGCTTCATGTCCTTCCCGTTGGAGGCCACAAGACACAACATCATCACCAAAGCAGGGTGCTTTGTTGTTCCCACAAAGCGGTGCTTATCTTGCACATCTCCAAAGCTCACAACATGGTCATTTTGCCTGTTGAAAACAGGATCGACCGTAAAAGTTTTCTCATCTGAAAAAATGATGATGCGTCCAGATGAACTCTTGATATCATTCAAGATTTTCTTGGCACGCTCAAGTCTGACTTTTCGCTGACGTTCAATTAGCAGAGGGCGTTCAGTACGCCTCAGGGACTTTCCTCCAGCCATTTTCAATGCCCTTGAAACAGTTGATCTCGACGTTCCCATCTTTCTGGGCATGTCGGCAATGGACCTGTTTGGAGTCCTCTTGAACACTGCCTTTACTTGCCTTGTTGAGACAGTGGGCTTCCTGCCAGCCCCAAGGGAATGCTTGAGATCACCCCAGCCTCCAAGCGCTTGGAAACGTTGTAAATTGTCTTCAACGAGGCCCCAACCTGTTCCTTAATGTCGTTGTGAGGCACTTCCGCTCGGTGGAGGGCTCCTTGTTTCCTGATTGGACATGGTCTCACGCGTGGAAGTTGTTACGCTCTCACAGGAAGGATTTTTGTTTATTTTAACAGTAAAAATACGAAACAATCAGATTGGTTGCCACAAAACCTCTTAAAAAGTATATTTACATCATCGGTAAATAATTTTGCACGGCCCGGTAAGCCACGAGTTACAAACATTGGTTCAATGTTAAATTTCTACAAACAGCAAGTTATTTTTTCTAATTCAGGGTTACTTTTCTATGTTTGAAAAATGGGTACAAAATGCAATGTGTGAAATAATATATTTACTTTATTTTTTACCTATTGTGTGAGACTGGAGAGCTCTGGAATGGAACAAGTTTTTAGTAAGATATGAGACATTTAAATTGTAAAAATATTAACTACTAGTTAATGACCAAGCTGATTTTTATAAGAACTGCGGTTTAAAAATACACACCCCGACCCACAGGTACTACGAGCTAGAAGTCAACTTGCGCTTCACTATTATGTATTTATGAAGTTTTAATAATAGTACATCACGTTTCAACATAATTATTTTATACAGTTAGCTATTCGAATTAAATGCATAACTAACTAAGTTTATGGATTGACTCATCAATTTTATGCAAATAATTACGTCATAATTTAGAAATATAATTCATATAGGATATGTAAAAAGTTGTATAATTATCAATTTGTTAGTTTTTGTTCAAGATTGTTTTTGTACAAATGGAAAATTTTCCTTTTACATGCGTAAAGAATAATTATTATAATACTAAAACCTATATAGGTATACTCCTGTTGATATGCATGAGTTTACAATAATGATAATAATTTATAGATCTTTTAAACTCATAAATAATTAAATAATAGCTTTTTCCTCGTATATCAAATGAATATAGGTATATAAAATCATACCTGTGGATTTGTCTAAACTCTTTTTTTTTATAGATAACATATGTATATATTACGTTTAATGAATTATATATAATAGGCATTGGCTTAAACATCGTTCAATCATATACATAGATATTTTATAGGTAATATACTATATAAATATATTTATAAGTATGTATAAATATTACCAATGTTATCAAAACTTTTGGAAATAATACGGATTGCGTATGAATAAGATAGGTAACTACATAGATGTGTATATTATGATCAATAATAATATGCATTAATAATTTTTAATCAATGGTTTTTCCCAAAAAGACCAAATCGTATGCCAAGAGCAAAAGTAAAAGAAGTTCTTTTTTAAAAAGGAAGAAACAAACAGAATTGGCTAACTCCCAACTGATTATGGACCTTATTTCTTTCTCTTGTCGAAGAAAGAAAGGTTTACACAGTATATGGAGCAATAATTGCCTATCATATTTACATTTAACAAGGGATGGAGCAGTAAAATGAACAAATACATTGGTCGTCAAAACAAACATATCTACACGGACAAAATATATCATAATATTTTGAAAAAAGAGATGAGAAATAATGTCAAAAACTATTTTTTACAAATTTAAATGACAAAAAAAACAACTGAGAAAACAACATTAATAGAAATTACTTTATTAAATAATATTACCTAGACTTATTTTTAATATTTACAAGAATATATAATGTACCATTTAATTTTAATATGTTTATTTGACTAGTAGTACAATTTTCCTTATCAAAGTTATTCCGCTTATGACTTTGCCTAACATGATCCTTCTTTTCTGTACAAAATTACTTATGAAGACAGAGACCATATTCCCAGTAATAATGTTTGCTCTGTTACGAATACTATGACCAAATCTCCATTCCTCTTTGATATTATATTCATTCAGTCTTCCCCCTCCTTTTAAGTAGTGGCATCAGCAAATAAAGATTGATTGCTTCATTAAATTATTATCAATTTTCAGAGAATATGGTTTTTCCAAAGTCTTACAAATAATAGAACTATGTAGGTATATATATGATTTCTGATGATGCACCAAAGGTAACAAACTTCTATTTTATATTTTAAGAAATTCAACATTGGAGGATATTTGTTATTTGAAGGATAAGTCTAATCGGGTCTGACAATTTGATTGGGTTGTATTTTCTAAATTAAGACTAAACCTCTCGCAATTAAATTAAATTTCCAGTACATTTTTTCGGCATCAAGAGCAATTGAAATGAGTCATGCCATAATGATTATGAAGTAATATGATTTTCATTGCAATTTTATTTATATTATGGTACTAAAATGATGACGTCATATGAAAGGAGTGTATCATAAATACAGGGAGCGGGGATCAAATTGTCGCCAAAATATTTTTCTACAAAAAACAACACAAAATATACATTTTTTAACTTTTTTATTGAAAATAAAAACTATGACGAGCATATAGGTATAGAGTAGCCATTCATTCGATATAATCACCGTTTGCATCAATAACGGCCTCAATACAGCCTCTGAACCGGCCGCAGGCTCTTCTGACCATCTTATTGTCCATGTTGCCGAATACCTCCTTGAGGGAGTCCATCAGGCTGGCCTTGGTGCTATGGGGATGTCTGTTGGTATGTCTCTCGACATAGCCCCAGTCAAAATCTTCCAAAGGAATAAGGTCGGGAGAGTTAGGAGGCCACAAATCCTTGGTTACGACGTCATAACAGTTCTCGGTTAACCAATGCATGGAGATTTTGGACACATGGGAGGGTGCTGAATCCTGTTGCCACACCCAGGGCCTGTCTCCGGCCACCCCTTGGATCCAGGGCAGAACCTCCTTCTCCATGACATCCAGGTAGACCTCTGTATTGACTTTTAGACCCGTTTCAAACATGTGGGGAGGCATAACATGACCTTCACTGCTGACCACCTCGAACACCATGACCATTGCAGGGAACTTGGTCTTCATTACCTTCCTCACATGGCTGGTGCAGGTGGCTATGCACCTGTTGTTCTGCTTGTTGACCTTCTGATCTTGACAGAAATTCTTTTCATCAGAGAAAAACCACAGCATCCCGGGCTGCCCTGGGTGCTTGAGCTTGTTGAGCAATTTTGTTGACTTCATCAGCCTGTTGTCCTTTGCCTTCTGGGGCAAGATCTGGCCGACCTGCATCTTGCAGCTCCTGCACCTTAAATCCTCAGATACACAGTCCCTTATTGTTTTCTCATGGGATTCCGATCCCTCGCCATGGCCTTCATGGACCTGGTAGGGTCATCTTCAACCATCTTCTTGACCTTGTCGAAAAAGTCGGTGTCCCTGACCTTCCTGTCGGCGCCCTCCTCCTTGGGTGCCCTCTTTATGGTGGCATCAACATCGCATGTGTCCTCTAGCTTCTTACGGATACGCTGAACAGTCCGTAATTCACTCCTAAGGTTGAAACAATCGTTGAATTGGAGATTTCGCCTCCATTATTATTAACCAATGCCATGACTACTGCGGACCTCGAAAGCTCCTCGTTCCACTTATAGCTCTTTATCTCCTCATATGATGACGGCATGATGCTAACTGAACTACGTATCGTCAGGTGACGAGAATAGCTTTCCTATTTGGTAACCGGTTTTTTATATCATAATGGCGTCTTCAAGTTATCAAGGTTTAAAGTAGGCGAAAATTTGATCCCCTATCCATGTATGTTCCCCTATGCGGAATATATTATTGTAATTAGACATTCGATTCTTTTATAAATTGCCTATCTATTATAAATAAATCTCTTGGATTGATTTAGGACAAACATTTTAATAAGGAACCGTCCTGGCGTATGTAACCTAATGTATATAATTTTTCAAAATAAAGTACATAACATTACTTATCGTTGACATTCTAAAATATGAAGTTTATAATTATGATTAATATGCATATTTTTTTTATTTTAAATTATGAGCATAAATCCTTTTATAAAGTATATATAATGAAAATATAATTTTTAAAATAATGCTTGATAAAAAATTACCCTTATAAGTCCTTTCAATGATTTTCCTAGCGTTAAGAAATTTCGTAATAGTTCAAGGTCAGCGTTTTTTATTTTGTTACAGACCAGTACGTACATTTGTATGTACATATAAAAATAAAATATTATATACTATTGACATTTTTTATCTTATATACATTAGACCTGTTGAGAAAAAAACATTTTTGTTTCATTCCATACTTTTGGGTGTTAAAAGTATTAATATTGATTTTTTTATTGGCTTAGAGTATTTGAAAACCGTGCCTTATGGCCTTAAAAGATGTGAAAATATAGTATGTTCTTTTTTACAATCAATAACCTCCTCGACACGCTGGCGAAAAAATTGGCAGCTCTTGACGATGAAGGCCGTGTCCATAGTGTACAAAACTGTCCTGATAGCATCTCAGATTGAATCCAAATTGTGATGAGAGGAGTGGTAAACATTCTTCTCTAAGAAAGAAAAAAGATTAAGTAAGTTTCTTCTTGGCTGCATGATAGATTTATTTTATAAACAATAAAAATTGAGATACCAATGGTCTTTGTAGCCTTCTAAGTAATGAGACAGGCTTAAGTAGATTTCAGACTTGTTGCCTTTCTTGTTGTTGCTCATACATTCTTACACTTAGAAACATGGAGTTTTTGTTTCAGCTGCAACTTTTTTACATGATGAACCATCGTAATTTTAAATAACGGGCAATAATTTTGATTAAATTATACTGTAAGTTTTGGGTCCTCACTCTGTATTTAACTAAAATTACAATTATATTTTATAGTAATATTATTCGGCAATTTCAATTTTTTCGTATTTATCTTGAATCTAAATTTGTTCTTTATTAAGAATTGATACTACCCTAATAAAAAGAATTGCTCGAATAATAAATACTTTTTTTTTCTTCTATTTTTAAAGTCATGGATAATGTTTTCTTATGATACATTAAATAAATTGGGTGTATTATTCCATTTGTGACATGGGAGAACTCGCTTTATACAAATGCATAGATATGGCCTGTAATTTTACTTATCTATTATATTATTTATTGTCTATTAATACTAGTGTTGGGTTTCTGTCTGGAAATCCTAGAAGAGTCTGAGCCTAATTAGTTCGGTCCAACAAAAAAGTTTGGTCTGGACCGATTTCATATAAGAATTCGGTGTAGTTCGGTTCCAAAAAAGTTCGTCTGGACCGATTTTATTGATAAATTGTTTATAACATGATATCCTATGTATTTTCAAGTACAATGACGTCATACGAAGCTTAAATAAAAAATATCTGGGATTAATTTTGACCCCGTTGTCTTATATATGTTTACAGTATTCTTTCCAGAAATTACCGTGTACTTTTGAGATTTTTTTGAAAAAAATGAATGGCAGTTGATCTAAAAAATAAGGTCTCTCATAAAATATGAGACCGACAAAAAACCGGTATAAAATGTGAGACCGAAAAAAAAATCGCTCCAGGATCTAAAACTGCAGTCTGATCCAAAAAATAAGTCCAAATCGATCTAGAAAAAATCACTTAAGACTGAACCGGAAAAAAAAAATCGGTACTGGACCGAGTCTCACCATTAATTCATACCCTGTTTACATTTTGCTACTTAAAATACGTAATGGTAAAGTATTCTTATACATATATTATTACACATAGTATAATATATTTTATTTTGTTATTTTATTGCACTTGAATTAACTGTTGAACCTTGAATTAAAATACAAATACATAAAAGTAAGGGCGTTGTAGAAATGACAATACTAAAAAATTAGGGCTTACCCCATGATGGACTTCAAATTAGACAAATAATGTTAAGACAAAGAATTTATTGACAAATGATACAGTTTTATAGTAGTAGGTAATAGTTATCTGTTGCAACATTATCTTTCGTTAGAGCTTTTAATTAAATATGTACAATATACAAATGTTCTTGACCTTCAAATCACGGATGGTATTATGCAGGCATGGGCCAGTTCAAAATTTTCTTTTTTCATTTTTTATGAACTCATTCGTTCATTTCGTTCAGTTCATCAATTCATTTGTTCTGTTCCTCCATTTATTTAAAATAAAAATAAATACGAAACTTTGACCATTTAATCAATTTTGTCCAAATATAGTTGGCTATACATAATTTTTTTCCTCTAGAGATGTCATTTTTGAAGTACCACAGAGGACATAACTCAATCACTTTTCATAGTGACATATGTAATTTATTTTCTATTTCCATAAAAATTGTCTACTAATTGTAATTCATGATTTCGAAAGCGCGCTCTAGTGGTCAAAAGGTATTCTTATAGCCAATTAAATGCTGGATAAATATTAATTGTGTGGTCGTTGTTTTGTCATTTGTTTTTATCTTTGATCCAAGGGTAAAATATATCATTGGTGAAGACTAACAAAGGACCCAAGAAATAAACGTCTTAATGAACTCATATAGAGAGGTAATATCACTATAAACTTGTCCAAAAGCTTTGAGCTTTGTCAACATGCATTCCCAAACCAAGTAGCAAACTGTCTTTCCATTCTCTTCAGTTTCACCATTGCTAGTCATCATAGTTTGCCACTCCAGCAGTCAAAATATGACATTGATTTAATACGTACGTTCATACTATATTTATGGTGCCCATTTGCATGGTCTAAAAGCGATTCTTTCAGAAAAATCTATCATGGATATCAAGAGTCAAAATACTTTTAATATTTCAAGACTTATTTTATAGATTTGCACTTATCAATCAATATACTTTTTAATCTATAAATTGACTCGGTAAATATGCAATACTTTTTTGTCCTATTTCTAAAGCAATAATAACTATTTTAAATATGTGCAACTTATTGCAACAGTATCCGACCTATAATTTTTGAAACTTCCATTTATCATAAAAATCATTTTAAGCCAAATTATTCACAAGTTTTCACATTTTAAAGAGATGAACTATCTAAATGTATCCATTTAGTACTACTTTAATTAGCATGTATTTCAATTTTTCCAGATTCTGGATATTCGAAAAAATATATTTAAAGAAACAAACTTAAAACAAATAATTAAATTTAATATGAAATGCTAATTTCCAAAATGAAAACAAACTTATATAACATTACAATATCTATTGGTCCGTTTTATAAAATATATTACATAAAAATAATTTTATTAGCATTATATTAGTAGAATAAATTTTTTTTCTTTGTTATCTTTAAGACACAGAAAATTGATAAAATATTTTGGTTATTTTATTCTTCTGAGCACCATTTTAAGTCTTTTTCCTTTAATCGTTTGATTTTGTTCCATTTAAACATACCAAATCTGATTTCCTGATAAATATACAAATTTGGTATAATTAAGTCATTAGTAGGTGTTTTTTTTAAACCTTTACATTGGATCTTTATTTAAAAAATATATATTTATAAAACAAAAAAACAAACATAATATGAATTTTTTTTTAAATTGAAAAGTAGCTTCAAAATATTTTTTTTTTTCATAACCTGGAGCAAATTAGCTACCTTTTTCAATAAATAATAATTCAAAATAATTATTTGTATCGTTAAAATTATTATTATTTTTTAAAAATAGTACATTAAGACTATTTGGTTTAAATTTGTCTCCTCCAATAGTAGATCAAATTTATGACTAAGATACGCACATATGCATGCATCAATTATATTTTAAATTTTTTAGTATCGTATATTGATTAAATATCTTTATAATAATAATTTATAAAATCTTTAAGAAATACATAATCAAGGGTATAATTAATTATGTAACATTAGTGGAAATCTACACATTGAAAGATTTGTCTCTGATTCATTTGCCATACCAATGCAACTACAACTTTTAGAGATGTAAAAAGATTGAATCCCTAGTTATATTAAATGCATTAACCACTCAGATTCAAGATCTAAATATTTGTCTTTTGTCCATATTTGTTTATCCAGATTTTGACAAGTGCTACAATCATATTGATTGACGTTAATTTAGGAACCCAAAAATTTAATTTCGATATAAGTCTCTGGGAGCATTTCAATATGAAAGCAATTATAAATCAACCGTCTGTTAAGAACAATAATATATTATTTTGAAGAGGATGGAAAAAGTCTTTATACTTCAATTCCTTGAATATTTTCATCGAATCAAGTTCAAGTCTGTAGAAATATAACGATACTTTAACGATTGCTTTATATTCAGCAAAAAAAAAATGGAAAATAAACAACTTTTGAGTTCAAATCAACAAAAATGCGTATAAATATTAAGAAACTCAAGAATTTCTAATCGATATTTTGGGAAATGGCATAGCCTTGTGGCCTTCAGGAAAAGGCCATACATTTTTTTTGGCTATTTTTAAGGTTCAAAGCTGTTTTAAGCCGTCAGTGTGGATTGAGGATAGGGATAAATTATATTAATATATTTTAACGCTGAATGTTAAAAAAAATTCAAACCATTTTTAAAATGTCTGCATCATACTTTAAACTCGAATGATCTTTGCTTTAAGTGGAAAATAAGTGCTTTTTGTTCAGAATCCCATAGCTTCAAGACGAGTAGATTCAAAAAGCATAAAAGTATTGCATTTGATAGCTGAAAGTATAAACTTTAATTTTTTTTTAAAAAGAGCCTGTTTTAATAGTCAGCTTTAAAATATATTAACACAATTTATCCCTATCTTCGACACAGAGGGTTACAAACAACTTTGAACCTTAAAAATAACCAAAAATAACAAAAAATGTATGGCCTTTTTCTGAATGCTACGAGGCTATGAGAGAAAAAATAAGGCCATATTTGGAATCAGGGTATCAAATTCTATTAAATAAAGCATATAATGTTTTGTACCATTTTTGCTTTTGGACAGTATAATCTATCTTCTACAAAATTTAATATTATTTTCTCCAACAACTATTTTAGATTATTAATTCACAGATATAATGGTAAATAAGTATTCAATTTGTTTACTGATGCTCTTAGTATCATTTGTAATAACTTTTAATGGCAAATAAAGTTTTCATAATCCTAAAATATTTATTTTAGTATTGGTTTTGTTTTGCACTTCAAGGAAGTACTCGTGAAAGGATTTGAAGTGAAGTAATGGAAAAGGTAAAGGGTATTTCAAATACACTAATAAAACTAATGCAGTGTTTTATCCAATTGAAACTAATTAATTGATGTCTATATATCGAAAAAGTATACAAAATCTGACTTTTTTTAGTAAATGAGGGGCCATTTTTTTATTGGGAATTTTCCTTTGAGACAATTTTCTTTGAACATTTAATTACATAACGCAGTTTCTGTCTCATATCATATTATATATTGTAATCAAACTTTTCAAATGCTAGATTATTGAGTCATATATTTCAGCTTGAAGTAGTAAAAGATGTGAAAAACAGACAAGGAAAATACTTTTTATTTAGAGCTTAAAAGGATATTTTCTGACAGATTACTTAAAAGCAAGAAAACATTGTAAACAAGAAGTTAATTATCTCATCAGAGACCACATATAAAGCTTTTTATTGATTGATGAATGACTTTAACATAATCATTGTAAAAAAATGTTTTCTTTTAATGAAAATAGTAGAAATTAAGATAAATTGTTGTCATGATTAGTACATTAAAAAAGTGAAAATTAATTTGGGGTATTTTTTCAGAAAATAAGATTTCTCAAGTGCTTTTTTTTCTAAGAAATTATAAAAAAGTAATTAAATGTAAATTAATATTTACATTTAACCCAAACAGTTCAGTTTTCAATAATTATAACTCAAATGAAACATTTATATAGTTAATCATAAATATTTTGAATAAGCATCAAATTAAACAACAAAATAGTTTTAAACTATATTTCCATAATGGTAAATAAAATATTGTAAGCTTTATTCAATTGTCATTACACTAACTTATCTATATGCACTGCAGAAATAATTTGCATTAAAGTTCCCGACCTTTTCTAACACTTATAATCTGAAATTTTAATATAATTCGATATCTTTTCAAATATTATGTATCAATGCTAGTATTTTGAAACTATACATGACGAATATGCTGTTAATATTACTTCGAAAAGATTTAAGATGCTTCTGTTTGATTTTTGTAATGTTGAAAAATACATATATTAAAAATGAGACATAACTAACCTATTAACGTTTTTTATTTTCATATTTATGACTATATTTCAGTAGATTTAAGTAGTTATCTAAAAATTCCTTTTAAATTGTTTATTACAACAGCATCTATTTAAAATGTATTCAAAAATCCATCCTTAAAAATTCCTACTAAAATTTGTAGTTTTTGACAATTTTTTTGTTATGAGACTATGTAAAAATCTTTACTGTAGATTATATGTCATGGATTGGTCAATTTTTATATCATTTACTTCTTTAAAAATTTATCAGTTTATTTTGATAGTTTGGCTTTCCGGTTTTTTATTAATAAAAATATTAAATAAGAGTTGGTAGATTTTATTTGATTAAATGAAATATAAAACGTTGTCATAGACGTTATACTTGAAAAAGACACTATTTTGGGGCATATAGATGATATTTTATTACATGAAATGTACAAATGTTTGATAAGTAAATAAAACTTCATCAACTGGCGTTAAAAACAAACAAAAAAAAACAACATAAGCCTTGCATTGAAATAATACTTGATGACTATAATAAACAGTGAAATTTGAATTAAATCAAATAAATGTAATGAAAATCCTTATGAAATTGCTAAATTTATAAAATTATTTTTTTTAATTGATTAAAAACAAGAAAAGGGGAACATTATAGAAATAAATCTTATGACAATAATTAACAAAGCTGATATCGTATGAAAACTTTATAAAATAAAAAATACCAAATTAAAAAACAAGCCGCAACTTTTTTGCATTTGTTAACTCAACTTATCTCTAAAAATGATATTTTTTACAGTAAAATTATATAATTAGTAAAATAAAGTTCATTTCCTGTGTGAATGGTATCAATTTCCCATTTTGAGAATAAAACAGTAACTCAAATTCTCTATTTTTAGGATAATTAAATTAAACAAACTTTATTTGAGATGATTACCGAAACAATTTCTGCACCTTGAACCATTTTATATTCACTACTCTATTTACTTATCATAGTAATTTTAGGTGTGCATTGTTTAGAATTAATCCAAAAATATGAATTAATAATTGATTTTGTTCAGAAAGACAGTCATAGTTAATTGAATAATTTTAAATGAAAATTTGATATTATTTGCTATCCAATATTAGTTTTGATTTGATTTTTATTCATACTATAAGAAATTAATAAAATAAAAACCTAATTATAAAGATTAAATCAGAAAATATTATTAAAAAATTAAATTATTAGATGCTATTACACTATTTTTATTTAATAAATTTATTGAATCAGATTATATAAAAAGTACCTGTAAAATAGATAAAATAGTTTCTTTATAGACAAGGAACGTCCAGTCTATTTACAAATAAAGCAAAACCCACTTTTATGCGTAAGGTTTGTACTTTCTGTACATTATCAGAGAAAACTTCCTTCTATCTTTTCTACAATTTTCATCGGTTGGCACCTTTCATTCTTGCACCGTAAATTGTCCATATAACTCATATAATAACAAACATTATAAGCACAATTCACGGTTTTAAAAGACTCCCTTGGACATTGTTTTGGAGCGATTATGTAGGAGAGCCGGTTTGGATAATGCCGTTTTCTTCTCTTCTGTGCTTCCTATCTTTATTTAATTATAAACTTGTTAAATTATCATCTTACATACTTGTGATTAAGTATTATTTATAATCTTTTTCGTTTTTTTTAATAATCAACATTGATTTGTATAGTTCAATAGATATAACATTTTATTTATTTCTGTGTCTTAATTTTATGGTAAATAAAGATCATTTGAAATTAAAAAGATAAACAAATAAACAGTTCTTTTTAAAATAAAAAGACTTTAATAATTAGTTCCTTTGATATTGAACAATTAATAATTATGATAGAAAGAAGTTGCTATATAAAAGCAAAAAATAAAACACATTTAAATATGACAAAAATAGGTTTTGTTGAAATATTTGGATTTCATTGTTCCGTATTATGAGAAAACATTTTTTTAAAGAATCAATTCAAATGTATTTACGTTGTATTTTTGTTGTTGTTGGGTATCAAATTTTCACTTATCACTTTCTAGTTAAACGTAAACTCAAAAACGTTGATTTTTTACTTCTAATAGCTGTTGTTGTGTTGTAAATTTATTACTACTATTACAAGAAGTATTGTACTACGGTTGCCAATTGATTCTAAGTACTGTTGTGTCAGTCCTTATTTATTCCGTCTAGTCTGGTCTATCTTCTGACCGATCCTAAGTCTCCTTGGGACCGTCTAAAGACTTTCGGTTTTCCAGAATGTCAGTAAAAAAGAAAATAATTAAATGACACTATTAAGGACCAAACGTTATAAGTTTTACGACTGATATGCAGTACTGAGCTGGACCAGACCGGAAATGGATTGGATAGGACTTCAGTATTCAGTCCTAAATAAGGATTGCCACAACACTAATTCGAGGTATTTTTTATCCTCTTTTTGAGAAAAGGTAAGAGAAGGGCAAAAGAAAAAAAAATGCTATAAACAGAGATGTTAAGAAGCGCAGAGCAATCAATCTCAATAATAGTTCTCATTTTTTTCTCTCTAAAAAGCGAAGAAATAAGGATCCAAATTATATATAGGTTTTCTATTTCTTCCACTGTTTTTTCCTCATGACTATCATAGTAGATACTCATTTTGTTCTTGGGTTCATGTTTTTAGCATTTTGTAGTAGCCGGAGCTTTTGAATACACTTATAAAAACTCTTGAATGAAGATTGAAAGTTTGTCTAATAATAAAACTTAAACATATATATTATCCAAAACTACAGAATAATAGTAATGCTTCATACATTTATTTGATTTAAACATTGGATTTTAATGTACACCATGAAATAGAATACTAAATTGTAATCCTACGACTTATCATTAGAAACTCATATGTTAAAATGTAAAAAACAGAAATAAATAGAAAATTTCGAAATACAAATCTATAGGAAAAATAACTAGGAATGCTGAGCAAATGTCTCCTAGAAGATATGCTGGGGCTAAAAAGGAAGTGCTGAATCTTATGTTAAGGCTCTCATTGTGTCAAAAGAGAACGACAACAAATGGTACGCCAGATCATCTAATCATACGGTGCACGAAGTATATACTCCTGGCTCACATTTATTATTCATTACTAATAATTTTCTCTCCGGAACACCCCCGGATAAATTTGCTTACTTACGATTACGCAACAGAGCTCACAGTTATAAAAGCTAAAAAATATTTAAAAAAAAAATAAATAACATTCTCAAAGTTCTAGATTTTGTAAAACTTTTATTTCAGAAATTATCTACTCACAAAACGTTCACTCTTTTTTCCCCTACCTTTTTTTTGACTAACTAAGGGAATGGTTCTGGAGTTAAAAAGATAAATAAATTAAAACAATCGTGTAATGAAAGTCTTAAGGAATTAAAATAACTTTTTTATGAATTAGTATTCTGATGACTTAAAATATATAGATTAACCAAAAAAAATATTTAATTATTTATGACATTGATTACATGATTATTTTAATTCAATTTTCATTTCATTTCTATTTTACTCTAAAAAGTTGCCCTTAGTTGTTCAAAAAAAAGAATGTTTAGCCATGTATAAAGTATTTCTTGCTGTATTTTGCGTTGACCAGTAGTAATGTAAAATAATTCCCTTTTAAGAATATTTTCGAATGTTTTATTTGAGACATAAAGCAAATTTTACATATCTTTTTGGAGACTCTCCAAAATATCCAATAAACAACCACTAAATATTTAAGTTCTTGTTTTAAAATTATAATGGACATTGTTACGTTCAAATTATAAATTCTTTGTGCAATTTAAGATCATATAGTGATGGGAAAAATAGTTAATTTATTTGCTACAAGTAACTTGAATAAGACAATGCAGGAGTTAAAACGAGGGAAAAAATGTCAATTTTTCGTTCAATCTATTAACATAAACGTTAGATCAATCATTGCAAAGAATACATAACAATAGTAATCATATGCATTATTTTCATAAAAGGATTTGTCCATTTAAAATATGGATAGAGCTTCATAATATATATTATATAGAATTTGTTTCTCATTTGCTTGTAAAAATAAGCAAATGAATCGAAATAATTTATTATGTTTAGTTGACTGTATAATACGAAATGAACACCATATTTGGATAATTTATTTAGGATTTATTGGAAAAAGTATATTTGTACTATTAATATGTATACAAGGAAAATTCTCACATCAATCACCAAAAAATACCTTATTTTTAAATAATTATAATTTTAAATGAAAAATTAACTTCTTTTTCGTCAAATGATAATGTTAATAGTTTAAAAGTCCCTTTACATGGAGTTACTTTTCTAACAGAAAAATGAACAATGCCATTTGTTATCTGCTTCTTTTCATCTGATCAGTGTTCTAAACGTTGATTGGTTTAGTTAGAATTAGCTTTTGGTCAGCTTTAAATAATTCACTGGTTGGGATGAGATAGATAATTATTACCGACAGATATTGTGACTCTTTTTCTGTTTCTTTTTGGAAAAAGGTTGGAATATACAATAAAAATAAGAACGTGTTTCATTCGTTCTTCTTAACCTATTACAAATTGCAAACTTATAGATAAAGTTATAAGTTCGTAGAACATTCGATATTAAAAAAAAACGAAAATTATCAGGGTATTTGACTATTTGAAGAATGTTTAGGAGTAGAGTAGTCAATCTAAGGTGATTTATTGTTATATTTGCTACTAGTAGTTACCAAAAGAAATAATTAAATAGAAATCCCACTCCGTATCTAGCAATAACATTTGGCAAGAACTTAAATCTATAACTCCCCCTAAATTTTTTTGTGTTTCTCTCCGTCTTTCATGAGCACATGCACATTGAATAATTGGATATTATAACCTCCGAAATTGAATAATAATGGTATCAGCTTTGGAAAATAAAATAAACACTTTTCAGATTTGTCAACTACAAAAAATAGCAAACGCAAGAAAATGCTTATAATTTACAACTCTACTTATGTCTAGTAATTTCTTAGTTCGAATTTACGATTAAAAATGGTAAACTGTATCGACCCAGTCTCACATAACAGTACAAAAAATTAATAAGAGGTTCTTGGAATACGTCATAAATAGTGTTTTTTTCTCATTTTTCTCTAAGTGGGAAAAAAGCTTAATTTTCTAAATTTCAAAGAATTGCTACACTATTGTTTGTATTTATTTGTTTTGCAAGCAAAACACTTCTTCGGAAATTATCAATTTATATATTTGATTAACTATAAATAAATAGAATAGAGGTTCTACAACATTAGTTATATTGAAGATTAATTTTGGAGTAAGACAACCAACAACTCTCACAGTTGGTTTGGTGGAAAAAAACACCATGTTTTTTAGTATACAAAAATATATTTCAGTCCTTTTTGTGAGCCTTTTCAATTGTTACTGATTATAATATTTATAAATAAACGAAATATATAATCCGACAATAAAATATTTTAATTTAAAAAAAAAAGAAGGAAACTATGATACAGTTGTGCTTGTAGTTTCCTCACGATTTCCTATTTAATCCTGCTTTCTTGGTGTTGAATTTCCGAATACTCTGGTCAATCTCATCAATCCGTAATTGAATTCACTTTTTCAATTATTTGTACTTTCATATAATGCATCTTATGGGTAACGATGAAATGTAATCCAGTAGCTTCTTCTCCTTAATTGATGTAATCTATATGTTCTGTCACTTTTTGCACTTTCTGAGACTCACATTTAATCTGGTAGGTGTATCACTTTGGCATTACATATCATAGCTTTGAGATTTCCTGTTTGCTTAAATGCAACTATTGGTGGAAATAAGAAGACTTCTTTCATTGTAGGATCCCTCACTAATGTTTTCAGTGTCTCTGAACAATCTGTGAAACACTTAGTAACTGTGTGTAAAATGCAATGGAAAATACAACTCGATTACATTCCACTTTGAGACTGGGTTTAAATGCTTATTTTTTTAGCATGGTCATAGCTTGGTTCAGTTTTCAACAACTCTTCCAGAGTAACTTCTACTCATCAACATCTCTTTCCGTTCCATCATCTTTGATTTCTTTGTTCGAAGTCACTGCATATCCTAACAATTCGCAAGGGGACTGTAAGGGATGTTTCAGTGACATAAGCGGAATGTGAGGAAGGAGTAAGCAAGTACTGAACTCTTTCACATATTTTCCTGTACAGGTCAGATATCAACTTGCCTTTTTTGATGGAGACAGAATTGTCAAGGAAATTTGGGGATTTATTCTGGCAAGTGAATTTTATTTAGTTAATCAATCTTCTGCAGGATGGCCTTGAATTCTTCCTCTGTATCATATAATTAGTTATATGTTACAAAATTACTTTTTAGTAACTTATCAATGCGAATTACTTTGCAAGATTGTACGAATAAATTATAAGAAATCGGAAGTTAAATAATTATTTGTTTTGATATTAAAAAGTAAAGTATCAGTACTAAGGGACCAATCTTTTTATGGACTCTATGTATTAGTTTTTTCGACTAATTTCTTCAACGCTATCTAATGAAATAATTTTAAATCGTATAACAATAACGATCAAGAAGCTAAGTAATACTAGTCAATGTAAAGAATATTTGGGAAGAGAGCAGCTTCTATGTCAAGATGTTTCATCAGATGAGCTACAAACAGTTGTTACGGAGGGGCTGGGAGATTTAAGCAGGAATTACTAATACTTCTAAATTTTTCTTTGAGTTCAACAAAGATTTATTCTTATAACTCCCTAAAAATCCTCAGTTAATTCCCTGTCTTTCACGAGCACACGAATTAGTGATTACTTAATATTAACATGTCCTCTCTTCAAGAATTAAAGAGTAATAATAACAACTTTAGAAAATAAAAGATACTCCAAAATGGCCATGATTTATTAATAGAAATAGGGACGCCGAAAAATGCGAAAAAAAATAATTTAAATTCTATTTAATTCAGATGTGTTATCACACATTGTATGAGTTGGATGTGTGTCCTGACATCTGACCTAAACATATCTCTCAAAATGGGACAGAGATAGTGTCGGGGTTTAACACTGAGGAGAAATTTCACAGAAAACAGAGATATGTTATCACCATGACGATTTATTAGAGAATGAACAAAAAAGAACGACAACCTCAACTGTTTTTTCATTCCATATATGTAAACTTTTATTTTTCTCTTCGTTTTCCCCATAACTATTTATAATTCTACAGTAGGGTCATAACCTCATCAACACCCTGCTCTTCTTGCGTCCTGAGAAGTGTAAATATACAGGGTTCGGAAGCAAAACGTGGACTGTTAATAAATGCGAATTATATAATTAAAATAAAGTGGTTTTTGTAATTTTTTTTCCTGCATATTCCAAATCTCCTGTCCTTTCTGAATAAGTAAACAATTATAAACATTTCTCAAATCTTTCATCATGAGTGAGCAAGAAGCAAAAAGCCAGAGGATCTCAGACCTCGTGGACGCCAAAAATTGAGGTGGCAGAGATTATGGACATTGTGAGGTGCCATGGAGCCTCATTTTAAAGATGGTGAAGATGAAAAAGTATGGAAAAGACCTCTCAAGGAAAGAAGGAAGTGTAGGACACAACTTGAAAAGGGATTCTGAGTTTTTAGAGGACCTGAAGAAGACGATCAAGGAACAAAATCCATGAACCGCCTCTCTAACGATTTTGAGGTGGACGAGGGGACAATCAGGAAAGATGTGAAGGAGGACTTGGGGGTTTCCTCTTACACAAGGATCCCACACCCTCTGTTGACGGACACTCTGAAGTTCGTGCTGGATCAAGGCAAATGGATCCCCAGGAAAAAATTTCTCTGACGAGAAGTTTTTCACTGTGGACCAGGTCTATAACCGTCGGATCGACCGTTGGCCGAAGAAATCACCAGAGGAGGTCAAGGGGATGTTCTGTACAAAAAATCCGCCCCAAACAATGAACCTGGGGGTCGTGGCATCTGATGGCAAGAAGATGCCTCCCCCTTTTTAGGGATTGAGAGAAGATCGGCCAGGAGGCCTAATACAAGGTGCTGAGGTTCACCATACTACCATAGCTTACAACCACCTATCCATAGGATCACTATTTGTGTGGACCCAAGATGGTGCACCCTCACACACATCGGCAAATATCAGAAGTTCTGCGTCAACAACATGGCTGATTTTTAGCCCAAGGATATGTGGCCATCATCTTCACCGGATTTGAACATGTTGTACTTTGCGGTGTGGGGCACTTTGGAGAGGGAGACTAATCAGCCATCTCCTTTGAACATGGACTCCCCTGAAGGCCACCATTGTGAAGGAGTGGAACAACTTGTCCAAGAAGTTCATCATCAGCTCCAGCAAGGCTTTCCGCTGCCGTGTGAAGGCTGTGATTACTTCTGAGGGCGGCCATATTGAGTGAACATGTTCACATAAGTCGTGTCTCAAAGTTTTGTCAAAAAAATTTCAGTCCCCCTTTTACTTCCAAACCCCCCTAAATATATGAAATAATAAGGAAGAATTGAAAATTTGAGGAAAACATCAACAATTTTTCCCAACTGATCCATTTGTGTTGAACACTATAATTTTGCCTCTTAAAAAATTATGTCGACTGAAAAATAATCAATAATTTAAAAGATGTAAGTTACGTGAAAACCATTGAAAAACTGACAGCTTTATTTAAAAAAATATATATCAAAAGATATCGGTTAAATACTGTTTTCATTGTGGTTAAGTAATTATTTAAATTTGACCCAAAAAATCGATTTTTTCTGCAACAATCTGGATTATATTATATTGGAAATACATGAGTTCCAAAATTTTGACGTCCTTCTCAGTCTCAAATCAGACACAAAAACTATCCAATAACACATTCTTTTATCAATGATGTCACCATAAATATTTGCTAGTGTATCAATCTTCTATAATTTTAGTATGTCTAATTCATACTTTAATTAAACTTTAACAAAGAATAATGCCAAACTATAAAATATACTTGAAGTTTTATTAAACTAATTTGAATGAAAAACTTAAAAAATTTACTGTAATATTAGTCAAAATGATGCCTTGAAGATGGCCTTTAAATTTTGGAATGTTTTTTTTTGACAGATTACAGAAACGAGACCGATTTTAAATTATATAGTAAGGACTGTTACAATCCTATATTATACTATTTTTGATATTTAAGAAGTACTTCAACGGAATCAGTGTCCCTGCCTACTTAAGTAATTGAATGTATATTCAATCAAGCAATGATTTAATGCAGTGAATTTGATATGTACCTAAGAGATGCATGTTGTCCTTTTCACAGTTTATTTTATGCATATGTATTTTGGGCTACTTTTGATGATTTACATTGTAAGACAGTTTAAATTACTAGTTAAAATGAAATTGATTAGCTAATAAAAAGACAATTTCAATAATTACATTTATTTATATAGATCTATAATATGCTCCTAGTATGAATTAGTATGCATTGGATTTGATTTATAAGTATCAAGTTTGATTTTTTGAGCACTGAGTCAAGGTGAGTTTAATTAAAGACATCTAGCGAATAAAAATATATTTTTTCATTCAATAAATAAAGTATAAGTTCGACAATTATGTCAATTTGACTTCCTCAATAAGGCAGTCAATTAATTATGAATACAAAACCGAAGGTAATATTTATTTACATTAACATAAATCACTATGGATCTCCAAACTTTTCATCCTTCAGACCAATGTTGATTACTCGAGTAAGTTCCATAGTCCCAAAATATTCTATATTTCTTGAAATTTGGCTTTTCAACGTAAGGTTTATTTTATATTTCTTTAGTTGTCATAGACCGGATTGAACACATTGGGCATTTGTGGTCAATGGACCGTAGTTTGAAGATCCTTGATTAACAATAAGATATGCTGAAATCTATAAATGAAATATTTAATTTTTGTGAAATTTACAAAGCAGAAAAATTTGGGTATGAATTAGATAGACCAGTGGTTTTTAACTTGAGACTATGGAATCGCAGGAGTTCGGCGAGTCAGTGCAAGGAATTCGGCGGAGATCAAGATACACATCTTACTCATAATATTTGTGATGACATATTCCGTTTAACCAGTTAGGACAGGTACATAATGTTCATATGAAACTGCTGCGATTAAATAAATCCAATAAGGTTAAGCACTATTGAACTAGACTAAAGAAAAAATCTCCGACCAAAAATATTGCACTTGATAGGAAATTAAACTTTAAAAATGTAAAAACAACTGGCAATAAGAGTACTCGAATTCACGAGTTTGGTAGAGTTTTTCAAATTATATTTTGGGAGAAGAAACGTTAGTAATGTCGTGTTATTTTTGAGTTCGAGTAATACTCCAATCCAACACTAGTATTAACAAATCTCATTTAATAGCATTAATTAATTATATTTTTTTTTTTCCTTTTATCTTAAAGGTTTCATTATGTCACTTTTATTTTTTTATCTTTTCAAAATATAACATTTAGAATTTTAACAGGGCTTCAGCTTTTAATCATTTTATTATTCTTTTTAATTGCATTATTATATAATTTAATCTAAGTTAATGGCAATCATCTATAACTAATTAAAATAGCTTTAATGTCGTTTTTGTATTCATCTTTATTCGCAAATATTATTACAACTTTTTTTTATCCACAAGGTTTAGGCCATTATAATTTCAATAATTTATGTACCTATCAAGTGAAAATTTAATTACGATACTCTTTTTTAAATTATTCCTTAGAGGTATAATGAATTACCATTACAAAGTTATGAAATTAATATTTCTTTAGCTGTTACTATTTACAAAAGAAAAGTTATTAAAAATCTCAAGTGCACAAAATTTGACTATAATTAAATATATCACGGTCAATTGTAGCTTAAATAAATGACGCATAATTCTCCAAATTGCTTAAAAACAAGAACCAAAAACCCCTAAAATTTTAACATTATAACGTTAAAAATATAAGCAAGTATGAAGAACAGGTTTGCTGCTAAACGTGTACCACTTTGAGTACCCTCAAGGAACAAATAACTAAAAAGTGGTCAAAACTTTACCATAATATATTAGTAAGATATGTTCGTCCCTTGGAGGCCAGTTAAAGTATTTTATTGAAACCAAAGAGCTTCATATTTAATAATTATGAGTTTGAAGTTTTTATCAGGTATTTAGTCATAAATGTTTAAGAAATAAGTAAAAAAATGTTTCAATAATCTAAAGAATGTAATTATGAAATTTATAACCGGTATGGCTCTTATAATATTATAATTTTTTTACGTAATAGGTATATTGTATTAATTTTACAAAACAAAGGATTGTTGTAATTATTTCCAATTTAATCAGAAGATTAGTATCTGAGGTGTAATAAAATGTATCATTACTATTTTTCATATGTGTATAGGTGGATAGACATACAACTGCTGTTATGTAAAGATTGATTTATGAACATGATATTAATATAACTGGATCATTCTCACTAATTGGGGGATTTTTCAATCTATGTCACAATTAGAAGGGGAAAAAGATTGTTAATTGTATATAAATTCATTGAATTACCAAAACCAGTTTGGAATAATTGCAAATGTTTCATAATAAATCTTCAGATATGTCAAAATTGTTATAAAATTTTGTCAGATATTCATGCAAAGGGAATTAAACCATTGTAATTTTGATTTTTAAGTAATTTCGAAATTGTGACATAGATAGGTAAATTTGTATATCGGAATAAAGTAAGTATGGTAAAACTGATTTTATTTTAAGAAATATTTTCTTCATCTTAAAAAATAATTTACTAATTGTAGGACATAATGATGTAAGAATTGTACATTTTGCTGAATTATTTCCAGTAGAAATAAATTTCGATATGCATTAGGTGTTCAGAGTCCATTTAACTTTAACGTAATTTAATTTAGAGTATTGTGAAAAGAGATTCTGTTACCTAGCCCAAAATATTTTTTGCCAGAATGAATACTGAAGTGTGGCCGCTGTGACAGTTTTAAATACTTTTAGTATAGGTACCTCCACACCTAATCTGACCCACCTTGACTTTACAATAAATGACATGGTTTAGGGCAAGGATAATTTAGTTTAAAGACTCTGCAAGTAATTACTGATGGCAGCTGCGAAGGTCACGAGGGAAAAACTCTCGAAGACGTTGTGTGTACTAACACGAAGTCAGTAATGGAGCATCTCTGGCAAGTTGTTCAGAACAAAGGCAAATGCATTAAATGAGCTGTTGGTCAATTCTAGGACAATATTAAAGCTGTAAAAATGTATTAACACATATTCCAGTATAAACTGTGACTAATTGAGGGACACTAAATCAGGACCACACTGTACGTTGTCTATAATATACATCCCTATATTGTATCCTATTTTATTTATTATCCATCATTTTATATATCTTTTATTGGAGAATCAACACGAACATAATTAAATTCTATATGTTGTACAGTGTATTGTATAACACATTGTCTGAAAAGCCCCTGGCTTAACGAAGAAAACACATTTTTTTGTTCAACATTGGCTTTATTCATCAATATAATCTCCATCATGTGCAACACCATCATTCCAACGCGGTTTTAATATTCCAAGGCCACTTTTATAAAACACTTTATCTGTTTGCTCAAAATAGCCCTCAGTTTCAGTGATAATGTCTCATTAAAGGGAAATTTCTTTTTTTCTTAGGCTTGCGAACAGCCAGTAGTCGCTGGCAGCCAAATCGGGTTAGTAAATGGATGCAAAAACAATTTGAAGCTCCATTAATGTAGTTTTGCCATCGTTCTGATTGACTTTTGACACAATGCGTTCTCCTGGTGAAATATCACCTTCTTCTTCTTCAAATGGGCCGATTTCTTATATCAAACAATTTAATTATGTTACATAATGTTCACTGATAATGATATTTCCCTTTTCAAGGTAGTCTATGAATATTATGGCATATGCATCTCCAAATACCAACCCCTTAACCTTTCCAATTTATTGTGCTTTTGGGCATTTTCGACGAGATTCACCAGTTGCTATCCCCTCAGGTGATTATTTTTTTGATTCTGGAGTGAAATGAGGCATCCATGTTTTATTCATTGTACATACCAATACAAAAATTGTTGTTTTTTTACATTTCAATATGCCCAAATACTGTTCAGAATCATCAGCACTTTTTTGTATTTTGCTCAACAGTGAGTAAACGTGGAGCCCACATTGAACAGAGCATTCTCATGTATAAATTATTGTACAATATAAGGATAACCCGTTCTTTTGATATCTTTAATCATATAACTTCACTTTCTTATTATTCAAAACGTGGATTTTTTTTAATGTTTTCTGTTGTTACCCCCCTCATTTGGACATCCGCTGCGTTTGGCATCTTGCTATCTCTACGACTACGTTTGAAATCAGAATACCAGTATTTAATGGTTGTTTCTGGTATAGCAGAGATCCCATAACACTTTTAAAGCTATAGCTTCGCTTTAACTGAATTTTATCTCATCCAGATGTAATATAAAATTGAAACTCAAAATTGTTTCATATCCAATGTTTGGAAATAACAAAAGTAACGTCCAAGGTAGGGTAAGGGGAAGGTACGTCATTTGGATAATTTATATACCCCTTTAACTCAGCAATACCCGAATCGGCATTCTCTTCTGTATCCACTTTTGTGACATCCTTTATGTCTTCTGCAGCTTTTACAGTCTTGTCTGCATAGAAGGCCTCACCTCATACGTGCCGCCATCTGCTCCTACAATTTCCTTCTCGTGTGAAGCTCCATTTTCGCCAAACAAACAATTGGCCAATTCCCTAGGTTAATTAATGGCAACAAAAAAAAGGAAAAAAAAGGTCCTTATTTGTGACTTGGAACTTTTTAGTCCATGTGTAGCATTGAATGCGCACTCTTTTTTATCTTCCTTTTTTTTGAACGACTGAGGTCAATTTTTTAGAGTCAAATAATGATAAAAGGGGGAATTGAGTTTAAACAATCATTTAATTAATGTTTTTTAAATAATTTTTATTTTGTTTATCTGATAATTTTATATTGTTAGAATCATAACTAATTAATTTAGTTATTTTAAGTCCTAATTACATTCATTACATAATCGTTTCATTAAATTTTAGTTTTTAAAATTGAAATTGTTTTACTTAGAGAAAAATAACCTATAATTGGTAAAAAAATGAAAAAAAAGATTTTCCATGTATAGAGTATTATCTGATATCCTATAAACTACTAAGTTGCTTCCATCTTTATTTAAAAAAAAACAACATTTGGTTATTAAAACTAACTTAATTCTTTTTTTTACTATAAATATATATAAACTACTAAAAATATATCGACATATATGTATATATATATATATATATACCTAGTATGTATGGAAAATTGCAAATCATTAAAAATAAATGTATATGCCTATGCTTAAATAATATTTGATAAAGGCTTGATGCAAAAGAAGTGATGTCGCAATCAACTTCGCATAAAATGAGGAATGAACAAAGAAAATAACAATATATAGAATGCATTTGTATACAATTGTTAAAAAAGAAACAGGAAAAAAAAAATAACGACACATACAAGTCAGAGCTTTGTATAGTACAAAACACAATAATAATATCGAATAAAGAAAGATATTTTCACGTATATGAAATGCTTTAAAAAAAGTTTTGATGTCTAATCCATCCTATATTTCATTATTCCATAAATTTAAGTATATAGTGGGACATAATTATACATATCAGAGCTGGGAGCTTGGACTTTCGAATCTACTTCAATGACACAATTAAAGACTAAAGATTTGACTTATGCACGAAAGTCTAAGACTCGCAACTCGACTTAGACTCTTTTACTGGATATAAAGTACTCTTTAAATATATATTACCTATTTATTGAGTTCTTAAACTATACTCGATGAAAATATTCGAGGACTTGGACTTATGAACGAAGAGTTGAAACTCTGCTTGGAATTTGAATGAAATGAATCTCCTTTATCCCCTCTGGACTACTTATGTTACACATTCGAAATATAGTGAGCTTCATTTTTATAACACACTCACAGCAATGCACTGTTTAGTTGGGATTTAATCTGTCTGGGTTTCAATTTTGTTCAATTTGGGATCACAATACTATTTAACAAATAAAATACACAATTATTATGCGTAAGTAATGCAAAATGTTAGTATGTAGAAACACTGACAGTTTTGTGCGGAAAAGTTGCTATTTCGTAAGAAAATAACCCATTTATCATTCCTAGTTTTACAATGTTCTCTTTAGGTCGTAAATTTTTGATTACCCGCGTATAGTCTGCATCTTCTTTTGTATATTTTTACAAACTAAAGATCTAAATATTCTTTCAAAGTTTCATTACTATTTATTTTTATTTTTTTGTTCGATATGATGACTTTAGAAAAAGAAATCATTCATATTTTTTATAGGTCTATCAAAATGATTTAATGCAGAATATAAAATAATACTTTATTTTAATCGTTAATTGAATAATAATAAAAAATTGTTACGTTTCTCAAACATTGAACGAGATTTGCGCTCTCAAGAGAACATTGGAGAGCAACAAAAAATTTTAAAGTTTATTTCCTAATCACATGACAACTTTTCAGCATAAGATATAAAAAAAATTCAAACTAAGTTGAAAAACAAGCGGCTCTAACTGAAGTCTCGAAAATATTATATATTAAAAGTTAGGTATATCTGAGAAACTAACTATCTAAACTGTTCGTTATATTAATATATGCACGAAATAAAAAAAACTATTTTTTCATCATCATAAATTATTAAGAAAAAGTTAAGATATGAATAGTTTTATACTGTATTCAAATCAATTATAGCTCTTTCATAGATTAAGACTGCAGATTTAAATAGAAGTTGGGATAATAAGAAAGCCTTATCATCTATTATATTAGTTATACATTAGTAATCACTTTTTTTATGATTTTGACAACAGAATTTGCAATATTATTTTTTGACGTGAGTGCTTTATTTATTGCAGTATTCAAAAGATGACATTTTCAATTAAATATACACAAAATTTACAAAATCTTTAAAAAATCTAAATATTTCTAGTGCAAATTGTTATATCTTGTTTAATAAGTTAAACTTAAAAAACTTTAAAAGCTTAATAAGATTTTTAATATTTATTATCCATAAAAAGATTTATATTTAAAAAAAAATTAAGTCAAACTTTCTCAAAAAGGATATCAATCAATTTGATTCTAACCTTTTGATAATATATTCAACCCATTTAGGCTAAGGCATATTTTAAAATTGAACTTTTTATTTAGATAATATGGATCTAAATAAGAGAGAAAAAGATTTTCCCCCAAAAATGGAGGTCTTTTGTCGAGAGAAAAACTCTTTTTACAAGATCACAGAAGGCAAATTTGAATACATTTAAACATATCGATGTTATTTTTCATTTCTCAATATAAAACCTTGAACTATCAGAACCAAAATTTGACATAAATTACGACAATAAAAAATACTGCATATGCATTTTAATTTGGTGAAGACTTGTAAATATTTTAATTTGGTGAAGACTTGTAAATATTTCAAAATATAGTCTAGAATAAGGCATTCTGTATATAAAAAAACAAACAAGATTGAGTATGAAAAAATGGATTTTAATTAAGGAAGTTATTATTATAAACTTTTGAAATTTATCAAAGATACTCTTGCAAAAATATGTGTGAAATATATTTACAGTTTTTCTGATTAAATGGATTAATTAATTTGTATAGGGAATTGCTCTGCCCAAATAATTACAATAGGCGTCAATGAGTAAACTTAACTTAGAAATTACATTTTTTATTTTATTTTAAAGAAAATAAGATATCTTAGTAAAGATGAAACTATCACAAAATGACAATTGCTATGGTTGAGAATTTTAATTAATTTTAAGTACTTTCATTTCATTTATGAAGCTTTATTTGGTCCTGATATGAGTAAATAAATAATATAATAAAATGTATAAATTTCTAATTTATTTTCATATTGAAGTGCAATTTGTGGTACCCCAAAGGATTTATCATAATAATTTGCCAATCGAAAAAAAAAAAAAAAAAGTAGAACAAATCCATTCTTGTTTGCTTTTTGACCACATGTGTTTGAAATTATGTACCCATATTGTAGATAACTAATTATGTCTTGTTCTATTATCTTTATTTCATTTATTTACTAACATTATAACTTATATATATATATATTTATTAAAGCTATTAACTGGATAGTGATACATACATTACTTCTGATATGACAACACAAAAAATAATTATCCTGCCCTAAATAGAAATAGAAGCTCATTATATTCGAACAATGAATGCTTTGCTAATAATAATATCTAAATTACGTATGAAAGACGAAGAGTAACCTTGAGTAAGTTCTCATTTGACTCAGAATATAATTGAAGATTGACTTCTTAATAATTCTTGCCAATATTCTTGTTAATTTACTTATCCCTCATCTCCCTTTTCACTATTGATTCTAGCAAATCTAAAGAAAATCATAGCAGATAATTTGCTCTCCACCAAAACATTCTTCAAATTGTCAGGGTTACCATGGTAATTCTCTTTTTTTTACGTACCCAAAATACACACAATTTTAATCACTGAATATGGTATCTTATGTAAGAACTACTAAGTGAAAATAAAGTTTATTGATGATGTGGCTAAACACCCCAAAGAAAGTTCTCATTTTAGGATTTGAAGAGAAATAGGAGAGGGTTAATAACTTACATAGATATACAATAGTGGAACCTAAGACATAAATAATCAATTTTTATTTAAAAAAAGTCCTCATTTTAGCTAGATTGCACTTAATAAGGCGCAATACTTATATGTATGGTATTGACATTGTACATACTTAGTAGGGCTTGACTCAAAAATTAGTAAATTTAATTATAAAATCATTGCAAACGTGAGAATATTTACTAATGTATGTACGTATGCGCAAATACTAATTTGATTCACTCAATTAAAAGTTATAAGTACGACCATGTAACTCAATTACATAATTTGATCAAATTCGAGTACATAGGTACTAAATAAATTACTTGGAATGTAGTATGTGCATAATAATAGTGGTGAGACCGATTATTATTTCAGTCAAGACCTCGATCGAAAATCCAAATTTAAACCGTGAACCGTGGAAAAAAATATATGTTTAAAAAGATTTTTTTATATAATTACATCATTTTATTTTGTATCTTGAAATCAATCCTTTCTCCAAAAATTTGAAGAAAAAATGCTCAAAATTAGTTAATAAATAGTCAATCCTGGACTAATTATTTTCGATTGTGGAATTATTACTAAATAATTGTTAGAAATTGTTTATAGCTTAGGAAGATACGAATTAAAATTTGCCAAATCATCGTTCAGAACACTGATAAGGGGTCAAGAAGCCCACCATTAGGCAGCTATAAACAAAATACCATGTAAATTTTTGTGTTAGTAAGGTAACGTCGAGTCATATTTAACTTTTTTTTTCCTTTCCTTCAAAATTTGATTTGATTTTCTAAAAAACATCATATTTATTTTGTGAGACATATTTCTTTCTTGTAGACTTTGTATTTTACTACTAAAGTCCACACCAAACATGAATCAAATTAAATTATTCATACAAAAAATATAACTGTATCAGACCGGTTTAGGATTGAAACCCAAAACTAATATTTAAGAAGTACGATCAAGATCAGAGCATATCTACAGTACATAGGTATAATTTAACATAGCAAATTTTCCATTTTTTATATAATTTTTTAGTCGAATCATAAAATACTGATTGTACTTTTCTTTTGAATGAATATAATTATTAACTATACTTATTAAAAGAAGAATTAAAGAGGTCTTAGTCATGTACATTATAAATATGCACCATTCAAACCCCATAAATATCTTCTTTTTTTTTTAAACCCGACATGATTTAGCTATTTTTATTGATATAAATCACAAAATATAAATAGTTATTTTTCTTTTTTGCAGAATCAAGTATTGCCATCTTTTTGGTATTTGAATCGACTTGATTTTTATCAAGTCGATTCAAATCCATTGTTATCAAAAGTTTTATTTATATTTAGTAAAAAAGGTCCCTACTTTTTTATAAATAATAGATATTATACAGTTAAAAATAGCTTTATTATTGCAATGGATACATTTTTCATTTACACTGCAATCTTTATTTACTCTCTCAACCTTTATTCCAAGCGGAGAAATAAATTTAAAAAAAACCAAACTTACAAACAATAATTTTTTATATTTTTCTCCCAAATAATGATTTATATACTTCATCATTTTAATAATAATAATGTTGGGAACGTTGATTTGTTCTATTTAAATTAGTTCTTTGAACATTTGGATATATCTACTCAGGGCTTTCAATCTTAGAAATAAGGTCGATGTGATATTTTTACTCTTACTACATGACGCCATTAGTGTAATGTCGTCATTCTACCGGCATACCAAGTTTATAAACATGATATGGTCAATGGAGAGTCCTCCTTGCAAAGAAAAAAATACATTTACTACAGGTTAATGTATTAACTACACTTGTGGCTTACTTTAATGCCTTTATGACAGGAATAAGTGGCTTCAATTTGAAGCATTTTAGTTCTAAATGATATATTTTGAATTGTTGATGGTGCGTGATAAATTTAATATTTGTTGTGAGAGCGTAATGTTATATAAAATTTGCATAAAACTGGAGAGCCCTACCTTTTATTCAATAAAGGATAGTCCAATAATTGGAAAAAATTGCGTAATTGCTAACAACTACTTCTTAACTTCAAGCATTTTTGTTTTCATTTTTTGGAGAAAAGTTTGAGATATACAATGAAGATTACTGTATGTTTATAGTAGCTACTCCATTAAGTTATTTTCTCCAACTGTTGCACTATTCTCTGTTTAGAAATTAAGTAGTGCTATGAGTAGATAAACGAAATTTTAGTAAGAGTTCAAGATATCAAAGTTAAAAACACTAATCTCTATATACAAATCAAAAGCTGAAAAAACAGTGCTTAGGAGCTGTTGATCCCATAACCAGACCTATATTTGAGGAGGATTATTCGAAAATATAGGAGGAGCCGGGGCCCTGACAATAATTTTTCTCAGCGGGTTAACTCATTTTTTATGTTTATTGACCAAATTACTGAATAATTAAACTCAAATTTTTTAAATTATATACATATTTTCTTTAGAATCGCCAATTTATCTAACATTTAATTATTACTACACACAACAGTAGTTACTGGTTTGAATGACACATTCAAACATATACAATAAATAATTAGAACGTTGGCACAATTTTGTCGTTTTAGAATAATAAAGTTTCTATTATGTTAATATATATATTTCAGTTAGGGGACAAACGCATAATTGAATGGTGCGGTCCCTTAGTGCCGTCCTCTAAGTAACGGCATAGATCTCTCTTTGGTTACTTTTAATAATTGATTAATTATTAACATTTAAGAAGTCTACTTATATATACTATTATGTATTTCAATTTCATCTTATGAATAACTAGTAGAATTTCCCGGTATTCTTTGAAGTTATTAGGATCCAATAAAAAACAAACAGACAAACTTTGATTTATTAATATATATATCTACTTTCCTTTTCTTTTTGTTTTTAATATGACACGCTGAGCTTTACACGTGCGATTATACATTGTTATTTCATAAATCAATTAGTCACGCAGCTCTAATATATTTCGCGAACAATAAAAAAGTGGATTCAACAGATAAACTAATTTTTCTTTATTTATATAGATATGCTCACGTTTGAATTAAACCATTATTTTAAAAAAATGAAAAAAAATTGAAATCCTAAGAAATTATAAAATATATGAAAGAGATATTAAAAGAACTTCTTTAATATTTCAATATTTTTAGCATATCCGTCTTGCATTAAGGTATGTAATCTCTTTTTAATATCAACTGTTTAATATTCAACGAATACCCAGCTATGATATTTTTTAAATATGGAGGGCTGAGCTTAAGCTAAAACACGCTCGTTGCTATATTTATACTTCTTAGATCAAGTAATAGCACTCACAAATGAGGTCTCTTCAAATATCCATAAATACAAAGTTTGATTCCCCCCCCCCAACATTTCTTGATTAACAAAGAAATGACTATAACACAATTTTATTTATAAGAGTTTTGAAAAATGTTTCTAAGATTCGATTTTATTGCTTAATTGATATGGATAAATATATATATACATTCATGGAATTTCAGTTAAAGATGGATTATTTATTCATGAATTTAATCATCTTACTCCATATATTTTTTCGTGTGTATTTATTTTATTTACAAATACATTCTATGTACCTTGTTTTATGTAAAATATTACAAGAACACATATGCTCGATAGGAATAAATAAACCCTTTTTTTATTTTACCGGCTAATGCAAGGTTTGACTGTGTATTGTAAATTCATACTAATTTCTTAATATAAATTAGAACAACCCCATTAAAAAAAGATTATACCAAAATCAAAGATTTTTTTGATATGAATTAATGAACACTCCAAAATAAGTTACACGTTAAAAGATAAATTTCCTTGCTTTACAAAGTTATAGATTTCCTGCTTTTTATATACTTGCAACCTCGACTTTCAAATGAGAAAAAAAAATGTGAATAAAAAAATATGGTAGCTAGCCTTCTATATTTTTCTTTTTACCAACTGTTATTTTTATTTAGCTATTCATTTATAGTTATTTTATACATTGAATTTATAATTTATCAATATATCAATCAATGGCCATGTCTGAATTTTAAACAAATTGTAAGCGAAGGCCCCTGATTTATTCAAATTTATATACAAATCAAATTCCTAAATATTATTCTTTTTAAATTTATTATACGGAGGCCTGCTTTAACTCATATAAGTATCAACTCATGAAAAAAGCAGAAAAGAGAATTTCTTTACTTTTCCCAGGGTAAAAAAGAAAAAAGTTTTATAATTGAACACGTAGTCGTCAAAAAGAAGTAAATACCTTCTTAAAAAGCAAGTATGAAGATTACTTTAAAATTATAGGAATTTTATCTGACACGGAAATTGCTCGCTATTCAAGGGTTAACAGCAAATAATTGTTTCTACACTTTAGTTTACTTTGAATCAATTTGTAATTAATGCTACAATTTATTTCACCCTGATATAATGCTATGATTTTTCTAAAAGATAATATAAATTATATTTAAGAATAAAATGTAATAATAAAAACTATTTTCATATGCAGTATGGGTTTTAAATTAATTTGTTTTTAATTAATTCATTAGACAGAGTTTTTGGTTAAAATATTAAAATTAATTCATGTTAAAAAAATATATGTATGTATATTACTCATAGTTTTCCTGAAGCATATATCATAATATTTGAATAATATACATACATACAGGGTGATACAGATAAACAGCACAAACTTTAATACTTCCAGATCCTTTACCAGTGCATGCATTTTTGTTGTTTGGTATACCGTTACTATATTTGTGCTGGAGTGGTGACGCATTTAACACGGGATAATAAAGCACCATTAAGTTATAAAAATAGAGTTGCCGATGACATTATCTCCCAAAATTCAAATTACCATGTTATCAAATATCATTTGTGAGATATTCTTCCCTTTAGCCCATAACGAAAATCCTCAATAATGCCCCTGTAAGTGTATGGGGATTGCCCTTAAAGAAAATTTTTGATTATATTGTTAGTCGAATAAATATTAAAAAATTATCAAAAAACAAAAATAATTTTGCTACATAAACATGTCATTAAATAAAAATATATTTTATTGTGAAAAACTAGCATGTATAACTCTAGATTTGTGAACCCGTGAGGTTGTGTAGTGCAAATTACAATTAATCTTTCAAAAGTAAATAAAAAGAGAATACAAACAAGCAAAAAAAAAAGTAGTTGATAGTTGAACTTCATGGCACAGGTTTTTAGTTAAGCTGAAAGTGAAAAAGGAAGTCTCTCTTAACATTGCAAAGTTCATTTTTAAGCCTCGGATGTATAAAACTGCCAATGAGAGGTCTTGTACCTATCGACAGGATAATGTACGGTCCTGCAGAGTCAAGATGTGGTAAACTTTATAAAGAGGAATATTTCCCATTATTAGGAACCCCTATCTTACCCCCAAAATCACTGGACTTTTAACCTTTGGGACTTTTATTTGTTGGGAGGGATTGCAAATAAGGCCTTGAAGTCTGCGATGGTCAATAAATGCCAAAGTTGGATTTTGCATAGGTTGCAAATCTTGCAGAATTTGTTTAAAAGTTTTTGTCGAAGCAAACTAAGATAATTGTAAATAAAATTGTAAATATTTTAAATCTGTACGGATTTATCTGTGACATCCAGTACAAATATTTAACAAAATATGATCTGGAGAAAAATATAAATGTAGATATATTTTATAAATATAAATTGCTTAATTAAATAATTCATTTCAAGAACATAAATAGTAAACATATTAAAATAAAATTAGAATTTAGTTTGCTTGGAAATGATTTTACATTAAAAACCGTTTGATCATTATAATTATATTGAATGATAATTATCTTTTCTCCTCTTCAATTATAATTTTAAATTATTTTTTATTTTTACTTTTCAATAGCTTAGAATTTTTCATTAATTATATAAATATCCATAGGGAATATTCTTATATTCTAGATCTAATATGTACAGTACACCCTCGTTATTTGCGGTTGATACAAATCAAGACCTACTGCAAATGATAGAAAATCCTATTACAAGTACAAATGAGTGACTTTCAATGTTGTTTGAATTCAATAAGTACATTTAACATATTCATTTATGATATTATGCTATTTTTAAGGACATTATAATTCATTTATAAATATGGTAGGACCGGACGAATTGGTGCACTTGCACATTCTTAGTAGCATCGGACATTATTTACCCGTTTAAAATTAAAAACATTACATCCATATTAAAGAAGAACTTATCATCGGGTATGTCAAGAACCTAATTAGATACTCAAAATAGAACATTTGCATATCCATTCACTTTCTGTTTCATTTTTTCTTTAAAAAATGTGGCTACAGGTATGGAGCCCCCCATTATATATATATAATGAATTCGTGATATACAAGTTCATTACAAAAAAATTGTTTTTTTTATAGTATGATATTTTGTCTTTTCACATTATATAAAAAAAAAAATCAAAGTGTTCAAAGTGACCTGAAATCATATCAGACCTAAAACATTAAACAAATGAAGATTAATGAAACTATAAACAGTTTTAAAACTTATCAAACAAGTTTAATACTTATAGTTTTTGAAGAAATAGTGTGTTCGTTGTCCATCACCGCACAAATTCACCCGGTTTTCACTATATACTGACCATAAACTATATAAGTTAATCATTGCCATGTTGAAAATTTAATGAACATGATTATAAAGATAAATTATGATTTTTTTTTATTGTTACAAAAACATACAAATACAATTGTTAATATGTAAGTTATGAAAAAAAAGAAAAAAGGCAAATAATAAGTATTTATATTAAAAAATAAAAAACATGAGTATTTAATCAGTCTACAATTTTATAATAAAGACAGTTTATGGCCATAATTGATAAATTAATTTAAATAGTCTTATTAAGCACATAACATGTGTATTGTCCATGATATATTCTCAATGTTATCAATTTATTATCATTAGAAATATTAGTTAATATTTTCCATTTTTCTATTCTATGAATGGACTATCCATTAAAAAACAAGTAAAGATGATTTTTCTAACTAGTTATTCTTATAAATCGGATTACACTGCAAGTGCACTAAAAGGTTAAAAGAATTCATAGAGTTTTACTTTTTTATGGGAAATCTACAGTTAATATAGATATAGTTTCATAATATATGAAAATGAAAGAATAATTACTTACACTTTAAATGAGTTCATTTTGCTTTTATACAAATAAAAAAGGCATTATTCTTTAACTAAATACATTTATTTGAAGTATTAAAAACATTTCTGAAGTTTTTATTTATTTTTTAAAATAATATTTGTAATTTTGTGGGGATTACTAATTTTTGTACATAAAAGGTAGATCAAACATTTTTAAAGAGTTAGAATACTCAAAAAATAATAATTCGGTATATCAAAAACCTAATTTGATACTAAAAATAGAAAATTTGCATATCCATTTACTTTCTGTTTCATTTTTACTGAAAGGAATGTGCCTACAGATATGTCCCCCCCTCCCCGCCATTATATATAATGAATTTGTGATATGCGGGTTAATTAAGAATTATAATTCAAGGTTTATCTACTTAATGAGTATCATAACAATTTTAAGTATTTTTCTTCATCCTTAATTAGGTAAGGGAGTTAATTTGCGAAAATGAGCAGATTTAGCATTAGCAAATTGGTTTTTCTTATGCCCACATATCTTTTTAGTATTTTGGCGAGATAAAATGTTAAAATAGCCCGATAACCTCCCTTACCCCACGTGTTTTTTTAACCATTTCTCAAATTTATAACGAAAAATTCACATATTTTGAGATTATTTATGCCCATTAATGCTTGAAGAATAGCTTTATAATATTCTAAATTAAAACAGAATAATTTTTTTTATCTAAGCGGATGTCTTATTTTTAGGGTTATCTGTAAAAATTAATTTTATTTTGTGTAGTGGTGAAAAAGTTACATTTGAAAAATTTCAGTCTTTAAAAGTCGTTTAGGGTATATCTCTTGAAAAATACCATTTTTTTAAACAAAATTCTATATTTTATATTTCTTGGATCTTTGGTTCTGATATTCAACTCTCAATGTGCATTACAAAAATACAAAAGTAATTGAATTTGAATTTAATTCTTAGTCTTACAATAATATTAGCATTTTATAAAAAAGAGACAAACAAAAATAAACATTTGTATACTTAAAGAAGACTAAGTGACTGTGTTTCTATTTATTATTTCAATCATCAAAGCTTATCAATTGAAATAAATCTTTATCTGCTGTTATCTTTTCTCCTCTATGAAAAGAAAACACATTTTTGTACTTTGAATCAGATACACTTTATATGTATGAGTTAGACGAATGTCTACATAAATATAGCTACTTATTTAATATGTACTTAAAGAAGCGATTCCCTTATACTCGTACATATATATATATATACCTATAAGTTCAAATTGCTTAAGAAGTGAGTTGTAGGCCCTATGTATCGACCTGCTTTCCTATATGTACAAACACATGTACGTATGTACATAAGAGGGTGTTACGGGAGTCCAAAATTGAGTCATCACGCATTCTGAACCCTCAAAAGTTGCAAATTTTAAATAGAAATCCGTTGTACTAAAATAAAAAATCCCGCTAAAAGAAATCCGGAAAGGTTTCTGCAATAAACTTTTTTTTTCTTATTAAAAAAAAGCTTTATGTGCTTTAAAAAATGATATTCCACGAGATGTAATTTTTTGTTAAATCCCTTAAAAAACGTTTATTTTGCTGTAAATGTAAGGGGGTTAACTTTAGCAAAAAATTACACATCGTGCAATATCATTTTTTTAAAGCAATGAAGCTTTTTTATAAATCAGAAAAAAAAGTTTATTTCATAATTTTTTTTACTTCATACAGAAACCTTTCCGAACAAAAAAATTTTTTCCCCGCTATTTTTTTTCTCAGTAAAACGGATTTTTATTTACCATTTGTAACTTTTGAGGGGCCAGAATGCGTGATCGCTCAATTTGGAGCTCCCTTGATACCCCCTAATGCACATTAATGTGGTTCTTACAAATTTTTGTTTTTTTTATGTAAGGAGAAATTATAATTCAAAAGTGTTCTTTTTAATAAAAAAATAAGTAATATAAAGCTTGAGCTATATTTTTTCATGCTTAGAGGTTGCACATTACTCTTGAAGTTTATAGATTTGACAACTTTTGGGTAAAAAAGCTTTTCAATTTTAATGAATATAATTCCAAATAGAGAAAGTAATCATCAATAACTTCTTTAGATGAATAAACAATCTTTCAAAAGTTTATCCCTAACTTTTTTATAAAATAATGACAACTGAAATAGTATTTACTGCAATTAGCAAGCCCTTTTATATTCCTGTATGTATACCACAAGTTCTAAACTTTCTTTGAAAGGCATTTTTCGAGGAAAAAAGTACTTTTGTATATTGAATATATCCCTTTTGACATCCATCTAGTATAGTGCATTGCTTCAGAACATAGCTAAATTATATTCGTTATTGTTGAATACCGCCCAAGAAAATCGTAGGTGTTGTTCTATAAAAAAACAATAATAATTTTTTATCTTTCATATCGTATATCTTTAAAAATTATAATATGAGCAACTCGAAATTTTTTTTTTACAATCTATATCATAAATATTTAATAAAAATGTAGAATCTAACACAAATATCACTTTGTTAAACGGTTTATGCATTTCATTAAAAAAAAAGATTTTTTTTTTTGCAAAACAAATATTTGACAATATCCCTGCAACATGTTCAAAAAATAAATAAATAAGTACTCTACTACATTAGAATGGCTCTTATTGTGTCCTTAGAATATCAATGATTTTATTTACATTATCGCGCTCTCTCAATCGGTATTCATAGTAAAAATATATTCTTATTCCAAAGGTTATAGCAATTAAAACGACACTCAAAGGTAGCCTTTAGCTCTTAAACTTTTGACTAAAATTATAAATTTCTCATTATTGCAGACGTTTTTATTTTTAAACACAAATGAAACGTAGAATTAATACATTTTTTATTAAAAAAGTTGGATTTATCAAATTTTTTTCGATATAGGGCAAATCATTAGAGCGAGGACCCCAATTAAATATAAATTAAAGTCATAAATATAATTCACAGCGAAGTTTTATTTTTAAGAAATGTAATGGAAAGGTGAGAGAAATAAAAACTAAATATTGATTTGTAAGGGCCACCCTATTGTACATATTTATATTTCCTTTCAAAAATGCATTGTTAAAATCAAAAACAATGAAGATTTTTGTTCTATTCTTTTCAAAGTTTATTCTTGGATCATACAACTCATACTTTGACTTGACAATGATGTTATTATTCATCCCTGCCTCACAAATATGTACATATGTATGTATGAATGTATTTTGTTCATATTTCTAAAAGAATAAGTGTATTGTTTGAAGAAGTATGTATGTACGAGCTGCTGATTTTATAACTTTGTATGTTTCATATTTTTTTAGTTTTACATCATATTTCATTATTTGTACTCGTAGACTATAGTTAGTTATTACTTCAAGTTCAATACTCAAAACAATATAGAAGCAAAAATTTATTTTGCCTTTAAATATAATTTAATGACAATACACGATGTTAATCCACCAGTGTTATAAAAAAATGAACTACATTATTTTGCCAATAGTCGTTTTTGTCCGTCCTCTTATCTCGTTCCATATTTATATTTAAATATAATTTGAATTAGGTCTGGAATAAACTTTGTGAGTTTCATTTCTTTATGGACACACTTAATTGACATTGTTTCTAGATATGTTAATCTAACACAGAAAATTCAACTACTGTCCCTTTTAAATTTAGTTCATTCGATCTGCAGATATAAAATTTAATATTTCAAAAATTCGTATTTTAAAAATCATTGATTTTTTTCTCCTTAAACTTAAAAAAAGGTAATTTGAAAAAAAAAAAAAAGTACAAACATAATTTGAAAAAAACATTAGAAATGTCATTTAAAAAAAACCTATTAAATATTATGCTATTGAAAAGAATAGCCATTTAAAAAAATATAACATATAAAAAAACAGAAATGAAAATATTTTAATAGAATAGGCAATAAACTTCAATTTTTTTTTGGCTTTTTTATGATTAATATGATATGTTACTGATTCCTTTTGCCTCTATAAACAGATAAATTACTTTTATAACCCCAAATTTCAGCGTTTGTAGTCTACAGAGTGTCTTTTTTGATAGAAAAAAAAATTAAAGTTCTTTTCGTTTTGAAACATACAAATTGAATAAAAAAATAATTCGTACTTACATGTTTCTAGATTAGAAATATATTTTAATTTTCTCTGTAATTTTTGTTAATCGGAAAAAATGTCTTGTCAGCATAAAAATATTGACCTTTTCTTAGAAAGTCAAAAAAATATATCATTGTTTTCCGCAATTACAAAAATACATACAGCATCATAATAAAAAACAGTCCATTAAAAATATAAACATTTTAAGAATATTTCTTGGTTATTTTTTTTTTTTTCATATTTATTTAGCTATAATGTATTGAGTTGATGTATAATAATTTAAAAAATATTTCTTGCTTATTGTTTTTTTTCTCATATTTATTTAGCTATTTTGTATTGAGCTGATGTTGTTTTGACATATTTTTTTTCCTTTTGGAGAGTGGAATATCATTTCATAATAAACTATACAGCCTCCCTGAAATCACCCTTTCTTACAGGATATAACAGAAATTGACGTCATAAAACCATAAAAAGCGACATATGAATATTTTTCAAAGGTTATGACTCCACCCAAGCTAACAGGCACCTTTCGCCACTTTGCTTTAAATGTTTAGTTTTGATTAAAGAAAATTAGGTATATATAGAATTGATGAAACAAACTGTGCCTCAGAAACTGCAGCAAGCTTTACTCACGGTACGTACATAATTATTTACCTTAATGAGCATGAAGAATAATGAAGAGGAAAATAGAAATAATAATAGACGTCGAGGGGAGGAAAGAGGTGTATTGTTCGGAGGCGTTTTTATAATCATCACTGCTATTATCATTACTCTAACGCTCACAATGCCTTCATACAAAGCCTTGTTTAAAAAATATTCGTTTATTCTTATGATTTTATCGTATTTTTATTGTACTTTTTGGAAACGTATGTTGTGTATAATCACGTCCGTATAGACGTGTATCTAGATGGAACTAAAACCAAACCAATTTATCAGATTTGGAGCCGCTTACACTTTTTCCGTTCATTTTTGAAAAATTTACATGTTTCATACTTTTTTTTAATGAAAATAGGATCAAATATCAATTTTAGTTGAAATTAAGTTGTTTTTTTTTCCTCATCATAAGTTTATTTTGATGTACCAAAGACTTGGTAACTGAATAAATTTTTTTCGTGACGTATCTATTTATTTTTGTGAATATACAAAGATTTTAAAACTATTTATAGAGTAATCCATGCGCCACAAAAAATTATTTATTCAACCAACTAGGTATAATTGGTCCTTTGATAAAAGATGCCTTTGGAGAACAATAAAGGAGGATCGGAGAAATGAACTGCTAATTGAATATTCTAAAAATATTCTTTCTACTCATCTTTAAATTTTTTTTCAACTCAAGGACTCAAAAATGAACGGAAAGTATGAAAAATCCTTATTTACTGCATAACATCTAAAACCTGTTTGATGTATAGGGAAATAAATGCAGTTTAAAAGAAAATGGGTGAAACATTGCTACTGGATTATTACTGATATTCCACCCCTCCCTCAATAAAAACTCTATCAACCATGTTTTTAATAAACAAAATATAATTAAAATGTTTATATTTTCTATACCCTTCAAAATACCATTACGAGAGAATAAAAGTCTCATTTTTGAATGTTTCTCTCTCAGTCACAGCTATCTGGTTCTGAATTAAGAGCTAACATCCCCTTTTCATCTCGATGACGCTGGTCCGAATTATTGACACCCTTAATTATTACTTTTTAATCAGACGATCAATGTATTCCTATAATTTAAGACATGTAATTTAAAAAATGTTTTTTTTTACATTTATTATTTGTGTGCAATTTGTATCCATATTAGATATGCTCAAGTTAGATACCATTCTATTTTAGAATAAATTTATTAATTCAAAATTGTTTCTTAATATTTGACAACTTTTTCACACTATGTAATTACTAAACGGAAGAAGTTTAACAAAAATTCAAAATTTAAATACTGTGTGGATAATTCCCATGATTTTTTAAATAATTGGATAAGCTATTATCCCTAAAAAGCTACAAACTTACTGAAAGCTTCAAACATCTTCACACCGACTATCAATTAAATAAAACATGCAATACATACATGAATCATCTACAGTTTATGAATTAGTATGAATGTATCAAAATGTTAAATGATGAAGCTACTATGTTATGGTGACAAAGAAAAATATAAAATGATTTGAATGTACATGTTTGGGTATTCAGCGGAGATTTTTTTTTGAACCCTTGGGCGCCTGAATGGGTAAAAATTACACAATAAACAAAAAAATATTTGAACGACGTTCATTTAGCCGTTCATGACTACAATCCCTTCTTATTGTTCTCCAAATAATTTTTTCCCAATGAAAAAAGTTTTTCGCAGCCAATTTAGTTTAAAAGAAAATTGATCATGTTTCGTTTTATACAAAAAAGAACAGGACTTAATTAACGTATGTCCTCCTGAAATTAAAAACAACAAAAAAAAAAAAACAGATGAACGGAATAAGTGTTTTTATTTGTTAATTATTTTTAAAGTTAATCGGATATGTGCTAATTTTCTGTAATAATGTGGATCGCCCTAAAAAATCAATATCAACAAGACTTCCAAATATAGTATAACTTTATGAGATCATTAAAATTTTAATCTACAGTTGGAAGAATATAAATAATTGGTTTTTTTTTGTGATAACTTTATCAAGCAATTTCTCAATTGTATATCACTTAATAATATATAAATATAGTTTGACACAAATAAAGAGAAGATTTTTTCATTCAATAATCCTGTATGCAATATTTTATATACATTCAAGTGTATACAATATCTTTTTTGTCAATTTATCTTCTTTTGTTCCATAAAAAAGCAAAAGATAGGATTATAATTATTTCATGGAAAAATAAAGATAAATTAATAATCAAAAATAGTTTTAATCTATATACATATATATAATGAGAGGATACGTAGATATATTGATGTGAACTAAATATATTATAGATATGATTGATGATTACAGGAAATTGAGGATCAGATATTTTGCGGTAGGATTTTATTATCCAAATACATTTAATATAGGCAATTGTAAATAGTTATATATAACACTCGCATCATTCATGTCTTGTTGTTATTGTATATACTTACATGGACTTAATACTAAGGGTAATCAATTATAAAAAACAGACAAAAGTCTACTAATAGGCTTATTATTGTTGTAAAAAATATGAACTACTGCTATATGCTAAAAAACTACCCAAAAATGACATAGTATCCCTGACAATTTGAAGAATGTTTCATACAAAAACAATTTAGATTTATGACGTTTTGTTAGATTCGCTACACTTATAACTCCACAAGTATTACTCTCCGGTTTTTATAAGAGTTGTTACACAAGCACCAGTGAATAATTTTTACATAGATGTTTCGCTTCAAAAATTAAATAATAATGATAATATCTTTCAAAAAAAAACACCACTCTTCAGGCTGCAACTAAAAAAAGTATTGCATTCGTATTATTTAATAATATTTGAGTAGCGTTCACGACTGCATAACAATAACTAATTCAAATTCAACTAATCAACTTTCAGAGCAATACTGATTAAGTGAAAATAAGTAGATAATTCGACAGTTGACATAACATATATTTTTTTAATATTTACTTAAGTGGGGTAACTGAGTGAGTTATGCGCATTGCTCAAGTTAGAATATTCATTGCAGCCCTCAACCTTTCCTCCAATGAAGAAATAAAAGTAACAAAATGAGGAGTTAGTTAGTCAATGACGTCATTCGTCTCAACTGTTGGCCACTTCACAAATCAATGATAGATGGGGATGTTCATTGTTTACCAAATAACATAGAATTTCAAACTCAACATAATTAAAGCTCTGGATAAAAATTATAAGTTAAGAACTTAAGTGGTGACTGTTTAATTAGATTTGACTTTATAGTATGCAGCTTTACTTGCCAATTTACTTGTTCAAAATTAGTATCAAATTCACTTGTATGTTGTAATATCTTTATTATTGTACTTATATCAGGAATATTCTACACAATACTACTCGACCAAGTAAAAGCTAGTATTCTATTAGTTTAATAGTTATAAAATAAATCATTAAACTAAAACAGTAAAGAGATAAATTAACTTGTAGCTTGTTTGTTGTGAAATGTTTATTTATGTTTTAATAACACAAATTTAATGTATTTTATCAATAAAACACTTTGTTTTTCAAAATCTTTGAATGGAATAAAGAGCTTGCTAAAAAAATCATGAAATGAAAAAAGTATTTAGAAGCCTACGTATCTAATATTTAAAAAATGATATTTTTTTATCTGACTGTTTCTAATTTCAATTCAGGAGAATTTTATTAATAATTTTATTTTTCAGTTTTTATACTTCAAAGGAATGTAAATGATATTTGTGTTGAAAAAATCTAACATCGACAACTAAAGAAAAGTATAATCTTCCAATATAATTTAATGGTAGTTTATATACGTTTACACAAGTTTGCAATTTAAATCAAGTGTGTATTTAACTTATATAGATAATCAGGAATTGTGTTTTAAATTTATAATTATGATCATTTTTTCTATAAATGAGGTAATGATGTATTTCATCTTATTATTTTTGGAAGACATGTTTCCGATATAAACAAAAATCCAAGAAAACACTGGAAATAGGAAAATAATTTTTTTGAGATAAACGAGGGAATTTCCTATTATGGGGAATATTAGAAATTGCAGACCAATATTCTAGAAATGTCCAGCATTAAATGATTTATAAAGGTGTATATGAAATGAACAATTTTGTTAGAAAATGCCTTTAGATGTCAACTAAATAGAGATGATTTTTAACTTCTTTAATAGAATGAGTAATTATATGATAAATCAATTTTTGCAAAAATCCAGAATATGTTGTACACGATGAGAATTCAAGGGAAAATTGACTCAAAAAGAATATATTGTAAAACATGACATTCGTTTTTTATTGACCATTTACCGATATTTTTTTAAAAATTTGTTTTTCATATTTTTATAACGTAACTATTTATGCCTGAACTTTGCAGCTTTTCTTATTTTTTGCTTGTTTACTAATTTATATTTTTATTTAATTATGTTTTGATAAACATATTTCAAAATTAATTGAATGCTACAAATAATGCCCAAGACAAATATATACATAATACAAAAACTGAAAAATTATTACCAACTTTCAAAGGACAGTTGTTAAAACTTAATAACAATCTGTTCTTTAGTTTAGTTTATTTGCTTGACACTATTTTCGTTATTTCCAAAACAATGGATTAAAAAAAAATCGTTTTTTAATTTTACACTGCTTTTTGAAAGGGAAAAATACTTTAAGTAATGGTATGAAAAGTTTTATGTGGAGTCTGCTCCATCAATCGGACAAAAAAAGTTTTAAAAAATTAATCATAATTTAAAAAAAGTCAAATTTTAACAAAAAAAAAACTGTGCTATTTTTGTACAGCCCAGGAATTTCCAGTCTTAGTGTTTAATATTTATTTAGATGCTATGCATAAATTTATATCATTTTCAAAAATCAATTGATAAAATTCAAATACATATTTTTGAATTGTTGAGAAAGAAGAATTGTATAGATTGGGATCAGACATGTCAAAGTCGTCAATTATATATATACATTCAACATATTTCTGGTTATTGAAATAAATAAATATAGATTCTACACAGTTTATATATGTACAACGTAAAGTTTCTCATGTTCGGGGATGTCAGATAAATATTTTTCAAATATCAAGATACTGTTAGTAAATAATAAATACTGTGATACTTTACTATTTCTATTTGAAGTAGTCATAATTAATTTTAGTCTAGTCGTGCCGATGTATTCTCTAAAACTTATGTTCTTCAGTTTTATCATCATCGATAATAGTGTATGGGAGGTTTATTTGAACCCGTGTTCCCCGCTTTTTTTAAATTCCAAAACTCGATTTGACCTATTAACAAAATGCTTAAATGGTAGGGGATCAGCGAGTTAATTTTTGGTAGATTGAGAGCTGTATAGTTGTAAAACAAATATCCCTATCTCGGATAAAGTCTACACGCACATAAAAATTACTAAATATTTATTCAACTTAATTAAATTAAGCTTATTTTATGAAATAATTAAATACTTGATTTTATTGGGATTTCCCGTGGGTGTAAATTTACTAGAAATACCGATAAAACCGGATCCCTGGATCTTGTAAGAGAACCCCAAGTTCATAAGTATGTAAAATAAACTTACATATAAGAATGCCAATCAAAATGCCAAGGAGTTTTGTTTTTACATATGGATGCTAGAAACATTATAATCAATTCAAAAATAAGAAATAAAAAAACTTCATAATTTCTTGAAATAACTATGTTCTCGTATGTTAAATGCTTATTATACATATGATAAGGTCAGCTAAAAAAAAATATTGAAGAAGGATAAATGTCCAATATACTTTTCAACATCATATAAAGCCAAATATTTCATAGACATATCGTTCTGATCCATTCTAGATCTTGTAATTAAACGCAATAATGCTAACTATAGTTAAGTATCTTGATTTGAATTATTTGAAATTTTGTACCTTTAAGTACAATTTGCAGTTCTTTTTAAATGACAAACCAGAATAATTCATATAAATTATTGACATTATTTGTTAAATACTACAAATCCTATCTATTTGCAAGTAAAATTTATCTAGCTTATTTTTGTGCTTATGGCTCACATATTCTTGTTTTATTCTTTATCTTATTATGTCTTGAACAGATGTCAAAACATTTGAGAATTTAATAGTCCTTTAATAAAGATACGTGATATGTTTCTGTATGTATGGTCAAATATTTTCTTATTTTTTGATATGCCACATATTTAGAGATCCATTAGACGTTTTTTAGTTTTTATGTCTATTTTTACAATTTCTTCGAGAATACATTTATTTTGTCAATAATTTATTACCTTTATCAGTATTGGTTTTATGTATGTACATAAGAGTGGTTTTTGAATTAATTTCTTCCAAATGTTTAGACGACATAGTCTATAAAAGTTCCTTATATAAATGTGAAAAAATGACTTTTTTTCTAAAAATAGTCATTATAAGTCAAAATAAATTAATTCATAAATAACTATTTGAAATAAACTAAGATTTTTACAAAATGCTTTTAAGGTAAAAAAAGTGCTCGTATTTATTCAACATTTTTTTCCAAGGAAAATTTTTGGACTACATTCCACCAACATGTAAAAAAATAAAATTAAAAACCATTTCAATGTATATACAATATTTTATCTTAAATTTGTCTTTTAAATAGATGGCAAAAATATTTAAAATTTACGGTATGTGAAGCCAATTATATCTTAAATATAACGGGAAATTTGTTATTTTATTAATTGAACCAATGTAGTTAATCAAACATGACGTAAGGACCGAAATATAATATCATTGAATACATCAATAGAACACATATTTAATCGTAAAGATACTATCGGGTACATTTGAAGTGTGCAGTTCATCTTTGTAAGTAGGCAATATCTACATAGAGTGCTTATATTTGCACGTATTTATACTCCATTATTGCATCTTATATAGTGTTGTGTCGACTCGATAAGTTATCGACTCGGTTCAACTAGTTTTGAGTTTCTTATTTTGAAACTCATATCAAATGGCGACGATTCGATTTTCAAATTCTAAAAAACGGTTTGACTCATTATTATTTTATTGAGGGTACGCTTAATTCCTTAAAAGTAATGTAATACTTATCATGTGTCGCTAAATCTCAGCCGTTCATATGAAAAACAAGGGAAAAGAGGAATATATGTCTATATTATTAAGGCAAAGTTTGTTTTTCTTTTTGTATATTTGTCGACGCATAATATCTCTGAGTAATTTCGGGTACTCCCGGCAGTAGCTAATACAAAATAGTGCACATTAAACAAAAAATATCGCCCCATTAAAACGTGAAAAGTAAGCAAGTATTAAATTAGAAATGAAAACATGAAATTTTTTCTTTTGATAATATCAAAAACAATTTGGTAGCCATAAAATTCAGCTTATTTGGTGTTGACGTAACACAATGAATTCAACAACAAACAACGGGGGAAAAAATAGTTTGAAAAAAAAAATTGTATTAGTTATGTTGGGTGTCAACTGATATATATTTTAAAGTATCCTCGCACACTTAAAAGTGCCCGTGTTTTCACATATTCAGTAATACACAAAGTACGCTCTCAAAAAATTTCATATATATCAATAAATAGGCAGTGGGAATACAGCTATTTAGTTATATCTCCATATTTTCCTTTACTAATTTATCGAATAGAGTCGATCCTTGACCACTCAAGTAGACACAACAATGTTCTTACATAGGGAGTCTACCCAATAAAAAAACTTTCTGTAATAGTATGGTAACAAGATTTATTCAGACAAGTCATCATCTGCTACATATCTCATAAAAACAATATATTTATAAATACATATAGTGACATACATATAATAGAAAATAATGTAGTGATGCAACAGAAGACTTTACTATTTAAAGTTATTTTTATTTAGGTGCAAATCATCACGATTCATTTGGATTGAGTGTAGGTTTTAAATAAAACTATAAAATCACTACCAAGTCTTATTTATATTTCAAATTACTCTCACACATGAATTGCATACATTTTTTTAAATATTCCTTACATAAAATAGTAAAGGTTTAATTACAGATTATTTACTACTATTTTTTTATTACTACAAAATCATTTCAATGCACATCTGCTCTTCGTTAATACATATTACAAAGTAAATTATATCTGAGCCGCAAGAGTTTTAGTTGCAATCATTAGAAGTCTCTACTTCTAACTATGGGAAAAATACGTTCTTTTAATACGGCATAAATATATAATTGGCCATGAATTATTAAATTGCTGCTGGATCATTTTTCAATATTTCTTTAATTGAATAAAAATATTTTTTGTCTCATAGATGTAGAATAGAATGTCCCGTTTTCACATTAATATTTTTTCCCCTCTGTATACACACTTTTTCTGCAAGGAATGATACAAAAACAGACTTTAGAAAAGTTTGAGTTCTGAACAAATGGATACACCGTATATATTATTGTAACTGATAATCTATAGTTTGTGGGTAAATAGTTTTATCTTCATGTAGAAAGAACTTTTCTGCTAGGGAAAATAATAAATATAACTTTAGGAAAGTCCGTCTTCTTTTAGGGTATTATAGCTTGAAAAAAATAAGTATTTTTGGGTCATTATTTACAATTTTTAGCTCTTTTCTTCCAACCCATATACGACAAATGTACTGGTGTATCAATATGCACTCATATTTGCTCTTTTTTGTGGTTTTCAGCATTATATTTCAAAATTTAACTCCAGAAAAAGCGGTTGTTGTTGGATAAAAAGGAGAACCATGATCTTGTGATATGTTTGATAATCAGGAAAACTGCAAATCATGAATTACATTTTAAAACCCTGATATTATTAAAAACAAGGCGTACAACATTTTTAACTGATAAACCAAATACAAAAAAAATTATAAACAGAACAATTTTTTACACATACAGTCCATTTTGGACGGTACAGAAAAGTCTAAAAATGGCCAATTTTGAACCAAAAACATTTCCCAAACTTATATGGCATGTACCTCGCCAAAAATAGCCTGAGAGGCCTTAAACTTAGCTAATATAGTTTTTTATTGTCCCCAGTAAATTTGTGAAGACGGAGGAAAATATCAAGCCGAAAACGAGACAGTCTAATGTACAACAACAAATAGAGTTTATCCATTTGTGGGAAAATATCTTACATATATGCCTTATTAAAGATTTATATTTGAATGTATAATCAAATATAAAATTCCCTTTTTTTACTTAAACATATTTAGTTAAATATAAAAAAGTTGTAATTATTTTCATAATTACTTTTTAATTAAGTATAATGTTAAGCAATTAATGAAGAAAATAAAATTATTTTTCTATGTCATAGAAAATTAAATACTGAAAAATAATTACTATTTTAATTATTTTTTATTAAGATTTTTTTACACGTAATTACTGTAATAAAAATATGATATTATCATTACATAAGTATAATGAAAGTAGAACAAAATTAATTAATATAATATTTTTTCATTTTCATATCTGTTATTTATGTTTAGAAAGAGTACATTTCATCAAAAAAACAACTTGTTATTTAAATCAACACACACTGTTTTCATTTTAATTGATTATATTTATTTTCAGGCTGAGGATGATTAATTACTCTATTATAAAAGAATAAATAACATGTTTAATATTTAAAATCAAACAGTAACAAATTATCCCACAAATTTTTTTGTACAATATTAATTACGGCATTATAATTTTTAATATTTTAATGTACCAGTAACAAAATTATTTTTTCCTATTTTCTTTAAAAAAAAATTTACCATTTGTAATTTCCTAACTAAATTTGAGTTATATTAACTTACCCTTTACTTGAATAAAAACACTTTTTTATTCAAGTAAAAACAATATCAGTTTGTTATACATAAAATTAATGAATATACTTTAATTTTTCTAAATATTTTCACTAATTGATTTTTTCATTTAAGAGTTGGGGACTTTGACTTGACTTAAGTCCATACTTTGAGAACTTGCTACCTTCTTTGATTTCATAGTCGAAAACTAGCGACTCGAAAAACTTATTTATACTTATCTTAAGAAAAGATTTGCAACTGTAGACCCTAAATTAAAATCTTGTACTTAAAATGAGCGCAAAATAAATCTCAGGACTTTGATAAAAAAGAAACCGTTATTTTTTAATTTCGACTTTAATTTTCATTTGATTATTTTATTTAGCTTTTGTATTATATTTGTACACGTTAAGCCATTTCGCATTGATAGTTTATTTTTGACAGATAAAAAGATTAAACGAGTTTAAATGTGCTTGTTGAAAAGAATAAATCAATAAAACTATTTCTAACTTTAGAATGATTGCTTATTTTTCTAAAATAGCTATTTCTTACCCAACGTTAAGTTTTGAAGAAAAGAATAATCTTTCGAAAGTTTATAAAAACAATCCCAGTTTATTTTTTTGTGTTGACCCATGTTTATAATTGTCCAATTGTTATTCAAACAACAATTAATGAACTCATCAACAAGTGTGGTGTATATTCTTTTCGATTCAGTTTACACATAATTTTTTATGTGGGTCTATATCATAACAGTACCAAAATCAATGTCATGAAAATTGTAAATAATAATGATTTAAGTAATCTACATTTTCTAAAGGGAAAATTATAAATAAATTTTAGGAAGTTAAAATGTTTCTATTGCCCAAAAATTTTGATTTCCCATCTTTAGTTTGTGTCATGACGGATTTGAAGCTTCTGAGGCAAAAGCAGGACTAATGATACCAAAACTACAACAAGATCTACAAAAAAAGTTTTTTGACTCAATTTTATGTCAAGGTTACACAATATAAAAAATAACTTTTTTACACCTCAGTTTTAATAAATAGTAAATTAATTTGTATTAATTCACCTATGTGTTATTCATTTCATTAATCTCATTTTCAATCATGATAAAATCAAATCATATAAATACAAATGATTGAGCTCCTCAATTACAATTAAATTTGTTTCCTTTGTACTTACTTCATAAAAAGTTTTAAAATAATTATCTATTCATATTATCTATAAAGGATAATATAAAAAGTTTTTGTAGATATTTCAAGGAACCTAAATTACACATATATACGTAAATAATTCATTCATAGTGTATCAATACAATCCCTTCATAACTATACACATTTATATACTTAAAGTTAACCAAAGGCAGACAAGTGAAGAGAAATGAATGTTCCATTTATGTTCTATGAACGAGACTATTATTCAAATTCTGTATGAGTTTTTTTTATAGTTTGTCCGTAGAATATAAAAGACAATGGTACCACATATTGGAAATAATATCTCTATTGTAAAAAAAGTAAATAACCTTCTCATTAAATATCTATTCTACTCATGATTGTAAGAAATTCTATATGGGTGAACAATAGAAATTTTGTCATAAATGGTAGTTGTCGTTCTGTTCCTGAAACCCTATACTTTATTTCCTTCAAGATGTTCATTCTTTTTTTTAAACAATCATCTTATGTTGTATGCCCAATATATTAAGGAGGTTCAACGTGTGAGGGAGTGAGCCTCCCTTTCCTGTAACTATCTATTTAAGTAAAGTTATAAAAAGAAATCAAATTATACCCTGACATTTTGAAGAAAGTTTTGGATGAGGGGTGATTTGCAGTCATGAAGTTTTATTATTTTACGTACATGCAAATAGGTTGGAGGTAACAGGGGAATAAATAAAAACATAGGGAAAAATTATGCCGATGTCGATTGTCTATTCTACTCTGAGTCCAACAAGGACTTACTCTTATTACTCTCCAACAGGTGCTCAGGCTTAAGGTAATTTTTCCATGTTAAAATTTACGGAAAATATTGCACAAAAATTACTAATTTATCATTTTTTCTTCCCCAAACAAGAAATGTTTTAATTCACGGAACCTCTTCATTTTAATTTTTCAGATTATAAGATGGAATATATTGAGAAATAAATTGAGTGCACATGGATGAAAAATGTGATAAATCACTTTTACTCTCTGTCATTTATGTCACGTAGTCACTTTACACTTTGATATGATCTCTTTCATAATTAAATAATGGTTGCAGCTTCGCAAAATATAAATAAACACTGTTCAGATTGACAACTACAAAAATCGTTCTCCAAAAAATGTTTCAGATATACAACTCTACCCCTAAAAATAATTGACTAGCTCTTCCTTAAATTTCTGATAGACGTCAAAAAAAGGGAATAATGGCCTCCTTTAATTAAAAACAATGAAATGTTGTTGTAATTAAGGATAATAATTTCATTAATATATAACGTTACAATTATTACCCGCCGCCGCCGCCTTACTTCTGAGTCTGTTCTTGTGCAAATAACCCACCTTCTTGCATGCAACCAAATATTTTATTTTTTTCGTTAACATTTATAAAATTTATTATTATTTTTTTTTAAATTTGAAAGGGGCTATAATAAATCATATCAAAAGACACTGCGACATTTTTATAAGTAACATTGTACCTATAATCATATTGTGAATTTGCATTGAAAATTAATTATGAGTAATTGCTCATAAACAATATACAATATTTGTGCATTGTGCATGCATCTAATCATGCTCTTCCAAGTAATTGTGCAATTCCACGTCTGGTTACTACTCTGTGTATGTCTGTATGTGAAGTTTGCACAACAATAAGTAGAACATGTTGAGAAAATAAAAGTAAAAATTATTATATTTGCATTGGTTTGCACTTTTATACTTATTTCTTCCTCAGTTGAACATAATGACATACAGGCATGTACTAGGAGCGTATGTTTATATAAAAATTAGTGATGTTTAAAATATGTAAAAAATGCAATTATGCAGATGTTGACTTTTAAAAGCTTGCAACGTTTGTAAATACAGATAATCTACAGATACAAATATTTGATATATGGTTGGTCAGGTTGTTTTGGTCGTAAATGTTTAGAGGATTATTCCCATCTTGGTCTTAGGGAAGCTCTAGTTAAGTTATTAAGGTCATCAAGAAATGTCTTTTCTATAAAGAAACGTCATACAAAAATATGTTTTCCTAAAAAGAAACGTCATACAAATATATATTCTTCAAACATAAAGATCATCAAGAAGTTTTAAATAAAAAAGTCATAGACTGAAATATTAAAGCATAATTAGTTGCTCTCCTCCTTCCACCTCCAAGGGGGTGAAAAGGTTGGGAATAAGTAGAGGGGAGAGGATATTCTTCCTCGATTGGAGATTAGTTCAATATAAAATCAAATATATTCACATATTCAAACTGTAGAAGCAATAATAGGGATGCTAATATTGTGTGTATTTTATATTAAGTAAAGAATTTTTTTGACTAAAGGGAATCGAAAATTATGGAATCAACACAAATCTAATAGACATATTAGACTGTACACAAACTTTAAAATAAAGTGACGAAATACATATGTTACCTTAAAAAGATTTCCTTGCCCGCGAAAAAAACTATCTTCTATTTTATGATATATTAGGTAGGTTACCTACACAAATGTCGTAACGTTAACATTTTGTCTCATGACGTGCGTAACTTTTTCAAGCATTGCAGAATTATATCCAATAAACTAAATTTTATTCTTATAGGGCAATATTACTACAAGATATGACTTAAATAAGCTCAAAGTTGATCTTTTATGGGCAAAAATACAAATGATTACTTTTTATTTAGACGTTCTCTCTTTAAGAATAATGATAACATCATTGGAAAATAAAGACACGCTTCACATTACGAACTAGAACAAAATAGTGCACGTGTTACGTTCTTATTTTTTACAGCTCTATGTATGACTAGTGTAAGAAAACATACCTATGTTTAAACATTAACTATTTTGAATGTTTGTAAATCAATTTTATTATACTTTAAAATGGTGGTTATTTTTTATAAAAAGAAATACATAGCAGCAGTACTTCAGTTTCAAGCTGTAAATAGTATTACATAATATATATTCCCCCCTCCCTAACAACAATGATATATTATTATTACTCATTAAGGAATGAGAAACTGCATTAGAAATAAAGAAGTAAAACAAAACAAAAACCAGGCAGACATTTTTTTCTTCCTTTCTTTTATGACTAAATATATTAAAAATACACATTCTTCATTAGTAGAACCATACAATGTATAGTATATACTTAATAAATGTTCAAGTTGGAGAAATTACTGTTTATTAAGTTTATTAATGAGAAAAGTTATATAGAAATGTATTATGTATAGACACGTAAGTAGTTTTTAGAAAAAAAAAAAACATAACATAAAATATAAATTAGCTATAATGAAAATGTCATTAACTAGACAATTCTCAAATATATATATATATATATGTATAAAGTTTGCACTACAATTATTTGACTAATGATTAAATCTGCTAATGTTTAATTACTACCATGTTTGTTTTTATTAAACCTTCATTTACATCCACCCTAGGGACGGAAATCTCAACTTTATCCCAGACTCATTTATCTTTCTTTTCTTGTCCAACAAATTGAGTCAGGGCAAACTTATTTAAACACTCTGGAATCTAGCTCTCAATATCAGAGTTTTGTAGTTTTATTATTACATTTGAGGATACTTGCTTATGTTCCTTTGACCTTCCAAACTCAATTTGGTCCTATTTGTGTTTTTGAAAATATACAGGTAGTTATTGGTTTTTTCTTTTTTCATTATTGAAAATACAATTTAGCAATAAGATTTAACTATTATTTTTCATTCCTTAGTGAGGCACGATGTATTGATTGAGAAAATATGGTCTAGAGAAATAACCAAGACAAATATTTACTTACCTATGCAAATTTCTTTAACTCTCTGTTACTTCCTGGGGTATTTATCCATGCCAAAGACTGAAATATCCTTATAATATATTTTGTTTATCATAAGTTTACTCTATCTTCTATGTACGTTCGTAATTTATCAAACGCTTTCTAAGTCAATTTTTTGAGGATGCCTTTTCAAGAGTTTCTGAGTTATCAACAAATTTTGGAATACATTTTTGAGGTTTCAAAGGTAGTATTTTATACATTCTCTTTACTTATCCACCCCCCTAATAAAGAAATAAAAATATAATACAATTGTTGTCTATTGTGAATGTTTCTGCTTCATTGCCTATAAGCAGTGTTCTGAACATTGATTGGTTGCATTAGAATAAGTTCTTGTTAAACTGTCAACAATTCCCAACAATGACTGATTAATAAATCCTCATTTGAGAAGAATGGGAAAACTAATAACATCTGGTATTGGGCCTTTCTTTTGCTTCTTCTTAGGTTGCAAGTTAAAATATATGTTATTATGTTATCCAACGATGAACATGAAAAAGTGATATAGAAGGACAGTGGGAGATGTCTTATACTGTATAAAAATATTTTGTCAGATAGCAATTAATCTACAAACGAACTTTGAACGTAATTGAGAAAAATTGAGCAAGTTATTGAGTTTGAAGTGAGAGTACAATCAAATTTCGGCGCCTTTTGTATAGGAAAATATATTTTCAGACCTAAGTAGATCATGTAAAAAAATAATTGTATTATGAAACATTTGGCTAACTTTCGTGGTTGTTTTGTGTAGAATGAACAAAAGGGAAGTGAAAATATAGGTATTTTGAATTTCCTTCATTTTGTTCCAAAGTTAATAGGATTTTTTGTTCGTAGATCGTATGATAGGATTACCTTTATCTAGGTTTTGAGTCACAAAAAATATTTATAGAACGATTGAAATGTTATCGCTTTCTTTAATGTCTTATACAATAGCTTCATTATGTATATATTATACTTTATTTGGGGGGGGGGATTATATAAAATATTTTATGGTAGATAATTAGGATATGTTCACGAGTGGAATAAGATACTCTAGCATGAAAAAACAATTCATTTTATTGAATTTCGAAACTAACTCGTTCATAGTTCTTCTATTGGAACTTTAATAATTTATTTAGTGTTTAATTTATTATATATATAACAACATTATTATAAATTCAAAACATAACAACATGGAAATAAATCCATAATATCCAACGTAAAACATACTCCTTGTCTTTTCCTATCCATGGGAGTTTTTATCTGTATTTATTAAATATTACTTCAATTTCCAAATTTTTTTTGTAATATATTGAATGACTTTTTTCATTTGATATTCATTTATTCTGTTAGTTGAATATAATTACTTAACTAATGAATGGACAATTATATGTACTTTGGTTCTAAAGAAAAGAAAATTAGAGTTTGCTAAGCAAAACAATAGTTCACATAGTCTAGCCAATATGGTCAACTTGGTTTAATAATATTTTTTAACATTATTATTTATTGTAAGCATATTAACTTTTAATTAATCATGTTTAGGTTGAAATATTTAGACTATCTAAAACAAAAGGATGCTATAGAATTTGTTAATAGACAAAATCCATTATTATCAAGGGAATTTGAAACTGTTCTTTTTCTAAAAATAAAAATACATTTTTGAGGATGTTGGTCTTGGAATACAGACTCAGACCATAAAAAGGGATATTAAGTGCCCAGTTTTAAAATAATATTGTTAAATCTAGCAAAAATGGTATATTAAACATTTGTACACATCAAATTTTTATATTAATTTTTATATTTCTTAACTTTTTATATTTCTTAACTTTTTATATTCTCATCCTATAATTAGGACTGAAATTCCCCTCTGGAAAAAAACTAAACTAAACTCAATTTGGTGGAAAAAGAATTTCCTTTGCTCTAAAATATAACAAATAGGAGTCTGTAATTTATTTTGAATCCCTTATTTACTAATTTAGTTCATCGCATAAAGGGAAATTTGGCATTTAATGTGCCAATGAATAAACTTCTTGATTTGTAGTTTCATGATTCATTACCTAATTTTCAAGCTCAAAAAACAATGATTAATAAAATTGTATATAATAAAAATAATTGAAGAGGATTCATCCTGAAGGCACTCAGTTATGAGAAGGATAAATTACGCCTTCTTTTATGTTTATTCATCATATACGTATTTATCATGCAATAAGTTCAGTTTATATCTGTGGCTAAGCTGTATTTTTCTACACATTTTGAAAGATCTTTTTGAGAATTCATCTGATTTAGATAACAAAAGTCTTTTCATATTCAAATATATATTATAGTAGATGTATATAGGCATTTATTCAAACATATTAACAAAGCACAAATGTTCCTAGAGTGTGTGTTAAATACATATTATACATCAAATAAATCCTGGTAATAATGGGACTTTGTTCTTCTATACATGGTAGCTGTATAAAAAGCCTCTGTTGTTTCCATCATATTTTTTATTCAAATTTTGTCCATTAGAAATTAAATTATTATTATGTTCATATATCTACACAAATTTATATTGTGAGAGAAAGAGAGATATTCCTTTGTCTAATGTTTGACTATTCACTACTATTATATATTTTTATCATCAAAGGAGCAAGCATTATTAGTTTTATCATTATGCAAGGATTATTATTCATAAGTTTTACATATATGTATGTTCTATTGAAATGAATATAACAAAAGAAATTTTTTAGCTGACTTTTTGACACTATTGTAAATTTAACTACGTATATGTATTTATATATATTCTTATATCTTGGGCTAAAATGATGATTTTTCTCAAAATGGATAATATTTTTGTATTTTTCAACTATTATAACTAATTCAGTGTTATAAACTCATTAACAAAGATCGTGATCATATGAGTACGACAATTATCCATACACTTTAATTGACTTATCTTCTTAATCTGAAAATATGAATTAACAGCATAAAAGTATTCCTGATAAATTTTAATAGAGGATGCTTTATTTTTAACTTTAGGTTGAAATATTCATAAATAGTGGCTAAATTAAGAGAAACTTATTTACAGTACTCTTCAATTGTCATACATTAACATGTATATATTTTGGTCCAATTATTCAAGATTTTATACTGAGAAATTAAAGATGATAGAAACTATTTTTAAAATTTATTCTTATCTCCTTAGTGTGATCATATCACACCTTCTGTTTTCTTGACTAAAGGATGTCTTTTTTTTTGGGAATACATTTTCCTCTCTTTTTTACGGTCATATTAGTTAAATTAAAAAGGAGTATGAATTTTCATATGGAGGGTGGGAGTTTGGGTTATTATATTTGACAATTTTTGAATGATGTTTTATAAACAAAATTTTAGTGAGAGAGGAGGGGTGGTTACTCTTCCCCTCCCCCACTGTAGTTGCTGATCTTATTATCATCCATTATAATAAGAAGATTATCAAGATTAATCCTTCAAAGCACTGCAATTTGTACTTTAATGCTCCTCAAATTACAACTAAAGGAAGGTGAAATTGGAGCCGAATAATTGATCATGATATATTAAATGAAGGGTATATGTAGACTAATGTTTATCAACTGGTTTATCACATACTTATCACAGATTGGTTTTAGATAGCTAATTAAAAAGTTAATAATACTAAATTATTTTTATATCGGGAACTAATGAAAGACTATTGCAATCTTGATTTATGAGAACAAATATAAATTGAAGACATATATTATTTAAATGAAAATAATTATAGTTTTATAATTAAATTATGTATTATTAGGTGATGTATATGTTTAAAAAAAATCAAGATGCTGAAGGTGCCCATGACGACGGTAAGCTGTAGAGAATAAAATCTTAGTCTCGGTCTTTTGCAGGGACAAATAAAAGTTGGTCCATCACTAAGTAAATACTGTATTTTTAATAGGGTTGAAATATAATTAAAATTGGTCACAAAAAGAAAAAATGTGGGGCATGATTGCTAAACAATTTAAAAGTCCATGTATAGGGTTCTCTGTGGAAAATCTGTAGATTCATTTCGTACTGTCCTTGATAAAAACAAATAAAAAAACAGTAACATATTAGTATATTTATATACATAATACGTGAGCATCTTTGACTGAATTGAGTTGATACTAGTGTACACATAAGGGACATCTTGAATGGAGAAACTTTAAAACATTCTTAAAATGTGAAAGTGGAAAATGAAAATTAAATAAAAAAATGGGAAACACAAAAAAGTAAAAATCATAGGATGCTGCCCCTCTAGAAAAACTAGCGTTAAGATAATAATGGCCTCCCGGATCATTGGTATACTATTATACCAATGAGAAACAACATACAAACTGATTATAATTTCTGCTCTAAACTATAGAATGACCCATTTTTGAATATCTGAAATTAAACAAAAACCCATAAATAACCAAAAAATACATCTATTGAATATAGACCATTAGGTCTTCTAAACTTATATACTTATGCAATAAAAAAATTAATTTATAATGTCTCCTTTCTTTAATTTATCTTTAAGACTACTTTTGAGTTGACATATCAGTAGATTGACCCTTTAAAGGGGATAAGGACTGATATTGTTTTAAGAGACCTTGATTTTTATATATTTTATATCATTTACCTATATGTATAATGATTCAATTACAAAATAATTATCTCCACAGAATTTAACCAATTTTAAGCATTTTTCAAATGGATATTTATTCTCCGATCCCCAAATTAATTAAGTGTAACATGCCAAAATTTGATGGAGGTTTGAAAAGTATGAGCTATGTCCGACAGATGGCACTACTTGCGTGTATCGAGGTTTTTTAGTTAATAACATCTCTTTGAAGAACACACGCCAATTTTCAGCAAGATCGGGACATTTTTTTTGTTTGGGATATGTTTGAATCGAGTAAGTGGAGTGATTTTCAAAAATGGAGGAAAAAGAATTTCGTGTGTTGATTAAACAATACTTTATGAAAGACAAAACGCCTCCGGAGACTAAGAAGAAACATTACTAACATTATGGGGACTCTGCACCTTCAATTAGAACAGTTTATAAGTGGTTTAAAATTTTTTAGAGTGGGCATATGGCCATATTTCTGGATTTTGAGATTACTACTCCAGAAATCATTGATAAAATCCATGATATTGTGGTGGATGACAAACCAGTGAACGTGCATGAGATTGCTAGTGCTCTAAGCACTCAAGTTGGAATCTTATTTTCAGTGATTTGGCGATCAAAACTGCTCAGGTGTGAGATGGTGCATTATCATGATGGAAAAGGACTTTTGGGGCAATCATAGCCAATTATCTCGGGTTGAAAACCGTCTGATAACAATAAATAATATGCACCTGAAATAGTTTTACCATTTTCACGATAGCTGATGAGGATTATTACTTGCGAATCTATAAAAATAGTCGCCCTAATCTATCCGGCCGATTCCTCGATTCAAACGAATTGCAAACAGAAAGAAAAAGACCAATGTTCCTTCAAATTTCGTGTGTGTTCTTCTAAGAGATGCGACTAACTAAACATACGCACCAGTAATACAATATTTAGGACTTTATACGAACTTTTCATACGACCCTCGTATTTTATACGTATTATAGTAATTGCTTAATGGGAAAACATTAAGTTTGTCACTAATCCATCATGGCATATTGGTACTATGTACCAATTTATGTATAAATAAATTGCATTATTTAGGTAAGATATTATAGGGGGCATTCCATGTCAAGGGTACACACCCTTCTGCCATCACTATCACTGATTTTGATAAATTTTGCCCAGGATTTCCATCCTATCATAGAAACAATATATGTAAATTTTTAGATTTAGGAGATACGAGGGAGGGGCTTTTTGGAAGGACCTCAAAGTTTTGCTCCCTCCGAAAGACCTTTGTAATAAAATATGCTACAACTAAATTTACAATAGCATGATTTTTTTCGATTAAAATACTAGATCAATTCATATTTAATAAAAAAAATGACATATGGGCAAAAAATATAATGTAAACATTATTGCAAAACAAAAAAAATGACGCCCCAGCCATGCTTCTAAATTGATTTTGCCAATTTTTTGTAAGAAGTTTTATCTACTTATATTTATATGTTTGCAAAACATTAGAAAGGAATCTTAATGGAATCACCTTTATTCATGCCCATAACTGGAAAAGGCCATTATATTAAATTCCGTCAGTTTAAGTTAAAAAAAAAGTTTTGTATTTCTTAAAGTCTACTGGACTTTTCCAACATGTATCATTGGAAAATATACACGTATTTGAGTGGTTTTTCCTTGTTCTATTCTTTTTTATCAAAATCTGGTTGGATGTATAGCGTGAATTTAACAATTTATTGGAAGAAATGGGCTGAAAATATTAGAGTACTTGTAATTCATTGTTCATATCTATTTGAATTTTTTGCTGACTACATATAGACTCATTCGTCATTGCCACTTAGTAATAAAGTATAGTATTATAGAGATTGATATTAAGGCAATAGTTTGTTAAAATATAATTGTATTAAATTGCTAATTTGCATCGTTAGTTTTAGCAATAAAAAAGATACTTCAGAAATAGATGTAGTTTTATCAACATCCACACTAGTATTGCCATGACACCAATAATTTAGTATCAGTTGAGCTACTAAAATTGTAATTAGTTTTTCATTAATTTTGATTCATCCCACCGTGTCAGTTCTGATTACCAAAACTGACTCTTCAAACACGTCCATTTGAAAAAATTGAAACATCACTCAAACAAGTGTCACTTCCTACTCTTTTAATTAATAAATTAATGACGTTTTATCTCCATACTTCAAATCATTTGATTTACCAAATGAAACTCGTGCTCTCGATCTGGAGAGAAATTTCGGAAGGAACCAACTACTATGTAGTTTGCTCAGTCTTTCGCCCTTATACCTAGCTACGACGATTTATTTGCACGTCCGAATCGCTACAGTCCGCCATCAGGGGTTTTCCAAACTTTGACCTGCCCAGGCATAGTTGCATGAAACAAGGGTAATTAGTTTAGATTACGTCTTGGAATTTAAACAAAGATTATCTATGCATTTGATTTCACTCCGCTTTAAATTCAGTTACATCCAATGGCCCGCGTACATGTTAGGTGGTTCGATTTTTTCGAATAAAAATACAAATTAAATCTCGTTAAGGGCGATTCGCAAAGACTTGCAAAGGAATCTGTAGGAATTTTTTGCTCTGATAATAAGATGGGGTTTGCTCAGAAATTTGATAATACTATAAAAGACAATTTAATTTTTGGTTTGTTTTATAGACGACAAATTTCTAGCTTATAAATTGGGTAGGTACGTTATTTGTCGCTTAATTTTTTTATGATACAATGGGATGCAAGAACAGATTTTAATATCCATTTTGTACAGTACTGGTATTAATGCGTCCTTACTCTGTGACCACTACAGCAAACGGTATATCGAACAACTCTAGTCCATACATATACACATGTTAATATTTGTATTTTGTTTCGGTATGAAAGTGCTGTACCGGTCTGAGACTATTATAATTTTTGTTGGACAGAACTAACTAGGTTTTTTAATGTAAATCAGTTTCACAACAAAATCGGTCTTGATCATTCTTATTTTAAATTAGGTAGACAAACTACATTTATGAGTTGATGAAGATAGAATTTAAAGTGTACAACTCACAAGAATTGATTAAGGGAAAAATCGTTCTAGGAATTGATCGTAATTAATTGACTGTGTTCTCGAATTAAAATAACGAACCAAAGCGGCCTGGAAAAAAACATTAAGACAAAACAAAAAAAAAAAAATTGATCTCGGACCGAGTCTCATCCCTAATAAATATGTATAATATTTCATAGTTTGTAAGTATTGAAATGTTTGTTGTTCTTTTTTTGTAGGAGTGGGTGTTTGCCTAATGAAGAAGGAGTGGAGGCATATCTAAGTATCAAAGGTTAACCTTTGATTACTCCTTATTTTTTTTGAATAAAAGTTTTACTTAGCATATTTTTTTCTAAGCACATGTTAATAATTTAATTTAAATATTATTACTCATTCATGGTGTGTATATAATTAAGTATTCGTCTCTACTTACACTTTTAATATTACTTGAACTATTAATGAATGTTTACTTTAAGTCAGTTGATTTCATGTATCTAGCCATAAACAAGGTACAATATTATTATAAACTATTCAAAAATAAGAAGTAGGTACCTAATGAATAAACATTTTTATTACATATTAATGTTATAGTCTGGAAAGGAAATTTGTCCTAAGAAATTAGCATAATGAATAATGTTATTTTGCTACTAAATATGTACTATAAAATATCTCTATCATCTCATCCCAAAATAATATTGTGTGCATCTCCCAACCTTTCATACAGAAATAAAATAAAGGCTCGATATGAAGTTTTAGTTAGCCAATACGTATCAACTTTATTTAAAATTATAATCCATTTAATACTAGAAGCACCACAAGTATGAACTCAAGATAAATACCAGGACGCCAATTTGACGTCTTAATTCAAATATACATTTATAATAATGCAATTAAGGTATTTTCAATTTAATAACAATTTCTTGCAGACTTTATATATTTTCTCCTATAAAGATTGCTACCAATCAATTAATTGGCATATGTATATCAGTAAAATGAAGCTCAACTTACAATACAAAATACCTCAAGTACTTATGTGACTTCAACAAAGTATCCGGTGTTTTTTGATAATGTTATCCTTATCTAGGAAATTGTATCCCTGCATTTTATAAAATCTATTGATACCACCTTATAAAACAAGAAGAGTAATAAATTATCAGCTGAACCAATAGCTTTTGTGCTAAATTTTTTGGAAAAAGTAATGTAAAAATTAGAAACAGAAGTTATTTTGACGTTCTGATGCTTCAAATGTTAATATAAAATAATTTTTCAGAGTTTAACAACAATAAGTCGATGTAAATAATCAAAGTTCAGAACAGTAAAAAAGGTCTAGACTAGTTGTAATTTCAAAGATGACAAAATATTAACAGTGAGCACATCTATGTTAGACTTGGATATTAAGTAAGTTATACGTAAATATTCTTTGTATGTACAAACATAATAATATAATTGAATATTTTATTTTTTGATTATTAAAGAAAGAGTACTGATAAATGGACATAGTTTACTTTTGATGATACTAAAAATTATAAAATTCATATAATTAATTTTTAAAAAATGATATAATTTAAAACTATTGAGTCTTGAAAGCAAACATGTTTGTATTTCACATAAGCTGTAACTTGTATAGACCGATTGTACACGTTACAATTAGCTATGTCACGTATAGCCTTATTTAATAACAACATCAGTCATATTAATTAAATTGATGTATAATTTCATTTTGACAATTAAAATTACTTATTTATTAGGCATTTACAAATAATATATTGTGAGTGTTATAATTTTAGAATGTACAACAGAATACGTCTTTTCAATTAGTAATTTTCAAAGGCAAGGGTCATAATTCCTACAATTAATATATCCACCATTTGTAGAATATTTAAATACTCTCTTCCCCTTAACACAATTATGTACTCTAAATTCTTCAAATAAAATTATTTATACCAATTTTGTACAAAAAATTGTACACAATTTACATATATAATAAAGATATTCCACGATAAATAACGAAGAACATATATTTTTCATTAGACAATTTTAATAAATATCTGATTATTGTTGGATAATGGGATGTAATAACCGGTTAACATACCCAATTTTTCAAAACAATTTAAAGGATTTATTTACATACACCCAATAAAGTTATATATATGTGTATATATAGATACTTATATAAATGTAGATACATATTATGGGATATAAAACTTCTACGAAAATTTAAGATACTCAATTTATTATTTAAGTGTTGTTTTTATTGCATAGTGATAATACTTGAATAATATGTTTGCATTTATGTACATATCCCTATTATAAAAGTAAATCTATTTAAAATAAAGTATATTGTATAACACATAAAATAATTGTCAAGTCATGATTCACTTTATATAATTTTTTTTAACTAGATAATTTACTGTTATCAAAAAAGTACATGTAAATTAATGTTAGTTTTTAAATCTGAGTCATGAAAAAGATTTTTTAATGATAATTTTATGAACAATTATATATTTGAGTATAGGGAGTATTTGAATTAAATTTTTTATATTCCATTTCAATTCAATAATATAAATACATTCAAAATACAATATTAGTACAAATTTGGCAATAAAATGTGTTTTTTTCCTCATTTCAAGAGCTTTTAATTAATATCCAGCCTTTAACTCATTTTTTTTTATAAATGTTAGTTGATAGTATTGAAAAACAGTGTTGAAAGTAGTGAAGGGCATTATGGGGCTTTGTCAGCCCTAAACGATGATTCAAGTTCCTTCTCCTGACATAAACGTAATTTCAGTTAAATTCTATTAAAACTGCAGAATTGTGAGGTTATTCTAAATTATTGTGCTAACAGTTGTTTATTTTTAAAATGTGCATTAACAGACCTGTGACTATTCAGAGATGTAATAATAAAATCAATGTAAAATAAAATGGGTTCAAAAGAGTAATAAGAATAATTTAAAATTCAAGAACATATGTAAAAAAATATTGTCCCAATCTATTCAACCTGTAAATAAAAATTCATCCTATAATTTGAAGGAAATTTCCTAGTATATAGGTCTGGTTATGGGACTGCTGACAGTACAGTTATAATACTTGAATTCGGTAGAAACTTTTTTTTCGAATTTGCATTGTAATTATTTGGAAAATATCTGCCATTTGAAACAGAATCCAACAAAACAATATTACTATATTTAATTTTATTAAACTAATATTTGAAAAAAAAAAAAAAATATATAATAATAATAACCGACTCATTTCTATAAAAATAGAAGAAAATATTCAATATGAGAAAAATTCATCCATCTTTACATCAAATCTTTAAAATCTAGCAAAATTGGAAGCTAAAGAATTAAATTAAATTCAATAAGCTTTGGTCTCAGATTAATAATATATAATAATAGATCAATTAATAATCTTTGAAATTTCAAATGCTACATTTTATAGATTATGTTAGTAAGGCTAATTTTTATGATGTTCTAATTATATTTGTTTATTTTATCCATATTGAATACATTTGATAATCAATAAAATTGCTATCTAATTTAAAATCTTAATTTACTTTCCCATAATTTCTGTGAAAGGAAATTTGCTATGAAACAAACAATATCAAAACTGTTTTACTACTATTTATTACTTAGGTATATTGTTCGCTTTCAACAAAAGAGTTAATAGACAATACAAGCTTTTTAATTAGAAAATTCATGAAACGAGCCAAAAACTTATATCCATCAATATTTTTAATCTCATTTACATTTAACAAACAGTTCGGTTGTCAAAAATGGACTCTTAGAATTCAATACCCTACTCAGGAGATGTGTTTCTAACAATATACAAACGAATCCCATGTACTCTCAGTTGAAAGGGAAATAACCGTTTCTATAGAAACAAGCTTTATTAATATGACACCGTACTTAAGTTGCCGAATCCTCGATTTGAGTAATTTGACATCTTTTTTGCATAAATAATTCATGGATGAAATTCCTGTATTGTAACCGTATTGTATCATCAAATAAAGGAGTAAAACTACGTTATTTTTGAGAAAATACAAAGTTTAGAAATGTGGAATGAATAAAATCGTTAATTTTCTTATAATCATCAACAAAAACAGTCCAAAAAAAAGATTTCAATTTCTAACCATAAGTTCAAAAACTTCAAATGAAGAATCTTGAATCTTTGAATTCATTTTTGTTCTTAAAATGAACAAGGGTTCTTAGTTACAAAAATAACTGATCATATTAAATTGCTAGGTGTTTTTGTGTTAATGAATTATATAATAATTATCAGAGCTGTAGGTAGTTCTCATGTAATTTTTATAAACTCAAAACACTTACACTTAAATACAGCTCCAACTGAAAGCCCGTAAAGTATGTACATATACGGAACCAAATATCGGAACTATTCGAAGTGTTGTTGTGTTTTGTTGGTATGTCTAATAAACAAACAAATAACTTTTGATTTATTTTCGTTTTAGAAGATAAATGAACGTAACTTTTTAGTATATTTGGCGTGTTACATTTGGAGGATGCTTTTTTTTCTGAATTATTTTTTGAATTATATTGTGTTGAATAGTTTGTTTAAAAACATTTTGTAGTATCGTGCCATTGAAAAATGAAATGTATACATTTCCTTTAATATTTTAAGTATTTGCTATAACAAAAAAAAGTAGTTGTTATTAAAACCAATTTTAATGGATCAGATGACACTTGAAAATCAAAATAATTACAGCATGGAAAGTCAAGTAGGTATTTTACTTTAATCTTTCCATTGTATTCATGAATTTTTATGCTGTTACCTGTTTTATGTCACATTTTAACTATTTTTTTATTATTATTTAGTAATAAAACAGATAAACAAATGTTTTAAAAGGGTTTATATATGGGAAAAATCCTATTAAAATATTTAAGTAAGTAATGAAAATAAACTAAATAGTTTACTTGCCCGAATTTTTCAATGTAAAACTTAAAATGGGTAAAAAATTCCATAACTAAATATAATTTGTAATATCACGAAGAAGTCATTTTTTGTGTCAAATCTTAAAACAAATAACCACAGAATATATGGTAAAGTTTGATTTGATCAAGTTCTTTTTCTACTTTTTATTATTATGATTTATCTAGAATATAATCAGTAGATATTAGAACTTAAAATACTTTACACTAATGTAAGTGATTCAATTACGGATCCGTATATATTTTCCCCATTTGCAACCGTCGAAGCTACCACTCTCAAAAGTATTGGGAATTTAATCTGTTTCAATGATGCCGGTTATCCCATACAAATCAGACACCTGTAGTGCAATTTTGGCAATAAGGAGGGTTATTTTATAGTTGCCCATCTGAAAAATATTCTTTATTACTATCCTTCCGTATTTCGGTATATCTGTGTATAGGACAGCTCGGTAAATGAATCAATCAAAATGTTACATATTTGTTGGCAATTTTCCTGCAGTCAATTTTCTGGATGAGGGGCAATTTTCTAGCGGGAAATCTTCCTGCACGTTTTTGTATATGTAGAGTCCTTGATAAAAATCTTGAAGCTATTGCCTATGTTCTTTGTATTTATTCATTTTCTTCACATTCTTCAATTTTAGATGTGTGCATCGAGGAATATAATTATATTTTACTTTGATGAGATATTTTTCTATGGACATACTTTGACATAAAGATGTAGTTATTTTTTTAACTTAGATGGGAAAATATTTATTATTATGCAGATAGATTGTAATCAATTCCTTGATATTGTCAACGTTCCACAACATAAAGAAAAAATATATAAAAATAGGCTCTTAAATACACGCTCATATATACACATATATAATGTACCAAAAATATGTTAATTCAAGTGTTAAATTTTCCATGCTTACCTTGTTTCATCGTAGGTAACTATACTTATAAATAATATAATAAAACATTTATGAAAGAATGATCCATAAAATACTACAAATAATATACATGCTTATTCAGTATTATTTTTCATATTTCTTTACAAATTGTGCCTATTATAAGTTTATCAATAATTCCATCAAATACTTTATGAAACTTGATACTTTTTTTTTTGCATATTATGTACTTCTCAAATTTATGAGTGAATTCTGTTGTATGATGATCTATTGATCAGTGGCTAAGATATATGATATACATTGTATGTTCATACATATTTTGTGTGTCCTAACAAAGGAACAATCGATGGGTTTAATGAGATAATATTCCCTTCCTAATTTGAATTGCATACATACATAATATGTTTGAGATGTCTGTGGCTTTGTGTATGTGTTATGTATCAATAGCAATCTTCAATTGACGAGAAAATTATGGTCTCTGTAATATATATTTTGGAATAGTTAACTTGAAATCTTCAAAATCTTTTGTGGGTACATTTGAGTATTGTTTTATAGTCAAATAGCTTTAAAGACTGACCCCTGATTTGTCTATACATATTTTTTATTACATTAGTGAAGCCTTTTAACAAATAATATACTTATAGACTTTTATCTGTCTTTAGATCTGTTAGCTAAAGATTTTGAAACGGCTGAATGTATAAAGGTAATTTATGAGATTTGAAAATTGATTTGATTATAAAAGTCGTAAAATGCTTCTTTTTTTTTAAATTTTGGCCTTTGAAAAAAAATTATTTTCTCAAAAATGTAGATCTAATAGTATTATATCTATTATTGAAACACAAAGTGTATAGCTTCAAAAATAGGGACACTATGTCTGCAAACAGCAAAATTAAATTACTAAAAAAAAATAATTAAAAAAATGGAAAAAGAAAAAAAGAATCACATGACGCGTGAAACTGGCGGATACAGCTATTTACCTTCAAAAGTAAATATATTAATGTTGTATCTAGGATCAAAGTTACTCATGAATAAATTTTTAAAAGTCTAATTCAATCAGCTCGACTACAGGTTGAGTTGCTTGTATTTTTACATAGTCACAAGTCTAGCTTTCTATTACAATTTATTTAGACTTAATTACAATTGGAGTCGTAGTCCACATCCAATATAGTCATTATTATTATTTTTTTTTTAAATTAGTCTTGTGAAAATACAGATATCCTTTAGATAATTCGTTGAAATAAATAATAGTTGGAAACCTAAAGTCTTATTCAATCCTATTATTTCCTTAATGAGTCCTGAGTGAGTTTGAAGCCTCAGTCTAACCCTCCATTATTTCCCTTCAAATCATAACGGGAGTTCTTAATAGATTTTATAGACCTTATAGAAATATTTTTATAGACTTTGTTGAAATGTATATTATTATACACTTTATAGATGCTTCATATTCAAAATAATTGAGTAATTATAATATTATTATTATAATATATTTATTAAAAAGCTAAATTGAGCAAAAAACAATCAAAATCAACCCTTTTTAGAGTAATTTTTTTAAATTAGGTCTATTCTATAATTTCAACTATTATTTAAAGTATTTGAAGAAAAATAAAATTAGATAAATTAGCTTCTAAGTAAGGTCCTTCATTTTACTCGATTTTTGGTGGTAATATAGATTTTTTATTAATTGTAATCAAGATAATGTAATAAATAGTTCATTTTACGAATGCTAAAATGTTTGTATTCCTTTTTCATTTCACAATTATACCCTTAAAAACAGCTTAAAAGGCTAAGTTTGTATTGATTGAAAGTTTTAATTGTCATTTTCGTATTCTACGGCTTACATAACAATAAAAAATGTGAGTTTTAGCCTGCAGCCAAAAATGCTCTTGCATGGTGTAATATGAGCACATAACAAATATCAATAGTCAATTCTAGAATTTGTTAATAATTCAGAAACTAATATAATACCATCTCTAAAAGATAGGATATGTAAAATACATATATTTAGATATGATAGACTAATAGAATATTTCAGTCTCTGGGGTGGATAAACAGCACATGGAAGTTGGAAAAAAGTTGGATACTTTAGTGCATTTTGAGTTCATGTACCTAACTCTGTCTATGATTAACAGAGGCTTATATCAATTATGCACATATTTCTGAGTAATTGTAAACATGTGTTCATTATATTCGTAGATTATATCATTGCTAATAAACTATTTACATACATTCAACGCTCTATGCAAAGAAAAATTAATAATATCAAAAACCCCATAACTTTATATAAATTAGCTATAACGAAATTGTTTCCAAAATAAATAAATATTATACGAAAATATTAAGCGATAATGAAATTTATGTGTGAATTAATTTTTTGGCAACTGTACAACTTTTTGAAATCATGTTTGCAACAAATAAGAATATACCATGAAAAATTTAGCAATTATAATTGAACATATGAGTAATACACACATACGTGGTTTATGTTTTACAGAAAAGGAAATCGAATCCCACGCCATTAATAATTAAATTTTCAACAATAAGTCAGGTAAATGCAAATCTGTATTGTATACTTATAAAGCAACTCATCTTATGTTTGTATATGTTATAAACAACCTGAGATGTATGTACAAGCTGTAATTTGTATAAGTAGATTGTACAATGTACGATTTCCACGTCTCCTTACATTTTCTTTAAATACATCATTATTCATTCAAATTATCCACTCCTCATAAGTATCCTCGTTTTATTTCATTTATTAAAACTATGTTTTTACGACTAGAATCACAGTGGGAATTTGAAATTTATAATTTGCACCAATACTTATTAATCTGTAATTGTCATCAAAATAGTGTGAAGTTGCATCATTAATATATTAACCATTAATGAGATATTTAATTTTTTACATTATTTTCATCACAAGTAGGGAACAATTACAACACGCTTTACTAAAATACAGAAAGCATGAAAGGCCTTGAGCAAGGTGTGTTAAAGAAAAAGCACACATCCACAAATATAATCAATAATATGATTTATAATGATTAACATTAATCACAAATTACATCTTAATTTCCTATGTTACTTTAAAAGTTATTTATGTAATACCTGGAGAGTTCTAATAATTTACTCATCGAAATTTATAGTCATGGTGAATTGTCTTAATTTATAATAAACTGTTTTAAATGTTGCAGGTCTTCCTGGGTACAAGGCCAGCAATATTTGACGTGTGGCATACAAATAAAATTTATGGAAAAACCATAGTATATTATGATTTATAAAAATATCTAAAAACAATAACAGACATACATATGTTAAAATTTTGCGAGTTTACATCAAACCCACTTGGAGTAATACAACCAAAAACCAAAATTGTTGCAACTGTCCCCGGTCTCTCCTACAACTTTAAATCTTTTATTTAAAATTATTAGTCACTTTTTTGAATTGTAAATTGTACAATTGACTAATTTAATTTACAAATTTCATAAAATCTCGTCTTAGTGATCAAATGTTAAACCAAGGAAACTTACATTGACTATTTTCTCACGCTTGTATAAGTATTTTCAAATAAATGAACCATCAATGTATGTAAAAATAAATTACCTACATGTTAAGACCATATCTGCATTTAACTATTCAAATGCATATACTCTCATATAAATTATGCACAAAGACACATAATAAAATACAATTCAAATATTTTTTAATATACCGAGTTGTATATAGAGACAAAAAATTTATAGGAGATTTTTTCTATATTTTCGTATATTATATTTTTTGAGTATATATCTGTAGACCTCAAAGTTTCACACACATATCATTTGCTTAGGTCCATGTAAACGTAGCTTTGAAAGATATGATAACCAAAGTAACACCCTATGCATGGAATGTGCACTCTTTTTTTTTTTTGACCAACTAAGGTAGGTTTTTTAAAAGTAGAATATATATGAAATTAAAAAGGGAATGGAATTAATACAATAGAATTATTATATCTTAAAGAATAATATATGATTTAAAAAACTAATCTACTTTTTTTTGTCATTATAAAAATAATTAAAAATGAGAGTTTAATTTTAATATCCTAATAATAAAAAATAGTTTTTTGTTATCGAAAAAAATTCCACTTTTTGGCATCAACTTGTAAATAAACTCAATGTATTGATAGTTCTGATTAACTTTTCCACTACTACAATTTAAAAATTACATTATTACTTAAATATACGAAGAAAAAAATTAAGAGTTTGTATTTCATATATACTCGTATAGGCTTTTTATGGGACGTCAGCATTGTTGATATCGGTCATTTTGGGGACCTACAAAACAAAGTTTTTAACAATAAAATCTATTTCAGTTAATATTAACTATTATATGTGGAAACAAGATCAAGAAATAACAGGGCTTAAACTTTGTTATCTCTCAAAAATTTATATCTCTATTGCCTAGTTTTATTATATATGTAACAATAAAATGTATTAAAACTATGTAATGACATCGTTATACAATCTTATTTTCATGTTGTAGATAAAAATTAAATTTTATAATTAAAAGAATAACGTATTTTTCTAAAATCATCATACTTTTTTTGTTCTTATTCGATAAAAAGGGTACAAATCTAGGCAATTTGGGGGGATTTTTAATACATATTACTTTGATTTAATTTATATATAACTATTTATCTTTAATGTCAAATGGTATTTAATGCAGGTGTTAATTCTTTTTTATATTTCAAGGTAGTTGATGGCGTGTAATCAAGATTTATTAGATATTTGTCCATTTTATGTTGTAAAAATATCGTCTTCTTCAATTATAATGTTATTTATGGCGTCAGTGAAAACGTTATATTAAGTATTCCTAAGATTCACTTAAAAGTAATTAAAAAATATATATATTCATTTCAAATTCAAGTTATTACCTACTTATTTTGCTCAAAGACTTAAAAAAGTCAAAACTCAAAATATATTAGATTTTATATTCAATTATACACGGATCAAACCATATAAAAATAAAGTTATAGAGTTTCTTATTATTATTAAATATAAAAAAATTGACTTTCATCATTGAAATGATATATGTTAATAGATATAGTAGTAATAGATACTTCATGCTAATGAAGTATAGATAACGGAGGTCAAAATGTTATTTTCAAAAGTATGTATTTTAATATATCTTATTTTCTCTATTAATTGCAAATTAACTTTTTTAGTTAATCGTTAAAATATCATTTACCTTACTAGTGATGTCAAGGGTCTGATCTGATTCGAACCTGTGTTTCATTTCTTGTAGAATGGGAAAACAACTTCTTTAAAGAGGAACGGGTCTACTTAGCTCAGCAATTTGGGGATTACGTCATCGGCATGACCATTGGTTTATGGCATAATTGCTCTGCAACAACCACTTTCAATAAAAATATGGCATATGACTGTATTCAATGCGTTAGTACTCCGGAACAACTATAATACTTGTGTACCAAACAGTACTCAATATGACTAATTCCCAACAATTATTTGCTCATATCATATATTTTATTTTAATTTACATAATTGAATTAAAAATACTTCATGAGAAAAGGTTTCCACCCGAAACAAAATAGAAATGAATACTTGCAAATCTTAATCATTACTATATCAAAAATACAGGAATTCATATAATAACTATTGAGTTCAAATCTGATTATATGCCAAAGTGAAAACAAAAAATCATAAATCATGTAATACTTTGTACATGAATCTGGTTGTAGCCAAGTTTTGTATATTCATATGTTGTACGTACCTAGATAACGTATTGGATGTCTTTCCATAATAAAAATCCCATACACATGTAAATAAAACAATGGAAAACCTAAGATTTTAAAATATGATATACACAATAAGAGGGAGAGGGGGTATACGTTTAGGTATATGTATACAGAAAGATATAAATATCTGTTTTTCTCTTTCTTTCTCTCTATATTTTTGAATTATATTTATACTGTATAGGCATCTTATTCTGAAAGGAACAAGGCACGTTTTGTGATAAAGAAACCCTGATAAGCAATGCTTTATATACTTATATTTTGATGAGGATGTGCTCAACTGTAATCTTGATGGACGTTTCTTTCAAGTAAAAAATATATTACCTTTCTTATTATAGTAAAATAAAGCCATTGGAATCCATGAACTCACTATTATTGTTGTATTTAACTACTCATAAATCAGGGTTCTTTGTCATTTTTTGTGCCTATCATATAAATATTATGGAACAATTATTCGGAGAGATAAAAAACCAATAACCGATTAACCAATAGGTTTAAAAATAATAATTAATCCTTGAAACCCAAGTCAAAAGAATCACACAAAAGCCAATATATGATCACAAAAAGCTCTTTGTTGTATAAAACGGTTTGTGGGGATCTCAGGTTTTTTTTTTGCAAGTTCTTAGTTTTTTATTTTTTTATAATATGATTAAATAATTATTTTCAAAAATCACACAAAAGCCAACGAATGGCCACACCATCATGATCTGCCCGGATTTGGAACATCCTATATTTTTTCTTCTGAGAATTCATTGTTGTTTAGTAAGAACTTTCTTATTAATTGATAATCGGTATGGCCATGTATATACTCATATGTATAAATGATTATTAAAAGTTATATCACATCCATATGTTGTTATTTTTTTACACTAATTGTCAGGGCCAAAAAAAAAATGAAGGTGATCAGGAAACTTTCAAATATGGGCGCATTTTAATTTTAAGAAATAATAATGTTTTAAAACCTTTGATGTTTTTTTTTTTAATGGAAACCCCTGTTTTTTTCTCCTAGATGAAAGAAAAAAGTTTTTTATATTTCTTTTTTAAGAGATAAGTATTGCAGCTCCTTAGTCGAATAGGAGTCCTTCAAATTATGTAAAATTTAAAAAAAGTCCTTTATTAATTGATATGGTATTATCTTTTTTCCCATTCAGCTTTTAAAAATCCAAACACACTAAATATATGTTGTATAATTTTTAGACAACAATAAATTACTCCCAAATTTTTACCTCTAATTTTTCCTTCTACTTCGACAACATAATTTACACATCCCTATGCTTAATTATCAATCAAAAATAATTCATCTTTTATTTGAAAATTCATCAAAAGGAAAATACAATGAATATTAGTGATCAAATACAAAACTAATTCAACAAATTATACAATGAATGCAGAAATATGTTTGTGAACTTTTAATTTTGTTGTGATTTTGTACAAATTATAACTCATATAATCAGATTGTAAAAATTGCAGAAAAAAACAAAAAACAGATGAATAATTTTAAATAAAGAAATTTAGAGTATTTGGAATGAAGATATTACAATAATTGAAAATTGCTTACGTAGAATGTTCTTCATAATCTCGTAATTTGATTAGCAAGTTAGAAAAATATTAACCAAATATTTTTTTGAGGTTGTTTCTTTAAATTTATCCAGATTCTTGATTTTTATTACATTTGGCCTGTTAGCACAAAAACAAGCTAGAATGCTTTTTCTGAAAAGTAAGTGTGGATAGCACCTGTTTTCTTTGACAAATTATTCTCAAAGTATCTCAACAAATAGCATGCTATTAACCCTTTGGAGGGGATGAAAATTGCTGTTAAAGTATCAAAAAATGATCATCACAAAAAATATGAGAAATTGACAAATTTTATTTAAGATACCACATTAGTGCCCAAATATATATCTTATATAAAATAATGTACACGGCGCTAAGATAAAACCCACATTTTTGTTATGATGCAGCTGTCTGATAGCGTCTTTTTCCCCCCGCAGAAACATTGTTGTATCAACAAATTTTAGAGTAGTTTTTGGGATCATGGTGAGAGCTACTTCAGATAAAAAGATTGAATTTGCAGAGGAGTGACTGCGTTACAACGTGACAATTTTTGTCCACAGCAACATGTCATGAAGTTCTATTGGATTAACTCTCCTTAAAAAATAAAGACATTATTGATGAGAATTACTCCAATGTCGGTTTTTAATCCTACTTCAAGTACAACAAGGATTTACATTAATAAATCCCCAACAAATCATATGAGTTAATTTCTGTTATTCATAAGCAAACACATGTTATAATAAGATGTTCCCTCCTCAACAATTAAAAATAATGATAACAGCTTTGGAAATAAAAAACACTGCTCAAGTTGAACCTAAGTAAAAAACTCGTTTTAAATCATATTTGTTAGAAATTGATACGTATTTGTATAACTCACAAAGGTCAATGATGAACAATAGTAACTGAAGTTTTTTTTACAACAGTACGTGTCCTTTCAACATTGTTCATTAGTTGTTGCAAAAAAGGTAATGAAAATTAAAATAATAAAAAAAAAACGCTTAAATGAATCTTTATGCTTATATTTTACTTGACTCTCTATCATCTACATGGCATTAAAAGGGTTCATGCTTTATTAGGCGTACATAAAAAACTACTTTAAATGCTTTTAAAGATCGTGATGAGCTATTAAATTTTATTAACCATCTTCATGAAAAAAAGAAAGAAAAATATGGTGTAGTATAGGCGTAAAAAAAAGTTACATACTTGGAGTATTCGTTCTTATTTCTTAATAGATATTAAATTAGATTAAAATGATTTTAATAGGTCGTTAATATATATATATATGTATATACCTAAATGTAGATGTATAAGCGATGATAACAATAACTAAAAAAATATAGGTTATCAAATGTAATAAAAGGTTTAATCAACCTACAAAAACTCAAGATTTTATTATTTTTTTCTTTCCCCCCATTCCCCTAAATTAACTAAATCTGTACATGGCTTGAATCCTATTTTTTTAGTTTAATTTGGCCACAAAAATAATAAGTAGGTGTACAAATATTTGGTAATTGTATTTGTATATTATCAAATATATACTTTGGCTATAGTTATGTAGATATTTTAAGCTAATTGAGCGGTGTTCTTTTTGTTATCGGCTTCTTAAAATGTAGGAGAGCAATGTATAGATAAATAATAGCATATATAAACTTTGAAACGTAATGTAATGGTTCTTGTTGAATCCAGGGTCTTTCTTGTAATAAAAAACTACAAAAGAAGATTAGAAACATATCTATTACTTATAAAAGTACATAAAACTTCCAAAATAAATGAAAAAAACATAGTTAAAAAATCATCAATTAGACTTTGTACGTAATATTAAAAAAGCTGAAAAGCCTAAATGCAATTCGATACATGAGTGTGAAAAACTCATTTAGTTAAAGGGAACACTGCATGATATAACAAATTGTCTTTAATTTAATAATATTGCTCCCTTGAGTGTGAATATGTATATATGAATAGATATGATTCAGTCATTGCTTAGAAAATCATAACTTTTTGACATCATGTTTCCACTTTCATACTTTTATTATTTGTACAGTAGTGATGTTAAATCCACTTTTAACCCATAATGCTATTTATAATCAAAGATTAAGTGAGCAATATAAACAACAGCTTTACCTTTAGTCATCTACCTTGATTTCATAAGATAAACAGGCAAAGTGTTCTAAAATCAATTGGTACATAACCAATTTTTCCCAATTATCAAAGAAGTTATTCAAAAATTGTTATGAATTGTTCACTGATTAGCAAGAACTATTTTAAAATCAACAACTAATTAATATTTAGAGCACCGTTTAGGGGAAAATAAGCCATAAAATTGACGGTTGATAACAATGTGTATATTGTTTGTATAAGTGAGTTAACGCAGTTCAACATATGCTAAAAATGAGTTTTTGAAATAAAATATATTAATAATTTTTTTAAATAACTAAAACTGTTATCGACCCCCCCCAATCGTTTATATAAATCTGTTAAACGGCTTTCATAGCCATTCAAATCATTATTGATATTATTTTTATTTTAACTGATAATAAACGTCTTATCTAAATACAAGGGATCGGTTATTTATTATATATTTTTCAATAAAATTGGCATATAAAGTTTAGTTTTTTTTAACTCAATACAGGGTGTCCACGATAAATTGGAACTATCTTAAAATTGAACCTGCTTGATAAAAATGGAATTTGGAGTGTATTTGTTAATATGAAACAGTTAGACGTGATATTAAACAATAAATTTATTCAACATGTCCTCCCTCAGCAGCCATCATCTTTTCCATCCTGTACCTAAAGGATTTGCATGCCCTAATGACTTCTGCGGAATAGACAGCATTCCACTCCCTCGTAATGGAGCCCTTCAGGGCTGCGATGCTCTTGTGGCTCACCTTACAGACCTCCCTCTCGAACTTCCCCTACCAGTAGTAATCAAACGGATTGAGGTCGGGTGAGTTGGAGGGCCAGGTGTTGTGATCCGAGAAAGGGATGTCGTAGGAGTTGAAGAGGTTAGTGGTCCTCATGGCGATGTGTGCGGGCGCTGAGTCTTGTTGGAATATGAACTCCCTCCCATCGGCCGTATCCTTCATCTAGGGGATGACGAACTCCTCCATGACTTCGCAATACCTTATCGCGTTAACACTTTCCTTGGGATTGAAGAAGAAAGGAGGCATCAACTCACCGGTGCTGCAGATGACACCCAGGGTCATTACGGAAGCTGGGAACTTTGTGGTGAAGACCGCAGGGACTGCTTCTCTCTCCTTGGCAAGCCACTTGTCATTCTGGACATTGTAGCTTCTGTCGACAGTCCAGTTCTTCTCGTCGGAGAAGGTGATTCTTCCTTCATGGCTCTTCACGTCATTGAGGAGACGCTTACCGTTGGTGAGCCTGGTGGCCTTCATGGATGCCGTGAGGAGGTGTTGTTTGGCAATGCACAGCCTTTGAGACCAGCTGCTTGCTCACTCCACGGTGCTTGGCCAACCTAGACAAGGAAGTCCCTGGCGAAGCCTTGATGGACTTTCAGAGGCCTTCAAGGAAGCGGGGACTGCGGATTCGGTCACTTCTCATGTTGTGGGCCTTGTGGCAGACCTCCTCTCAACCTCCCAGGCATTGAAGACCCGGTACACCGTGGTCTTGGGGTAGTTAAAAAGCTTGTAGATAGCAGAGGGATTGTGTTCTTGAAGGATGGCGTCTCTCCTTGCTTTTCCCATGATGACTATTGTTTGTTGTCAAAACAATTATGGTGGAAGTTATAGTATATTGTTCACACAACCTTTTATATTAGTATGATTTAACCCCAAATATCCACATTATGGATCTGCATGAAGTTTAAAGTAGTTCCAATTTATCGTATATTAAGTTTCAATTTGATAAGACACCCTTTTTGCAATTTTAGTATCAAATATCTACAATGACTAAAGTGGTTTTATGTGATCCGTTGATAATAAAAGGAAACCAACGTTTTAAATATACTTACTATATAATTATATTTGCAGTTTGCTCATAAAATACACAGATAAACTTTAGACCATCTTGTTCTTCGTTTAATATTTTATTTCTTTGGGTTTCGCTGGGAAACTCAAATAAACCAACTTTGACAAAGTTTGAAGCCTTTTTGAAAAAGGGACTTTGAGTCAAACTCACCCAGCCTCTTGTACCGTTCCAAATAGGATGATGCTATAAGTCAGAAATTAAACTTTTTATATTTTTGGTTAATCAGTAAAAAAATAACGTGCATTTTGTTTTTAATAATTGAAGGAGTCCATCATGTTCTTCATAATATGCAATCTATCTGTTTCAACATCCCTTTTTCTTTTTTAACAACTATCATTTCGACTATAATTTAGCTACATTAATTTTCTTTATCTTTCATAAAATAGAGGAACCGTAAATCATTGAATGACGTCTTAAATTATTATGAGCATAATATTTGGTACAACAAAGAACCCAAATACTAATCTAATATACTAAGTAAAATTTTACTAATATTTAAAATATGACAAGAGGCCTAAAAATGGTCAACCTCCAACCAAAATCCTATTTTTTCAAGTTTGATTATTTGTCCTACTTACCGTATTTTTTTCAACCAACCATATTTATATGACTTTGTTTGTACTTCTAGATATTATATAAAACATTTATTTATTTATTTATTCAGTCTAATATTCTATTCTATCTACAAACAAACATAGCATATAATACCAATGAGTCCAATGGACCCATTAAAAGCTTATACCTATATTTACAAAACTTAAATCCTATAATAGAATAAGAAAGTAAAAGAAGTGCCCATATTTAAAAAGGATATGTCGGAATAGCCTACAAAAGCTCATCGCAATGTAATTTTACACTAAAAAATTAACTAATAGCAGGAAAAGAAATAGAGTATTATGTTATAACGCAATTTCTTTGTTCTTTTGTATATTAATCGGTTAATTTATATTTTACATAAATATAATCGACTTTATTATGCAGAATTATGATTAATAAAACTTAAATTTAGGAAGAAGGCATAAACAGATGCCAAAGAGTAAGTATGGTTCCAATATACGCAGGCAGTATTATACATGCAGTAATTTTTCCAATATTTTAAGGGTTAATATGTCCTGCACGACACCAAAAATCCCTTGAGATGTCTCCAACTTTGTAAAATTCAGTTTTTTATCGTCTTCAGTAGATAAAATACTTCTACAAAAGGAAAAAATACTATCTCGAAACGGGTCAGTCTAATATAAAGATTATGCATTTAAGCATAACGAAATTAACTAATTAAGGAATGGATTCGTACTTTAAAACGTCAGCATTTTATTTCTTAATTATTTATCAGAAGATAACAACATGTAGTGAAGCTTATTAAATTAGCTATTTTTTATATTTGTTTGTAGTTCTAAACGAAATCTGTCTTAATAACATGTTATACCTTTCTTGCATGCACAAGAAAGTTGCAAAATAAAATCAGATAACTTTTATATGTATATACATATATTTTTTTGCGATACAGCTAAAAGAAATATTATTAAAAATTTTATAGACAATGCATTTTTGGTAAAATAACGTAGATTGTTTCAAAATATATATAGTTAAGATGCATTTGTATAAGCTGCATAGGAATAACAACAACGTTAACACAAAATTATTTATATGCGTTGTTGTGAAATATTTTGGAATAAATTAATTAAAATTATATTAGATTTTATGCAACATACGTCAAATTAAGATAACTTATAAAATACGTATGGTACACGAGAAGCCTTAACTTATTTGACAGCTAAATCCTATCCATCATAAATAATTGTAAAATACATACATATGTACAAATGGAATGGACAGGTGAATACTAAGGTTTTTTATTATTACATATTTAGTTAATGTATGTATGCATATTTTATATTAATTAATGTCACATAGCGTATTGAATGTATATTTAGAGTTTATCTCCTGGGATCCCGTTTTTGAGAGATTTCTCGGGTTTTTGCTCCCACAAGACATTCTCATAAAAATATTTTGTGTAAAGAAAGTATTCTTGTTCATCAAAGTGTGACTCATACGACCACAGTCACCATTAAATACGATAAAGATAGTATACTCAGCGGTTAATTAACAATAAGTATTTATCATAAATGAAACATGGAAATATATAACATAAACATTTACAGTCCAGTCCGTATTACTTACTTTATCAAAACTCTAGAATGCACTTCTTCTGTCCTCATGTTCAATTGTATTCCTATATTCAATATTTACCAAGAAAAATTGCATAATATAATCATCTTTTATGTTATAGTCATTCTATGAAAAGTTGAATACATATTAAAGATTCACTCAATAATACCTATAATGTTTTTTCCGATTGATGTTACAATGTAAAAGATGTGTATCGACAAAAAATGATACTAAACAAACCAATACATTAATATTTAATTAGAACTTCATCATTTAAACTAGAAAAAATGAATTAATTTTAAAAATCTATTACGAATTTATGGTTAAGAAGAGCTTAAAAGTATAGTTATTCAAAATTCAAAAAACCTTAGTATAAATATTTTTAGAAATACTTATAGTAAATAAAAGGACCACAGGATTAAAACAACATATTATTAAAAACACCGTAATATGAAGCATTTTTCGGTCATATTACTATTCTTGATTTGAATATCTTGATATTCTAATATTTGGAATGATATTTTATTAAAATAAAAATAGTTAGCAAATTAAAATTTGCTCAGAGATGAGGTGGTCTTGCTCGTATTTATTTTCTTGTCCAGGAGTTGGCATGTGAAATATTTTCTACAGCTTTGAAAAAATTGTTATGACTTAACCTGAAAGCTGTCCTGAAAACTTCTTATCAAATTTATTTTTTAATCTACCTAATATACGGAGTACATACTTTGATTGTCACGAAGGTTTATGTTCTTTGACGTCCTCGGTCCACAGGGAATACTTCTCATATTTATATTGGATTATTATTTGCTAAATGTTACGAGAAACAAATATCTGAGAATGGTCTGGAACTAACCTTTGTGTCGTGTTATGTTTGAAAAAAAATATAACTATTTGTAAAATCAAATTTCCAGGTTTAAAATCAGATCTTATCTCTGTCCTTGGTTCAAAATTTGTAATTAGTGTTTCCACTGTATGAAATCATTTCCTCAGATCTCAAACATTCCCATTCTAAGATAAATCAAGAAATATCGGTATGATCTAGAAATCCTCAATGTTACGGTTTTTGAAGATCATGCATTTATTTTAAAAATCTTGCTGATAGTGTATTTACAACAAGTTAGGAGTTTTCCTGACACACAAATAAATTAATCAGAAGACAAATCTCCTCACCCTCTCTCAATAAGATTACAGTTCAAACTAGACATGGGCAGATTTACTTGATCGAAATCTAAAAGCCGATATAAACGGGGCAAAATATTTCATATCTTCATCGTATTGGTATACGAGAAATAACTTTGAAATTTTGATATGCGTTCCAATGTTTTATATGGTGCAATAAAAAAAGGAAGGAATGGAAAACAAATTTTTGTTGAATATTTGTGGATAAGGGATGATTCATACAAAGAGTACTCAAACTTAGATAAATCAATGAATCCATCTATTAGGACTTATTTAATTCTTAAAAAAATTCGCACCCCCTTTATTTTAACATAAGCTAAAACATCAAAAGCACATTTTATTCATAACCAAGGCTTGTCTAGTTTGTCTTCCATAAAAAACACTCTTTTTTTTACATGGTCATATTGCTATCATTCTTAAATCAGGAGAAAATTGATAAATCCATATTTTATAACTTGAATAACTCAAAATTATTTTTGAGCTATGAAACTAATTATACAAAAACTTTTAACCATTAAAAATGCTAATAGATGGTTCACAAAAGATCAATTAATTGATATATGTTACATATTCACATTGCTAGAGTAGAGATATCTTATCACTGAGAAGCTAATGATAAATATTTAATTTTTTTTTTTTTAAATGTAGCCTTAGTATTTCAATCTGTCAGCAAACGAAAACAAAGTAATTGTGACAAAAAAAATCTCTCAGGGATACATCCAATGATTTATAAAATACTGTATTGGATAGGAAAGTATTTTTATATTGCCTCATGCCTAGTTCTAACCTCAATAAGATATCTCAGATTTAGGGTAGGGATTTACTTTTCTCAATAAAATAGATAATTATGAAAATTTATTAATATCATGCCTGCTTGAAGTTAATTTCTATCAATTTAAATCTACTTAATCTATGTAAATCACGTTGTTACTCAAATTAAAAATTGTTTGGGGGTCATGCAGATTGAACACTTCAATAATAAAACAGTTTTTTAAGAAATTCGAAATGTTTAAATTCATGAAAGAAGAGGATGGAGTAAAAAAGCTTGAGAACTATTGATCTATAATTGTTAAAATACATCTTCACTTAGATAGACTTCATTGTTTTAATGTTTCAGTATGGCTACAAAATTAATTGAAGCAGGATTTTTTGACGTATCTTTTCTATATCTCCCTAGCAAAATCTAACATCGACTTAAAATATCTGAATAATATATTACATTTAAAAATAAAAGGATAAACTGATTTTAATTCCATTTATCACCAGGTAAATAGTTAATTCATTATAATTTTACCAACCCCTTTCTTGGCTAATCCTATTTTATTATATGAATTATTTTTTTATTTCATTGGTCCATATTTAAAATATCTTTAATACACAACTATCAATCAAAAATATGAGTAATATATTTACTACAATTTATAGATGAAAAATCATTTAATATAGATTATTAAAACTTATCCCATTTTTTTACTAGTAAGCATGATAAAAATGACAAGGCTCTGAATAACAGGATTGTGCTAAAAAAGGAACCATCAAAAAAAGTTTGTTTATTCTTTAATCGGAGTACTAAAGAAACTAAAACGTAATAAATGGTCCCTAAATGAATAAGCTCTTTCTCAAAAATAAAAACTTTGTTAAACAAAAAGAAAGGAATCACTGAATAGGTATGGAGAGACCCCATTTATGTGGTAAGTTGGCGCAGTAGTGATTATCGAGATAGAATAATAGCAAATAGGACTGTTTATTTGTATAACTGAAACACAGTTTATAATAACCAAAAATATTATTTATTTATTTCTCATAATTTATAGTCATTTCAACATTAAAGATTCAGGTGTTGTTCTGCATTCACAACAAACTCGAAAAGTATACTATATTTGCTTTCTCCACCCTTATTAGACTGTACCAAAATGACAAAGTTGGGAATGAGGCATCGTCGAAAATTTTTTATTTTACATTTTATTCCTCTAAACAAGAAAATTACTATTAATTATCAAAAAGATGATCCTTTATGGACTTGTTTTGATTGAAAATCTGTAAAATGTCGAAAAAAAAGAAATTTTGGGGTTGCTTCATTAAAATTATCGATTTTCAAAATATAGAAAAGGTATAACAATGTTAGCTACAGAAAAAGTATTAAAAAACTGTAGCTAATATTATGTGACAATTGAAAGAAAGTACAAGTCCTAGAAATATTACTACTAAACTGAAGTGTATCTACTTACACATCGTATTAACTAGCTGTAATCCCCTTCCCCTCACATCACTAAATGTTTAAACAGTCTATTATTTAAGAAGTTATTGGGCAATGCTGTCAGTCATTTTTTTAAACTTTACTATTTATTTATAATGTTCAATTATATTTAAAATTACATAAGGAAATAAATAATACTATGTGACAAAATTTCTTATAAATTTAAATTAAATTACGTGAGACTTGTCTTATATAATCAATTATATATGGACCTATATAAAATATTCATGATAAGAAAAATATACTAATAGTTTTTTAAATACCGAATATACTTATATTAAAAGACATACTCTCATGTTATACCTAACTGCGTGCTTTTAAAAGGAATGTGTGCGTGTCATCATATAATTTGAAAATTATAAAAACATTTATACATTAAATATATTGAATATTTACATTTATAACCTTAAAAGTGTTTTTAAATGCCAAGTCATACTTTTTTATACTTCTTTCAGAAAAAGAAGTTTGATGTGATATAATCAACATCAACGTCTATTATATTACATAAATACAACTAACTAACAATTTAAAAGGATCCTTTAACGCTGTAATTGGAAGAAGAGATAAAAAAAGAAAAAAATACTATTTGGACAGGTTACACTCATATATACAATTAAGAATTTTGAATATCGTTTGAAATATATGTCAATTTGAGGAAATAATTTATTCAAATAGTCAAAAAAACTTAATTTAAGTAAAAAGGATTTGAATAAATATTTTTTTCATTAAAAAATGTAATGCAGTGTTTTTATTGACGTTATAGCTTGCATAATAAGTTAAAAATGAGGGTAAGTAGAGGAAAGGGGTAGTCATATATTTATAGGTGAGGGGAGCAATGGTATAAAAATGAGGTTATACATCGATGACAACATTATCATTTTCATTATAAATGTGTTTTTTTTTTTTTTGAAAATAAAATGATAATGGCCCCTATGCCTCCACCCTAATATTAGAGATACTGTTAGATACATATGAGTATCTGTGTTGAATATCTCATTGAATTACTTAATTAATTAGAAAATGTCAAAATCCAATCAGAAAATGAGTAACAAAAAACTCAAAGTGACTCATTCTTTGATTGTAAGTATGCAACTACCATAAATAACATACATATATTTTAAAGAAAAAACTTTTTTTTTCTAAACTAAAAAAACTGTGAATAGAAAAATAATCATTCTGGTACTATGTTTTATAAATTGTCTTTAAACATGAAAATAAACAGTTTTGGAAAGTATTAGTGAAGAATAAGTTGATATTGTAAATTCAACCATATAAAGTAAGAAACAACTGCTTCATATTGATATACATAATTTTATAAATGTGTAAAAAACTATTGGATCTTTCTTTATTCATAAGATCCAGGAATAAAATAGGCAATGATTATTTTAAATTAATACTAATACAAAAAATGTAGTAGAAATTACATTATGAAGGGTTAAGACTATATATTAATATACAAATATTCATTTTATCATTATGAAATAAACGAAACTCGCCGAAATGATTGTAGCATTGTTTATATCATAAAAGGGATATTAAAAAATAAGTAATATAAAAAAAGTAATATTATGAAACTAAGAAATATAACTAAACTACTTTTTCATAGAGTAATATGTAATAAGTAACTTATTTTCTAAAAGTTATGTTACCCAACACTGCTACATTGATATAACGTGGTGTTATTCCAGCAACATAAGGATTTAAGTTATATTTTCTTATCAACTGTCGATTTTTCTATAGGCCATCATGACCTTTTTACTGTTCTGATCGATTTCGAAAAAAAATGTTAAAAATGTACAAGGATTCTATTTTAAGAAAATTGTAACCTCCTTTTAATCTAGTGGCCGTTAGAAAGCCACCAAGATACATTTTTTTATTCAAATAAAGTTAGATTTCTAATGCTTCTTGCAAAATTACTTACTTTCAGAATGATAGCGTCACTTAAAAATCTTCAATTGGCTTTTATTTGACTTTTCCGCAAACATTTAAGCTTTCAACGTTTGAAATGTTAATTAAACTTTATAAAATAAAATTCTTTTTATTACAAGCCTGGTATTTTTTTATATATGTATGCAGAATGCATGTATACAACATCCCTTGACAAAAGCAATGACACCCTTGTATAAATATGCATATCAATGGTAAAGGTTCAAAGGAGACATGCCCTATACAATATATGTATACGCATATATTTTCATAATTGGTTCAGGGATCTTTCCTAAAAGCGAATCATGTTGTTTTTTGATTCTCAAAAAAGACGATGAAAGAAATACACATACATGCTCGTATGTATGTGACTTGTGAGCTCAAAAGCATAATAAGAGGATTTTTCTGGATTACACTTGTATTCTTCCAATTCTAATTACCTAAATTCCATTTTTATTAATTAATTAATAAGGTACATACTTCTTAAGGAGCAAAAAGTTTCTAGTTATAGTTTAAAAGAATAATATGATAGATGCTTGGAATTTGAAAAGTCATATTCGGGCCAAATAAAATATTATTCTTAAAAAAAAGACTATTCATGTGATTCTTAGCAAGGGGTACAAAGTCATGCTAAAAAACGTCAAATTCCGAAATAACTTACGAATATATATTAGGGCTGGGACCACTTCGGTATAAACCACAGTACACCCTTCACGTACGCGGTTTAGAACAGTATAATAGTAAAATATATATTTTAATAGAATATATGTAGTTTTTCAAGTTTTTCTTTTATTTCATTCATATAGATTTCCTTTCTGTTTAAATAAATGATTCCTAAATATACTGAGCTATAACTAAGATTGATATAAAATATACACAGGTACATGAATTTTAAAAAAATCTCCAAAAAAGAGCTTGTCCATATTTTTTGCTAATGAAGAAGAACAAATAGCAGTCACAAAATTGCCCGCCTCTCGAAAAATTTTGCTTGATACAGATGTACCTGTAGTTACAAGGTATCGTAAAACTAATACAGAAACATTAAGAAAGTTATTTGAGTTATCCCCACACAATACCATTGGGTTTTTGTCAACTGGGATCCATTTTATAAGTCATTATCTCTTTTTTTGAATGAACAAATACAAAAAATATTTGTTGTATAAGAGGATGTTTATGGATTGAAATCTTACCACACTATCTAAATCTATTAATTTAAAAAATAACAAAAAAATGTAATATCAAAATACTTGATATCTGATTATATATCGCCGAGGCTAAAAACGTACCGAACCATGAGGGACATGCCAACCCCAGTGCAACCCTTTAACGTACTTTACTGTAAACTGCATATTTAGATATTATCTGAGGTATATTTGTTCTATACTTCATTAAAGCAATGCCATAAATTACTTTATCATCATAGAAAGATGACTTAAATAGAAATGTAATTACTATGTACATTTATTTATAAAATAAGTATACACTTTATACTAAACGAGCAGAAAAGTTTTAAAGACCTACCAAGTGCTTTAATTCATTTATAGTAATAAATTATATCCCCCTGACGCGCACAAATTGGAATATAAAGTATGTAGAATCTCTGTTAGGGTGAGGCCGGGACTTATCAAGGGGGATACATAGTGCTCAAACTTTTTGGGTACTAGGTATGGTCCTTATGAACATATCTGCGCATTTTAATTGAAATATATTTATACTTAGATTGAGCACAAAGCCATCCAAATTTGTGAAAATATGACCAAAATCATACAAAATCCCATATATAATTTTTATTACATTTCCCAAAAAAATGTCATCAGCTTTCTCCTCAAGGTAAATGTAAATATACCTTAAATAAAATTAAAAGTTATGTTTATTAGGTACATAGTATAAAAGAATGTAATGTTGGTTTGGACAACATCAGAGCATTAACCTCACCCTTATGAATGTATGTATGTAAAAATGAAACCTTTCTAATATAATTGAAGTAAAATATTCAAATATCATATGCCTGCATACACATTTTAATCACGCTTCATTGAAATGAGTAATTCAAGATTTCATAGACAATAATTCAAGATCTATATCACTTCGTACTTAACTAACAAAAAATAAAAATAGCTAATGCATTTTAAAATAAAGTAGAATGGTGTCTACTTAACAAAGTGTAATCAAGAGGAAAGAACGCCATATTTTTTTTTCCTCATCAATATTTTACGTATATTTATATACGTTATACATATATATTTTTCTCATTCTTGTAGAAACCTTTATGATCATTTTAACTAAGGAGCTTTTATTGTTTTAATCTGAAATTAAAATCTTTCATGATATTTTTTTTTCCCTTTTGATCCCTTGCCAAAATTGAACAATTGAGCTCATTATGTTTGCAGAGCTCTTGTTTTAAAACCTATAGATATATTTTTTGTGTGTGTTTTTAATTATATAGGTTCGTTCGTTTTTTGCTGTAAGAGATTTTCAAGAAAAGATTAGAATGTAGTTATGCATCGTAATTGAGACAGGCAATAATTAGTGTGAGGGATAAAGAATTGAAGATTAGATTTCTGTGCGTTCTATAAAAAACAAAATGTATTTAATTAAAAAAAAGTTAATTATAGATGTGAGCATACATATCATATAAAATATAAGATAACAAGAATTTAAAATTATGTGTTTTATGTAAATATATAGTTATAGCTTCTTAGGATATTTCTTAATATATGCTTAGGGTTTGGGATCACTAGTAAAACTGAGTTAATATATATTTAAAATATAGCAGCACTGTGTTATTTTGAATTTTGTATCAACACAACAAAATTGATCTAAACCTTGCTGAACATTCACATAAGTAATCATGTAGTATTGGTCCTCATTGATCTTTTTTTTTCCTCTTTAAATTTTTTTCAAATTTATGGGTAAACATTCCATATTTTATATCAGTTTAGTGCTTACAAACTACAATGTGTGGACATCATTTATTTTCTGTTACCAATTGAAGAAAAAAACTTATCAAGCCCATTAAATACTTGTGGAAGTTTACGGTGGACATGCTCTAAGCAGAGCAAAATGCTTCAGGTGGTTTGAAAAATTCCAAAGTTGTAATTTTGATATGAGAAATGAAGTGCACAGCCGGCCACCGAAAAAGTTTGAAACCCCCGAATTGCAAGAATTACTCGATGAACATGATGGCTTAACGCAAGATCAGCTCGCAAAAAAATTGTTGTTGACCGTCAGACCGCTGAAAAACGTTTAAAAGCCTCATAGTGGCTGCATGGGGTAACTTGTTTGAGGAGTATGTCATCAAATCTTGGATGGCCTTTAGGCGAAATGTAAAAGCTGTGATTGATAATGAAGGATACCATATTAAATGAAATTTTTTTTGCAAAAACCTTGTCTATATGTTTTGTTAACATTATTTTTTTGCCTGTTGTTGAAAATATAAAATTATTCAAGGATTTATAAATCCATCTTTCGAGTCCACATTTTGCAGCCCTTCTCGGTGCATTGAATTGATAATTTTATCAATATAAAAATGAGTGACTAAGTATAAAATGACAAAAATTCTAAACGAAGATCCTTGATTTATATATATTAATATTAAAATCAAAGTAAAATTTAGTACCCCTATTTGAGTTCATACTACGTAGAGTCAGCTCATACCAATAGCTGGAAGGTGACTTCAGAGCATCTTTTTTTATTTTGAAAGGTTGTCTTGAAAACTCAGGGAATGGGAAATAAGCAATGTTGTATTTCGTAGTATAAGAAAAATTTATATACAAATGTAATAGTTCAAAAACATATCACCAAGTTACATCTTTTCCATCATGACTATATAGTATAAAAATATTTCTTGCAACATTTTGTTTAAAGGCAACTATTTAAAAGCTTTTAAGTACATACATGTAAGTCTATTGATGCACCAAATTAATGTTTAAAAAAGTTTATTTGCAAAAAAAAAAAAAAGTACTAAATTGTGCAATCTACATTAAATATCTGCATTTATAAATTTTTTACTTTAAATAGAGATAAAGATAATTAATAATGCAAAATTTGCATTTTGGAAATACTTAAAAAATAAGTAGTTTTCTTTATTTTGTTATGCTATAATTTTGCAATCAAAACTAGTGTACAAAAATCTTCAACATAAAAAAATACATTAAATATTTTAATAAAAAAAAAAAATACAGTTATTTTGTATAGCTATTCATCCTATAATTAATAAAATAACAAGCCCCAACAATAATTTAAAAATAAATCATTCTTACTTGCTTAATAGAAACAATCTAATTACTCAGCTAGTTTTTCTTTAAGTTTTAAGGTCTATTTACGAGCCTTCATAATAAAAAAGGAATAAATATAAAATTTACTATTTGAATTTATAATGACTAAAAAAACACATTTAACTTAACGACAAAAAAAAAAAAGAAGAAGATTTTTACGATAATTATTACGTCATACCTGCTATAATAAATTGTGGGATGATAAAATATACATATATCTATGTACATATGTATATTTCTATGCTATGTCAATAGATTTATATTCAAAGTGCAGTACAATTTTTATTGAGTAATTACAGATAATTTGTATTCCTAGCAAAAAAAATAAAAAAAATTAGCATACAATTCCCACACATATGCTTGAAAGATTGCAAATAAATAAATATATTCTTACTGTTATTATAATCATATTTGGCATCCCAAAGAATATTGAAAATATCCATTGAATCACGTATTCTCTGTTTTTGTTTTTCATGAATAAACAATTCAAACAATATTAAAAGTGTGTTTATGTATTATAAGGTATAAAACTATATATACATATGTAAGACTGTTTAGAATTAATCAAATACCTCAATATGTATTTACAGCAAACCCCTTATACATAAAAAAATGCATAAGTGAGCTAAGCAATGAGCATTGGTATTTATATTTACAGAGTGCATACGCCAAAATATCTGGTGTAATAACCTACTATTAAAAGGTATATAATTTTTAATTTAATGGACGTATCACAAAGACATTGAATGGTCAGTGATATGAATATATTTAAATCAAAGTTTAGGCTTGACCAAAGCCTCGACAGTGGATCTAAAACTGGTACAAGGTCAACAATTTCAGAAAGAGTTTCAGCCAAAATGGCCTTACCTGCTTGCTGTGTTTGTGAATTGTGTGGTACTGTATTGAGATCAATCACATTAGGATTATCTAAATTATACTTCCACTTTCGATCAAACAGAAAGTTTACTGTCTCTACTATACCTGCAACAGCCTGGTTTTCGGAGCAGTGGTATACACTCATGAGTTTATCGACACAACTATAAAAATGAGGTTTTATCTTACGAGAGGATATACGTATATGACGATAGCATTGTGGCATATAATCCATTTCACTATCACCATCGGATGGGAGTAAGAAAAAAGGATGTGGATCATTAGTTATTCAGGTGATCACTTTTAATGGCAAATATCGTGTTTTTCCTACTCTTGCCGTTTCATCTGAGACTGGAGGTAATCTGACTTATCTGAGACTAACAGTTCTTAATATTTTATCAAAAGTCAGCGATGGTAAATATACTCCAAAAGATATCCAAGAAAAAATAACATTTAAGCTCAATGATGGAGTTAGTCACAATTTTGGAATTAAAGAAATTGTTGCTATTGAGTTAGGAACAGATATTCCAGATCATCTTCTATGCCATAGACATTCAGTGCTAATGTTTAATTGTGAACTTGTCTACCTTTTTCGAGTAATTGAGGAAGGAATAGGCTCTGAAAAAATATATAATAAGTTCCTGACGACTGTTACGAGTCAGCACAATTGCATCACTGAACAATTTATACATTGTATTACCAATCTTTTTACTTTACATTTTAACCATAAATCATGGACTCAGAGTCCCAATTTTCAATTTACATGTTACCTAGGAAGAATTTAGCTCTAGGATTCCGAAAAGAACGGTTTAATCGTTATGTTTACCTTTGTGCTGTGATTATTTACCTCGATCCATATATTTGGTCTTTCCTATCAAAATATGAACATGTCACTAACAGTCTGGCTTGCATTGTGAGGTCATTTGATGACGTCGATTTTCTGATTTGCATTGATAGGTATTCACTTAATTGAACCTTTCATCCACTAATGTGGCATCCAATAAAGTAACCCTTAGAATGAAGGAACCAATCCTAAATATCTTCTAAATATTTCCAGACCAGCCTTTAAATTCACAACTATGTAGTAAATTTCAATCTTTTAAATATCGGGACAAAAAATTTTCTGCAATTAGTAGTGTTGTAAATGAAAAGCAGATACAATAGAAAAAGGGATTGCTATTGCTCTTCCAAAATCTGCCAAGGAATTCCACCGACAGAGAGCAGATGTCTTTGGATTTGGAGATCTTAATTCAAACAGAAGTATCTTTGTTAGCAAAAAGGATCCTTCCAAACTCGAGAATGCGCCTATTAAAAGCTGGCAGCTGAAAGGTATGTAATGGGTTCAGTTCAATATGAGTTATCCATTCATGGGCTTGTAATTTGACTTTTGCGAGTAACAGTATCGTGATGGCAAAGTCAATTGACCTTATAGAATTCAAACCAGTTGATGAAATGAATAAACTACGTAGTTTCGTACATCAAGACGGTGAGTTTGTAACGATCTGGAAGAGATAGAATGATTCACAACAAAAGTTTGGAGAAACGGGGTTTAGTGTTAAAGAGGCTCAAAATAAAAATTTTGATAGAAAATTTACACTTACTTAAGTTTAATGGTGGTCCCTGCACAAAACCAGATGAAGTATATGAATTCACCAATTCTAACATATCAAAAAAGCAAATATCGAATATAGAAATTTGATACAATAAGTCCACGAGTCTTTCTATGCCAAGAACATTTTCTTTATTCAAATTAAAAGAAAACAACAGGCTGATAAATATGCAAATAATTTAAAAACCTATCCATCAAACATATACTATAAAGCTAATTTAACACGGTATCATTTTGATGTAGTTATAGATAATTTATATGAATAAAGTTTATATAATATAATGAATATTATTTTAGTATTGAGACTTAAATTGTTTATTATTTTCAATACGTTTTACAAAACAACATACCCACTTAAGAATATAAAATTGGGAAAAAATGACTTTTTATTGACCTTTGACCTTAAAAATGTTCATAAAAATATATTTCCTCAATTTATATCTTTGTAAAACTATCGCTTTTATTATTGTCTTCAACATATGCATATTTATCCCTTTTTCTTTGCAAAAAGGTAAAAATAAGCCTTTTTAAGGGTAAAAAAAGTAATTTGTGGTGTATATTTTGTACCGTTTTTTTTTTTTTTTTTTTTTGCCAAAATGCTCTTAAGACATAAATTCATAAGAAAAGTTGGCCTAAAAGTGGATATCATCATTTTGGTGAAATAACTCCCCTCCCCTTCCCCCTATTTGTATTAAGCCTAGATTTCTCTTTCTTTCTAATAACGTAAAAAGTGTACAAGGACTTATGATGCATACAGCAATTAAATACAATATTTTCATTTAATATGTTCTCTTCACCGGCAAAAACAACCTCTACATGTCGGCAAACAGCTTGACAGTAGAGAAGACAGTTTCTATGGCGAAATAATCTGTTATAACAGCAGCTCGGAGCGAATCCAACTTTGGATGAGAGGTGCAGTAGACATTCATCTCCATGACACCACAAAAAGTAAAGCCTAGGGAGATGAGGTCAGAACTGGAGGTGACCCATATGAAGGTAGTCCAGAAGTCAGCCACATTTGTGCTCAGAAGTGTTTGGTTTTTCTTGGCTGTAAAAATCTTTCAGCGAAATTCCCATTCTTAATGGACTTCTTCTTATTGTTGGCAGTAGGGATGGAGATGCCAAGGTCTGAGCATCCTTCTCGGGACAGAAAACAGCGCAGAGGATATCGACTCGTATTAGCTTTTTTGTTGTTGCTCCGAAAATTTACAATTAGAGACATGGGATAAAAACAAAACTCGTTTATTTAAATTTCAACAGTCGGTTGGTTGTAGAAGGAAAACTTGTCATTATAGGCTACTGTGAGTTTTGGGACACCACTATGTATATCAATGTTTATTGCACCTTTTCAATGTATTTCCCGTACTATTGTATGTAGCTGTTTGGAGATCTGAAAAAGGATATAATGCCAAGATCTTCAAGGTCACTTTTTCTGATAGAATTCTTCCTCAGATTACAATTAGTGGCAAGTCATCATGCTGATGAGGAATGATTATTTATCTTAGACTCTAGCATTCCTCATAATGAAGTTGGGAATTCACTTGAAGTTGAATCAACTACTATCTTGAACCCTCTCAGTTTCTTACCCAATACATCGAACAATCTCGGCAATGTCTTTTTTAACCAAATGTGCGTGAACAAGATCATGGATCGGTTGTCTTTTTCTTTGCTGCTAACTCATTTTTAGTCCAATTTTTATCAAACTTTCAAAAACGAAGTTTTATTGTTAGTAAATAAAGAATATAAAGAGAGTTACTCATATTTGCCTTTCTTTTCTCCTTTTCTTCAAAATATAAAAACAGTAGAAATGAACTTTTTTGTGTTCACATTTTGTACATTATACATGTGTATACATATATATTAAACAAAATGATAAATGCTTTTTTTATATATACATATGTAACTTTATTGAAAAATAAAAAATTATTATAAAAAATTTAAATATATAATATAAAATGTTTGCATTATAATTTATTTTTGTCAATTTCTTTTTTTTTACTACACAGACATTATATGACATATAAAAAAAATTGTGTTTCACTATACTTTGAAGTATGTAAGTTACAATAAGAATTCCTGAGAGAGAAATTCAATGATTTTATAAATGTAGACAACTATAAACATTTCTTTTGTCATTTCTTGCTTGCTTTTTTTTATGAATTATATTTAATGATTCCTGTCTTGTTAAGGTATATTTTTAATGATGCTCAATTGTCTACGTACACAAATTTTTCCTTAACAGTTCCTTTTTTTCTATTGAATAGTGTAGTATAATTACATATCAGTAGAATATGTATAGTTTTGGTTTTGATTGGACAATCAATATATTTCATTTCTCAAAAAAACAACAAAGAAATTGCACCAAAAGGGTGATCTATGTAGAATACGAGTTCCATAAAAAAAATTACTTACAGTAATGCAATAATAGGAATTAATATTCCAATACAGATTTAACTTTGTCCTATATTTGATCAATGGATTTTTCGACTTGTTTTTCCTTGTTCTGAAGAGCTAGGTGGAGACACCTAAATACTGACTTGCGGCTAGTACTTAAAATGTCTTCTGGAATATTTTGCGGACGCAGCCTCTGCGTCTACTATCAGGGAGTCCTTGCTACGTTTTAGTATCTAGTTTCCCCCATGGACACTCCACAAAAGTCAGGAGGCTTAAAATCCGATGAAAAGGGAGGACGGATCATTTTTGTCTTAAAGGTGATCTAAATAGTCTTTCCAACATTCTTGAATATAATTTTCAAGTGCAGCACTGGGCCCAATCCTGCTGTTGCAATATTTTTGGCATTAGAAACGAAATTTTAATCTTAATTTAAATACATTTTTAATGGAAATTTAACTAGAGAAAACCCTTGATGTAGGTGCATCAGATATGAATGAAAAAAAAATCTATAAAAATGTTGATTTACTACAAACCTTAACCTTAATTGGTTTCAATAGGGAAAATATGACTTTTTTTCAATTAAAAGGAAACGATTGTACCATAATTCAAATTTTAATTTTACTCATCATCGTGTTGAGCAAAGATACCTATCTACCAAGATTTCGAAAAATACTACATTTTTTATAATGATAATTTTGTAACTATGGATTCGTATGATGCACTAAAGTATTTTTTTTTTGTTGACTGATGTAGCCATGCCTCGATTTAATTCAAATTTTTAGTCAGTGTATAATAAATTATCAAATAATAATGTCAATATCTTAAGTTTCCTTGATCAAATAGGTACAAAGATTAGTTAGGATCGAGAAACTTTGAGAAAAGAAAATGAATTTACAAAAAATTTTGCCAGCGACTTCTGAATAACTTAAAAAACGATGGAAATGGGTTAATTTTTTCCTGATGAAAATATATTGAACACTGCCTAATACAATTACATAAGTTTGTTGTTTGGTTAGGACAGTTCTTAGACCAAGCACCCGTCTTTTATGAGGATTTTATGGATTCATGTCTCGATTGGAGAATAAATATTTGTTTTGCTTGCATAGACTGGAAGACCAATATAAGATCTGTTTTATTCCATTGTGATTATTTTGCTTCTTCCTTTATGCCCATATATCAAATGAAAGCTAAAAACCCAATTTTTAACTTATGTAACTAGAACCTATTAATTTAACTCACTTAACTTGTCAAAAATGCTATTGAAAATGGTCTCAAGACTTTTTCCGATAAGGCCAATCATATTCTTTTTTTTTTTTGCATTTTATTTGATGTATATCTGTAAAGAGAAAACTTGAATATCCTTAATGAGTTAATAACTCAAAATATATTATACTTGTAAAAAAAAAGAAGACACAAAAATTTGAGTTATTTTTTTCTCCTCAACAACAATAACTGCAGAATTAATATATAATTAAGTATCTAAGAATTCGTCTGAAACAAACTAAAAATAAAATAAAAACAATCAAACTCCACTCTACGCCCATTTTTGTCTACGTATGTGAAAAGTAAAAAAAGAAATCATGACTTGTTTTTGTTTTTTTTCAATTTTCTTGGTGGGGGAGAAGGAATACCCCCCCTCCCATCATCATCCAACCAACAGTAACTCCCTCCCTCCATTCTTTTTCATGATGAATCTTTCTATGTTGAATAAGGAAACCAAATCATTACTAGATCTTTTTTTTAATGATTTTCGTTTGGTTTTTGGTGTGTACGTGCAGATACGCCTATAAATTATCACATAATTTAAAAAAAAATCGTTTGTAGAGTGTGTGTGTATAATGTATATATAGTGGAGTATTATACCTACACTTTTTATCAGGTTCATCTCTTTTTTCAAATATAGAATCTATAAGGGTTTTTTACCAATTTAATAATATAATACTTTTTTTGTTCCTTTTAGTAGTATATGTATAATATATATCTACTCATTTTCAATTTTCTTTGTTGATTTATAAAATTTCAATTTCAAATATGTGAGTAACTGTATTACAAGTCTGTGCTTTATATAGGTATATTATATACAATCCTTGGATAATATGCTTAATCTTTTTTTTCTTTTGTTATCGACATATTTCTTGCTCATATATATATATACATTTACGAGAATAATATATATGATTGATATAAAATCATCATTTTTTATTATGAATTAGATTATTTTTTCCAATATATTTTAATAAAACCTTATAACCATTTAATTTTACATACGAGTATTTAAAAAAATGCTTTTCAACCTTATGGTATTTTTGATAAACATTTGATAGGTATGAAACACACATAGAAGGGTCTTCAAAAATTATTGTCATCAGATGACATTATTTTTTTCTTAACCAGAAATGGTCATATTGAGTATAACAGTCTCTTTTTCATAAGCATTATAGTGTATTTTAATTTTTTTTTTAATCTTAAAACTTTGAATATGATTCCATTTAAACCGTCTACTTTGCTACTTTATGATTAACCTGGTTAATGAACTACTCAATAATACTGTTTGAAGCAAACCCCACTTTATTTAACTTAATTTTCAATTAATACAGCTATTTACCTATGACATTCAGCTATAATTAAATTACATTGAATATTAACGTAGTTGTATGATTTTATAAGTATATTATAAAAACCATCTTTGATGAGTAAATAAATAAAAGATAAAACTAAGATAATATCTCTTTAATTCAATTATTTTTATATCAAATGAAGACAGGATTAAAAATATATATACTTATCAAAATTACAATGGCATTATCTATATATAGTCAACATTAATAGAGGCGATTAATTGGTCGACGATTGCTTTTCAAAAAGTGACGATTTCTCCATTGGTACCTAATGGATCTGTATGTAATATAATTAGAAAACTGTAAAGGAAATACATATTGTGATTAGAGTTACAGATATCATATTGAATTCTTGGACTCCCAGAAATATACCTACATTTGAGCAATACACATATAGGCAGTTATTATATTACAGTCTAATGGGGGTTTCAATTATATTAAACAATTATAAAACAAATACATTATATTATAGAGTCTGATTTTTGATGGTGATGGAATCGGATTATGTAACATACAGGGTCCACAATAAATTGGAACTACTTTAAACTTCATCCAGATCCATAATGTGGATATTGGGAGTTAAATCATAATAATATAAAAGGTTGCGTGAACAATACACTATAACTTCCACTACAATTGTTTTGACGACAAACAATAGTCATCATGGAACAAGCATGGAGAGACGCCATCCTGGGATTGGCTCGCGAAGGACACAAGCCCTCTGCTATCTATAAGCTTCTTAACTACCCCAAGACTACGGTGGACCGGGTCTTCAATGCCTGGGAGGTTAAAGGGAAGGTCTGCCGCAAGGCCCACAACATGAGAAGTGACCAAATCCGCAATCCCGGCTTCCTCGAAGGCCTCCGGAAGTCAATCAAGGCTTCGCCGGGGACTTCCTTGTCCAGGTTGGCCAAGAACTGTGGAGTGAGCAAGCAGCTGGTCTCCAAGTCAGTGAATGAGGAACTCGGATACAGGTCATACCAAATGGCCAAACAACACATCCTCACGGCATCCATGAAGGCCACCAGGCTCACCAAACGGTAAGCGTCTCCTCTATGGCTTGAAGAGCCATAGAGGAAGAATCATCTTCTTCTCCGACGACAAGAACTGTACTGTCGACAGAAGCTACAATGCCCAGAATGACAGGTGGCTTGCCAACGAGAGAGAAGAGGTCCCTGTGGTCTTCATCACAAAGTTTCCGGTCTCCATGATGACCCTGGGTGTCATCTGCAGCACCGGTGAGTTGATGCATCCTTTCTTCTTCAATCCCAAGGAAATGGTTAACACGATAAGGTACTGCGAAGTCATGGAGGAGTTCATCATCCCCTGGATGAAGGATACGGCCGCTGGGAGGGAGTTCATATTCCAACAAGACTCAGTGCCCGCACACATCGCCATGAGTACCACTAACCTCTTCAACTCTCACGACATTACTTTCTGGGATCGCAACACCTGGCCCTCCAACTCCCCCGACCTCAATCCGTGTGATTATTACTGGTAGGAGAAGTTGGAGAGGGAGGTGTGCAAGGTCAGCCACAAAAGCATCGCGGCCCTGAAGGGCTCCATTACGAGGGAGTGGAATGCTGTCGATTCTGCCGAAGTCATCAGGGCATGCAAATCCTTTAGGGGCAGGATGGAGAAGATGGTAGCTGCTGAGGGAGGACATGTTAAATAAATTTATTGTTAAATATAATGTCTAACTTTTTCATATTAACAAATACACTCCAAATTCCATTTTTATCAAGCAAGTTGAATTTTAAGGTAGTTCCAATTTATCGTGGACACCCTGTATATATAATTAAATTTGGATAGTCTTCCAACTTCGGTGAAATCGCATTACAGATAGTTGGACCTCTTTACAATATATCAACATTGCAACCGTATATATTTTACTTTCAATACTACTATATTAGGTAACTGGGTTATTTTTGAGCATAGTAGATGACAATAGTAGAATTCAACTTTTGTGTCACTCGTCCAAATTGTAATAAAAATTCAAATCACAAAAAATAAATTATAGTATTCGTCTGGATATGGATATTGAACTGCAACTAAGAAAACAATATTTGTATATATTTAAGTGTAATATTGTAAGTTTCATACTTAGAGATCATTCACTAGTTGTTCCTAATTCCTCGTGGTTTCCATTATGTTGAAAGAAAAGTAATTCATTTAACTAAAGGATTACTTTTTTAAATGGGTATCCCTACAGCAATTCAATAAAAATAAATTGATAGAAACATGATTGCAAATATATAATTGGATTCAAAATTTGTTTATCAATTGTAATTTTTATTGTTATATCAATTTATGTATGTATATTTAAAGAAAACTTTGATTAGTAATATCAATTATGTACTTTAAAAGAACAAAAAATTGTTTGTGACTAATTTTTCAACATGGATAGAAAAAAAAATCAAATCTGGAATGTTAAGAATTTCTAATAAAAAATACAACATTTAGGGAATAACTATTGACTCAAATTATGAAAGAGAAAAGAAATACTCTGATTATTATATCATTAATTATAATCCAGCACAAAAATGTTTCTTTTTTTATTGGAAAGTTTCTATAAATACATAACAATCTTTTTTACTTACTTTTTCTTGAACTTTTCTAACAGATTCTTTCAATAACACATATAATTTTATGTATTTTTTTTCCTTTTTTATCTAATTGCAGATAATAACAAATTTATAGAATTCAGTAAATAAGTAAAATTAGAATTATTAAATCATTTTAAAGAGTGTGGTTATAAATTAGTAATCTTAAACACAATGTTATGGCACTAACTTAACACATTAATGCAGTTTTTATTTTATTTCGCTGTGGATTTTTCTAGTATTCATATCCTTAAGACTGTCTTAATATTTATATAAAATTTCGAATATATTCTTAGGTGTAATTTTTTTTACTAATTTTCATCTAATCAGTCTTCTGAACGTTGATTAGTTGAATAACAATTAGCTTTTGTTCAACTGTGAATATTTCTTATTCAATATAAAATAATAATCCTATTGCTGGGAAAAAACTGGCAAACAACAAACTAATTTTTAACTTTAAATTTTTTTTTTTTTTTTTTGGAAGAACAGTTACAAAATAAAATAACAGTAACAACGTCATTATTAGTGTTCTGAACGTTGTTTGGTTTACCTTGGATTAGCTATTGATCATCTATTTAATCCAAAAATAACTACACAGATCGAGCCATGACTAGAATTTTTCATTGACATAATGTTAAAAATTAATTTAAAGACATATTTGTTGGATGATCTATTTTACAAATATCAATATTTGGAAAAAATAGTATCATAAATTACAAAACAAAATTTAAGTATGTTGTGAACTTTCTCGTAGTCATAGGTCTGTAGACAGCTTAAAAGAATTGAGATAATGTTATAAACAGATTATGGATTTTTTGTTTGTATTTTACCCTATTTTTGGAGTGAAGGTTATTATATTATTTTCAAATATGAATATAATTTATAGCTAATTAATTAAGAAACATTGTAAATTACAAATAAACATTGTTATGTTGAAAGAAGTTCTGACTTAATTTTATGTTAATAATATACTTCTATGTATGTTAATTCAAAAGTATTGGCATGTTGCATATAAAATAACTCAATACAATCAATGATATAAACATTTATGTACGCTAGTTATGTATAAGCATAATTTTGTGTGTTAAATTGGGGAAGAGCATTACTTTTAAAATTGTGAAAAGTTGAGGTCTTAGTTTCTAAAAATGTATTTTTTAGGTCAAAAATATTGTAAGCAAATTTTTAATTATTTTGAAAAATATATAAAGGATACTCAAAGGCTTAAATTTTTTCAAATTTCCCACTTGGTATGAAATAATAGTATATTATTTTAATATCAATACAGATTTTGGTTTAAAAATCTATCATAGGAATGATATTCGCCAATATTTTATTTTTGAACAAAAAATCTGTATTTGACATAATATTAAATGAAAATACAATTTATTACAAAACAGCTTCAAATTACAAAACTTTAGAACTACAAAAAAATTTGATAAAGGAAACCCTTAATGCCCCAACATTTCGAAAAAGTACGAATAAGCTCCACCCTAAATGTTTTTATATGATTAGGTAAAGGGCTTGAGGTCATACTAATTTCAATAGGAACTAAGGAGCTATTGAGTTTTATTGACTTGCTTTGCTATTTTCTGATAATACGCACTCTTTGCATTTAATGTCTCTTGTATGTATTATTGATATATCTAATAACAAAATACCCGTTACTAATAGCTCCAGCATCGTTATCATCCAATTAAAGAGTTCATATGATATAACAATACGAAGATCCTATCTACTTTTCCATTTGAACGGTTCTTTTGATCTACTATTATAATGCTCAAATGCATGAGTATATAGTAATCAAAAGGAATAAATGTGATATTGACCAAGAAAATAGGTAATACAATGACAATGCATTTAGAAAAAGGAGCCACGGATTTTTATTTTGTATTTGTTCCAAAAAATGATTGTTATTCAAACAGGGAGTCAAAATCAATTGTGCAAAGCTAGTAAAAATAAATATATTTGTGTTCTTGCCTTTATAAATTCATTAACATACATACTATAAGTAAAATTAAAATATATATTAAGGAAATATCATCGAAGAAATTTTATAGCTCTATTCCTTAAAGTAGATTTATTGAAGTGTTGGAAAAAATTTAAAAAAGATGAATAGATAAGAGCCCTAAAGGTAGCTCTATCTATGATGAATATAATATACCTATTAGTGTTAAGACTCAGTTCGATGCTAATATATATATTTTATTTCGGTTCGTTCATAAGTGGTTTTTTTTTATAGATTGCATTCTTAAATCGTGGGCCGGGTGACAATTTTTGAATTTATTTACTAAATATGGTTATTTTAATTTATTTTCTGGGACCAATCAAGAACGATTTGTTTAGGCCAAGATTTACGAAGTATCCGAACAATACCAAACTGGGACTGGATTTACAGAAGGAAACCCAACACTAGTACCTATGAACAAAACATGCATAGTTAGGGATTGCTCATTGTGTATGCCCACATATTGTGTATTGTTTAGTATTGCTTTTTAGGGTTATCCTTAAATTTTGAATTTCACTTGATTTAACTATTGAAGACTATCGTTGTTAATTAATCACTCATTTATGCTGTTTGAAGCAAAGTCATCTATAATTTAAAAATATTTATATTCTTATTTTTTACTGGGTGTTCCAGTGAAATATGAACAGTTACAAATTCCATGATTAATGAAGGTAGAGTGATTGAAATTAATTCATATTTCCATATATTAAAGCAATAACAATTAATTACAAACAAAAATAAATCTAACCTCTCTATCTTCCGAACCGGCCGTGAAAATAAAATTTGGATGTGATTGACGAATTTCTGTTCACGCACTCCAAACAGTTAAGCGTCTCTAGGACCACCATTTGCGCCGTCAGCAAGTCCGAAACATTGGAGTGGAAGAAGGGCTCTGTCAAAAAGGCCAAATTTGATCCAGAAGAGTTAAAGAAGACAGGCCAGGCCAGTCTCAAGTCCATGAGAGCAAATACAAGAGATCTTGGTGGTTCACACCAGACTGTCCAGAGAGCTATCAAAAAAGTGGGTGGAAAGAGCTTTGTGAGGCTGAAGAGACCACTTTTGATACCAGGAATGAAATAGACCCATCTCCTTCCTTGCAAGACTCCCTTGAATTAGTCTTTTGAGTTCGTACGGGACGCTTTTGTGCCCCGTACAGCCCTTATGCCAACTCCTCGACTACACATTTGGGGGTATGTCGAGGGGAAGGCCTGCAGTATTCTTCATCCAAACACCGAGGCCCTCAAAATAACTGTCAACCAGCACTGGTATGCCACGGCAGAGGAATGCATCCTTAGCAGGTGCCAGGCTTCTGCCGCCTGGAAGCCATCAATACTGCTAAGGATGGTTTCATTAATGATTAAGAGATCTTGAACAAAAATCTATTTATATTTTTAATTTTGTTGAAATTATATTCTTGATTAATAAATTATATCTTTTTAAAGTTTAAAATTTAAAGTATTCATATATAAATGGGCCACTAGTTCTATACTTAGTCAAAAAGCGTTTAACGTAGTATTATATATGTAAATGGAAGCGATTGTGAAACATTTCACAAATTTGATTATATAATTCTACAGGAACGAAGAAGATAGGTTGAGGCACACTGACTACGATTTTCTTTTTGAAAAATAATAATATTACTATTGTATAAACTATTTGTATTTTGTTTTTGTTGAGCCCATCCCTAAGTTTGAAATGATTATGAAACACAAAATAGGGGAAAAAACTATAACAATAAATAGTACAAAACTTCGTACAGTGTGTTAATTGGATAGTCACGCTGTGCAAAATATATGTACTTACATTACACATACATGGCTATAAAGCTGGAGATTGCCTTATTTTTCTTTGAATTAGGAACAAAACAAAAAAAGATTAGAATGTCAATTTATGATGGATCGGCAAATATTTGTTTGAAAAAATATATATAAGACAAATATTTATTACTATTTTTTCTTCCATTAAGATAGATATGTATCCACACATTATGCTGATCAATGACTTTAATCTAAGCACAACAATGAATATATAAGTATTGAGTTAAAATAGTGTTAGATTTGAGTTATAACTATCAAGTTCGATTGAGTTTTTGAGGATTGAGTGGTGTTTGAGAAAAAATATAAGACAAATAGTTTTTCCACCATTTAATTGATAAAATCTAGGCTCAACAATAAATTATATTGAGTAACTACATCAATAAGCAAATAAAAATCTAGGAGGCAAATACACAAAAGAAAAAATCTTGCAAGAATATTCCGAGTTTTGATCATTTGATTTTTTCAAAAGTATTTTGGGAGGAGTTGGAGTAATTTTTACAAAACTGTTAAGTTCAGTGAAGACAAGTTTGTTTCGAGTTCGATTTAATCAAGAATTCAACCATTAAAAAAAATTGATCCAAAACAGATCTATATGTATCCTTTTTTTTTGTTTCAGTTTTATGTGATTTTTTCTTAACCGATCTGGACAAATATTTTGATCCGGAACCTGTTTTTAAACCGTAGAACAACATTTAAATGATTTACTGAAAATCAAACAATTCACTGAAATTGAAATCGTAGACCAAAGCTCAACATTTGCAGTTTATTCTTGTTGACGGATCCAGTCAGGACTAAATTTTTGTTGCATATCAAAATTTACTATCACCATGAAGCCGGTCTTGTACTTTCAGACTAAAACTCAACACTAATACCTATGATTGTATATATAAGTAAACCTTACAGTCCAATCAATTTCATGTATCGTTGCTGTTTATTGCTATTGTTGCAAATGGAATTTTTCTACTATGCAGAAATGAATTCACTTAGACAGTATAGTATTTTATAGTTATTTATTCATTTAAAATTTGTATTGATTTATATATAAATTTTTTTTGCATTTGATTGAAGCATCAATAAAATAAGCATATTTGTCATAACATTGTCAAAAAAAAAGTGTCGGTACGTCCATGTTTTTACAAATATTGATCATGTGGTTTTCGTTTCACCATATGGTTTATAACTTTGGTATAGTGACTTAGAGAAAAAAAATTATACAAAATTATGTCGTTTTAAAGCCTTTCAATGTAGGCGTAGAAAAATGCCTCAAGACTGAACCGAAAAAATAGATCTTAGACGTAGTCGTAAAACTAATTGTCATACATATTTATGTATAGTGAGTTGATCTACACTCCCTTTCATATTGAAATACATAATTGATAAAAATAGATGGAAAAAGTAGATTCCGTGAATTGACTTTTTATTTTTAGTTCTTATCTTCTGTTTTAAGTTGGGTAAAATTGTAAAAAAGTAACTAAAGATTTAAAGTATTAATATAACACTTAAAAAATATTCATTTAAAATTTTCCGATCATTTTCTAACATCTTATATAAATTATCCTATAAGTATAAAAAATATTCATCTACATATAGAATAAGTTTAAAAAACAAACATCAATGTAATAAATCATATCTTGACGTAGCTTAATTAATTTCATGGACAATAAATTGACCAAAGTCATGAATTGAAAATTTAATTTCATGGTTTGATCAGAATCCAATAAAATAATCCAATATTTGGACTTGGTAGTAATTCATGATATTTTATATCAGTTCATTAATAGATAATATTTGCAGTCAAATCTTAATAAAAGCAACTTCTCTGTACCAGCAATAATTTTACTCTGATCGAAAGTGAAGAAAATAAAATCCCATTTTTTCATTATTTAAGTACATTGGCGACTTATACAATGAAATAAGACAATTTTCTTTTAATTTCAAAGCATATGTATTTCATATAATCTGGTATTTCTCCTTTTTTTACAAGGGAAAAATACTTTTTTTTTCAATTTCCTCAAAGGTCGTATTGTCATAAGATTGAACAAATATTTTTCCAACTTTATTCTAGAATATACAAATGGGATAAGAAAAAAAATGTCAGCAGGAATTTAAAAAATATTTTTAGCTTTCTATTTGTTAGTATTTAAGAATTTTCTACGTAAAAACTACATTCAAAAGTTGAATTTATCTAGATTTTTTACCATTATGTTACTTTTATAAAAAGTAATAAAAGATTTGTTTCAAAGAAAAAGTCACTCTTAAGCAAAAAATTTACCGAATTGGACTGTATTTGGATACATGAAGCTCAACACATACGGATTGGCTGCATCTACTTCAACAAGAATAATTATATAATTATTAAGATTACTATTAAAGATATAAAGTAATTTCTAACATTTTTCATTTAAAAATAAATAATGGCGTATTTGTAAGGATAATAAAGTTTTTTTTAACTAATTTATACTGATGAACCAAGTCAATAATAGATTTAGCCATATAAGAAAGTTTTGCTAATAAACAAAACATAATATATTTTTATTAAATGTTAAGAAAGATTTCCAATCATGGTTCAATTTATAAATAGATACATTATATTGTAGATAAATTGAATACCTACATATTGAGAAAAGATACAATTTAAAAAACATGTATTTCATGAACCATTTATACCCATGTATAAATGCCTAGATACTCTTTGTGACCTTAATGGATTCAAATCAAAGGTCTGAAAAGGTCAACCCAAACCCCCATTTACGAAAAAAGATGGAAAGGTATGTGTTTAAAAAAAGAAAAAAAGAAGATATGTGTGCTTATATTTCAAGTCATGAAGCATTTGAATTTTTCTTCTTTTTTCACATTTGGAATATACATACGTAACACTCTGTGTACTTTAAAATATATGTTAGAAAAAAAAATGACTCTAAATATCAGTACATATCAGTTCTTGATTATCGAAAGTTAGTTTGTTTTGCTTGATATGTACGAGTATCACGCAACTTTTGTGAGCCTTGTGATTAAAAACATTATCCAATTGATTTATGTAATACAAAAAATATTTGTTATAAAATATTCATTCTACAAAACTCTAAGGAGAATACAAAATACATGTGAACATAATTTATTCTTTGAAGATAAGACCATATAAGTAGTGTAGCGTTAACTTGAGCCAAGTCAAACCGAGTTATTAAGCCAACTCAAGTTAATAAATTAGAAAAGGAAAAATATGAATAAAGATATTTAATTAAATATCTACCAATTTCTGCTTATTAATTTATAACTGTATAGATATGAATTGTTTCATTCTTTCAGTTTTTATCAAAGATAAATGACTGAGGATTGATAAATATATTTTATTTATTCCCAGTATATATTACTATTTTTAGAGTTTGATTCTTAAAGGTTATAAGAGACACAAAATGAATGGAGTTGATGTCCTAGCTGGGGAAAAAAAAGTTGCAGAATCCCCCAATATTATTACATATTATATAATGAGTAAAACAATCATATTTACGGACAGTTTTTAAAAACTTCTTGTTCTAATAAATAATACATCAATTTCTTTAAAACTGCTAGAAAATGTTGTAAAACTCTTTGAAGAAAATCCACAAAATTCAATTTAGCCTTATAAATAGGTTAAATTATTTTTGATTAGGAAATCCCACAAAATTAAAAAAAAAATTAATTACGTTTAGTGACGAATATCAAGTTTTGGCAATAAATAATAAGTCAACAAAAAGATAGTTAAAGTGAGTAGATAATTGTTTGATTCGACGCATCACTAGTTATAAAATACAAGAATACTTGTTCGCACTATTTGCTATTAAATATCCATACTTTACATGTAAACTCGAATGATAAATCAAAATATGTACATATATAACTTACTCAGAAGAGATAAGGCCTCATAAGTAGCGTATAGTAATATGTAAGGTATTTTGTGAATGAATAAATATTAATTATATATGTATCTATGTACTCCTACATAATATATTGACACAAAGTTACTAGCTTATTACAATGTAGTGTTACACAAACAGCTCAGATATCTTTAGTTTATCATTATATGTACATATATAATTAAAATGTGACATCTAACATATTATGTACATGTAATAATTAAGGGTCACAGATGTTTTATAACTTGTTATTTGCAAAATTACATATACAAAAAGAGTTACAAACGTCAGAAACAGAGTTAATATAACTACAGCTACGCAAACATTACTATATTTATTGTAAATGACGCAAAAATCCCCCCCCAAAAAAAAGAATATATTGTTTGTATTGAAAACTAAAAAGTTTTTGTAATCAAATCATTTGATATGTCTCTTATTGTTAAAAGCCTGCTAGCTTAAGTAAATTCATAATTGGATTGTTAATTTTCCAATGATATGTGCTAATGAAAAAGTGTTTAGAACCTATTAAAAAAACGTCATGATGAAATAATTATTCTGTTTAAAGTATTTCTAAACAAATCTATAAACTAATCGTCTAATCGCCCTTTTCAGCTTAAATATGTTAAATATCACCCGTTCCCTCTTCAAGATGTTGTTGCTTTTTATGATACCCCAGATGACGATATTTGGTTACCTTTGCAGAAATAACCTTGTTAGTTCGATGACAAAGGTGAATTCATGGAGGTTGGATCGTTAATTATCGCGTAGCCAACCATATTTAGGCAAATTTTGGTCTCTGTGTCTTTGTTTTGCCACTTGATGTATAACTTTTGTATTGTTTTTATGTACAATAGTGTAAATAGTTTTGTAAATATAAATAAATGTACGTATATCTAGAAACATATTTGTGCAAAGAAAAAAGAAGTTTTACTCATGTTAGATACATAAAAACACATTTAAAAAAATCGTAACGGAAGCATAAATGTATGATAACTTGCTTCCAGCATATCTTATAGGCTTTTTTGTGGCCTTCAGAACTAACACTAATAAGTGTAAATTTACTGGATAATAATTTTAAATGCCTTCATGTATAAGTATAGTTCAAAAAATACATAATTTTAGAGGTTATTGTAGGTAAATAATTCATTTAGTTCATTAATTACTACAGTAAGTGATTTTTAATTGTGTCATAATTAATATGAAGACTACTATTTTCCTGACACTAAAAAATAATGAGCCCATACATTAATTGATTTTTTTCTATGAGAGATAAAAGTTTATTTTTGTTAGTTTTTAATTGAAAAAATAAATTATATGGCATTAATTCTTATTTCATAGAAGTAATAAATGCGTACATACATACAAATATCAAGATATTAAAAAAAATTAAGAGTAATGGGAATTCAATGCTTTCAGAAAAAAAAAAAAATTATACATTTTGTTTGTAATTTAGTTTTACTTTTTACAATAATACTGTAATGAAATCCATCTACATAATTTATTATTATAGTCATATTCTAGGTATGAATTTTGTAAAAGGTTTTTTTTTTGTAATTATGTAGTTGAGACACTTTATGACTTATTTTACTCTACCATTGAGTGTTGTTTTAATCGGCAATTTGGAGTAATTCGGCAACGGTAAATATATAACCTTATGACTATGTGATAAATGCAGCTAGGAAAGAGGGTCATATGTATATATATATGATAGTTTAATAGTCCCTATTTAGTCCAAGTTTTACATTTCAAGACTTTTTTTGTAAGATCCACTATTAAGTAAGAATCAAATCGTAGTTTATATAAAGAATAGTTGAAACATGTACTCTTTTTCTTTTCCATTTTTTGACCAATTAAAAGCTATTTTTTCTATCTTACTATTTGTAGAATAGAATGAAATGAATATGGGAGAAATGAATATCTAAAAGAATTAATTTTCTTGGTTGATATAGTAATGTTATATCATAAGAGTAATAAATAATAAGTAAAGTGTTCATATTTCCTAAGCAGGGCTCTCTATTCTAAAAAAAATCTCTAATCAATATCACGCTCTCACGCCACAAATTTTTTTTCTCGCGCATCATCAATCAAAACTATTAAAATATTTACTTCATAACCACAATGTTTCAAATGGAAGCCACCGAGACCCGTCATACGGATCCACAAACAAGGAACAAGTACTGTCTGATGTCATAACATGGATGACGTCACGTCTTTCGATTAAAGTATCCCGCCAACCTAATTTTAATATTTAAGAGTCCAATCGTCAAACATTCATTACACATTTTTAATAACTCAATTATCTCTTTTATTTAATAACTATTGTACTAATACCCCATAATTTGTCAAAAAGGTGCACAAAAAGTATATACGTTCCATCTTAAGGGTATTCCTTGCCTTATACTAATGACAGTTTGATTTATTCCAATTGAAATAACGGAATATTATTGCAGAAAAAAACTTTATTATAAATTCATTGGACATCTCTTGAACATCATGCCTCTTTTATCAGATCAAATCAACATGTCAGTCTTGCGCACATCTTGCCTTTTCTATGTTTATCTTTCTCGGACATACTCAACATTTAGTTAGATATCTTCAGTATCAATATATTCAGTCAAACCTATACAGTTTTCAAATTCTTCATTGTTTAAAATATTAAACCTGGTTTAGGTGGTCACTTTTTAAGTTTCCCTTAGTACAAGTTTGACTGGTTTATGAAATGATATAAAGGATTTACTTTTATACCAAAAAATACGATATCTACAATCTGGCTTTGTATGACGTTAAAATATAGACTTTTCCGAGTCATATCTATAAATTAATTTAATCTGTGTTCTATATTCCTAACACGATTTCCTAACGATGGGGTTTGACAATCATATTTGAAGGAAAATATTTTATGTACTTTACCTCCTTCAATATACCTATATATATATATTTTTTTTTTTTTGGTAAACCTACATTCAAATATAGAATTGACTCATCGTGACTTTTGTAAGTTATAAGTTTTTTTAAGTATGGTTATTTGAAATAATTTCCATATGGAACGTAAAAAACTACTTATTTTTTTGTTCAAAAAATAAGTGGGTCTTAAATTATTGTTCTGATGTAAAATATGTTTTACCGTAAAATAAAGTTAATTAGATCATAATTAGTGCCTTGTTAAGTGAATCACTTCGTATATTATTATATGTATATATCTAATCTTAATCTTCACTAACATTGTAAAAAGTTAGTCTACTTATCTGTAGTTACAAGTGTTGGAGCTCGGTCTGACACCGTTATAGTTTTTGTTGGACAGGACTAATTCGGTACAAGATTGTTCTTGACAATTTTGTAGTAAAATTTGGTGTACTCAAAATTATTTGTGATCGGTTCCACAAAATAAATGAAATTTACAACTGGCTTTTAGAAATTTAAATTAAAGTCTGTGCTGGTAAAAAACAAACCAAAAAAAATAGATTTATCACCGAATATCAACTTTAATAATTATTCATGTCTATCTTTCTCATTCCAAATTGGGCTCTTGTAATAGAAAACAAAAAATATTTTAAGATAAAAACAAGTTTTAAAGGAAGATTTGAAAGGTTAATAATTATTAGTAAGTAGAAATAATACAAAAAAAAAAAAAAAAAAACAATTTTAAAATATTGACAAACACTCTTAAAATATAATATAAAGACCGCCTATAGCCATATTCAAAAAAATACATTATGGTTTAAATATTTGGAGCTTACATGAGTATTCCTCACGAATAAAAAAAAAATAGTACTGGGGGTTTACAGTTTATGTTAACTAAAGGTTGATATTATGTCAAAAACATCATTAACTTTTTCTACACTCAACTATATAAATGAATAATTTTCTTATATATTCTTCAAGATATTTTCAAAGTTCTAAAGAAAAAAAATTCTTTACAACTATGTATGTAGGTATAAACTATAATTGAGATTATATAACTCAAACCCGAATAACTCAAAGATAAAAGTCCAGTACTATGCATTGTAATACAATACACTTAATTCGTTTTTTTTTTCATAACTCAAATTAATTGTCAACTGTTGCTTTAATATGCATTCCCTTATTGAAGACAGTAATAAACCACTAGAACATTTATGTAAACATCTGTTGTCAAAAATTTAGTTTCTGATTCAACTTAATTAATAATAAATTAAAATAATTTCAAATTTATTGTATAATATATTAATTTTAATTATAAATACATTAAACAATAATAAATTGTTACATACCGAAGAAGATTGACTGGTCTCCTAAAATTCAAATAAACGACTTTCAAATATCATTCTGAATTGAGACGATATGTGCAGTTGATATTAAAATTGCTTTATTTTATATTTATCATTCATTTTTTTACACTTATATTGTTCATAATATTGATGTTTAACTAATTAATGTGAATAATTGTAATGCGTTTCTTAGTAAAATAAGGTCCACAAAAATAATTCCTTATTGGTAAATTTATTAAGTACGACTAGAAATGTAAAAATATCTATCGTATATATATATATAAGTATATATCGGCGGCAACCTGCTAACATATATGATTATTGATTACATATTATGTTTGCTGATTACCTATACCTTGAGCAACATAAAATTGACCTTTAAATCCTAAATTTACTGGTTTTGAGGGAGGCCTACAGAGAACAAGATTTCATTTTCTATCAAGGAACCTTAATAGCTTCATAAATATACAAATATTTTTTGAAGCAAAAACTCTAAAATAACGTTTGAAATGTTAATATATTTTGGTACATTTTAATTATAAAGTTTTTTGTCTTCATTTTACAACAAACTATAATTTTTGTCATTGCTTACAAAAATGAGAAATCTTTGAGATTCTTAGAATGGATCAACTTTTTTCTTTTTTCGTACCTACAAGGCTTTATTTCCGATACAGAAATAACAAAAATATTTTTTATCAATAAATATATATTTCTAGAAACTCTTTCATGATTTTTTTTCTTCATTTTTATCTTTCAAAGCGTCAAAAAGCCCAAACTTTGTGTTTAAAAGGTATTTTTCGTGTTCTTTGAAGTAAAATTGAATTAGAACACATCATTTCAATTCATGTGCAAAAAGAGTGGAAATTTGGTTAATTGTGAACCTCCCTTTTTGAAAATTTAGACTTATTAAGAAGCAAGTAGCAATTTAGTTCATATATGTAGGTATCTCTATCAGCAAGTATGCCGTATCTCAAAATTGCTATTTTTTTTTAAAGATTTTGACAATTTTTGACATCTCTATAATTCACCCTTTTTCAGGAAATGAGTTTATATTTTTTATCTGTCAATTAAAGAAATATACTTAAGGATAATATATAATCAGAGAGACTATTTTCATGAAAAAAAAAAGAAAAATCACGCTCAATTTGTAAAGTAATAAGTATAAGTCTTAGAAATATAAGCAAAGGAGTACTCTATATCACTTATCGAGTATGTTGAGTGTCCGATTTGGATAAGCAAAGGGATACTCAGGAAAAAAACCTCAGTCGCTCAATTTTAGACCGCAGTCAGCCAAATTGTTCTAGAAAAAAACAAAAATTTGGAGCAAAGGGAAAAAAGCATTCAATCCCTGAGTGAGTATTAACAATATTGGCTACATACATATGTATATGTACAAAACATTATAACACATATAATTTTATCTTTCGATTCTTAAGAAGTTTTTATTATTATTGTTATCATACTGACAAATGACATTAAACTTGTGAACTTTTAATGAAGGAAATGATATTTCAAGACAAGGGCCATTATCTAGAATGATTGTAATAATTTTTAATCATTATAAGCGATATATTACATAGTACAATAATTATTTTTTATGTAAGTAGAATTATTATTATGGACCCTCCTGACCCTTTGACATTCAAATTGTCGTTTATATAAAAAGGTCACACTAAAGTGCAAATAAATTTGTCATAACTTTAAATTTCTATTAATGTAATGTAGCGTTAATATCATCATCAGTATTAATAATATTTTTATTGCTATTACGAGGATCAAAGTTGAAAATCATATTTTTTAATGGATCTTTTTATAAACGTAGTTAAATATATCTATTTATATGCACACAAATATATATTATAATTGATGTAAAAGCTTTTTTAAAGGGAGCAATTAGGTTTAAATATTATTTTTTTTATTTTTTAAATATTGATAATTACCCTTGGGTCAAAATTAAATTTTGTAAGCAAGTAAATTTAGAGATATGTCATTTTTGTACTATTTTAATAAGTTATGTAGTACATAGTACGTAGTATATAAAGCATTTCCATGTAACATCAGCTTTTTTGTTGAGATCAGCCATCTTCAAAGAGGCATAAACAACCATGTTTTAAATACATAATAACCATTTTTTCATTAATATTAAGGAAAATTGTGAATTACTGCTTCATTGGATGTCCAAACGGGTAAGAAAAATAAAAGGACTTAAACTTTTATTATCTAATGCAGTCTTTCCCAACCTGTGGGTGTTAATTTATTTTGAGATAAATGTAACTATTAAAAAAAAGACAATGAAAAACATATTAAGAGACTTATATAAATTATTACTATAACACAAAATATAACAGTACCCTAAGTCACTCAAGACAACTTCTGAGCCAGTATTGAACATGCATGGTGTCTGTGTTGTTTTATTTTGCTTCTTTTTCCAGTATTTTTAAATTAGCCGAGTTCTGGGTGGATTTGGCCAAATTTGGCTCCATCTACTTGATTTTTTTTTTTCATTTATTGGCTAGATTGTGGTAAGAATACCTCATTAATTGTGTTGGATGATGCTGGGCATACTTTTACATTGTTGTATTATTTTATTTACATAGTGTAGACACAAAAAAAACACCTATTGTAATTGAAATAATGGGATAATTTTCTCTAATTATCCTAATTTGCTTCTCCCTAATGGATATAAAACAAAATTAATTGTCATTTTATCTGTTCCATAGGGAGTTTTAATACCTTTTACCTTAAGTTAATTAAAATATAACTTTTTATCATGGGCATCAAGTAGTATTCAATATAAATGTAACATCAAATGATAATTTTAAAGCCAACTGATAGAGTTTAATCGAACTTTATTGGAAATTTGTCCATTTTATATAGTGAAAAATCAACTATGAGTCCCAAGAAGCTATTATCATCAATTATGGTATCATTGCTGACGTCAATGAAAACGCTTTATACATATGATTTTTAAAATCTTATTAATTCAGCTCTAAAAATATGTTTTATTATTTGATAAATATAAAATTATCAATATTTCTTCGCTTATAAAAATCTCTAATAATTTAATTGGATTTCCTATAACTAGTTAGTTAGCTAAATATCTTTGATCCATCTTAAAATACTATTTTATAAATGTAAACCATTTATTAAGAAAATAATAAAGTAAATGAAATTTAGTGACTTGACTGATTTTGCTACAATAAAAATGGTCAATTTCACCATATTTTAACATGTTAAAAATAGAGTTTTATTACAATAAAAAAGGGAATAAAATGTAAAATAATTTTAAAATTTAAGTGCCCAGCTAACATTTCGTTATCATAAAGCGAATCTAATGTAAATAGAGAGCATATCAGTGTTGGCTATGCACTAGTATGTTTGTATATCTTGAGCTGTATTTATCGCAGAGATAATTTATATTTTAATATACAATTATTTTTATATTTTTAGAATTCGGTTGTTCAGCATAAACTTAGTTTTTTGCTCAACATTTGACCATTAGCCATTCCAGTTTGTTTTTTTTCGACTTGCAAACTTGTCTGTCGAAAGAAATAGGACACATCTGAGAAAAAGCTCATGTAGCTCTGGATTTATCTTGTTGCCATATTATTATTATTCATATATATATTAATTATTATATAGGTTCATTGAATTTAAATATTTTTATCAATATAAGAATCAATTATGAAGTATGAAATTATGCAAGTTCTAAATGAATGTTTTTATTTATATAAATAAATATAAAAATCGAAATGGTATTGTTGTACCCTTTTTGAGCTCATAATAAGCAGAAAAGAAAATACATTGCATCTTTTTTATGTATAAAAAAAGCTGTGAGTATATTTTTAGTAGTTTTTTGCCCATAGTTTTCAGACAAAATACTAAATTTGTATAAATAAACTAGGTTTCAAAAGCTTGGCATACTTGCACAAGCTATATACTGAAATTTTCTTTAGACTTTTAAAAAAATATCTGAGATACAAATGTATTTTTTCTTTGGTATTTATATCACCCAAATACTAAAAATATATCTATGCGTGTTCAATTATTCAATTAATTAATAATGTTCAAGAGATCTTTTTGATCAATTATCATTTGAATGTTTGCTTGTCATTTTTGAAGAAATAGATGGATTAAATTTTGTAGAAAGACAAGGTTAAACAATGATGGGTAATTTCTCCATAACTTTATATGTGGTATATATATATATATAAAAAGTTCTATATTTTAAAAAGATATTTAAACATACAAAGAAATTAATTGAATTTGATAAGATTATTTCAGTACAAAGGAAAAGAATGAAAGCTTTCATATCCATATAAAAGAAATAATTTGATTAAAGATATTATAAAACTTTTAAGCAACATTATTTATAGGTTTATTTATTATAAATGTGCTTGATTTTTATATAGATATACATACATATATAAATATCAAAAATATTCTTGAAAAACTTTGTTTATCAATAATTAATTAAATGATGGAGCATATTCGGGGGTTTTATACATGTGTCAGTACCAATGTTTTGATGATATTATAATAGAAATATAAACATACTTTTCACGGATAAGATTTTGATATATTTACATACGGATGTATTTATATTACTAAATATAGTAGATTTGAGACTTAGATATTTCTAAGTATGTCAAAGAGTGCCATTAAGGATTAAGTTAGTTTTCATATTTAATTATAAATACATATACTAATATATGTAAAAATACTTTTTTAATATTAGTTTTGGTTAGTTGCATGGAGTAATCGAGTCTAGGTTCGAGTCATATATATGGGCTCAGACTTAATTAAGACTCAAACCCATATGCACTCTAAAAATTTTTATCACCTAAGCAAGCGATGCTCAAATATTCTATAAAATGAAATCAGTTATTTTTTGAAATTCATCTCTATCAAAGCTGCAGTTCTCGAGCTCAGGTTAGATACCATATGTATTCGGAACATGTGAACTTGAATACAGCTGTAATGATTGGGTACACTTTTTCTTTGAGTATAATTATTCGTTCTTGTTTTTAACATGACTTATAAGTTATAAAAAGTATCTATTAAAATCTTTAATCACTTTGAATTTTAAACTTCAATATGATATAATTTATTAATTATCAATAGAATTCCAAAAAAGTTTAGCTTTTTTCATTATTAGTCGCCTTTAGCGGCAATGATGGCTTCCAGGCAGTGGTGAAAGTCCTGGAACACACTGTGGACGTATTATACTAACTTGGCGTCCCAGTACTCACTGAAAGTGGCTTTGAGGGCTTCTGTGTTTGGATGACGGACACGGCATGCCTTTCACTTGACATTCACCCAAAAAATGTAGTCGAGGGGGGTTGGAATCAGTGATGTAGGAGTCCAAAAGGGTCAAAAAACAGTTCAAAAGTACTAAAAACTCATTCAAAATAATTTAGCAACGAAGGAGATAGGATTCTTTCATAGCTGGTGTCAAAAGCGGCTTCTCCACTCTATTTTTTGATAGCACTCTGGACAGTCTGTTGTGAAACCCCGAGATCTCTTGCATTGTCCCTCATGGACTTGAGGGGATTGGCCTCGTCGGTTTTATTTTTTTTTAACTTCTCCAAATCTAGTTTGACCTTTTTACGGAGCCCTTCTAGCTCTCCAACGTTTCCAACTTACTGACGACGTAGGCAGTGGTCCTAGTGACGCCCAACTGCTTGGAGTGCGGGAATGTAAATTCGTCGATCACTTTTCAAGTGTCATTTTCTCAACTTGTACGTAAGCTAGAGAGCTCAAGTTTGTTTTGCTTTGTAACTAATTGATTATGCTTTAATATCGAAATATAAATAAATTAGTTTTAATCATTCAACCTTCATGAATTATTCAATTAGGAAGTGTTAAGATATCAATAGTACGTACATAATATATGTAATTATTTAATATTTCGGTAATTAGATATTTGTTAATGTGTGGGTGTTAAGGAACCAAATATACATGCACTTGTATTTTCTATAATTGCAGTTAACAATATAAGAGCCTTACACTTAGCAGTCCCAATTTGATAAGTATGTATTTATTTTGTATATTGGTAAGTACTCATCTGTGTCCAAAAAAGGAAAAAAAAGAAGAAGAAGAAAAGACCATAAAACGTTGACTCATTATTTTTTATGGTTTTACCATAAAAAATAAACAAACATTTTGCTACAAACTCAACTTTTAGTATAAGTCAACTTTTAACATTACGAACATATATGTATATATATATATACATACATTAAGGTGGCTCTTATTTTGTACTTTCAAAATTAATGTGTTGTTTTTATTTCTTCAATTTTGTTTACTCTCAGTCAGTTCTAGTAGGGAAAATATATCCCTATACCAAGAATTGTAACATTTGAGCAACATTACAAGGTCACCCTTGGCTTTTAAACTTATGATTATAACTGTAAATTTCTCAACATTTGCGGATGTTTTTATAACACAAATAAAGCGTACAATAAATTAAAGATATTATGTATTGGAAAAAAATAAATTTATGCTAACAGACAAATTTGGAATTATACATAACATTATGTTATATGAAAAAAAAAGATAAGCATTTTTTTGGGCTAATTTTTCAACATATGGCAAAACATAAAAATGTGAGGGCACCAATAGATATTAATTAAAGCCAAAAATGTTTTGCACAGTAAATTTTTATTATGAAGGAAACAAATAGAAGGATCAGACCAGTAAAAGTAAAACATTGTTTTTAAGGGCCACCCTAACGCACATATTTACATAATTAAAATTTCAAAATATTTTTAAATATTTGTTTAAATAAATAAACTTATATTTTAAACTTTTTTTTAAATTATATGCATTTTACTGTTTCGGAATTGCAATTACAATATAATTTTAAGTGGAAAACAACAATGGAATCTATTAACGTGGAAAAATTTATTCAACTTAAATAAACTTTTTAATTATACTTATATGGATTTAAATATGAGAATAAATATTTTTCAGGCAAATAAATGTCGTATGGCCGAGATACGCGCTGCGTTTATTTATTATATTATCAAGATCAGAATAAATTTGAAACATATTTTCTTTTATCTTTAATTTCTCAATATAAAATTGTAAATATCAATTGCATATTAAATTACCACAATAGAACAGTATTTCAAATACATTTCTGTTAGTTTGGTCATGATTTGTGAATAATTTAACCTGAAATATAAAATAAGTTACTTTTATTTTTGAAAAAAAAGAAAGATTTAGTACGGAAAAATTGATATTCACTGAAGTAAATATTATTTGCAGCTGAAACTAAATATTATGAAATTCATTACAGATACTCTTTGAAGAATTTAAAATATTTTCAAATTAAGAGGATTAATTTAATCTGACAATGATGCAAGTGTATACAGAGGTGGATAAAATTATTTGCACTAGTTTGGTTTTTGATGTACATCTTTATGATTTGCTTTTTTAATGATTGTTGTTGTTTCATTTAGATACAACAAATATATATAACATATGTAATAAAATGTCCAGAAAAAGCTGCTGCAAATTATTGTGAAAAAACTATGCTCAATAATAAAATATATGAAATTATGGAACATGAAAGTGTAGTGTGAATACTTCTGCCGACTTCTAAATTGTAGAGAATTGCCATGTTTATATAATCAGGATAAACGCGTTAATGGGCTTTGCTAATGTATATTAATATTATTTTTGTAATGTTGGTATTTACAAAAGGCAGAAGGAGTTAAGATTAAAAAACAAATATTAAGTTTTGAGTTAAATCATTTACTTGATTTTGAATTTTAATAATCTGTTAAAAAATAAATGATATAATCATGGTTCAAGAACAAAACAATGTCGTATTTGTAAATCAAATGCCTAATCCTAGATCCCTAGCACACTGCTATGTCAATATCAATATATCGGAAATATTATTTTTTTTTAAATGGCGTAAAATCACATTAATACTTAAGAAATACTGTTTTCCATTTAAAATTGCACTGTGACTATATTTTGAAACAGCCAAAAATACAGATGTAAATAGTAATCTATAATGATATTTGATTTTTTTCATTTTAACTTTAAATGATCAAAGTTAAATACTCATTTTGAAGAGTTTATATGTACAATGAAAAGGAAAAAAAATTATAATTGCTTTTTTATCTCTGTCATCTTCTTTTTTTTTTTTTTTTGTTATATATCATTTATGAAATTAACTTTTAAGGGGCACTCTACGCTAATGAAGTTGACTCTTGGAAAAAAAGAAAAAACTAATTAATGTTTTTTTGTTTTTTTTCATTAAAAACTTTTAATAGGAATAGATAAACAAACAAAGAAGAATATTTGTTTATTTTAAATGTCTTGAATAAGAATTAGTTGGATGTAATTTATACTTTTTTTATTTTCTATAGATAAAAAATTGACAGTAGTGTTAATTATAAAATTGCTCAGTATTTACATAAAAGTGTTTTAAATAAATATAAATAAGTATTCTGTGCATGTACTGAAGCTGGTTAAATCTTCAAATAATGTAAAATGTATTTCCAAATATGCTATTATTAATTTTTTCGATGATGTCAGATGTGGAAAGTATTAGAAATCTATACAAAAATTTGTAATAAAAAATTTTTTTTTTTTTTTTTTTTTTGTAATCTACTCAAGGCTATAAACCAATTCCGAAACTAAGACCATACAATCAATATTAAGTGTAAATATAATTGGCTACGCGACAATGTTTTTGACCCTAGAGGTGTCGATTATCTCTTAGCTGAATAAACAAGTTGAATTCGGCAAATTGGATACATTATGAGGGAAAATGACAGGTTTATGTTTATGTTTAATTCATTACAAATTTCGAACACTTTGGCATTGATTTCGTTTGACATCTACAAATGCGTTGAGATAATATTTGAATTTCGAATGATGATAAATTGACGTCATTTGCTATATAATAAAAAGTGACGTCTTGCGTGGAGAAAAAGATTTTACAAAGGCAACTAATTTAAATAAGCTAACTAGCTTTTTTTTGCCTCTTGGTTCATAGTTTTAGATCAATTTAAAGCTACAATTTAAGTGGTTAAACGACAATTGTATTTTTTTACAATTACACTTTGCAGAAAGTACCTTATTTACTAAATTTAAAGGGTGAATTCATGAAGTTGCACGGCTAGATATTGAGTAATATTAAAGAAAACTAGACGACCCTAGGTGATAAAAAAAGTGTACTGTAGAACACTACTATAGAAAAATATGGAATACATGAATACAGAAAATAAATAAAAATGTATAGCTTTGATTCTACTAAATGAAGTTCATATGAAATATTTCCGTGATAATATTACATTTAATAAATATTGCTCTTAATATTATCAACTCTTGAGCTAGTATAAATATCACAAATTTAAACAATATTATATTTGGACAAATAATTCAAAGAATATAATAGTTAATTCGATACAACAATAACGTCACTACGTGATTTGTTATATTAATGTCTACTAAAAAGCGCTACACAGATATAAGAATTTGCTCCTTTAAGGTACGCTTTGACAAAATTATGCTGGCATTCAGAAAATCCAGTATATATGATTTAACATAGATATAATGGTCATAACAAATAATTTTCAAATATGAAGGAATTTTTATACATCATGTAATATTTTGAAAAATGTTTTATATTAAGGGGAAGGGATATTTGTTAGAATCCAACATAGATAACTTCATGAAAGTAAAAAAAAAAAAAATCAGCATAGTTTGTTTTTTACAGATAAAAATAAATCCTCAAACGAAAATTCATTATTGATTATAAAAACTGATTATGATAACCACCCGATCATTATCTAAAGAACAAAAAAGTATTTATTTTTTGATCGTGATGTTTTTTTTGCTTTACAAAAATACATTATCCATTTTAGATGATGATGATGGAAGGATGGAAATTAATCATGTCACTCACAAAACATGTTTCAATAATAACAAAAAAAATAGTTGATAAGGGAATATTTTTGTATATTAACAAATATTGAATGTCAAATAACATATCATCAAATGTAAAGCACACTTGATAAATATAAAGTGTCGACATCTTATATAAATCATTGCTAACAATGATCTACGAGTATATTGCTAAAGTGTTATCCATATATAAGATACATTTTAAAATTTTTTTTCTTAACTTTAAATATAAATGTAATCTTTGTGCATGAACTTTATATAGAACCATTGTAGTTTGTATAAAAATGAGCTATCAATTAAAAAATTGAGCATATTCTATTTCAATCTCGCTTTTACAAAAAATTTCATTTTTTATCTATTTAATATTCTCACAGAAATTTCAACACTAAGAGCATTGGTTCTCAAACTAGTAGTTTAACTTTAGTTTGAATTTTTAATAATACATTTGTACTGTGTTTGTATTTAGATGAAGTATTTTATTTTTCATTGTTTATTTACAAAACATTTCTAAGATTGCCCTGTTAATATAGAAAATAATAAATGATTTTGAAATTTGTTGGTTTTTTCATTAAAAATTAGTGAGAACTAATTAGTGAGTCAACATTTGGTTGTAGGTCCAGTTGGTTTCCTTCTCCAAAGTGCACTAATAGAAAAGTCTGGTGAGGAAGGGCGTCAGATATATTTGGACTAGAATCGAGCATATTATCTTGGCAAAACTTTTGGCACTTGGCAGACGTGTGAAAGGTAGTTACAATCTGGGTAGTTGGTCTTAAGCCCTAGCAAGGTGGTCTAAGCACCTTATAGTAATCCTCCTGGCCGATATTCTGTTCCTTCTAGAATAAGAACGTCCATCAGAGGCCACAACACCGAGTATCATTGTTTGGCCAGATATTTGGTGTGTTAAATACCTTGGACCTTTTTTTTGCTTTTGCAAGTGATCGGCCGGTCCGGCATGAATATATATATATAAAGTGTGTTATAAACTTAAAATAATATAGCACCATTCTTGCATTCAAAAAATTGTCAAAATGAGAAATCCATATTTTATTTACTTCACAAAATTTCCGAATCGAAATTTGCGAATAAAAATGCGAAAAACATTTTTGCACTAATTTTGCAAAAAATAGTTGATAGCATTTATTGGAATTGAAAAAGAAGTCCAAACCTACCAATATACATTTCGTACTTGCAATAACAAAAATGTTATAATATATAATGTTGTCGAAAAAATAACACTGGATTACTGGTTCATTTTTGCAAATATTGCAAAAATTATGTAATAACATGTTCTGAAAATTGTAAATACTCCATTCAAATAGTTGAATCGGCATTTTTTTGTGAAAAAAGCATCGTCTTGTGGCACAAAGTAACCACATATGCTTGATATTTGTTTAATGTATTAAAATATTCTACCAATTACTATTATTTTTTTTCATATATATAGATTATATTATACATTTAAGCCTTGTTTATATAAAAAACTTTTGAAAAAAATGGAATTTCACTTATTTTTCTAACTATCTATGACTTTATCATCAGGTAACAGAGTAATTTGGCTATTAAACTGAAGAACCATTAAAGTTTCAATCTTAATAATCTTTTATGCAAAGATACAAAAAGTTAGCATCCGTATTTATTTGTAAAAATCCAAGTAGTTTTGTTAAAATTTTAGCTTCATCAAAAACCCTTCCTTTGCCGATATAACAGCTTTACAGACTTTTGGCATTCTTGCTGTTAGTTTTTGAAGATAGGCAGGTGTGATATCATTCCATACATTCTTCAAAATGTTCCACAATTCTTTCCCGTACTTTTCTATCGAGGTGTTCCCACAATAGCTCAATTGGGTTCAAATCAGGAGATGGAGCTGGCCATTGTATAATAGATAAGATTGGAGATTCTTCCTCTTTTCAAAGAAGTTTTTGCAGAGCAGGGATGTATGTCCTGGGTCGTTAACTTATTGAAAAACAAACTTCCTTCCAATTAATCTCTGTCCAAAAGGAATGACTTGCGTCTTCAGGATAGAATAATAACCATTCGGAAGGAATTCACTACCAATCTCTCATTCATTCCATAGAGAAACATTACATATGAAATCAAGCCTGGCCAAACCAACTGGATTTTTGTGGACAAATAATAAAAAATATTTTATGGATCTATTTTTTCCTAATAATTTTCATCGGGTTAAATGACAAATTATTGATAAAGTCATACACACTGATGAAAATGACGAAAAAGTTGTTGTTGTTTGTTTCAAACTTTTTCTTGTCAGTGTACATACATAAATATTATTGTTCCTCGATTCATTCTTGCCATAAATGAGTATTGATCGATTTTGCAATAAAATTTTAAATGCATAAGAAACACAGCGTTTATAAAACAAATACATACAATATTGCTTAGACAATCAAATAACAAACTACATCATTTTAGTGAACTAAGCACTCCTTATTATTATTTGATGTTTAATTATATAATACAAGACAGGATTTAAATACTTTTTGCTTCATTTGCAATTTATATTTATAATTAATGGCATAATAATTGCGTAGTTCTCTTTTAAAAGTGTGTGGCTATGTATTTCCCCCTAATATTGTTCTTTCTAAATGACATGGTTTTTTTTCTTTCTTCATTGCTTTTAATGAGCTTGAGTATGTAGAGAGAAGAGGGTATAGGCATCACAAGGAAATTATTCGTGAGTTACACACACAAAACCATCATTAAAAATAAGAAATGAGCCATTGAAGAAAATTAAGCGCATTTTTCCAGAGGTGCGGCTGTCTGCTCAGGGAAATACCATTATTATTACGTTTAGAAAATGGATTCTACATAAGTGATTCAAATATATACACTTATGTTTTTTCCTCTTTTTCTTGTAAGATCAATCTTTAAATAAATATTCACGATGTGCAATCTTTATTAAATCTCTCAACCTTTTCTAATTGTAAAGGAAAATACGAAATTACCCCAAATTACGTGGCAGTTAGGCACTTTTTATTCTAAATGTTAGACATTTATTAATTGTTGTATAAAGAAAATAGGAAATGGTGTTGTACAATACCAATATTTTCGAACTTTATTTGGCACCAAATTTAGTATTGGTATTGTAATTATCTTCTAGACTTTTTTAATTTATAATACATAAGCAAAAATGTTGTTATTAACATGCACTAATTAGGGTATCCACATGATTTTTGTATAATAGGGCAACAATTTGACATCTTCATTTTTGATTTTTTTTAAAAGAAAGATTTTTTATATGATGAAGGAGGTAATCACATATCTTTGGCAGACCAATATTTTTATGACGTATACATAGAGTGGAGACCCAAAACTTGCATTAGCAAGAGTAAATTACGAAAAACATGACCTGTATGGATCAAGACAAATAACTTAAAACTAAATTGTGATACGTTTAAAAAATATATTTAGCTATATCTTTTATTCAATATGTTCTTTTAACAAGCGATAACAGCCTCGACACGCCAGCAAATACGTTGGTAGTTCTTGAAAATTAATAACGTGTCCATGGCGTGGCACACTGTCTTAATGGCAGCTCAGAGCCAATCCAAATTTGGAAAAGTGGTGCGGTTGACATTATTCTCTAAGACGTCTCAAATTGCAAAGCCCAGGGGATTGAGAAAAGGGCGTGAGGAGGGTCACGTGGAGACAAGCTAGAAGACGCCAAATCGTTGCTGTAGAAGTTTTGGTTTTTTATGGTTGTAATTACCTTTCATCACAGTTCCCATCAAAAAGCACTTCTTGATATTGTAGGCCGTCTGGATGGAAATTTTAACATTATCTGCTAACTTTTTCGCACTGATATTGGCGGTGCGAATGAAATTCCACAGGCGTTGTTATCTTGTTTGTAGTTGCTACGACATTTTTACCCTTAAAGAAATAGGATTAAAACAAAACTTTTTTTTGTTTTAGCTATCGTTTTGTTGCATAATGAAACCTCATCATTAAAAAATAACGTAAATAGAATGGTAACTAAATTTAATATGTATAATGTAGTAGCTCGGTATCACTATAGAACTAATAAACCAAACTACCCTTACAGAAAATTTTTAACAAGAGCTAAATCGACTTTTAGATGACTGATAAGGGACTATACACAGCAAATTTTAATGGTTTTATTAACTTTTGGCTCTATCGAGAGAAAGAAATGGCACCCTTAATTAACTGGTAGTCTGTCAATTACGCTATTATCTCCAACTGATGCACTATGGACTTAATGGTCAGAGATATGTCCACTACTTAACAAAAGACAATTTTAGTTCCCGTAATTAACATGTACAACACTAATAGGGAGTAGACAAACTGAAAACTGAAAATATAGTACATTGATGTTGTGAAGATATCATTGTGACAAGAGTAGTAGGCAAATAGATAGCAAATATAAAATATAAATTTGTGACATAATGCAGTATAAAAATTAAGACTAAAAGTTATACCAAAATACATTTAATAATTTATAATGTATGTAATTTTTTCTCATTTAAATAAATCCTTTTGTAGAATTTCTCATAAATAAGTTATGCAAATTTGACTTCTTCTTCTTTTCAATATATATGCATGTATGTATTCAATATAATCAAAACACAAAATTATTGCAATTATTACATATTTGCATTACCCTTGAACTCTTTGTATGTAATATGCATTGAGTTGCCAAATGTAAGTCTCTTAAAAACGCATAAAAATGTATTAATTTATGATTGATTGACTTAACAAAATTGATTCCCCTGAAAATTACTCAAAAATTGAAAGAAAAAACAATCTACAGAGTAATCAGCAATTGTTTATGGTTCAATTAGAATTAGCAAAATTTGATTTTAAATATGTACGAATATGTATGTACTGTAAAGTTAACTATATAAGTGTTTTCAAATAGCTATATATAATTATCCATGTGTAACATAATTTAATACGAAAATAATATAAAACTATTTTATTCGTAGTACAATGACAATCATAAAAGGAAATACTTGTTATAATTAAAACTTTTAGATATAATTCAAAAAATTAATTAAATTACACAGAATATATTTGTATTAAAATATTGTTCGTCACCTATTATCTTTTAAATTAGTTTTATGATTTGTTTATACTTGTGATGTGTCGATCAAGTTGAGACAAACCGAATAATTAAACATCAACTTGAGCCTTTGAAAAGGAAAATAGAAGAGAAAAAATTAATTAGCTACGAATATGTAGCTACAAATTTATTAGTTTCTAATAATTTTTATTAATATTTGGACTTCTTTTTTCTGTTAATTTTTTTTTAGTTTATAATTGATTAAAAATGACTTCTTCAATAGGCTGAGGATTGACATTTACAATAACAAATTTATGATTACTATTTATTCATTTGTGGTAGATTTTAATCTTCCTAGAGGTTTTTTCCTAAGTATTAGAGAAGAAAGAGTTCATAAAATTAACGAAAAAGTATCAAACTCCCCTTAGTATTATCTATATATCTTAGAAATTGCATCGTATGACAACAGAGGGAACCATATCGATTAATAATAATGATAAGTACCAAGTTTATTATTTGAAATCCTTAAAATTGCTAGAAAATGCCTTATAACATCTGAGAAATAATAAATAGGTTAATTTATGATTGATTGGAAAAATACTTTGGAACCGGAAGTTAAATTGTGACAAAGGAAGGACCTCCACGATCCAACAGGTATTAGTATGTTTGTAAAAAATGAAATTATAGCCCTGCAAATGTCCCAACGCTATTAGTTTGGACTCAGATAGGAACTTCTACAAAAGCACAGCATTTACCAGTGTCATCAATACCAAAACATTGATCAACAATGAAATTCAAAGAAAGAAAAATAATTAAATTAACTGGATTGTGAAAAGATTTCAAAATAATCACTCAGTACTTTTTCGAGGGCCTGACGACCCAATCAACTTTAACCCTCGTCTGAGAAGTCGTGAATAATATTTCAAAAACTATGAAATAACTTATGTCGGTCAGCTGCACTCAAGTAGCATAGTTTTGAGGAATTACAAACTTTCACTAAGGGCCAAACTAAGTTCCGGTTTAAAAAAGTGGACATGAAGAAAGTAGACCCATTAGTAATTTTGAAAATAAACCTTCAGCAATTCTCACCAGAAGTGGCTTAGTTACAGGCTGACAAATAAATCAATAGTGAGTCCGGAGGATCGAAAGTGTTTACTCTATAAAAAGGGGAGAGAGACATCATATCATATTTTTTTACGTTTACCAAATGGTTTTCCCCTTGTTAGGATCATGGAAGACATTGTATGGTGCACTACGGAGTGAGACTCCCCCGATGGATTGGCTTATCGTCGTGTCTCAATCATATGTGGAGTGTCTCAAAATGGAGAACATTGTTTCTAAGGTCCAGGAAGTACTCTACGTGGTGATGAATTTCTATTGGGAAATACATATTCAATGATTATAAATGATGTACTGTTTTTCATTATTTTTATCTCGTTCATTTTTTTTATAAATTATTGAAGTATGTTGTTGTTATTTAGACAAATAGGAATTTTGTCCTTAGTATTTATGCGTAATAAACAATAAAGTAATTTACTTTAAAAAAAAAAAAAATCAGTTAGTAGCTATTATTGGAGCTTATTGCTCTTTTATTTCCAAAACAAGGTTTGCAGCATTTATTATTGGGAGCAATAGAAGTAACAATGGGATGCCAAATTTCCTGCAAGAGTGTAAATGCCTATGTACGTATTTTTTTAAGTCGTATTGAGCGAATAATCAAATTAAAATAAGGTATAACTTTAGATCTACATATCCATGTAATATATTTTTTTGTAATATTTTCTTTTTTGATTAAATACGTATTTAAAATTCCCAGATTTGTCTAATCGACTCCGTATACAAATCAACTACCAAGTTGTGAAGAAAAAAAACAATTTTGTATACAAATAAGTATTTTATTTTATGCAATCTCTTTAAAGGCGTTTTATAAATAAATATGTACATAGTTACACAAACAAAAGAGATGTTTTCACTTCTTCTCATTTTCGTTAAAAAGAAAGAAAGTCGACTAATGCATACACATATAGCTGTATAATGTAACTAAATACATGAATGAATAACAAAGGTAACTAAATCCACTTTTGGTTTTCAACAGCACTATAAAAAAAAACGAGAGGGAAATTTATAGTGTCAATGCCTCTCTTGTTGGGATAATATAGTTAAACTTTGCAACATAACATTAATCCTCATACATATTCATAAACCTTGAAGGTGCATGATACATACATAAACTTTACTTTAGTTTATATTTTCGTGAAGAAGATTAATTGTAGGCATTAATCAGGGTAGTATGCTGTAAAGTACAAAGTATGTATATGTAATTCGTTAGAAAATAGTTATTTTGACTAAGCTTTAATAAATGTGTAAATGTTCTGTACAAGTTACAACTTTTAACTAGAAGTTAACGCTATATTAAATTAGGTATATACTATTTATTTGTACTAGGCATGCCTTGATAAGCAATATGGTGGAATTACAATAAATCAGGAGTTCTTCATCGGTTGATACTTATTAATTTGCCGATTATTTAGTAAATTTCTACCAAATGATAAATAAATTTCAAACAAACCCAATAAATGTGAATAAAACAATTACCATTCTACAAATTTTAATAAAAACACTGTCTTAGCCTTGTACCCAGCTTTTACTGACTGAATTATTTTCAAGCTGTCATAAGAGAAAAATACCTTTGATTGAACATACTACCTTATATATGACTTGCTCATTGTCTAAAGAGTCTCTTCTTACGTTTGATATTAATGTCATCCTCTATTCCACAATTTACAAAATTAATTAATGCAATTTTTTTTATTTGATCATGTGGCTGTTTTAGTATTAATCACTAGAGTTGTAAATCGAAAGATTTTTTTGTAGTTGGCAATATTAACAGTGTTTTTTTTTTAATTTAACAGAGCTCTTCAACTCTTGAGGAAATAATATCGAAGAATAAAGTAAATTAGCAGGATTTTTTTATTGTAGATTAATCAGTGATGTGACAGATTAGACAAATTTTTGATTAGATGCCGATTAGTCCTTGCGGCTCTAATTTTTAATATCAACTATCACCTAATACTTTTTTTCAATTTGATCTATTATTATGAGATACCCATTTATTATATACTAGTAAGAGTATCTGGCCTTGCTGGGTGTTATTAGGCATCGACAACAGATGAATAAATAAAATTTGCTTTGTTGAAATATTCATGTACTCACTCCTCTTTTCTATTTGCTACACACGCTCGTTGTTAAAAATGAGTCCTCTATAGACAATCAAAAATACAAACCTTGCTCTATTAATAAACATGAAATGATTACGTAATGTACTATAATACTAATTCTTATTAATCTTTACTAGAATACTAAAAAACTACGTACATAATTATATTGAACATTTAATGAAATTTCAATGTTAAAACATTGCACATATATATTTGCATCACACAAAAACTGAAAATATAGGTGTGTTAAGTTAGCATAAAAATAATCTAGTACAATAATCATGAAATATACGAATTGTATTCAAGTTTGCATGATAAGTTTGGATACCCAAAAATGTTAACTAGAGTTTAAAACCTTCATTTGATTTATGAAACTTAATTTGGCAATGATATTCCCCTTTCAAATATAATATTTCTAATTTTTTTTTATTGTGACGATGAATTCTTAGTATTTTAAGTACCATTTGCGGCATTTCTAAAAAATTAATCAAAATAATTTGTTTTAAAAATTAATGTTAATTATATTAAAAATATATCCATGCAATCTAGACTACATTTTGTTAATTATTCTACTGGCGTTTGTGTGACGGGTCAAACAAGTATTGAGATATGTTTTCATTACATTGCAAATATCTTTGTAAATATTAATATATTATATATTACGTGAAAAGAGATTCATTATACACTTCTATTAAGTTACTGTTTATCATCTGAAACTCAAAAAAAAAATTTACTTTAATTAAACACTAATAATCTTTACCAGCAATAGTAAACTTTATTGTGCATTCAAATATAAGTAAAAGTTACAGCAATACTATATATATATTTAGTATGTTACTAATAAAGAAGATTAAAAAAGCCATTTAAAATGTTTGTTTTAGTTTGTGTCTATAGGAAGTTCCCACCTCGAGAGAAATCCATAAATTATGTACATTGCACATATAATGGTTTGGATTATATAATATATTTTATCAGAAAATGCAAGTCCCACATGAAGAAGGAAAAATGCCGATATTGGATGATGGGTACAAAATAAAACGAATACAAACAATATCCTTTTTATTTAAAATTGAAAACAAAACAAAAAGGCATATCTTCAAAATCATAATACAGCTGATTCAATAAATTAATACAGACGTAAATACGGACTTTAACTATTTTTTATGAAACCAATTAAATTAACATTAAACTACCTAATTGTAAATTACAGAGGATATATTTGAATTTATAAAAATAGTCAAATACCAAAGAGTACATTTCTGCGTGTGTACCGAAATTATTGAGGAGCGTCAATGCTGTGAAATAATATATTGCATTTTGTTTGTAGATAATAGTTATTAATAAGAGACTTAAACTGAATTTATGAAATTTATAAAGCATTTTAGATATGTGAAAAAAGAGAAACCTGGAAATGTTTGAAGAATGTTTGGAAAAAGAGCTACTTTGCTATCACATTTCATTTTATCAGCTACATGCGACTATGAGAGAGGGGGGGGGGACAAATACAAATCCCACTCCGTATCTTGCAAGGACATATGTGGAAATTATTCTAATGTAGATCCTCAATTTATAAGTCCATCAAAGAAAATATGTTTTATCTTCCTAGCAAATCATCAAGGCTACTTTTTGTATTTCATTATTACATGAATAATTTAATACTTTATACTAAGCTGTTTACTCCTCAAGAATGAAAGAATAGTTTTAAAGTTGCATAAAATCTGACCTGGCTGTATGCTAAAAAAGAAAAAGAAAAAAGAGATATGGAGCAATATATTTTCCAAAACCTTTATCGTTATTCTAATATTCTTAAAGCGATAAAATCTAAATGAAAAATTGTCACTATTACGTGTACTCACAAAAAACGGAGCGTAACACTGAGGATGTGTTGGTGATTGATAAGTGAGCATAAGTTCTTTTTGAAATTGAAGTAGAATTGGAGATTGACATTGGAGTAATTCCAGTCTATGTCCTTGCTTGATATGGAGTGGTATTTGTACTTATTCCCTTCGTCTAATCTAATAAAACGTAATGAAGTTTAAGCCAGAGAACACTGAATTGAGTACCCTGTCTAAGCTATATTACCATAGCCGTAGGTCATATTTTCTAAGAATTTGAATAATGATAACAGCTTGGAAAAGTAGAAACCACTGTTCAGGTTGACTACAACAAAAATCTCGAATGTTAAAATTACTTAAGAGTTACAATTCTACGTATGAAAATAGATTGGCTTGAAAAATATATTGTACATTTGTAAGTATGTTTGAGAGTGATGTATTAATATATTAATTGATTTAATGTACTGAAGAAAGTGAGTAAATGATACAATTAAATCAGAATAATTTAATATAATTATTTTTCAAGCTACTTATTGTCAATATACTACACGTATTTTCTAGTTAACTACCATATTCTATTTTAGGTTATATTATCATTAAAGTTGGGATAAAACACTCAAATCCCTTCTTTTATAGCCCTAATAATTTATACAAATACAAACAGAGTCTACAAATCAATATTTTAGGAATATATGTACAAATGTAGATGGAGATAAACTAATTCATGTATATACCAAATAAATATCAATATACCGGATGAGTCAAAAGATGTTTAATCTAAAAAAGTTTTATATCCAAGATAGGTCAAATATAAACTTTATAAATAATACCCTTTAAACTCTGCCTTTAATTTAAGCATATTTTTATATTACTCAAAATTATTTTTTATATCAAGTTTTACAATTTTTTGATAATCTCCTTTCTCGTGCTGTCTGCACTTGATACACATAATTTGTGATGAAAATTGTATGTATTCTGAGCATTTTCAAAAAAGGACACTGAAAATAAACATGATCAACCTGAGGAGAGGAGAGCAGCATATATGTCATGATGTTTCATAATATCAGCTACAATAAGCTGCTACAAAAAGGGAGAGAGAGAGAGAGGGAGAAGAAAATAAACAAGAATATTGGCAAAAATTATGTACTCTGATGTCGATTCTCAATTCTACTCTAATCCCAAAAAGGATTTACAACTATAAATTTCCCACAAATCCTCAAGTACTCAAGTATGATAAACATGATAGCCCATTTTTAGTTTTAAACCACGGATTTTACATGTAATCTTTCTCATTCGAATCCAAATTGCGGAAATTGTCCTAAGTACTTTTACGTAGCCGGACTTATAGTAAAAATATGCTAATATATTGTCTAATCCAAACAGCTTCCAAGAATTGAAAAGTGAAGTGTTTTGTTCGTTTCCTATTCTTCCTATTATATCTAATATATACTTTATGTTACAATTACAAAATTATGACCTATACAAGGAACATTTACTCTTTTTTTATATTTCTATGTCCTGCAAAAATATATTATGAACTTATTTTTGTAATTTTTGGTAACATATTTTATTTAGAAATAAAATAAATGATAAATTATTTTTCCACGAAAAAATAAACAAAATAAATTAAATTACCTAGCTATTTCTTTAACATTTATTCCTACATTTTAAATTCATACTTCATCTTCGTTCAAACAACTGTAAAAACATACTTTAATGAAGTGTATATTATATAAATATTTGCTTGAGAATATTAAATATTTATCTTTCCGAAACAACTAACTCTACAAAAAAAAATGTAATATAGCACAGACATATTTCAACACAAAGTTTTTTTTGTTAAATTCGTAAATATATATTTTTTTTATTTCTCCTCTATACTTTAAAAATATATCTATTAAGATTTTTTCTTTTTTTAACTAAAAGTTACTATTATCCAGGGTTGTATTGACCCTTAATTTGAGACTTACAATAATCTGTCACTCTACAAGACATCATTTTTACTAATATTATACTCAAATATATTTTTCATATATATTTTTCATCAGTTTATCCTTTAAATTATTTTAGTAAAACTTTAAGTTGAACGGCTTTTGCGGTCAATTCGGACACGTCCTTAAAATTTAGGACGAGACAAAACGTCAAATTGTAGGACCGATACATCCCCAAAAAATAATCTTTATTTTCTTTTTCTTATAGACACTATTATCATTCATAAATAATACTATGTAAAAAAAACTACTGTATTCTATATATTTTAAATACATAGCTTTAAAAAAATTTTTTTTTGACGTGTTATATATTTTACAATCATTTTTCTCTAAATATGCTATTTGTTAAATGTCGAACTGAGCGTGTAAAAAATATCAACTTTTGTTATTTCTCATTTGTGAATCATTATTTTGAAGCTTCTCCTTATTATAATAATATTGATTATGTGAATTATGTCCCAGCAAATCCATGAATTCATTTTAAGAAATATATGCAAAGTTGTTATAATAAACAATTATCTCATTTCAAAGACGTATGTATAACTGTACAAATTTTTAAACTCATAATTAGATTACTAAAAATGCACGTATTTTTAGGCGTGGGAGGTTACAATTGTACAAGTAGTAACTTGTATAAATAAATTGTATACTTGTAATCTTAAAAATGTGCACATTTTCACTTATCTACACTTAATATTTATATTAATAAAGCAGTATGTCTGTATGTATGTTTAGGCCTTATTTTATAGTACAAGCTTAAAATTTTATAAATTGTTGACACATCGAATATTTTTAGTTTCGTAGCACCACTGTTCCTAAGTGAATTTCTTATGAAGTTTTTTTTTAATTTCTGAGGGAACAGATTAGGCATAAATACACACATTTACTAAAAAATAACTCATAAGTATTGAATACCTACTAAGTATACATATAAAGAATATACAATTAGTTATAAATTAGTTATGAAATGGCCACATACGGTCTAGAAATAATTTTGGAGTTGTCTTGTTAGTTATACGAAAAAGTTATTTATCAACTCCAATATGTTAAAGTTTTCTTGATAATGTTAGATTTTTCTTTTTCAAATTAATAGACTCGAGTCAGTCCTTAATGAGTCGTTTTGACTCAAGTCGTCACAACACTAATTTAATGTTTCACACCCCTTTAATTGTACATATATATATACAATATAAAATTTCATTTAATATATGTAACGAGGCAACTTTTTGCATAATGATTCTATAATTTAAAGTAGAAAGTAAATCTTTTTCTCTGTCAAAAGACCCAAGTTTGGTTCTCACAAAAATATATATATATTATATATATGATTGGAAATCAATTGGTAACTCTAAAAACCAATTAAGTAAGGGAGATAATTATTTTGGACTTATATTTTTGTGGACATATATGTTGTGTACTAGCAAAACGTACAAGTTGGAAAATATATATTGGAGTGAATCCAAAATACAAAATGTATCTCCTCTTTTCTATTCAAAATGAGGAAGTTATTCACAGGTTTACAAAAGTTCATTCGATTTCAAGTTATTTTGTAAAATGAAAATATATAAGACGCGGAGAATTTTTAGTCAATCACATCCTCGAATGTCAAAAGGTAAAGAACATGTTTGAAAAAAATAAAAATGGTAGTTATTTCATTAATTATTATATATGTACATTAAATTGTTAGTTTTATTAATATAAAAATCAACGACTAAGTATGAAAAAGCACGACCTTTAACTGAAGGCCCTTGATTTATATAAGTTCATTTAAAAAACCAAAATGTATGTTATACTCTTCTTGATTTCATAATACGTAGTAGTCAGCTGCTTTAAATTTTTTATCATGAAAAAAGCTGATAAGAATATACAATGAATCTTTCACGATTTAAAAAGCACGTTATTTACTGGTTGGGAGAAAATATACCACTCAAGAGATATGAAAAGAACCATGCCCAGTGTGTAGAAAAACTAATTCTGAGATGACATCATAAAAAATGGTAACTCTCTCAAATAATTCAAGTATTCATTTTTTATCTTCAGTTTTTATGAATTTTATTATTAACTGGTCACAACGAATATTTTGATAGTATAATTTACACCTCTGCATAATTTCAAATATAGTCAATTATGTCTAAGTTACCTATATTCATAAGTACATTCTCCTTCTTCTTTTTTTTTTTTTTTTGTTGAAGAATTTAGTTAAAATAATTAAATAACTCGTCCAAAGTATTTTCAAATAACACACGTCTCTATGGGCATTCCTTAAGATATAAAAAAGTTATTCCAGATACTATAAATAGCGATTCATTTGTTATTCCCAATTAAATAATTTATCCCTAATTAATCTTATTATATTTTTTAAGGAGTTTTAGGAAAGGAAATGGGGTTTAAGAAGATTATATGTAATATGAAAAAATAATACATTATTTATAAAATAAATTTTGTCTAGTACTAATCTTAAAATAAGTATTTTACTATTAGCACAAGATTGTAGAAGTGGTATAGGGTTCTATTCTACTTTCTTACAAGCGCTGTAATAATAAACAGCGACGAGTTTATATTTATTCTTTAACCTTTATAAATAAGGAGAAATACTTATATCGATCTATAATTTTTATAATTGTTTTTTAGAATAATAATGCTAATTTATAGGAGCAACGTTGTTCAATTGATTTTAGGGTGGAATAGCTTAGGCCTAAGGTCTTACTTATTAGTTTATTATATTAATAGTAATTCTTAGAATTCTAAAGACTCGAGTGGCTTAAGTAAAATAGTAATGAACTTGGATTTAAAGCGAAGATCTGAGAGTCGACTTGGACCTGTAATATAAGGATTTTTTACTACATCTGTAAACTATTATTGTTAGGATATTAATATCCTTATATCAAAACTAGTATCGGTATTTTGAAACTTATCCGACAAAAAATTGACAACCAAAATTATGTTTAAGACCATTTGCTATTTTTGGATAGTTATTTTATTTGGGTTTTTTATATTTGGGGATGGAAGGAGGTGGGAGTAGGGGCTACTAACTCAGATATTGGTTTACGTTTTAAAAGAAAATTTTAAATCTTTCTTGGTTTAAGCAAGCATAACTTTCTACCTCCTAAATTTTGGAATTTATGCTATCGGTAAAGCAATTTGTTTATGACATAAAAATGAATGAGCTCCAATATTTTTTTTGTATAGTGACATTTTAAATTTTTATGTACCTCTGAATCACTAAAGTACACGTATATGGAAGAACGCTATTACAAAGAATATCTTTACATTAAATATATAATTACCTATAGCTAATAATTATACAAAAATAAATATGTATATTTTTTTAGTGAGCAAATATTTATCTTGATTAAAAAAAAGTAACATCTTTTAAAATTACACGGTGTTTTTATATTTAGTAAGTTTTCCCACAATACAGACATAGAATATTGAGATATTTAAAATACTTTTTTATCCATCAGATTGCTTACAATTTTTTTTAATATTGCATTAAAGGGGTTATTGATACAAAAGCTTCATAAATGTTTACATGTGCATATATTATACGCTATCTGCTCAATTGATAACTTAATTTTTATATCGTAATAATAATGAACTAATTCTAAAAAAAAAAAAAATAAACATGTGTTCATTTAGACTATAATAGTACAAATGGGTTCATTAAATTTGCAACCTTTTTTAAAAGAATACATAAATTATAGTGTCCAAAACTTTGTAGGTATGTTCATTAAAAATATTGCATTTACTTGTTTACACTATGTAAATTACATATAGACCTACTATTCTATGCATCAAATATTGACTGAAGAAGGAGTGTTTATTATTGTAATAATAATTTTATAGCCTATTTGTTGATTTGTATTAATTGCTAGTGTACTTTGATAAAGATAATAAGCTAAATATGTATATATTTTATAAATAATCTCTATTTATGAAATGAAAAAGTGTGAAGGTGCCCATTTGAAGTTTGAATATGGTATGTTACAAACAAGTGTACATAAATAGTTTTATATTCACTCCAATTATTTTCTAAACTTGCCATGGTCATTTGAAAGACTTTGGATAATTTTGAGTTAGTTAAGAATATATTGATTTTAGATGTACCTTGAACACACTTCTTTTCCAGAATGGTAACAAACAATTAAGAAAACAAATCATTCATTTGCACATTATCAAAAATGTAATTATAAACTTTGAAAATGTATCAAAAAAGAAGCATTTACTGTGATAATAATCAAACAGAAACAAAATAAAAAGACAAAAACTTTAAGACATCATTTTTTACGTGATAATTTATTACTAACTTGCCATCTATCATCAATAATAAATTACTAGGACAATCATATTTTGATTTCCAAAGAAGATGACACTTGGTTGGATCAGTGTCAGTTTTAAGTTTAATACTTTTTAATTAATAGATGTAATCAATTTTTATTCCAAATTTAACAAAAAAATAGATCCAGTATTCGACCGTGCATTCAATGAATCTATAAAAAGTACTGTAATGCAACAGCCATTATTTACAAAGTGGGCACAAAAAGTACAATGACTTAATATATATGCAGGTTGAAAATATTTTTCTACTTCACAGCTTAAGAAGTCTACATAATAAAAAAAAGATAGTTCCAATCGTTTTAAGGTTTATTTTTTTATAGATAAATGTCAAAATAGGACCATGAAATAATAATGTATATATCTATGTGTATATGTCTAACTTTGCTGAAAACAGAACCCAATACACCTCCAATCTTATAGATATGTGATAGCAACAATTTATAAAAACACCTTTCTCTCTAGTCCTCCTTCAAATATAAAAAATTTTTTCCGATACCTCTTCGATTAGTGATTTCTATAAGCTTCATATTTTTTTTTTTTAAAGCATTCATAAAATTTTTGTTATTAAATTATCTTTTAACTAAGGATCATTAAAAAAGAAACATTTTTGTACCTCATTTTGTTCTTCATTGTTTACGTTTTATTATTTAAAAAAAAATAAATAACATAATTGATAGTCCCATATTTAGAAAAACATATTTATCACTGTACCATTGAAACTTGTTTGTTCATCCAACTTACTAAACTTATCATGTTTTTCCATATAATTACTATCGAATAAATTATTCAGAACTTTGGTGAAAGATATTTTATCATATGTACTAGGGTTTCATCTCCAGAATCAAGATTTCTTTCTTTTAGTTTTACACCTAAGAGAGACATCCAGAAAATCTCACATTTAAATATTTCATAATATAAGCTATATCTAATATTGTATATTTAATTGAATTCATCGGTAAATACGTATTGCAGATGCTTCAACTTAAAGTTTTTTCTATTTATTCATTGATAAAGTTGCAGTATATGCATTGATACTACGAGTAGATGATGCAAAATGAAGCATTAAAAAGTTTTGAATGATGGAACTTTACTACAACAACAATTCTAAATCCATTTTATATTTATTCGTATGTATATATTTTATCCGGTTACGCAATATAAGAATACAGAACCAGCCAACTATTAAAAAAATATAAGTATGCACTATTGTTGATAATGATAAAAATGAAGAAAATCAGAACTGAGAATATCATGAGAATAATTGAAGAGTTATTCTTTCTCCCTAAAGGAAATAATTTTAAAAAAATACTCCAGGCATCTCACACAATAATAACTATCCGGAAAATCTTATTAAAAGTGGAAAATTTAACAAATTATAGCTACTATGATATTTGAATGCATACTTCAAACATTTGGTTATTAATCATATAAAAGTATTTTTTTAAAGAAGAAATGTTATAATCCTCGTTGCATTTGTACAAAAATTATTTATATTTTAAGATGAAGGGGGAGGGGGAGAAATAACTTTTTTATGTAGAACTATTGTTTAAGTGAACCTGTAAACAAATGAGTATGATAAACAAACTATCTACATGGAAAAGTCATGATATAAACAAATGAATTTTTTTGGTATTATTAATTTATCGCCTTTTTCTTTGTTATTCTTTATTGTTGAAATGGCCTTTTTGCAAATACAACTGACAAACAAACATATTTCTTTGATATTTATTCAATTTGTAGCATTAGTCGGAGAATTATGATTAGAAATGAAATTATTTTATGCCTAAATGTATTTCCTTCACATATATTTTTCTTATAACGTTATTTTTTTAAGATTAAATGCTTTTTTTTTTGTGTGTGTGTTTATTATATTTTGTATATAAATACATCATAGTTGAACAAAGAGAAGAGCGAAAAAACAAAAAGTCTAAAGAAACATGTTTATGACATCAAAAAATTAATAAAATATGCTTTTTGCAGTGCATAAATGATATATATTTGTTTTTTTACATGAAATGCAAATAATATATTTGAATTAAATTTTGAAATTTATAGCATTCAAAATAACAACAACATACAGTAATTTCCCATAGTCTCTGATGATAAAAACATTGGAGGGCTAAATGACAGAAAATAATCATCTATATCGATTAGACTGTCCCATTTTTGAGATAATACTTCATCTCATAACTTAACTTGCCAAAGATAATGTTCCTTCTTTTATGTTGAACAACTATGCATCACTTCAATTAGAATTAAATTTTGCTACTTCATATATATATTTTATCCCAAAATTATATACATAAAGATGTACCTAACAATCCCAAAATTTAAGCCCTCTACCTTCTTTTATTAAAGATTTCTAAAATCTTTAAAAAATTTACATGTCTATTAAACTACTATCCTAAATTCAATTTCGTAGAACTCCTTTGTTTCTCTGTACAGCCCCTATGTTTGATATAACAGGGAAATTGCGAATCATTGAACACATTTTAGACATCATAATTTTTGTAAAGGCAAGATGTACAATAATTATAACTGATAACCAAATAGTAAAAAATAAATAAATCTCAATTTTTAACATATACTTGAGATGTTACAAGAGACCTAAAAATGATAGCCAAACGTTTTATTTTTTATATTTAAGTGTCTTTTACTACTCCAAAAATTGCCTCAGAGGCTTCAAACTTTGAAAAATGTAATTTTTTTATTGTTCCGAGTAGAAATTGTTTTTGTATACGGGATAATAAAATCAAGTCAAAAATGGGACAGTATAAATATCTATATTTGCAACGTAAATAATAATAACTGATAGTACATAGAAATAATTATTCATCTTGTCGATCCATGACAAATTGCATATCTTTACATATTACCAATCATTGATTTGTACTTACTGATAAGACATACAAATATTTCCTTTATAAATTTGGTTGACAATAATCATTTATTTTAGTTCTTTATTATTTTGTTAGATGCATATGGATGATTAATTAATCAACATGAACAATTATAATTTTCCCATTATTTTTGAGGATGATTATCAGTCATTTTATGATCAAAAATATAAAAGATTTAACATATTATTATTCTAATCATATATTTATATATATATATCAAAATAGTATATATCTAATTAGAGTCAAATCTATGAACTAAGTGACGAAATGAGTATGCTAGAATGAGTAGATTCGGTGCTTGATTAAAAAAAAATTCTCACACAAGATGCCACTTTAAAAAAGTCAGGTTATTTTAAAAATTTACATTATTGTCCTTGAGATTTCTATACACATAAATGATAAAAAATATTGGAGTTATTATTAATATTTTTATTTTGAAAGATTCACTATAATAAACAATACAACAAACTCAACTGATTTCAGGCTAGCATTAATTTTCAGCATTTTTATTGAAAAAAAACCCCTAAGACATTCATATAAAATAGTATTTTTATGTTTATTGAACACAGTATGTCCTAATATTTTTATAAAAAGATACAAAAGACATTGTGAAACATAAGTATAATAAACAAATTGGTGTCATGTTTAAATATTAGGTCAATAAAGGTGAAAGTTCACTTTATGATTTAAAAGTATTGAATTAATATATTATTTTATAGAGAGTAAATATATAATATGTGGTATGACATCATAAAAATAATCTCGGACAGAAATCAAGAAACGAAGAATTTCCTTATTAATTTTATACTTAACTATTTAAAAACAGCCCCTAAATCATATAAATAGATACACAATTATTATGATCAGAGGCCCAGTTAGACAAGTTCCAGAGTATACGGAAATATTTTGGAAATATACCACTAGGCCCTGCATGTTATAAACCTATATATTTGTTTTTACTCCTGGAATCTGGGGTCCAACAAAAAACACTTAGAAGTTCCGGGCTGTCAGTTGAATAACCTTGGTCTAGATAATTGGTTCTTAAACTTTTTACCTCAAATACCCAATTTAATAACCTTAATGGTATTAATCCGATCCAGATTTTTGTGCATCATAAATGTAATGATTTTTTCAATAAAAGTCGAATTATTATTATTTTTATTTTATTCCTATTAGTGAGATGGAATTTCATCAATTAGAAATTAATAGATATTTTAGAACTACAATTAAACCATTTGTCAAAGCAAATTGAAGCTAATAACACCTATTTTATGGATATTTCCTTCTTTAATTGGGTGTATGTGCAACTTCTCGTAAATTGACCTAAATTCTTTATTAGGACCAATGTTCTAGAGTCTCCATTGGGGTATGACTTTTTAAACCCCTAGTATTATGTAATTAACTGTAACGTCGAATTTTGTGACTTTTAAGTGTAACTAACGACGCCCATCAAGAAGGAATCGGAATAACATATAAAATAGAAAGAGAAGATTATAATTAATTAGAACATTCATTTTTTTAAAGAAACTTTACCTATTTGGCTCTAATCTGGTCCTTTAATCTGAATGTTATCTTAATTTCCTCCTTTATTTATAACTATAGGTATAATTTGCTGCCCTTTCAGAAGATTAATCAGCATAATTTATTTTTAGAAAAGGAAAATAATAAATTAATTAGTGGAAAAAGACATATGTAATTTTGAAGAAAAATAACCTCGGCGTATTTTTATGTAGACAAATTAGATATATGTATACCTCCTCAAAATGTTAAAAATATTGTAGAACTGTAAAAAACATGATCTGCTGATATGAAAATATGCATAATAATATATATTATAAACTATAGAAATAATTATACTAGTTTTGAAAATAAAAATAAAACTTTTCATGTTACGAATTCAAAGAATCTTGCACTCTTTTAAGCATATTTTTTAGAACTCTATTCATAGCTATACATACGTGTCAACTAAAATGTTGTTTTTGTTCTTTGTAGGTAACATATTCAGTATTATAAATACATAATCTAGTTAAAAAAATTATATAATACATATTTATGACTATATTTTGCACATTTATCATTATGACATATGTTTTTGCACTGCAGATGAGCATACAAACAAAATGTAATTTAATCATTTAAAACCCTTCTTTTTCCTTTTTCTCTCTCTTTCTCTACAAGCAATATATGTTATATGTATGTATGTACTTTATAATAAAATTATACATGGATATATATTTATCCCTACATATGTTTTGAATAGTAATAAGATATTAATATCAGAAAGATTAATACTCATATGTAAGTATACAGACATATATTTGGAAAAAGTTAAAAAAACAACAACTTAACAACACTATATATTCAAGTTATGATATATGTACTAATGCTTTCTTCGTAAATGGATATACCTCTGTGTAGTGTTGGATTCGAGCTATGGCTATTTAGTTCGATTAATTGAATAGTGAGTTAAGTATGTTTGAATATTGAGTATACAACAATAACAATATTTTTGTAAGAGTTGCAATACTATTATATGTATCCGTATTTTAGTACATAATAAAGGGTCGTTCAGGTAAATCTTGACCACCTTTAACTGCATCCTGATCGATTGCAGGTTTGAAATTTTTTTTACAAATTATAATAATACAAAAGAAAAAAATCATTCTTTTTGTCTACCATCTTCGCCAATAATCCGCTCAATACAAGCCCTAAATGATTTTCAGGCCTTAACCACGTCTGCGGTGGATACTTCGGCCATTACTTGATGATGGAGGCCTTTAAGGAGTCGATCATGTTGTTTGAATTGGCAGAGACCTTTCTCTCTAACTCCCCATTAAAGAATTCGTCTATTGTATTCATATCGAGGGAGTTAGGGGGCCATGTTTGGAGGTCTAAAAATGGTACATTCTCTTCTTAGAACAAGTTTTGGGTCGTGTGGGCCTTGTGAGAGGGGCTGAGTCTTGTTGAAAAAGGAACTCGACACCATTCGCCTCAGCTTTAATCCAAATATAACTTAGTCAGATAGGAGTTCACAATACCTGTCAGGATACAAGCCTCTATTCTGGCTCAAAGATGATGGGTGCATGACCCTGATGTTGCTCGCAATGATCTCAAGGGTCATGATGCTGGGCCTTAAACTTCGTTTTAAAGAAGTGAGGAGCATTAACTCTCATTGGACCAACCATCTGTCGTTCTGGATGTTGTAGGATCTATCAACGTTCTATTGTTTCTCATCCGAAAAAAAAGATGATTTGGTTACGATGGAACTTTAAATTGTTCAGCAATTTTCTTCCGCAGACACCCCGGGTGGCCTTCATTTTGTCTGTAAGGATATATCTTCTGTTGATGCATTATAATTGTATCCTTAGGTCAGTGTTTATGGTCCTGGAGACTGTTGCACGTCTTAGTTGGCGTTTTTTGGCAAGAACGCTAATAGGAGTCCCAGGACATTCCTTCACGGACCGTTTCAGACCTACAAAGAATCTGGGGGTACGTTTTTACCCCTCTGGGACTTGCGGTCTTTTCTCTTATATACCCCTTCCTCCTTTCACGACGTCAGACACTGTGCTCTTTGGATACCCAAGAATCTTCTTGATGTCCACTGGCCTGTGTCCCTCGCAAGCCAATTCTATCATGGTGTTCTTCGTAGTATCCTGCACTGTAATTTTTTTTTTAAGAAAAAGTTGTACAAGTCACTTAAAGCAAACACTCAATCTTTTACATTGAAATTGAAATAACTGAGTTAAATGTTTTTCTTATTATTCAAAATGTACATAAAGATGGTCCAGATTTACCTTAACGAAACTGCATACAAACCAAAAAATAATAATATAAGCTTACCAATGCGTCTACATGGTTTTTTTTTTTTTGGGGGGGAGGGTGCTTCCTCGAAAATTTGTGGACTTTTTTTATAAATGTTTTTTTTTTTATGAAAGGTAATTGTGTTTAAACTATGCTGTGACCCAGTATTTTAACAAATATCTTCCCGACGTCAGTTTAAACTGACAGCCTTTTTTTATAAGTAGTATGTTAACCTTTCCTGTAAAATCAATTGATTTAGTTGATAGATTTAGTTTATTAACATATATGAATGTATGTTTTTAGTAAAAAAAAGTTAATGTAAAAAATAACTGAAAATTACTAATTATATAATCCTTTATTAAATTGTTCCTTAATCTATGCGTCAACAGCCATAGAACTCTTGTAAGTTGATATATTTTATAAAATATGCTAAAAATTAGTTTAATTTAATATATTCCATTAGTATTAAACGGAAAAATATCAGTTTTCAAATTTCATTTCTTTAAAAATCCAAATTTTTGAACGTCAGTTTAAACTGTCGCTGGGAACAGGAGGGTAGGTGTTTGTGTAATTGAAATGACAAATTATTCACTGTCGACTTTTCTTGTTCATCCTTCAAACGTAAATGAAAGAGTACTTTATCAATAATAAGTATGGTAACGTGTTATCATATTTAGTTTAGATTTAGTTTGAAAAAAGAAGACTGTTTTCAGTATACAAAAAAGTAAAATGAGTGTTAATAGAAACAAAATTGAATTTGGATGAGGTTCTTCAATATTTGGATGAGTTATCAGATGATGAAGATTTGGATGTAAAAAGTCAGAACATAACCATAGCTTATATTGAACCTCCAATAAATGTTCATGAATGTAACAATGACGTTGATTCTGGCGATGAAGAAGATACAAGTATTGTTAGTCTAAGTGGAAATCAGCTCCTATCCCCCGCATCCTATGTAGTGAAAGGAGTAAGAAAAGGAAACATTGATGTTGAGCAAGATCATAAAAAATATATCACTAAGTACAATTTTTCAAGTTCATTGTCAAAGAAGCGAAGAGCTTCTAGAAATTTGGAAAATCGAAACAATCCGACAAATAAAAAAACAAAAGTAACTAAAGAAAACCATGTGAACAATTGGCAACAAAAAGATATTCAAAATGAAGAGAATTTCAGTTCTTGGTCTCTTCCTGAACCAGTTAGCAATTTAAATGAGTCTTCTAAGTCTTTATTTCAACTTTTTATGACAGACTAACTCATTGAACACATTTGTAAGGAAACAAATACTTACGCCGCTCAAAATGGAAACCATACGTATAGAATTGAGATACATGAATTTAAATCTTTTCTCACTGTTACGTTACGTCATCGGCGATGCAATATTTTTATAAATTAGGGGAGCTGCAAGTCATGTCAATTTTGAATAAAGGCCTCAGGCAAAAAAAATATTTTTTTTCATTAAATTGATAAAATCTGACTTCAACGATTAAGTCAATTTGAATACTTCAATACGGCAGTCAATCATTATAAATCAAATAATATAGGTTACTTTAAAAAAATATTTATGAACGTAATAGGAAACTATTAGGACTATTAGTTTTTTCCTACCATTAAGTTTTCCTGTATAAGGTACATTTTGTAATTCCTCAAATGACTTGTGCCGGATAAAACACATCGAGAGCCATATTGAGCAAACGGACCATAATTTGGAAACTTTTGATCTATAACAGCATATTATGAAAGGTAAAAATGAAAGGGATATTTGTTTCATAAAAATTAAGAAATCCCACTTACAATAAAGTTACGAAATGTAATGGGAATTACTCAATAAAAATATAATAAAAAACTGCAAAAATGAGATTAATCCAAATATTTTATGTCTGTATTATTTGAGATGAAGTTTGTTTGAGTTTTCAAATAACATTTTAGGGGACAGGAAAATTGAATTAGTTTTTAAATAATCCTCACTTTAGTAGTAAAGTTGATTTTTTTCAAGTTCGAGTAATACTCAGCATCAGCATGCATATAAGCATCATAACTTTCCCCCTTTTCTTCCCAAGTATTTTAATCCTTCAATGTACATATGTATTTTTTATAAAATATACAAAAGTATTTATACTAACATTTATATTATAAATTTTCATTTTTACAGGTTTAAATTTTTTTTATTTTTGCTTCTTCATCTTCTTAAATAGCATTTTGCAATAAATGTTGTTGAACTTTGTAGATTAAGGAGGTAATGCAATATATATGTGTAAAAAAGGTACGTTTAAGCATATGTACATAATATCTTTGAATTTAAACAAATAAAACTTCTATGCATTTACACCCCCAATTATGTAAATATCAATTAAATGTTAAAAAAATCAATAGTTTTCACGAATCCTATTAGATAAATCCAGACTATTTTAAAACTGATCAAAAACTTAGTCTGGAGCATTAAGAAATAATATACATATACATCCATGTTGTAAGTTTGAGCCACCTTATAGTACGTTCATACATATTTTATATAAAATACGTAAGTACAATTTTAAACTCTGAAAAGATGATATTAAAATACATATTTGATCTTTGCTGATAGTACCATAAGCTTGGATTAAATCAAACGTATTATATTTGTAAGTTTTTAAATATTATATTTGTCATTCTACATCATAATTTTACTTGTATCTATTACGTAAAATTATCTTATTATTAAAGGATTTCAAACTTTTTTTAAAGATGAAGTAAATAAACTGTAAAACATACCGAAATGGACACTCTACATATTTTTTTATATATTATAATAGTATATCTGAAATATATCAACAGCTACCATAAATTTTTTGTTAGCTGATGGGGTTTGCTTCTTATTAAGTTTCAAACTTTGATTTATTTAACTCCACTTTAATTTTTTCAAGTTATCCGACCTATTAAGATATATTACCAATTATGGAGATGTCAATCAAACTAAAAAAAAATGGCGTGAATTTTATCGTTTTGATAGTTTTATTGTTGTTATTTATATCCATATTTTACATTGTGTGCACATATTGTTCTTATTCAGTTGTTTTAACCTCACCTTTGTTTTATTAACATATATATGATTATGACATCACTATTATCCTTTATTATAGCTTATAATTGAACACCTAAAAGTATAAATAAAGTATTGCCTCTTGGGAAAGAAAAAAAAGTTATCCCTTCTACTATATCAAAAAATATTTCAACAGTGAAGGAATAAATAGGACGTAACTGGCTAACTACTAATTATTTTCTGGCCTTTGTTATATTCTTTTTTGGGAGAAAGGTTGAGAGGTACAATAAAAATATTCTGGGGGTGGGGTTGTATCCTCCTCTCAAAATGCAAACTTTTGTGTGTTCAATTCAAACAAAAATTTATATGAAAAATTATCTTACCCCTTCACAAAAAAAAAAAAAAAAAAATCTGTGTAAATATGTAACGAAGTACACACGCATTGTTTTTGAAAAATCATAAATAAATTTGGAAGTGAAATTAAATTACCAAATGATGACATTAAAATTTACATATAAAAGGAAAATTTATTTTTGTTATTGGCTGTGAATTGTTTACCTTATTTTTCTCTAATCAGTGTTCTGAACGTTGATTGATAGAATTCGAATTAGTTAATTCGTTAAGCTGAGAACAATTTCCAATAATAATGTCATAGTTACAAATAATTATACAACTACCATTTGAATTAGGACAATGTGTCTGTTTTTTTAAGAGGAAAGGTTGTGAGATATTATGAAGGTAATGTCGTTATTATCGTTGGACAATGTGTCTGTTTTTTAAAAAGATTTATAAAGATTTTTAATTATCATATTATGAGGGTAATGTCGTTATACATATATGTGTTTTATATAAAAGCAAGGATTTTTAAGTTTTTTTTTCTCATTAAATGTGATTGTGTTCGCTTCTTCTATATTAGCCGTCTTTTAAAATAATAACGTCACGTAAAAACCATATAAATCTTATTTTTTAATATAATTTTTTTTTGTTACACATAATTGCATATGTAATTTTCAAAATACTCGTAACAGCAGTATGTATAATAATGAATAGTATCCATTTTTAAATAACAAGTATGTTGCCTAATACTAGCACAAATAATAGAATACTAGCATTACATTATTTTTACCTGTGTAGGTACATAGATAACATGTTATAATGATTAAAAATTGATCTTTCATTCTTATTTCAGAAATTCGAGAGTTCAAAAAACGTATTATATCGATTGTCAAGTAACTTTATCTCCATCATCCATCAACAACTTCACCAAGATCTAATCATAATAGAAAGTTTGTAGGAGTCAAGTGATATTTGTATTTTTAATACATAAAAAAGTTTATTATTTATGTACCAAAAGGACATTGAAAATATGAAAAGGGGCACCATCTTGATGCAGGATATCATTTTGGGAATCTGTACACAGTGTTTTTGTCAGTACCAACCTATTTGAGAGTGTCTTGCGCGGAGGGATGTGGCGATTGTTATACAACTGTTCCTCTTGACCTTCTTTGTGATCGCTTTGGATCGAAGTTTTATTCGATTAAAGCAAGGTTTTTCTTCTTTTAGTCGAGCTGGCACTGTTGAAGTTGTATTTCAATTTCTAGTTTTAGTAATTTTCATGGCTGACAATAGATATCTGACACCCTGTATACCTACATAAAAAAAAAGGGTCTATCTGCTAATTTATTTATTTGATTGGTTGTCAAGTGTCCGATATATGCATGTAGATAATATAATATTTGATTGGATATTTTAATTAACTTTTCAAAAAAAAAAAATTATATGACATAGTGTGATTATTAAATATAAATATATTTTTAATTTAAATACTATTCAATTTCAAATATATTTATATCTTCATATAAAATTTTATTAGAACGATAAATTATAAATTAACATACGACCAGTTAATTTATATATATATATATTTTTGAAATATCAAAATCTACAAAATGTATTAAGAATGTTAATTAGCACATCATAAACCAAAAATCAGACATTTTATATCTCAAAAAAACTTGAAATATAATTTATTAAATTTATATTTGAAGGACTAAATTTGTTACAATCTACAAATGAAGGGAATTAATTATATATCTAACTCTGTCATAATTTTGATCAATATAAAGGCACTTTTTGTTATTTAATAATTTTTTTTGTTTGTCTATAAATTAATAAATTTATATATAATTAAAAAAAAGTTTAGAAGATTGTTTTTTTTTTCTAATAGATTAATACTCTATTTATTTATTTTTAGACCAGTGCGGTCGGTGATAATAAAGGCTATAAACTTCAACTTACTCTACAAATATATTCGTATATCTTCATATGTTGAAGCTGGGACTTCTAGCTTTTATTTAAGTGTAATTCAGTAAAGAATCAATATATTATCATAATTTAAAAACTAGTAACAAGTTTAAGTCTTATAAAATCCTTTTTTCTCAATACACTTGAGAAAAGTTTTAAAATCTGGTTAGTGTGATATCTTGGTGTTAATTTTATTATATGATGTCATCAGTATTACGACGTAATTCAACAGTGTTTTCAAATACTGTTGGTCCTTGCCTCAAACACGCCTCAGTAAAATTAGCCCAAAGGGGTTTAATTTGGTGGGCTGGGAGCATAGCGATTTTTTTATTTACGAGTATTATGCCGATCAATGTTTCTGAACCGGGAAGAATTCCCTACCTCAGTGGGGAATTTAGGACGTTCTGGGAAGGGGGAGGGGTGTGATATATTTTGTAATATAAAACGCCATCTATGTAAACAAGAAGTTATTTTTAAAAAATCTTACAAACAACACCTACAGATCATATTATTATTGACTATTTTTGAAATATATACAAAAATCTGAAAGGTAACAGCTTTATTGAGATTCGAAATTTGAGTAATTGATATAAAAAAGGTTAGAAACCACTGCTGTAGATAATTACCTCAAATATAATTCATAGATATATCAAAAATTAATGGATAATAAGACTCTATAAATTTATAGATGAATAAACTATGAGGTTTTTTTCTTCATTTAATGTACTCTTATTTGAGCAAGACATAAATACTAAATACATATACTTATAAATACATATATATGATTGATGTTATTTTAATTAAAAAAAAGGTACTAAACCTCTGTTTGATCACTCTTTCGTTATCATTATCGTAATTATCTAAATATAAGGAGTTTTATACATAATAGGTAAACAAAATTAATTATTTTTTATTTTTTTTGGAAGCTATGCTTTTTTCAATAATAATGATAATAAAGCAAAGGCACTCAAAGCATTGGATATACTTCAAGCCAAAATACGAAAATAATAACGAACACTCCTTGAGTATCTTTTTTTAATACTTGAAAATAAAATAAAATTATTTAAAATAACTTTTTTTATTCAAATATCATAAATGAGGGGATAAGGTTTTGCCAATTTTTTTTTCTATTATTTTTCGCATTAATGTAATTTAAAACACACATGTGTTCATTCATTTATGGTCTGGTTATTTTAATTTAGTTTGAAAGTTTTTTCTTCAAGGAAAAAATAGTTTTATGAAAGAAACTCTATGGATAAGAATAATATGGAAAGAAAAAATTGTTAAGACACATGTGTCTAAAGAATTATGAACTGAAAAAGCTAAAATTTAGTCCTAGTGATAACAAGTTTATTGAATTTCTCAACCTTTCCTTAAGAAAGGAAAAAAAAAAAAATATGAGTTCTGAAATGTGTTGATAGTTTGATAATTCCTAAAATTTGAGCCTGTGATTCATTTAATACTTCTTGATAATTGTTCACATCCCCTTAAAAAGAGCTTAATACGAATGCAATGGAGCAATGTAGCTCAATGAACAACACCCCTTGTGCTATTGGTGTAGATTTGATGCCAGGGTCTCTCCTAAAGAAGGATATATATATTATTTATAGGTATTAGATATTTGGAGAGCACAAGGAGAATGTAGGAGCGAGACTTGTAGAATTGAATGAAATCCTTTGTCAACATAGGCCGCCCGTTATATGATTTTTTCCTTCTATAAAGAGGAGAAATTTCTATATTTAGAATAACATTAATACAAGAAAAATTGTATAATTCTGTTTTGATCCATATAACTTTTAAAACAATTTACACTAAATAAAGGCAAGAATTATTTTTATAGAGGGAGATGTTAACACCATAATTATTTATAAAAGAATGAACGAAAAAGCCAACAAGAGCGTGCACACCAACAGTATTTTCTTCGAAATGGGACCTTTCTCTTCAAAAGTCCTATCCATTTATTCAATTTATGTTTATTGACTTCATAGGCAATTTTAATGTCAGATGGTATTCTATTATTTGTGCAAGTATTAGAAAACATAGTTGTTATTTGAGAATGAATACTACTTATTATTATATATACTGATGTTACAAGGATTTTGAAAAGTACATATGCAATTATGTGTTCCAAAAGATAATAATAATAAAAAATACGATCTTTATTGGGTTTTTACGTGACATTATTATTTTAAAAGACGGCTAACATAGAAGAAGCAAACACAATCACATATTATGAGAATAAAAAACTCTTATAAATCTTTACCTTTATCTAAGCACATGTATAACGACATTACTTTTGTTGGAATTGAACACAGCGGATACATAAGTTTACAATAAATAGTTAGCTAGTTACATCCTATTTATTCCCTAACTTTTTAAATAAGAGAAGAAATATCTTCACAAAATTAAATTGGAGTGAAATAAATCAAATTTTGAAACTTAAAAGGAGCAAACCCCATCAGCTAACAAAAAAATATATGGTAGCTTTTAATATATTTCAGATATATTATAATAATAATTTAACAATTATTTCATGACGTCCATTTTGGTATATTTTACAGCTTGTTCACGTCATCTTCAAAAAAGTTTGACCTTAAATAATTAGATAATTATACGTAATAGATATACGTAAAATTATGATGTGGAATGAAAAATGGAATATTAAAAAACTTACAAATATAATATAAAGGATTTCTCATTAACAGCGCTTCTATTTTTTTTTTTCAATAAAACGAAAATGGTTTGAGATATCGACGATTTCTTTATTTGCCGTTAAAATACATTCAAGTTAATTTATGAATGAAATTCGATGTAGTTTGAATGACCACCACGTGCATGTTTTACGAAGTCCAAACGTTGAACTCAATTTTCGACTACTTTTCGCATAAATTAGCTGAAACTGCAGCAATTTCGCGTTGAATATTTGTTCTGAGCTCTTCTAACGTCGGCGAATTATTGGTGTAGACCAGGGATTTCACGAGACCCCAAAGAAAATAGTCTAGAGGCGTTAAATCGCACGAGCGAGGCAGCCAATTGACTCGTCCATTTCTGGAGATAAGACGCTCGCCAAAATTACTCTTCAATAAATCGATTGTAACATTTGCTGTGTGTGAAGTGGCACCGGCTTAATGAAACCACATATCGACCAAGTTTATATCTTCCAATTCTGGCCAAAAAAAAAAATGTTACATGGCGCAGTAACGATTTCCATTCACAGTAACGTGGCGATTGTCATCGTTGACGAAAAAGTACGGCCCAATGACACCGCCAGCATGCAATCAAACCAAACAGAAATTTTTTGGGGATGTAATGGTGCTTCATGAATCCCATGTGGATTTTTCCGGCCCAATAGTGCATTATTTGCTTGTTAATTAAGTCATTGAGCCAAAAATGTGCATCATCGCTGAAGATGATTTTATGTTGGAAATCAGGATCATTTTCAATTTTTCCTTCAGCCCATTTTACGAATTCCCGACGTTTGAAGAGGTCACGCGGCTTGAGTTCTTGTGTCAACTTGATGTTATACGGGTGTAGGCCAATATTTTTTTCGCAAAATTCGCCAAAACGATGTCACAGAGATGCCCAACGATTGAGAACGGCGCGTAAGAGACAAATTTGGGTCATCTTGAATTGATGCACTTGCCGCAGCAAAAAAATTTTAGACTTTGTGCATTTCTTTATCTCACTGGCACAGGAACATTATGTAGCGTGTATGTGAACTCAATTTTTTTACCAAACGTTGAATTGTTGATTTTGCAGGTAGATTACTTTGACCATAAATTGGCGTTAACACTCTTAAAGTTTGGATCAAAGACTCACCACTTTTGTAATAAATTTTAATAATTTGCTTTGCAAGCATTGCTCGAGTGTGTACTGCTCCATGATGAAATTACAATTATTTTTGAGCACAGCTGTCAAAGCAACAATAACAAATATGACTTTGTTTACGAAACCTATCTACGTAAAATGTGAACGTCCCTATTGAAAAACCCCCTTTATTTGATTTTATCCAAGCTTATGGTGCTATCAACATTGACCAAATATGTATCATAATATCATCTTTTTGTAATGTAAAATTGTACTTAGGTACGTATTTTATATAAAATTCGGTTGTAATTGTCAAATTATATTCCTGTGTTAATTATTTTTAACATTTGAATGGCATACAGAGGTGGTCCCTGCCTTTAAAACTATTGACTACAATTGTAAATTTTTCATCATTTACTGACATTTTTATTTTTGAAAACAAATGAAATTTAGAAACATGAAAATTTTACAACTAACAAGCAGAGAATACTGCATCAATTAATAATTCTTTTTGTGGATTGCGTACATTACAAAACAATAAATATTAAAGAAATTGTATAATGAAGCAAAAAAACACTAAATCTGTAAATGTATTGGTAATAGCATAAAATTTATTAATGCACTTTTTCATGATTTTTGTTCCAGCTCTATCGACCAATATCCCGGTTTTCCATCCAATGTTGTAAAAAATTCGATTTTTGTTGGAATACTTGATATTATGTCCCAAGGTGTTCTCATGGGATGGATTGGCCTCTTAACTTGACCTTTCAATTTCTCAAGATCTAACATATTCTAACTTTTCCACTAGGTTTGGGTACAACTACTAATAGATAGTACCAGTCTACTACTTTTTCACCCATTTTACTTATTATTTTAATTCATTCCATTTTGTTAATTTCTTTCTTCAACTCTTCTCTATACGTAAATGGTATGTTTAAGACGTATCTTCATTGGTTGCCCCTTTATAATTTTCAAATCTTCCTCATCACAAAATACATCTCTAAATTCTTCCATCGATACTTTTTTTTTTAACTCTTTAACTCTTCTTTCTCACAGATTGCACCGTAGCCCATTAAATCTCAAGAATAACACGAAGTCTAAAAAATATTGCTGCCGCAAGTGCATCAATTCAAGATAACCCAAATTTGTCTCTTACGCGCCGTTCTCAATCGTTAGGCATCTCTGTGACATCGTTGTGGCGAATTTTGTCTACACAAGAATATTTCTGTATATATTTACATTTTCTTCACTTTTTACTGAATTTAACACTTAAGTAATTCTTAACTTTCCAATAATTTCTAATTGCGATCCATCAACACCTGAAATCTTCTCTTCTTCGTACTTTCTCACCATTTTCTTATTTAATCCCATCTTCTTAACAAACTCTATTCCTGCTACAGTGACTTCTACTCTACTCTTTACATCGGGAACTGCTTTAATTTTACCAATAACCTTTCTTTCACAAATTACATCCAGTAATACCATTTGATTATTATTATCCTCCTTAATCCCAATCACTATTATTGCAGCAAATCGTTTATCATCTATTTTGGACTTGCAAACTCTTTAATAGTGTCCTATTCTTCTGCATCGATTACACTTCTTTCTATATGTCAGACATTTTCCTCCCTTACCATCATTGTTATCACTGCAATAGGAGTATCTCATGTACTTTTGACTTATTATCTCTTTAGCATTTTGTTGCTTTATACTAGATATTAATCCTAATAATTTTCTAGCCAATAACTTTTCCTGGATTTGCCCCTTCTCCTCACTGCGGCAGATAAAAATTACTTCTGCAGGGAATAACTTGAGTGATTTAGATAATAACAATTTCATTTTTTCTTCATTTCTGATCACCAGTATAATTAAATTTGACATCCAAGCATCAAACGTCATCTGACATAACCCAGTGTTTTTACCTTGAACACTTAATGATGTGTAGAATGAATCAAATTTTTCATCCTCTTTTTGTTTTCGTTCCACTAATTTTATTCGTTCTAATGACCTATTTGTTTGTTTTCTTAGGTAATCTTCTATAAGTACCATAATTTCTTTTACAGAATTTACATTTTCAATGTTGGTTTTCATGGCATGATTGATTTTATTCAAAATATCAAGACTACATAATGATTTAAAAATTATTGTTGTCTTTGTTTGGTCATTCATTCCCATCGCCATTACATAATTTATCACAGTGCTCTCGAATTTATAAATTCTTTGAATTCTATATCTTCTTCAATCTAAGGTGGAGGGGTAATGCGAATTTTCACTTCTCTGACCTTCCTTCTGTGTCTTTCTCATCATCTTTATTCCCGTTATGATCAATCAAATTTTCGAACATTTTCTCCATGAATTGTCGGTTATCATCTCCAGCTTGTTCTTGTTCTTCCATAATCCGCTCTTTAAGTGATTGATTTTCTATTTCTAATACACTCTTCGTTGGCATCATCTTTAATATTTAATTTTCTCAAGTAGGTTTTTTCAAAATTTCTTAATTACCGCACGACTGCGCCATGGTACGTTTTAATTAATATGAATGAAAAGACTTCTAACACTTAGAACCTACTGACTCTTTATTTCATGCATTAATACATATTTACACATACTTCCAATTTACACGTTGATACTTATATCATATCAAATATAAATTTATTTCCTATCCAACTTTGAAGCATTCTCTCCCCCCAAAAAAAAAAAAAATATATATATATATTCACAATTGTTATTTCTGTTTTTGCACTTTATGTCTTTTCAAATTTGATATTTCTACAACAGTATTTTCTTATATAAATCCTACATTAATTAAATAATATTCTTCAAAAAATGATAAACTAAAACAATACAATGGCATTTTGTGTAACTATTACCTTACTTTTAATTGCACAAAAAGCATAGAAAAGTAATTTATATACGATTAATCATGGTTAAAGCAATTATATCAACCATTATTAAAGCAATTAAAATAATTATGTACATAAAAAAAAGAGTAAAGTCATTAGGAATCACTTGAATTTAGTTTAATAATAACTTATGCATATGGTTTATGAATCTAAAAAAAATTGAACAATTTATCCTTAATTATTTTCATATAAAGTATTTAGTGCTCAAATAAATATACCTATGTAGGAGAGAAAAATTAATCATTAACACGTTCATTATCAAAGGGATGTTACTTAAGTTTATTAATATAAATAAAATCATAACCAACAATAAAGAATGAGCAAATTTAAAAAAACATAAATATCAGTAAGATTGCACAGATTTACTAAGTTATCTTAATATACAAATAAGTACAGGAGCTGCTATTATACAGCAATGAACGCAAGATTGAGTGAATTATCTCGATAATGTAAACAAACTACCAATAAGTAAACAACACTTATGTCCCATCAATTATGGATTTCTTTTTCCTAGCTATGGGAATGACCTCAACACGCAGCGGAAGGACTGACAGACTTTTGTTGATGTAATACTGCTTCTTGATAGATATTATGATAATAGTTAATAATAATCTTTTTTTTAAATAAATATTAAACAAATTCACTGCTTGTTGATATTAATGTAAGAACTTGCTTGGTCTGGCTCGTAATGCAATCAGATGCGGAAGTATAGAGAGTTGAGGTCGAAGCTCTGAGGCGGCCACATTATCTTCGGTCAAAAAACTCCATCCAGTCATAAACAGATTTGGAGGTGTGAGCAGAAGCTCCGTTCTGCTGGAAAAAATAGGATGATTTGCCATACGTCCAAGTAGTCAGTAATATTGAGCCTGTATTTCGTTGGGAACCAAATCGGTGACTTTGGTCTTGGAACGCTCCTAATATAGTTAGACTAGTTTACAAATTTTTACAATGCCTCTCAACCATTCTCAATGGCAAACTTCTCTGCCTTTTAATCCCTTGGGTACTACTACAGATGAGTCCACAAACTTGTTCTTGGTCATTTCCGTAATTTTCAAGTTAGTATTAGCCTCAAATGACTCTTTGACAGCTCTGGATTTATTTTCGCTACTCTGTCTGATGTAAGCTCGTTTTTTAAGTTATCCCTATTATTTAATTATTTTTGAGACAACAGATAAGACCTTGATGATGTTACTTGTACAATATCTATTCTGAATGATTATTGCAATCTTCAATATTTTTGCATATAATTGCAATATTTTAATCAATTTTGTTGTAAATCATATCAAACAACAACTGAAAAATAGGTCTCTCATTTGGTGGGTGGAAAGTGAAAAAAAAATAGTTACAAAATCTCAAAAAAAGAAACTGAAATTGGAGTCCGGATTTTTGAAATCCATATTTAATTAATATTCTTTATTGTACTCTTATTATATGTTTATAATAAGGATTTTAGAAATCCATATTTAATTAATATTCTTTATTGTACTCTTATTATATGTTTATAAAAACTATATTTAAAAAGGGAGAAATATCATAGGCACATAGGTCAACTTATACAACTCAACCTATAAAATATGAGTTAAGACTCATTTTCAACAACGAAGGTGTGTAGCTAAAGCTAAATCTGTGGGAAATACATTAGTTATATAAAATAATTAATGTGACTATAGAAAATGCATGAGCAACTAAAGTTCAGCCAGGAAGTACTTTAGTTTCTCGACTGTAGCGCCACTAGTACTTCCTGGCTCATTACATCATATTATATTTCTCAATCTGTTATTATTATTTTGTTATTCTTGAAGAGAGATAATATAAATATTGACTAAGTATGTATGAGTGTGCTCATGTAAAACGGAGGGTAACATTGATAATTTTTTGGGGCGTTATCTTCTATACAATAGTGCCTGTGTTACCGATCCCTACTAACTACATAATGTATTTGTCTTTCTCTAGGAATCGCCTGGGCGCAAATGCACATTAAATTCAAGAGAATAACTACTCCTGAGTGCGTTGTCGATGAGCTACGGGATTCCATAATTTTTATTATTCGAATAATATTAATATCATCCTAGAGACCTCTAAAAATCAACATTCAAGGAAAAAATACCTGTAGATATCTTATGGGGTTGAAAGGGTTATATGAACTTGAAGGTAGAACATCGACTTGATAAATTTATGTTACTCATGAAATGTAATATATTATTCAATTAATCAAAAGTATAGTTTTTGTTTACAAAATATAAAAATGAATATATTTATGAATATCTCTTCAATTGACTTTTTGAAAAACAAAATATGACAAATATTTATGTCCATATTTTTTTAGTTTTCATTTTAATGCTTGTCATTATTAATAAATATTTAAGTAAATGCAATATTGTCATTTCAATCAAATAAAATTTGTTTGTGCTTTGCTTAAATAGTGAAGTTTTTAAATGATAGGAGAATCAAATATTAATATGTATTTGTTATTGTTTTAATATCTTTCATTGCCAAATGAATTTAAAATAAACAATCGAAAATATTTATAAATGATAAGAAAATACCTGGATTGAAATAAATAATAAATTATTAAGGCTCACATGATACTCAATTCTCTTCAAGGTCTCATTTGTTTTTTTTTTAAACCTATATATATAAATTTCAAAAAATCACTTATAGTTATAAATAGTATTTAATGATAAATATTTTTTTAAAAATAAAACTAGTAAGTAAATTCACATCACGCTAAAATTGCTCCTCCTGGAGGCATAGACAATCAAATTTCAAAAAAATAGACTACCTTTGTTGCTTAAAGGAAGATCAATATTTGATTCCGTGTAGTTGGATTAGGGATCAATAGTTACGTACTTTTGAGGTTTATTGATGAATTTGTCGATCTTTTATTTAAATTAACAATTGGGGTCCTTAAAAAAGGTTTTATAGTAAAACAAAAGCCCAAGCATGCTCATTTTGGCAATTATATAATATTTCCTTACCTTATGGCATCATTGTTATAGAAAACTTGTAATTATGCTTGAAATTTGAGGTCACAATATATCAAACATGAATTTGAAATTACCTCATTTTCTTAAAATTACTTAGTTTTATATAATGAATTAAAATATATGTACAATGTGCATACTTAAAGTCAGGGAAGAAATATTAATTTATCATTGTAAATTTCTTGTTTCCTTAGAAAATTGGATTTTATTTTAGAAAAATTGTTGAACAATTCAATCTTGTGTGACAAATTAATTTGGTATTTATATAGAAAAAAATCTTTTTGGTTTAATAACTAATATCAAAAACTATACCTTCAAAATTGTATCATTTTTGATTTACTACGCACTAGAGGTGGGAAAAGTCATTATACTACAATAATAAGTCTTGTCGCAGATCAATACTTACAAATCCAAGTCCATAAATATTTCCATCAAGTTTAGCTTAAGTTCTCATAAAATAAAAGATACTTGAAAGAGTACTTTAGTTTCGAGTTCAAGTCAAGTCGCAAGTCTTTTATTGTGTGCTCAAGTTGAGTTACAAGTTTTCAAAATATTGACACCATTCCAAGTCAACAAGCAAACCTTGAGCTCCATTCCCCACCTTTTCTATGCACTTTGTGTAAGAACACTAAATATTCGACAAAAAAAATCATTTTAATCTTTTCCATTTACAGTAGATTTACAACCAGCAGTTTATATACAAGATATGATGGCTTTTGGAACTAAATTATTGAGGTAAATATGTTTTTTTATGACTGAGTAATGAAAATTTTACTAACATATGTATGTTCATTATTTTGAAAACTCCAGAAAAATCTTTCGAGGTTAAATAAAAATAAATATCTTATTTCATTTAAAAGATATGCACTTTAGTGCTCAAGGTATCCACGTAGGTCATTTAGCCTTTTTGAAGAAGGATATTGAAAGAAGTTAAGACAATAAAATAAAAAAAATTAATAAATGCAGCCTATGTATGAAATAATTGTGTTCATCTTAGTATGATTAACGATATTTGTGTGTTGTCATCAGGAGATGTAATCTTTTAATGCAAATTTGATGAGTCATCATGTAAATTGCGCAATAGATATGAAGAAAAAAAATGAAGATTATAAACATAAGATAAATAAAAATTTATGTATACACGATTGATATTGTTTTTATTCACAAGATAATAATTACATTCGTAATTATTAGAAAAGACGGATGACTTTTTCAAAACGGCAGTATTACAAAATCCTTTTTTTGATCATGAAAAAGCTACAAAGATAAAATTTACATAATAACTATATAATATATTGCAGATTATTGTGAAAAAAATTTACTAAAGATTTTATATACTTTTCTTCGACATATTAGATAAAACTGTAACGGGATGGTAAAAATATCTTTTTAACATAATTATTTTTGTAATAATACAGTCAGTTTATCATTTTCTTTCCTTTAACTGATATCATTGATTTTTATTTGCTACGGCGTTATAATTGTATTAAAAAACTTAATCAGCGTTGAGAAAATTGAGATTTTGTAACATAGAGTAAAAGGATACAGTAACTTATAATGATGCAATTTTCCTTGCATGGTATATTCCTCTTCACATCAATTTTTTTTTTTTTTTTGACAGAGCAAGATATATTTTTTAACTTTTGAAACTGTCTCTGGCTAAAAGGACAGTTGCAACATTTTACGAGTCATATTTAAATGAAACTTGTGGAAAAACTATTGGCGGATATAACTTCTAAATTTTAATCAAACACTAGCAAACATAACTTGTTATGTTGTTTTAAAAACTATGGAATCTTAAGTTAAATCAGCTCAAAGAAATTGATCAAAAAAATGTTACAACTATCCCTAATCTCCTCTAATACTATATTTATTTTTTTACTTTCAGTGATTTAAGAAAAAAAAAGTAGAAAATATATACTGCTTTTGAATTATAATTTTTGAAGATGTTACATATAATATAATATATAAGTAAATATTCTATAGTTGCCTTAGAAACATATGTAATGGTTTTAAAGAAATGTTATTTTCTTCACTATATATACTCGAATATTCATTAACTTTGAGCAATTGAAATATAACTTGTATATTTTTTAATTATATAACATGTTGCCTCTATATTTTTACAAGCAAAGCAGTATATTAATATATCTTTATAACATTTATTTAATATAATATAAGTCTTTTCAAAAATATAATATTTAATTTGTGTATTATAAGCTATTTTCGACCTTTGGTAGAAAATAAATTTAATTATCGCAAAAATGAATATATAGTTAAAAAACAAAAATCGATTCAAGCAATGCTTACTTTTAATTGAGGAAAACAAACACAATTTAAGCAGGGGGGGGGAAGATACTCAATTAAAAAAAATACAAAAAATAGTAATAATGAGTATAATTGCAAGTTGATTTCAATCTTTTCTATGGTGAAATAGCCCCTATTTAAAAAAAATGACTCTTGATAGTTTATAGAAACCCCAGCAATTTATAGTAAACATAGCAATTTCTTATAATTATTTGTACTATTTTTACGCATCGATAAAATAATAGTACTATTATAAATCAAAATATCATTAAAGAGTAAAATAATTGACCAAAAATAAAATAAAAAAATACATTTTTTTTTAATGTATTTCTAGAAAATCATTTTTTGTTTTTTGTTTTTTGTGGAGGGGTACTCTGTACTCTTTATAAAATACTTAGTTTGCTTAGTAACAAATAATCGTACGTCATTAAATCAGAGTGAAATTGATTGCGAGAAACAATAAATGATTAATTTTAAGGTATCTTTAAAATTATTTCTCTAAAAAATAGCAATTATTTTAAATTTAAACTTCGTAATAAATTATGTATATGTACCTTGTACAAGTAGTGGTGTGTTTAAGCAAATTGTTGAGGTTGCAACTAAAAATAAAATAAATAATTTCAAAATATGAATTTAAGAACACTTGTAATTAGGGAAATATAATAACTATTAATTAATGAAACCTTACATGGTTCATACTTTAATGGTGTAATTTTTAGCTTTTTTAATGAAAAATACTCACGGATAAGCCTTGTTTAATAAATTCGATAGTCCAAGTTTCATTGCCTGTAAAAATAAAAGGAATAAGTAATTTTAATAGATTAAAATGAAAAAATAGCATGAGTTAAAAGTTAATTAAAATATTTGAAGTTTTCTTAAAGTATTACATTTTAACACGGTGAATTATAACTTATACAATTTACTAGTACAAGTTAGAAATTGTATAAAATCTCTAATCTCAATTTACAGCTGAGCCCAAAACTATTCGAACCCTAACGAAAATGCCAAAAATTAAAAACAATTGTTAAAGATTCCCAATATAGATATGGCAAACATTGAAGGTGTACGAATACTTTTAGTCTGATCTATAATTATAAGATTTAATTAATGAAATATAACTTTTCATTAGCTGAAATAAACTATTATATAAGTGAAATTTATTTTAACTTTTTGTATTTGCCTACTAAACATTAATTTGAAACTTCATGTTGGTACTTCATCAAATCAAACTCTCAAAATCAAGGGTTAATTAATCAAGTTATTAAACTTAAAAATATGAAATATATATACAAATTAATTTAAAAAATTTCATGCTCTGCCAAAAAAAATCATATTACGAATACATTAATTAGTTTAAGACACACCTTAAACCTGATGTCATTTGATAACAAACGCTGTAAAAATATCTTTTTTCTTATTACATATATGCTATTTCACGTATTCACACAGATTTGTAGGCGATCCAATAAATACAATATTAATTTTAAAATTACCATGTTATGAACCAGTTCCTTGAGACTTGCTCCTTTGTAACAGAGTACGTTTTAGGACCCGTTATTGCTATAATTATACCATATACATACTTATAGTTCAAAAGGTCAAAGGTTAATTTAGTTTAGTAATTGTTGAAGCATGATGGAATAAAAAAAATATTTCCGATCTCATTGCCTTCTTATGAAAAAAAAATCCTGTTTATTGTACTGTAACGCCAGAATTGAAAGGAAATACCATGGTAGATTATATCTACTAAAGGTTTGCTCATTTGCGTGCTCTAAAGCTCTAACATTAAAAAGTATCTTGTATTTGTACAAAAATAGTGTACAAATAACGTCCTCAATTAAAACAAAAATTAAAAAAAATGTATTGAAAAAAGATTTCTTTCTCTAGGAATTTATGGTAATGATCTATTAGCAAAATATTGACAATATGTCACTCCCTATCAAAATTGTGTTTTTTATATGATGTATGAAAATGTATAAATACTTCGTATTATAAAAAATTTAGAGGTCAAAAGGTTAAAGCATTATTATATGGCATAGATATATATATTCATTCTATTTCTAGTATATATGTAGTGATAATGGTATTATTGCTTTGTCAGTCACATCCCATTTACATTACGTAATTCCATCAAGAGTTTGCAACTCAAATGGGTACGTCTCGTTCATATCTTTCAATAGTTAATTGCAATTAATAACCTTTGAGCTTATATTTTGTTTAATACCCTAAAAATATAGGTATTTTCTGTTCCATATTCATTCATTTAAGATTTTATTAGATATTTTTTACATGACGTCATCGCCTTGGAAGTCGATAATCTTGGATGAGGCATAAACAACAGCCTGTTGTCAAAATAAAAAATGTGGTCTTATAACAAATGAATTTAGTTTTTTCATATAAAAAAGATAGATCTGTGTTTCAATTGAATTTCTTAAGAGCCGGGTTATTAAATTTTTGAGGCATTTCTTAATTTATTTTAAGTAACCCTAAAAAATAAAATACGTTATAAAAAAAGAACTTTGTATAAATTATTTTCACACTAAAAGAAAAATAAAGTTGCAGTAAATTTACATATTGATTCATCCTTATTATTGAGGTGATTTTGCGAGTGTAGACAAAATAAAGACTATAGCTCCTGCATCAGAGAAAGTTTTTTTAAGGTAGATTTGTAAATTTTGTAATATCAATAATTTATCCCTTAATGTGATGTAAACATATTAAGTCGATTTTTGGTGGAGTAACGGGCAAAGTAGAACCATTCCTTGTTGTCCTATGAATCTATTATATGTACCATTTTTCGTGGATTTTGTGGAGTATGATTTCATAATTCTTCTTGGCCTCCTTGCCTAATACTCCATGATCAAAAAGACTGAACGACAAACAATACCGGCATTTGGAAAGGGTCCATAGAGCAATGAAGCATAATTCTACTTTACCCCTTGGTACACCAAAAATCGATCTATATACTTTCAACCATTCCTTCAAAAAAAAAAAAAAAAAAAAAAAAAAGACCCAGAATATTTTTCTATTTCGGCAATTCTTTCAAAATTGTGGACTGTTACTAAACTTCACACAAGATATAACAATCGACAGCTACATAAATATAAAATCTAAATTTCATGTAATTGGGATTACTCGGCCATTAGCAACTATGTATTTACAAAGTGTTTCTTTCACATTGCTACCATTGGTTGTAACAAAACCCATATAAAAATTATAAAATCACAATTTTTGATTAAAAAAAATTGAAATTGAAAATCTTAATAATGGGCTTATACATATATCACGTTTTTATTTTTATTGTATCCTGCAAACATTTTTTCATAAAAGAAACAGGGAAAAAGGCACAATATCAGTTGGTTTTCCTAACTATGGGATTATAATTCCATAAATTGTTACATAATTATTTACACCTGAACAAAAGGTATTTCTAACTTCCTCCAATCAACGTTCATAACACTGATTAGGGAGGAACCGAAACATTTTTGGTGTTAGTGAAGCCATGTTTCCAATTACATTTTATGATGAATTCATAAAAGTGTCATAAGTTTTTGATGAAATGGCGTTAATTTTCTTAGTGTTATTTTTTGGGGGGAGAGGGGGGTCCTTTTTACAAATAACTTTTTCCTTATGATGATCAATTAAGTAGGTATACATAAATAATATGTATGTATATAAGTATGTACTCAAAATCATTATTAACATAATCCTCCTTGTAGTATTTCTTACTTCATTATTTAATCCGCTTGTATTTTGATCGTTTAAGAACATATAAATATATTTTTAAATAATCGTCATACAAAGTGTATTCATCTGAAAATAAAATGAAATAAGTAAATTGTTTAATACATTTCGACATTATTGCTTCTACTTAATGTGTATTAATAGTATTAGTATTATTTCATTTGCAAGCCCAAGTAATTTAGATGAAATGATCCATTAACTTCCAATTGCTATAATAATTATTATACTCCAACAAAATAACATTAATACAAAATTACTATTTAAAGATTATATGATTCTAAATAAAAAATTAGCTATAATTGATTATACAATCATAACTATATATAGAGGGTGCACAACTTGGACACAGTCTGTTGGGCAAACACGGGTACTTAGGTAGCAATTTTTTTTTCTTAGATAGCTTCTTCAAACTTGCACCAATTGGAAAAAATGGAATCAAATTTGTTTTCCCAAATAGTTGGAAAAATCAAGGAGCCTTTCTTAGAATCCCCAAGGGAAGCGACAACATAACAATTGCTCAAACTCTGGGCAGTGAGACGTTCGTGTAAGGACAACAGAATGCCTTACATGTTGTAGGAGAACCCGGCTTCCTGCCCTACCTCAAAAACAAGTCTGAAATCGCTACAAGACAATTGACGACTTCCCCTCGCCGAACTTTTGGCCTCCAAACTCGCAAGATCTGAATTTGATGTATTTTGTGTATGTGTGGCACGATCGAACGACAAACAAACCAAACCCCCTGCAACACCACAGACGAACTTAGCAGTCGGATTATGAATGAATTACCGGATCTTCCAAGGAACCAAGTGGCAAGGGATGGCTTGTGCTTTCTGCCTCGTATAGAGACTGTAATTTAAGCTAGATATAAATTTATTAAATAAAATTAATCAAAATCCATCAAGGTTTTAGTATCTGGTTTTAACTTTTTTTTAAATTACTTATTGGAAAGGAAATTGTGTGAAAAGAGAAAAAACTACAGCACAGCCCGTGCACCCCGTATATGTGGATTTGGCTGTCCCGTTTACGGGTTTAGTATTTTGTTGAGAAGGGCATATTTGGGTCAAAGAGTCTAAAATATACTTAATTTCACCATGTAACAGCATTATTGCACGCATGCTGAAACCCATATTTATTATTGTTAAGTTAAGCCATAGAACACAAAAATGACCATTAAAACTTCTACCCTCTAAAGGTTTGGCCTTTGAAATCTTTAAAAAAATCAAGTTGTTAAGGTATAACTATGATTCAGTACCATATTTTTTCATGAAAAACTGTATGGATGAAAATAAAAGTAAATATAAATTGATACAAATATTTCAGCATTTGACAAAAGAATAATTCATGACTTTATCGTGATGACAATAACAAAAAATGCATATAATCATAAAAGAATCAAGTAAAATGAAGGACCTTACTTAGAAGCTAACATGTTTTCTTAAAGTGCTTTATTTCCAAGCTGAAGTTATAGAAGAATAGACCATAAATTTTAATTTAAAAAAAAATCATTTAAAAAAGTTCAACTTTGATTGTTTTTTGTTCAATTTAGTTTTTAATATTTATTAAGATAATTAAATATAATAAGCTGGTTAGGTTACATGAATATAAATTACAATAATATTCCAGGGGTGAGAAAAATTAATTGCTTTTGAGTATTATAAAAAAAAATTGAAATTGAAATTTAAGGTCTTTTCTATAACTTCAGCTAGGATATAAAATCACATGAAAAAAATATATATTAGCTTCTGAGTAAAATTATAATTTTACAATAAAAACTTGATATAAAAAAAAGTGTTTATAGCCTAAACCTATAGAGTTTGAAAGTTTGAATGGTCATTTTGGTATTCTACGGCTTATAAGAATAATAATTGTAGGTTTATGCTTTCAAACGCTCCAAGACCTTCATTTTATTGCATATTGATATTTGCAGATTCCCTATTTCATCAAAAAAAAACTAAATAAATGTTAATCTTAGTTAAAGTGATGGTTGTTAAAAAATAAACCTAAAATTATTTTTTATTAACCAGGGAAACTGCAAATAATTGAGTACATCTTATAACCCTTAAAATACCAGGTGTAGAAAAAGTAATGAAATCTTCTAAAAATACATTTTTGAATAGATGTTGTTGAATAAATCTTAAAGTTTCGATTACTTTTGAATAGCTGGATTCTATGCCTTCGATTGATTGTGAACAACTATTTTGTATAAGTTGCGATGGAGGCAAGAATACTCATTATATCTGTGAGTTGTGGTATCAACTGGAGAAAACTGCCTCCAATTTGGTTTCCTATTGGATACCGTTTACCTGAGGCGGACTACTTGATATTGTTGAACGAAAATGTGGTCCCATAGATCACCAATACCATGAAGAAGTCCAATAAGGCCACGTACGTATTTTAGCAGGACGGGGCTTTGGGCTGTACTGCTAATATTGGACAAGAGTGAATGGGTAACATCATGAACTTTTGGTATAAGAAAACTTTGACACCCTCATAGCACAGATCTGTATCCACTGGATTACTCCATTCGGTGGCAAGTTGAGAACAAGGCCTGCAAAGCCTGTCATCGGAATATTGATGCCCTGAAGACCTATGTTAGCCAGCAGTTGAGGATCATGAAAAAGGACTATTTTTCCAATGTGTGCATGGGGTTCCAGACGCAGTTGGAGCTGTAGTTGAGGCTTATAGTAGCCAGATTAATAAATAATGTGCATTGTTATTCAAAAAATATTATAAATAAAATTTTCTATGTATAACATCATCTTGAAGAATTATGAGTATTTGAATGACTACTTAGAGGCAGGTCTCAGTACTTTTTATACAACCGGTACACGGTTGTATACAGCATTTTTGTCTGGTGGCTAAAAACACCATTTACTATTGTTAGTAAAACAAGGTAACGCAAAAACAACTATTAAAACTTTCAATAGCAGTAGTTCTAACATTTAAAAAAGATACTGCATTTTTATGGAAAAATTTCCTATTGAGAGCCATACTTTGAAGTCAAATAACAAATTTATAGATGGAAATTAAAGGTAATAAAAATTGATGATCAATAAATTCGAAAAAGTCGAAAGATAAAATGTATATTAAGCTATATTGAATACAATTCCTGGAAAAAGTGTTTGATCATACAATAGTCAAGTAAATTGAAGGGTCTCAATAAAAGATACTTTTTTTGTAAAAAAAAATTAATTGTTTTATATTATAACTAAAGAATAAATCTCATATGAAAATTATCAAAAATTAGAACTAGTCAGATAATCAACTTACTTATATTTAATTTCGATCCATATTCACGCAACATTAAAGTCCTTATTTATTAGATATGCTGTGAGAAAATTAAAGGTTAAACTGAAAAAATTCACCAAAATAAACGAACTGTTTCATTTACGATTTATTCTTTAGTTTTAGGTATGATATAAAAAAAATGAAAAGAAACATGGAGAAAATACTAGCGTTCCAATAATTTTGACCAAAATTTCAATTATATGGAAATGATGTTAAAATGGCATAAGTGGTTTTAAACTTATGCAAAGTCTGTTTTTCGGTTGTCTTTAGCAGAAAGAGTAAGTAAATTTTAAGTCTAAAATGGGAGAGTCTAATATTTATGTTTAGAACTCAACTTTAAAGCCATTCATGCCGATTCAAATATATAGCTATGCATAGGAACAAATCACTACAGTATAATTAATATTTAAGTCAAGAAATTTGGATAGTATATATATAAAAACAGTACGGCAGTGATGCTAAGACTTTGTCCAACAATCTTAATCTGCTTTTGGGACAGTGTATGTACCTAATAAACACACATAAGCGAATCAAATGAAAAATGTCAATTTCCATTATGTGAGAATTGAAATTTTCGAATAGATATGTGTAGATTTAATCAATCAAATTTAAAATCTGTTCTTATAATACTGTTTATATTAAGTAAAAAAAAGGACATATTATGTATACATCGGGTATCGGCAATAAAGATGCATTCAAACAATAAAAAATATAATTTTTGGGAATTTTTCCACAAAATTTTATTGACTTTGTACTCAAGACTAGTATCAATAATTTTAATGTAACTGTACTGGTATGTTCATTAAGTGGTCCATAAACAGTAATAAAAAGGCGATCTGTCAAAATTTAAAAATTTGTTGGGCATTACCTTCCCCCTTATTTACAATTGATAATTTTAAAAGTTTAAAATAGCTTCTCTAACACTAAATGCACCTATTTTGCATTAAATTTATGTTATTTCAAAGACCAAATATTTTTAAAAAAATCATATTGTAGCATAAGACATGCACTTACATATATAAATTGAATTTATTTTTAAAAAACTATATCGACTTAGATTTGCAGAATATATTCTATTTATAAAGTAATTCACCTAATGGTATTACTAATGATTACTCAAAAAATTATACCTATAAAAAGATTTCTTTTATATCATTAAATTAAAGAAGTCAAGATAAAAAAAGTGCAATTATGATTTCTTATATTATTTGCAGTATTACTGCAAAATGTCATGATAATTAAATGCATTTTATTCCTATATCTTGATTTATTATTGTATATATTTATATAAAGGGTATATCAGTTTAATTTTCATTTCATTAATTAAAAGTTAATGAAGGGAAAGAAACCTTGGTATAGAAAAAATTGAAGTTTAAGGTTTAATTTTAAAATGAATATTTATGAAAAAATTATATAAATAAATCGGAAGTGTCAAGATAAAAGCAGACTGATAAAAAAAGAGAAATAATGATTTTTCTTTTTCTAGTCACTTTACTAAATAAAAAAGATATTGTATGATTTATTACTAGCCATTATTCACCCTTATATCAGCAAAATATTTTTGTTGGTATAGAGTTATTATAGATAAGGTTTTAAGGTTTTTTCATTTAAAATTTAAGACCTAAGAAGTCGTAGTTTTTTAATTTAATCCAATCTATTTCTATGTTTACAATTGAAGGTATATTGAATTTTAGTTACACGTAATAAAGTATTAAAACTCGCGGCTTCCACCCAATTATTACCCACCATATAATACATTTGTTATAATAGTTTAGAAAACATAAATTTATCAATTATTTTATCTTACTGATCGATTTTCATGAAAACAGTCTCAGTTTGTTTTTTTATTAACTCTTGACAAATGTGTTATCATAAATTAGGAAATTGTTATTTTAGGGAGAATATGGCTATAAGTTTCTCATTTTTTTTCAAGAAAATATAAGAAATTACACTTTTCTTTTGATTGGTTTAAATGCATTCAATCTTCAATCAATGAATAATTGATTAATTCAATTTGCATTAATGAATTTTTATTCATGTTACATTTTTTAATTATTTTTAATTATTTCCTGTTGAAAAAAGTGGAAGTTCAGAATCTACTTTTCAATTTACAAGAACAAAATGATAAAAATATGTAAAAACAATATAAAACAAAAAAAAATGTATTGTTCAACTATAAATTTAAAATTCCTGCGTCGATTGTTTCCCAAAATATCAATATTTTTAATATGAGTTCATTTCAAATTATTATTCCAGAGTTTTTAAATATTTTTTTTCTAATACTTAATTAAATAATTCAGTATTTAGTCTTGTTAAAAGTTATACTCTTTTAGACATTTGTGTAATCATTTTTGCAAAATTGGATATATTTTACTACATAAGCGTTTAATAAGTACTACTTTTTATCTGTAAACCTAATAATTAACCAAAATTGGTTTTTTTATATGTTATGTATCTATGTAATGTCTATAGAATGAAAAAAGTGAATAATAATAACATTGGGAGAAATGCTGTAATTGCCCAGTTATAACTTGTATTATCAGTTTATAAAAGTTAAAGTTTTGACTAGAAAACACACTTTATTTGATTAAATCAATATTCTGATTAACACCTATTCATTAATGTTATAATTTCCTTATGTTAAATATATTAAAAATATCATAATTATTATGGATTTATGTGTATTATAACTGTGAGCATTTGAACTTTTATGTGCAACAGAATACAGTTATTAATAAGTAATTTTCATTAAACTATAAGATCCGTAGAAAACTTATATCCAAACAAATATGGTGAATATGCCAAACATTCATGATAAATAGATCCAAAAAGATAACTGTTTAACAACAAACATTATTGAACTACTGATTAACCATTGTTAGCGCTGAATTATATATGCTAAACATGGAAATATATATTTCAGTTCGATAAATTTTGATCTACATAATTAATTAATGAAGAGTTCAATCAGATAATTGATAAATGTATCTGATGTAATCTTTATCACATAAATTTTTAGAGTATAAATGACTGATTTTTCATACTTTTTTTTTCTATAAATACATATGGAATAACTATTACCAAACATGGATTACTAATATAGATTAAAATGCATAGACTGTTCTGTGATCAAAATAAAAACTGACCTTGGAAATACATAGGAGTTTATAATAATAATAATAGAATATTCTTCATATCACGAGAGATGTACATTAGACTGGTTCTTAAAATACAAAATGCATATTTTTATTGAATATATACCATATGATAACCCCCCTAGCATAATGCATTACTCTATGACGGCTAAATTATATTTTTCGCTGTGGAGTACCACCCAAGAAAACCAAAGGTGGTACTAAAAAACCTTTATGTTCTAAAAAAAATCTTATGAAATACATAAATAAACAAAAGAAGTGCACGTTACACGTGGTACACCAATATTTTATTTGTCATTTTTTTACATGAAATAATCATTTTAGAAAAAAACTATCAAGCACTTTTCAAAGATAATTTATTAAATTAAACGGTTATTAACATAAATGGGTTAAATTAGACTTATATTGACTATTTTTAGGCATTTTTTCTAAGAATGATAAGATTTTGAAACTTAAAAGACTGTGCACAAATTCTAAATATTAATTAGTATTGCTCACACTTAATATTTCTTTATTTTTTACCAAAAAAACATGTGTATACTATATTCACCAACTTTCCGATAGTAAAGACATTTTTAGAGCCAGTATATAAATTAGTATATGTTGGTATGATGGAATTAGTTTTATACCACTTATTTTCAAAATAAATAAAAAGGCCCGCAATTCTGTAAATATGTATATACATTGTACATAATATATACATATGTAAGTATATATTTCATATACGCAATTATATATATCTCAAGATATATAATTTAAACTAATGATTACATAGAATAATGATCATACGAAGAACGAAGTCTATGATATACAATTGTCGTGTCTGTTTTTGCTATTTTTTCAAGACCGGAAACTCAATTACACTAATGCTACTTTATTCCTTATGTTTTTTGTAAGAACATAACTAATAATTTTATTAATTTATCATTATTATAAGCTATTCCAATATTATATTGTACATATATGTAGTTGGTGGAAACCAAAACTCTGATTTTTAATTTAAGAAACAGTTCGGTAAATTTCTATTTCCCAACTCAAATAACAAGTTGAGAATATATACATACATAACGCCCTTTCAGTTGGGATTATGATTTATTAAACATCTGAAAAACTTGGATCTTTTGACCTTTAGGATGATAAGTATGTACTATAATAAACATTCTCATTTTAAAAACTCATAAAACTGATAGGAATTTTATAACAACTATTATCTGATGAATAAATACGCAGATATTTAGCATAAAGAGTTATGTTTTGTTTTTCTCGTGTTTTAAACACAAAAATGTAGATAAGAAAAACAGTACTTTATTTAACAAAAATTATATTTTGAACATTTATTGATAACAAAAATTATATTTTGAACATTTATTGATAACAAATCATATGTTTATGCAATTTATATTTATAACCAATTTTTAATGTATAGATTCTGGACTCTAAGCAAATTTTAACAAGTTAATATTGTCATAATTGCAATTTTTAGTACACATTAATAAGCTGTTATTTTACAAATATTGTTAAAGAAATACTTTAGATATCTTTATGTTAGGGTTAATTTTGTCGAAATTTATATTTATTATTATTTTATTATTTACAATAACGAGACGAAATGTGACTTAACAAAAACTGACATACTTGAGTAAGAGAGGAAAACTCATAAAACATACTTCTATTTTTTTACTTTAGGTTTTTTATATGTCACATAAAAACTTTTTTCTTGTACTGAAGAATATTATCCCTAAGACCTCAAGCTAACTCCCCAGATACATCCCATCGATTGTGACGATTTCATGAGACATAAAATATAAAAAAATAAACATTTTTACCAAATATATTAATTTATATCGTATAATGATATGTTTATCTATGACGTAGTAAGAGTAGTTGGCATAAGTTGTTACTCATAATTACAAGCAAGTTTATACGAGTTGTGCAACAGTAATTTCGAGAATAACCACCGTTTAGGGGTAAAATCACTACAACTCTTTGATTCTGATAAGTAAACTTCAGCTTGAATCCTAACTCCTTTTCTGAATGCCGAATATCCTTGAAAATATTTTTTTTCTTCTCAATAATTGTCTCTTAAAAATAAAAAGTTTGTAAACTCTTTTTATTTTATGGAAATATAACTATTTGTAATTAATTTCAGAGTTAAATTGATTTAATTTCTCTTAAATATTCAAATATATAATAAGGTTTGAAATCAAAGAGTAGCTAGAAGGGGGGATTTGACTTGCTCCTAGAGGAAACATAAAATAACAAAAACGAAAAAAAAAATACATATACAAAAAATGCCTCCATACAAAAATCAAAAATTACCGTAATCTTAAATACCAATTAATGATATCACTTTAATTATATTAATTATCTTTATTTCTATTTTATTTTCTGCGTATAGGTACTTATGCTCATTAGCTTATTATAGTATTTGAATTAAATGTAATTTTGTTACCGTTATACCAATAAATACTAATATTTTCTATTATTACTTGTCGATATTTACTACATTTTAATTAATAAAATGTTTAAATTAGAATAAATATAACACCTAAAGTATTATTAGTTATAAAATAGAATGGGAGACAAAAGTTGAAAGAAAAAAACTTGATCTCAATATAAATACTGTATAATATATAAAAGTAGTTTAATCCCAAAAATATCCAAACATGTCACCTTATATCTCAGACCTATCTAATTTTGCGACACTTAAACATAAAATTTCCCTCTTTAAGATGTTGATACGAACAATGACTAAATCTAATTTTGTTAGTTATCAATGAATAAATGCCCAACTGATTATATTTTATTTTGATTTTTCTACCTTAGTACATGTAGCTAATTATATATAATTTATAAAAATGTAATTTTTTTTCTGCCCTACTCCACTATAAGTCTAAAATTGGCCTCAAAAGTTAGTAGTGTGAATTACTGCAACTATTTTATAATGGATTGTATCTTTGTATGTACACATTCTCAAATTTTTAGAAGTTCTCTACGTAAATAGTATCTACATCCTGTAATAAATTACAATATGGTTAACTTCCATTATTGTTTTGGCATGAAATAACCCATAGACGAGATCAAATGTAACAAAACGGAGACGAGACAAAATGAAAATTTGTAGATGAAAATAACACGAAACACACACAATTATGAATATTTTTATTTTGAAAGCTATTTGAGAGCAATAGCAGCATTGTAGTTGTCACAATTTTTCCTCCAAAAAATTGATGGAATGTTCCTCTTTTTAAAAACTAATTTTATTCAGGGTCAATTTCCAAAAAATTAAGGTCATTAATTCTGTTTCAAACAAATATAGGCTATAATATAATTGTACCTACTTGGGTTTCTCTACCGGGATCCCCTTTTTCTAGGGATTTCTTGGGGTTTGACTACCATGGAAAATTCCCAGGAAATGCTGTATTTAAATTATTCATGTTGTAAATTTCATTATATCATATACTAATCATACTATTCAGCATTGCTACGGCTTATTAGGCGTCGATAAAAAGAAACACATACTTTAATATAGATATGTAGTTGCCCTTCTTTTTATTTTTAATATAACTTATCATTCATGTTATAACTAACAACAATGATTTATCTTTTTTTTTAATATGACACGTTAAGCATTAAATACACACACTAATCTCGAGTTCACATTTTTTTGCCCTTCTTGTACATATCAATATTATTAAAGCAAATTTAATCGAACCTTAATAATTCTGAGCAATGTCGAGGTTATTTCTTAGTTCAAGCAGTCACGCATATTCTAAAATGATGTCTCTACAAACATCCAAACAAACTACTGTATTAATATAGATAATCCAACAAAAAAATTTGTAGATGAGATCGTATTACGAAGTTCCAAAAATATGGACCTGCGGGCTCTAAAAAACCCCGCATACTATTAGTGAAGAACATGATAATTAAGAAAATAGTTTGTTCTTTTTTCATAAAATATAAATAGAAGTACTTAAATATCATAGTATTTATTATTTACTAATAGGATCCCAAATTTATAAAAATTGTTTTCTGGGATCCCGCTCAAAGATAACTTTCTATGCAATGAAAAATCCTAGCACTTATTTATCTATATTAGGTGGTACAATAAAATTATAAAGTTTATTGCATATACTTAACATTAACTAAAATACACCCAGTAGTATTTGCACTTGAATTAATGATGATGAACAAATCACTCTTGCATAATTTATATATAAATAAGTATTTTATAAATTATAAAGATAATTTTATGAATTAATAAAGGAATAATGTATAATAATTTGAATCTACATTATCCATAGGTCATTTTTATTAGTGACATACATCCTGCATTTAATTAATTTTAAAATAACCATTTTTATGCAATTCATTAAATGAAAAGTTTTATCAATACATTTTATTTAAGATTCAATTTATATAAAATGTGTAACGATGTTTGCTTGAAAATAATGTGATATGTGTGCATCTTTACCCTTGAAACTTGGTTATGATCAAGATTATAAGATATTATAGTCTTAAGAGTAAATAAGAAAACAATGAATGATAACCCCCTGGTACAGATTTTTTTTTCTCCCACTTACCCAAAAAGTAAAAGTAGCAAAAAGATTTAAGCTGCATACTACTGTGTTATGTTAATAAAATAAGTAAAGAATATTATTCTGCAAAAAGAAAAATCATTAATTTATCTATATCTCATATATATAAATAGTATATGATAAACAATTTTTATCATAATATCATTTTAAATTGAATATATCACAAATAATCTTCAGCAAGATACCCGTTCAGCAAATTGTCCTTCACATAAAAAATTCTGCAAATAATCCACTCATAGCACAAACATATATGACTAATATGAGATATTTTACAAATGCTAGCTTCAAGTCTATATTTTCTTCTTAATATATAACTTATTACTTAAATTACAAAAGTATTTATTATTTACTATCCTGTTCCGAAATTTTCTGGTATCTTGCTAAAGGACAATTTCTTTAAAAATAAGAAACCTACATTATAAATTCGTACCTTGAACAACCAAATGGAATAAATATCACTAGATCTTTCACTAAGACTTGCTTTAACCTATTTTTAAAACATACTTTTCAGGTAATAATTAACTTGATCCCTATAAAAATCTTTAATTATTTGAAATTCTTTGATATCTCCCACAAACATACATACATAACAAAATAGTAGTATTTACTATAATTAAAATTCCTTCACCTTTGTCCCACAAAGAAAGAAAGTAAATATATTTGAAGTATCAGATAAATGTGAAGAATTCCCTTTGCAACTATATTATAAACATAGCAGGATTTTGATATTTTTTCTACACACATTTTTAAATACATAATGATAAATATTTGTAAATAAAAGTCTTCAGAAAAATGCATACATACATACTTCATAAAATGTCCCATTTTTGGGCTAACATTATATTATGCCATGATACCGAGAGAGATCTCAATCGATCAAAAACAACAATATGTTAATGATTCAGGGCAATTATTAGCGAAACTCAACTATAATAAATACAAATGTTTAGACGATTTTCAACCATGGATAAAACGTGGCTCCATTACAGTACTACATAGTTTAATCGACAATGAGCCAAGTGGATCGCACACTAAGAACCAAATCCAAAGCGTGGAAAGATTCAACGGTCGGCTGGTAACGTTATGGCATGAGTAATCTAGAATGCACATGGTGTAGTATTCATTGAATGCTTAGAAAGGGCGAGAAACTTCAACTGCAATTATGACATAACATTGTTGGAGCGTTTGAACGATGAAATAACGAAAAAACGGCCTACATGAAGAAGAAAAAAAGTACCATGTAATTTTTTTTTTCTTTGATAATGACAACAAAATTATACGAATTGTTACTCCAATCCCCGTAATCTTCAAATAGGACCCAAGTCACTTTTTCTTGTTTGCAAAAATCAAAAGAATGCTGTATGGAAAAAAAAATCGAGGTAAAAAGAATAGATGTTCACTAAAACTAAGGTATATTTTGAGATTAAAAAGAAATCGTACAATAAAAATGCATGGAAAAACTGTATAACCGCTATAATTGTTGTATCATACTCGAAGGTAAATACTTTGAATAAATAATTTAAGTTTTTAGAAATAAATGTGTCATACTATGTTAGGATACGAACTTTTCAATGTACCCCTAATGAAGTGAAAAAAATACATTAGGATTTTTTTTTTTTTTTTTAAGATAGCTTTTATGTTTATGGGTCAAATTTGTTAAAATGTCACACAACTTTTTGTCACAGATATAAACAGCAATCAAACCTATCATGTACTAATTGTAACATATTTGTTGTCAACCAATTTAGATCGTCATCCCGCATTAGTAATTCATTATGACATCTAGTTTTCTTTCTTTTATTATATTAAGAATTGTGACTAAATATTTATTAACCGATTATGGTATAGGCAATTTGATACATCTCGGTACCTATTAATTATTAACAAGTACTTTTTCCTTAAAAGATTAGAGGAAGTGATTATTATGAAACAAAAGTCTATAATTTTTTATATAAGGAGATTAAAATTTGGGTAATGACAAAATACATGAAATCCATACGCAGTAAGAGCAGCATTATTTTGAAAATTCCTACACATGTCTTATGCTAACTTAATATCGTAGTTTAGGTTCCTCAAGAAATTTATAAGATTCTTTAAATTTTAGAATTGTTAAGTTTAATTAATTTAATTGGATCATTTATTGTCTAGAGACAAAAACAAAATCCAAGAAATGGCCTACCAGCCATCAATAACCTCAAATCTTTGTATATAATAATAAATGAGATAATCCCAAAATTATAATAATCATTTTTGTAGATTTATCAAAACTTTGGTAGACGAAGAAAATTATAAAATGGCCGACATTGCAATAATTATACTTTTGTGATTCGTATTAATAGACTTCTAAGAGTTAATATGAAGGAGAAAAAATCAATCAATTAATCAGCTACAGTTTTTCCCTCCGGCCCAGCAGCTTTGATATCGACCTGAAATCCATATCCACCAAACATAAGGATCTCAGAGCCATATTTTTGTACATTGTGTGGTGTCCGTTGAATAAGTTTAATAGTTTTACACTTAACCAACTATAAAATTTTATTTATATCACGTACGTAAAATTAAAATATCTTGGATGATTGCAACTACAAAATAAGTGGTATGCTATTTTATTAAAGCGAAAGTTTCAACATTCATTCGAAGCATGAGTCATTATTTTTCCAAGTGGAAATTTGATATGTTTGAACTTTTAAGGTTTTACTTTATTTAATGGCCTAGTATTAATATAAACAAGGAATTAATATGTCTATGAAATTCAAGGTCAAACTAATCGTTAAGAATTATACTCATGCATATTCTTAAAAAATACATACCTAAGTTGTATGTAAGTTGATCACGAACAGTAAAATTTTGCACAATATATGTATAATTAATTTAACTACGAAAATTGGTGTGTTTTAAAAAAATTAATCATTGTCTTTTTTTCTCAATTACCTCAAATGACGAATGTAAATAAAAGTGTATCTCTAAAAAGTAAGAATAGAACATTTATGTATCTTAAATATTTCGACATTTAAAAACATACATTATAATTGAAAGCTACTTCTAAAAACAACGCGATATTTTTAATTCTTGTCTATAATAATACTTACATATTAGACGTTCCCGTTTTATGGAATAACATTTTCTTCCCCAAATCAAGTTACATGTCTAAATCTCCACCTTTAACTCTCGTTGACGTAAAAATTAATAAAGAAAAATTGTATCTTTGACAAACCGAGGAAACTGCAAAATTACCAATTTTGATCCAAAAATCCCATTTGTTAAATAAAAATGACTTGCACAACGCCAAAAATGGTCTTAGAGATCTCAAATTTTGCGGACGTCAGTTTTTTTTTAAAGATTGTGGTCAGTAAAATAATTTATATGTTTAAATCCGTTTTCTTATTGTCCCCCACCGAAAAAATCTTTGTACAGGGGAAAAAAAATAGAAACCCGAAATCCTGACAGTCTAATACATATTATTCATTAAGACACTGACATTACTTTATTTAAATACATACACGTTTATACTTATATATCTATGTAAATTCTTCCACATACCATTAGTTTAAAAATGCCAGTCTTCATACATAATAGATTCAATAAAATGAAGCGTATAAAGGAGATTAGTTACACTCAACTAACTTATGTATTATGTACTACGATTCCAATATTATTTGCAACATATTTATATACATTAAACAATGAGGTAAATTATTATGTATTTAGTTACTATCAAAAACCATTTATGTAAATTACATATAATATATTATGTAGAATATAAATAAGATTCATATTGTAAGAAATAATGATATTATTGATATGAGAAAAAAAAATAAAGTATTCAAAAAACATGCTGAGAAATGATAATATTTTAAACTGATATTGGAGGTCTAATTTACTTAATATATAAGTAGACTAGTATGTATAATCTAAGAGATTACTCTTGATTAATAAATAGGTAAATAGGTTGATTGGTGGAACTCGAAGCTTGTTTTTATTCATCCACGAACAATCATCTACTATTATTGAGGAGTAATCCATAGATAAGAACTAGAAAGATATGATAAAGGGATTTCGATTGACATTTTAGTATAGTAAGGTTATATTATATTAAAATTGTCAGTTTGCTGGAATGAACGCCAGCTATGGCAAAGGCCATAACTTTGTTTTATAATTGGAACATTTGCTGAAGGGAGGAAGTTGATTGGACAACATTCTGACTAACCATCCGTATTAGTCAGAGTTGAATATCATGTATCTATAGAGGCGATGTCTAGCTATATGTGCCATTTCTCTAGTTTAAATTACCAATTATTTTAACAATGGAGTTCTTAAGTTGTTAATGTAAGAGAAAAAACAAATGGTACATAATATACCCTTTCTGCCAGCTAATAATTTTGCTCAATCATTCGTTTATCTTGTCGCCTACTAGTATTTTTTTCTACATGGATTAATTACAAAGTTAGGGAGAATTGAACAAATGCCAATAGTTTTTAGGCATTTTTTATTTCTCTTCTTCGATGAACTGTTACAAGATATTTTAGAATACACGATGTGTTGAAAGTGAATATAAATAAATTATTTAACTAAGCCATCCCTAAGGATATATATGTATATATATATTTTTTTTTTTTGATACTTTGTTACATTATTTTTCCATTTTACTATTTTAAATCAGTGGTGGCATAAATTAATGTATATTAAACTATAAAGTTGGTTAATTTTTCTATTTTTTTTTTTACTTATGAATCACATCATTAATTATATAAGAAAAATAAATTAATGTTAGGTAGAAGACCGGCACATTTACCATTTTACTTCCCGTCGGAATTGCAATTACTAATTACACAACATAATACGATTTCCCTTATTAAAATGGTCTATTATTTTAGTAGGGGTCATCATTATTTGTTGTGTCACACACCCATTTTATTATATATATAAATATATGTATATATATTTTTGCTCAAGAGGACAAATTTTATTTTATCTTAATAATTAATGTCACAATAGTTTTATTTGAATGTAGAACCATTTTTTCAAGATAAGTTATTTTGACCTTTATATTATTTATAATTATTAGAAAAGTTTACTTTTATTTCCCAATATTAAACACAGTACCGACGGCCTTCAAGTGCAAACCTCACTTTATGAAATAGGAACAACTGCATTGATGAGTTTTTTTAGTTATTCTGAACAGAAAAGAATAATATCTTTAAGCTGATAATATAAGATAATAAAATTTAAATGTTCTTTCGACAAATGGGATGGAGAATCATGCTTTTTATTCAATAATCTTCTCATATATATTAAACATTTATATCTGTTTAGGATATTTTGTTTGAAAGATAACAACATCAAATTTTCATTGATGTCTCCAAATTTTTGATTTAAACTTTTGATTCCTTTCAATTATAAGGTTAAAGAGGTGATGCAAGACTTACCTGGTATAGAAAAGGTTGTCTAATACTATTTTCTTACACTTATCGAGCCTTTTTCAGTATTTCTTGATCTCAGAATCCTTAGAATTTAATACGGTTGAAAAAATTTGTAAACGGATGTAAAAAATATTATAGAGCATTTAAACGAAGTATATTTCTTACATATACAACAATTTAAACCATTTTTTATATTTGTAAACACTACTTAAATAATAATTGACAACTTACACCTATGATTAATTATTTAATTCATAGAAAAAACTCTAAAACAAAACTTACCATAGTAAAATTAATATCAATTGCGATTGATTTTAAAACCAAGTCTAAAACTAAAAAGTTGAATGAATGAAATACTGATATATTTTTAGTTTATGGGAGTATATGATTTTTTGTATTTTAAAATTAAGAGAATAAAGGACCTTTTTTATACTTCAAAAAAGTTTTCATGAAACTAAGTCATAAATAATATTTTCTTATATTAAAAAAAAATAATTAATATAGTTTATAATTATCTATGTATGTTACAGTTTGCGTTATTTTAAGCAGAATATGTCGTTGTTTATTGTATAACGGTGAAGCACATTCAATTATGATAGAAAAGTATATCAATTACCTTTCAATTTATTTATAATATCACAATATATAAATGTAGCAAATGCAGAGGCAATAAAGCAGAAATATAGTATTTTTCTAATGAAATTATGTCAAACCAAATATTTTTTTCAATAAAACGTAATTTACTATTATATACTTGTATTAATAAGTATAATATATATATATATATATACATACATATGTAAGTAACCTGAGATTGGTATAATTGAAGCTAAAATAAAACAGAGAGTTTCATAGATTTTCTTATGTGAAATGATAATAATCCTACTCAAGAAAAAAAAATGACTTTGTTTCTTCTATATTTAATAATAATCAAGTCATTTTTAATCGTAATCCATAGAAATAAATATAAATTTTATTCACCAATTATATATCAATATATAAATGGATATAAATTTTGCATTTTTCTTCAAAAAAGTTTCCTTGTGGATGGAAATTAAAATGAACTGATAGCATAAATAAATATTTAGTAAATAAAATGACTAATTTTGTAATAAAGTGCAATATAAAAAGACGCAGAAATTGTAACTTGTACAATCTTTTTATTCAAGTTATAACTGATAAACTATAGATACATATATTAAAAATATAATAGATTAATATATATATGCCTTCAAATATGTTATTTTTCTTAGGAAAAAGTAATAAATACTTGAATGCATATCATGTTTGAATGACTGTAAACTAATCAATATATCAAATGCACCATGAAAACGTAATGCTTTATTGTATATATATAAATACTTATGTTCCTTTTTCTAAGATACAATATACATAATTCTTATTTATATTCAAATTATTTTTTGATAATGCCAACTGCATTACGTTACATTCTATTGTTATGGTAATGAAAATACATATACATATGTTCATATTATGTGTTTGTATTACTTTTTAAAAATTGAATACTGTTATTACAAAAGATGAGTAAACAGTTGTAGATTTAGATAATCTTTGAATTTGTGCTATAATTTCAGAACAGCACAAATCTTCATTGAAATAAATCGTTTGTTGTATAATATGGTGTTATCCCAATTACATAAAAATATGTATGCCATGTAAAATGTTGTCAGCTTCCAATTTTTCTACTTTTTTCTCCTCTTATTAGTGTTCTATTGAACATGGATAAGTTGAATTCAAATTAACACATGTTATACTGAGTACAATTACCAACACTTATTGAATAGCAATTCGATGTTGAGAAGAATTAGCCAATTTTCCAAGTGATTTTGTGCCTTTTTTTCTGTTTATTTTTGAAAGAAAACTGTCAGTGTAGCCGAAGATCGTGGTAACATACTTTTTCGTACCTCAAATTGAAGTACATGGTCTCCACGATATTTGGTTCCAACAAGACGGTGCCAATTGCCACACAGCGCGCGTAACAATGGATTTATTAGGACATCATTATGGCGAGCAATTAATTTCATGTTTTGGCCCGGTGAATTGGCCACCAAGATCGTGTGATATCACACCTTTAGATTTTTTTTTCTTTGGAGCTACGTAAAAGCAAAAGTGTATGTGGATAAACCAGCGACGATTGAAGAATTGGAAGCAAATATTGAGCGAGTTATTCGTGACATTCCGGTTACAATGCTCGAACGCGTCATCAAAAATTGGCGTGAAAGAATGGACCATTTAAAGGCCAGTTGCGGGCAACATATGAAGGGGATTCTTTTTAGAAATAATTGTAAATGATTGTTTTTTCGGTTCATAATAAAGTTTTGACCATAATATAATATTTTATGTGTTTCATTTATACAATCCAAAAACCGCTCGTTTTGAATCACCCTTTATTTGCTGCCCGGAGGTCTCGACACAGATCAATGCTTGACATTATCTTTGAGCTAAACAGCTCCCTTCGAGACTGCACCTCGAGGATGAACAAAGCCACAGTCGTGCTCTTTTATTTTTCCAACAGGATTCTGCGCCAAAATTATGCAAGATTGGCTCCAAGCCAATGCCCTGTTTTTCTTGAGCGTCAAAACCGGCCCGTTTAACTCCCCTAACATTAGCCCTATGAACTTCTACGTCCAGGTGGAGTTAGGGGATAAGACCTGAGTAAAGTTCCATCCCTCCGTAAACGACTTGAAGACAAGCATCGTACATGAGGCCAATAAGTTGGATTCTGCTCATTTCAGAATTCCCTTTGCCAGTATATGGTACAAGATTAATCGCGAGGTGTCGGCTGACGGCGTCCGAATTGAATATAATTTTATTTATATGCCGTAGACCTTTATTACGTTACTCTCAATATTGATGTTGATGATTTTTAACTTTATTGGGATTAATTTATTTGACCCTGTATATGTAAATGTCGTTATTTGTAAACCCTTCATTTTCTTCAAAATAAAACTCTGTGCTTACGTTTGTATACATAGTATATATTTGTTAATTCAATACATGTTTTACTTGAATTTAAAACTTTGATAACACTGGGAGTTGAACTTTAAACCTATGTATTGTGCAGCCTTCTCATTTAACCTATTTATTTCCCAACAAATACATACAAACCCTTAGAAATGTATATACGTATCACTATGGCAGATTAATTTAATCTTTATTAAAGTCCTTGAAAAAACAAAATAATTTAAAAACTACTACAACATGTGAAGATGTATTTCAATTTAATCTCTCTCCCTTCTCGCATAGGCAAACTAATTACACGAGCTATACGCATACATACATCTAAAAATAGATAAAAATTGTAATTTATGGAACATATAGAACCAAAGGGTATATAAATGACGATGAAGCAGCGGCAGTAAGTGTATATAGGATTTAATCTAAAAGATATCACCTTACTGATGTTTTACGTATGTATGTAAATATGTTGATTCCCTATTCGCATATTGACTCATATCTGTACGAGTGATTATCATCTATGTGTATGTACTTACCTTAGATTGTAGCTTCGTATATTGAAAGCAATTTATGACATGTAATAAATGATCTTCGCCTGTTTTGTTTATTTACATAATGTATGTAAAATAAGTTTTTTCTCATAAGGTAGCTATACCTTATGATAGTTTATATCATTTTACATTCAGGTTTATATTATATATATATATATTACAATTTACATGTATCATAAATTCTTATGTAATTACAACATCAGTCATTACATTAATTAATAGCCATTTTATTGATGCTATCAACATTAAATTTTGATCTATGACAATCAATTGGATGAAATGTTGTACAATATACCAGTATAATAGTGATACTGACGTATTTAAAATGGTACCATACTGTTTAGAAACTGGTACATGCAGATCCTTTTTGTCATAGAAAAATTCGCTCACGATAATATAATCGCTCAAATTTAAGACAAAGTTGTAATTGGGGAAAAAGGTGAAAATACAATTTTCTTTTTTTTCATAAAAGTCTTCAAATTTCTGAGTTGCCCCAACACAAATAAAAATAATGCAAATATCTTATATGTAAATGTCAATTGTTTTTAAAAACATTTCTGTTGTATTTTTTTTTGTCGAAAATGTATTGAGAAGTACCAAAATACCAACAACTATATTGATATCATGATAACACTAATTGGTTATTATGTATTTATGAGTAATATAATGGTAGGTATTTGAACTTTATAACATGTGCCCTAGAATACTTTTATTTATGTCATTTTCATCGCAATAGTTAAATATTGTTTAGATAGTTTATTTATTATTGATGTAATATTGGACTAATTTCACTATTGTGATGAAATGACTTAAATAAAAGTATTGAGTTGCAACTTGTACAATTTACTTATAAAAGTAATGATTTGTCTAAAATTACAACTTGTACACGTCTAATTTCAATGAAGTAGTTATTAATTATCCCAGCCACATATAAAAGGTTTCCACAAAACAACTTATAATTATTTTTATGCAGGAAAAAATTAATGGAAGGAAAATTTAGTTATTTTTAAAGATTCTTCATTTATGCGTTTCGACTCTGAAATTATGTACAATGTACATAAGTTGAGGAATTAGAAAAGACTGCTAGTGCCATTTGCACAATGTCTACATATACACATAAAATTTAACAGAAGTAATCTTAATTCTCTATTCGGGGGAATTTCGAGATGTTCATCTAAAGGAGGAAACAGCTGATGTATTTCATTATACATTTGTTGTTTTAATGTCTCTTTTTGTTTAATTTAAAAGAGAATTTTATCTATGTATCTAGGTACATATGAGCCATAGTATAGATATATCTAATAGATATTTGAGAAAATATCGTAGGATATGACTTTTTGGAGGAGGTTTATTTTATGCTTATAGTTGATTAATTTATCCATAAATAAGTAAGGGCAATTATACTTTTTAATATAACATATATATCTGTGTAGGTATTGAGTATACGTGACGTAAGTATACAAAATATGGTATTTGTGAACAATTTGAAGTTTTTTTTTAAATGAGATTTTCAAAAGATATGATATTATTTTAAGCCTTGTGAAATAATAGGATATTTTTCAGATTGTTTATTAGTACTTAGGAAATGGCGTTGTTCGATATACTAGTTCTAGGGCGGCATTATGAAACTGACACATTTCCCAGGTTACTTTGCTCAATTGCTATTGAAGTCAATATATTTCACGTCACTATGGGGGGGGGAATAGCCAAACTGACGGCATAAACCTTCAAATTAATGATTGTCTATCATAAAAAACAAAAAAACCATTAAAATTGTATTTGATATTAAAAAAAGTCAGTTAGTTTCTGAGCTACCGTCCCCCCCAAAATCAAATCCTGTAAATTCCAACGAATTGTCCTTCATTACATTCCTGTAGTATATTGTAAGTGGAAAAAGTATCAAAAATATCGAAATAACTATTTTGATACCGATAGAAAATATTGGCATTGTAACAACACTAGAAGGATTAAAAAGATTGTATATCATTGTTGGCCTTATAAATATTGTGTTACTAAGAGGTTTTAACAATTTATTCAAATAATTATCAGTTATTAAATTAATGTCGTATTAATATCATATTGTATGAATTTGAACATTCTCCACTCAGAGTTTTGTTTCTGATTATAGCATGTACCCTTTTTTATTGTATTTATATAAAAATTAAATTAATGAAGGAATAAATTTTTTTAAACACAAACACAATTTATTTAATACTTTAACAACTCCAGTTGGGAATTTAATGAAGAAGGAAAATACATAAAATCTATGTTTCTTTTTAAATATTATATATCTGAAGGTGTATATGAATTTATGTACACACCATGACAAAACAGAGTTTATGTCTAATTAAAGAAATCAGATTGAGATGGGACTTTAGCTGATATATTATAAATTTACAATAACAAAAAAATACATAGAGAGAGAGAGATAACAAAGTATTAAATTTACTCGTTAATCAAAGTGACACAATCCGTAACGTGAATATAGATAGATGGTGATTAATTATGCACAAATGGAGCTATGTATGTAAATATATTTACCATTGATCAAAATACCCTTCTGTCTTATTGCAAGTATTTAGATACTGGATAAAAGGTGTTTCATAATATATATATATATATATATATAATAATAATAGTATTTTAATTCTTTTTTACATATTTAGTAGCAACCTTGAAGATTCAGAGGAAATGGAGCGCTGTTAAGACTTTCCGTTCATTTTAGAGAGCCTTAACGGAAAAAAACTGAGCAACTAACAGAAAAAATGTTAAAGGGAAGTTTATTTTTGCACATTTTATGTATACTTTCGATATATATTTTACCCTAGCACCAAAGCTAAAACCAAGGGGCGAAACGATGGCCACTTTTTTAACTGTTGTCCACATTTAGTTGGCTAATAAAATACCCTTTTAAGTGTTAAGGGCGCAGAAGATATTATGAACTATTCCACGACTAACTACACAACCTTCATTAATTCACGAGGTGAATTCTGTATAAGGCAGGAAAAGTTGTGTACGACATGAAGATAAAGTATAAAATGACATTATTTGTGATAACTCAAAAGTATATCTAAAGAAAAAAGTTTATTCAAAGCTAACTAAGTTTTTACAAAAATTGATCACATGGTTGTTGTTTCGTTTAAACCAATGAAGGAATGATTAGGAAACTAAATAAAAGAAAAGAAACTTGCATGAATGGAAAAAGGGTAAACTGGTCCAAATTAGTAGTTAGCAAATATGAAAAATTGTTATTATAACTTCTTCTTTTTATATGTTTTTTTATGTAAAATTTATTTTCAAACACTATAAAATGTCATAAAAGTTTTCTTTTTAATTGGCTCTAAAACAATTTTAATTTCATAAATCGTCGTTGGATATTGTTTATGAGCATATGGAACTTTTGAGTATGAGCTACTTGGTGAACAAGATGATGTTTATGTATATTATTTATATAATGCCGAGCAAATTTAATTTAAAATAATGATGATAAGTTAATATATCTTGTCAAATTAAAATGTTATTAAAATTCGTCACAATACAAAACATATTTATGTAATATTATGTTTGTTATTTAAGAGAAAAGACATAAATTAAGTTGTTGTCGTTGCTTAAAGCATGATAGTTATTAATAATAAATTTGTATCTAATAGCAGTATGTTCGATAAGGCCATATAAATATTGTTAGAGAGAAAAAAATGCTATCTACATAATGGATTAGAATACATAATCAAATTAATAACAAAAATATTTTTTCTCGCGTTTGAAATTATAGGCATCTTATTGTAAACTACGACGGTTTGTTTTTAATATTTTTGAATTTCAATTATTAATAGTGCGGAAAAGTTGCAATTTGGTAAAAAATAACCTATGCGAAATTTAAAAGTCTTAATGTGTTCTTTTTAGGTCGATTCTCTCTGCCAAAGTTTGAAAAAAAATTATGAATTTAATGAATTAAAGGTACAATACAGCAAGTTTGGTTATTTTACATAAAAATTTTTGTTAAACATTTTTCTGACCTATAAAAAATATTTTTAAAGTTTTTTTGCTAAAGTTACTCTGGAGAAAAAAGAGGGAGTAACGTAAGGTAATTTGGAACATATATTTTGATTTTTTATCTGAAAATGTTAAAGAAGGTGCTATACGCAGATATATTTTTTCTTACGATCGTTTATAGTTAAAAAATGTATATCTTAATGATTCTATGCAAAATTAAGAGTCCTTTTATAACTAACTTTAGAATCATTCACGTTTTTCCCAACTTTGATTGAGATGTGCCACCTAAAAAGCATCAGAAAACAAAGAAACTTTAAAAGGGTGTTTTTCTTACCACATCATAATTTTCCTGCACTAGTTGCATTTGAAATTTGAAAAAAGTTGAAAAACAAACCAACCTATTATATATATACATTTGCTATTTCTACTGAGTGGTAATCAATGATTGTATGTATGTAGATATAAGAAAGTAAATTGCAAAAAATTCAATACATAAAATTGATTGAATATATTAAAGACACAATTGTATTCATGTAGCAAGGCACATCTTTGATCCAAACACATTTTTCCTATGCAGAAAAAACAAAAAATAATAATAAACATTTCCTTAATAATAATCCATGTGAATTCATTTTCATGCGCACAAATGAACATTAATAGTCTATATGAGTGTGTAACACAGGACTTTTTCTAAAATTATCAAGTGTGGAAATAAACCCTAGCGAATAGATATTTTTCTGAATTACTATATCATCCCCCATTGTTAAGAACCAAATGAACAATTTTGAATACCCTTAATTACAAATACATATATATATATTCGAAACATAATTACATGTATGCCTTCCCTGTTCAATTTCACTTACATGCACCATATTTATCTTGTATGTATGAGAATATAATTCTCTACAGTTCATTAATTAGTATGAGATGTGCAAAGTGAAAGTTGTAAGATAAATAATCTGTTCTATTGTGGTTGAATGACACTCATTTCACGACACCCCAATTAAATAAATCTTAAAATAGGTGGTAGAGTCATCAAGATAGACAGGATCATCATAATATGGCATTACTTATCAATGAATATCACAAAGAATGTATATATATTTGTTAGATGTAGGGAAGAAATTTTAAAGAAGTTTTAATTTTTTTCAATCAAAAGGAAGAATATATATTTTTTTTAAATAACTTAAAAATGGTAAAACTCAACGGGTAAGTAGTTTATCCCATTAGTAAGTAAATGATTCAATGTAAAAGATTTAAACTGTTTGAAGCTCTTTTTTTTTTTTGAAAGTCAATCTACTAATAGAACAATTTTTTTTTTTGTGTATATTTAGATGATTTTTTTTAATTGAATAAAAAAACTACATAATATACAAAAGTCTATATTGATTCTCTTTTTCTATTTATTTTATAATTCCTTCTATGATTGTGTTCAAGTATTGCCCAAACTGAGAAAAAATAACTTTACTTAAATATAAGTGCCAATTTTTTGATAATTACTCCAATTTTTTCCGAATATTTCATTTTTAAATTTGACTTTACTTGAACTCAAATAATCAATAGCCAAAAATATTAAGTGAAATTTCTAAGATCACCTAATTAAATAAGTTTAAAAAGCTACAAACGCTCTTTCAGTATTATTAAAAGAGTTAATGTAATAACATAAAATATATGGATATTGTCCAAAACTGGAGCTCCACCAAACTCGAAAAAAATTGGTATTTTGTCCTAACTTACACTGAACTCGACGCCAAAACTTAAAAATCAAATTTAACACTTCTATTTCTTCATTTATTTACCAAAAGTGGTGTTCATTGCTGTTATTTTTTTTTTGGTTTTTTATTAAGTTAAATAAATTAAGGGAGGGGGGATCAAATTGTCGCCAAAATATTTTTCTACAAAAAAACAACACAAAATATACATTTTTTAACTTTTTTATTGAAAATCAAAACTATGACGAATATATAGGTATAGAATATGCATTCATTCGATGTAATCACCGTTGGCATCAATAACAGCCTCAATACGGCCTCTGAACCGGCCGCAGGCTCTTCTGACCATCTCATTGTCCATGTTGCTCAATACCTCCTTGATGGAGTCCATCAGGCTGGCCTTGGTGCTATGGGGATGTCTGTTGGTATGTCTCTCGGCATAGCCCCAGACAAAATAGTCCAAAGGATTAAAGTCGGGAGAGTTAGAAGGCCACAAATCCTTGGTTACGACGTCATAACAGTTCTCGGTTAACCAATGCATTGAGATTTTGGACACATGGCAGGGTGCTGAGTCCTGTTGCCACACCCAGGGCCTGTCTCCGGCCTTCATGGACCTGGTAGGGCATCATCAACCATCTTCTTCACCTTGTCAACAAAGTCGGTGTCCCTGACCTTCCTGTCGGCGCCCTCCTCCTTGGGTGCCCTCTTTATGGTGGCATCAACATCCTAGGTATCCTCTACCTTCTTACAGATACGTTGAACAGTCCGTAAATTCACTCCTAAGGTTGAAAGAATTGTTGAATTGGAGATTTCACCTCCATTATTAACCATTGCCATGACTACGGCAAACCTCGAAAGCTCCTCGTGCCACTTATAGCTCTTTATCTCCTCATATGATGACGGCATGATGCTAACTGAACTACACATCGTCAGCTGACAAAAATAGCTTTCCTATTTAGTGACCGGTTTTTTATTTGATAATGTCGTCTTCAAGTTATCAAGGTTTAAAGTAGGCGACAATTTGATCCCCGCTCCCTGTATTTGTAAATACTTTCAGGTATAAATACAGGAAATTTAATGACAAATAAGGAAAGTTAATATTTACCCAAATAATAATTACCTTACGTAGAATATCAGTTTAACGCAAAATTTCATATCTTAGTATATGTACAAGATACGAAGAATTAGAAATAAATTTGTTACCTTTAAAAAATATAACAAAAAAATGAAAACTCATTAACAAGATATCTTTAATTTAATTATATTATAAATCATATTACATTCTAAGAAAGAATTTAAGATTTTGAAGTGGATAATAGGTTTGAGAAAATCATGGAGGAGTGAGTATGTAGGTACATATTAACAAACATAAGTATATTTTTGAACATAAAGCAATACATAAAAATATTACAAATACTTACATATATACTTATTAGGCTGGTTGGTTTGTCAAAAAATTCCTAATTTTGATTACGACCATTGCAGAAAATTTGTCATGTTGTAGAAAAATGACATATTTAAAATGTCATTACTCTATAATGTCAATTTGAAAAAAAAAAAACAGAAACTCATAAGGAAATATTAATAAACTGCGTATACTGGGCATCATTTTTTTTACATTTTCAGAAAATAAAGACCTAAATGTATATTCAATTTTTTGAAAACATTATTATCTTTTTTTTTAATTCATAGGATAACATTACAAAAAATCATAATCAACATTTTTCATAAGTTAGAATAATGTCTATCCATATAATATTAGAATTTTTTTTTCAGAGTTTAATCGAGATGTGTGACCTTAATATAAACTGCCCAAATACATATTTACAATGATAATTTAATGAGAAAAGTTGAGTCCTTCTGTAAATATTTGTTATCTAGTTATTTATAACAAATAAGGCCAGATAAGTTTCAAAAGAAAGTATATTTCTCAAAGTACATAAATATGTTAGAAAGTAGAGCTATAATTAGAGTGACTTAAATTTGAAGAGATAAATATGTGGTCCCTTATATCAGATGCAATCTTAAACATGAATCAAGAAAATGAAAAGTTTCCAATCTAATTTTTTTTACATCATAAATATTAACACATTAATATGTAAACATTTCTGCCAAATTAATATTCTTATTTCTTGTATGGATTGACATACTCACAAATATTAGCTATAGCCTAGTGTTTTGATTTAATTTATTATACTATGTTTACCTACAATATGAACTTTCAAAGAATATCGGACATTTTCTTTTTAAAAACTGTTCTGGGAATTTCACAACTTCAATTTGGGACATTGAAAAGTATGTAAACAAAAAAAAGTGCAAAAAAACTATGACTTAAGCCTGAAACTTGCAAATTATCTCTTTAAGTTAATCAAATGTTTGATCATAGTTAATATGTACCTATCAAGGTTTCGCAAGATTGGGCCGTGATCCCAGTGCACTACTCTATGCCACCTTGGCAGTATTTTCTTTTTTGGCCGGCACACTGGTTGGTACTCAAGAAGAAGAAAGAAAAATGAAAAATAAATTAAGAATGAGATGAAGGACAGACAGAGCGTGAAAAAAAAAAAAAAACAAGAGTAAGTTATGGAGCATAGAACTGGAAGATCATTGAATTTGTGTGCCGGAAAAAAATCCAGTTTCCCGATTTTTGGTACATGGACATCCCACATGGTATCGGACCAGATACTGAGTTGAAATTGAAACTCGGTGGTGAAATTCCTTGCTACTTAATATATCGGTACGTACAGTTGTGTAAGGTGACACTTAAATTTTAAATAAATACATACATTTGTACTTACAATTTTTATGTCCATTGTGTAGATAATTTATCCTTTGAGTTAATTATAGTTGCATATGATTTTTTTGTTAAACTAAGTAAATGAGACTCTCAGACAAGTATACAAAAGTTACACTTGTCTTCTTTTTTTTATTTAAATACGTTTCACTATTTTGTGACATTGGCAAAGGAATTTAACAATATAATTATAAATGTTATGTTGTTATACATGTATATATTATAATTTTCTCATATGTTTATCTAATGCAATACAACTAATGATAGTTAGAGAAAATGTTATGACTAACTAAGAAAAAAATTAAAAAATATAATGCCATGCGTATCATATTGGATACATTAATTTTGAAATCCTGGATTTGAGCAGTTAGTCAATTTAGTGACTAAAAAACTTCACGAATGGAATTAAAATTATATATTCAGTGGATGATTAAATAAAAAAGCGCTAAATCCAATTTTTTTTTCTTAAATTGAAAATTTAATTTTATAGGTTTTATATGTACAAAACTATATATTTTTTTATATAATATACATAAGTAAGAACAGTAAGTTAGTTATTTTCAATAAAAAACAATCTCAATTTTAAAGCAAAAATTCAAAAATTATAAATTAAGGATCTTCTATTTTGTTAAACGAAAAAAACAAACCAATTTCGGTTTTTAGAAATGTACAAGGATACTTATTTCAAAAAATTAGATAATTCTCATTTGTATTAATCTTGTGGGTGTGTTAACTAGGTTTAAAAGCATTGTAGGTATTTAAAATACACCAAAGCACAATATACGACTACTATATATAGTGATATTAAATATAATTGGAAACTCTTCAAACAATTGTTAAATACCTTAAATAAATAGGCTGTATATACCTTTTTTTTCTCTGTTTATCAATTGATTAATAAAATTAAATTGCAAATTCCTTTTTTGCAAAAATAAAACGAATCTTCAAAAAATATTTTAATCTGAGTGTTGATTTTTTTTTCTTCTTATTTCCAAATATTTTTCTTGTGTTTTGACTCATAATTTATTTGTTTTGGTTTTGGTACTGAAGGGATTGCATTAAAAATATTAATAACAATAAAATGCACTTAACTAGTTTTTGTTATTATTGATTGTTATTATATTCTTCACTTTACTATAACGAGAATAAGGCATGACATGCATTTTGAATACTGTTGATTTAGATGGTACAACTACCACTTTTGTCCTTGTTACTGCTCAAAATAAGTACTCATTAAAAAAAGTCGTAAATCAAACTAAATTTTTTAAAATTATAGAGTATTTATTTTTATTCCCTATAGTCTTTTCTGCATTATTCATTTATCAATTATAAATGTAACGCCCAGAAATACAATTAACAGAATAAAATATTAAAATACATAGACTTTTATTTTATATTGACATATTATATATTCTGAAGGTAACTGAGCAGTTAGAGAGCATCTGTTTTATCAATGTGCATATTAAAGTACGTATGTGCATATATTATTAGTTCTGCAGCGTTCTGTTTGTAGTGTTTAGTCCAATTGTGTCATTTGCGACACTTGTTGCGATTTCCCTTTTTAGCTAACATTATAAAATTACATCTTTGATTAATTATTCATATAATGTATGTATATCAATTAGTTTAAAAGTATAAAATCTAGATTTGAACAACTAATAATAATATAAATTTTGTAAAGTAACAAATAAAAAATAAATGTAGAATAAAAACGCATTCTTTGATTCTCATTAAACATTTCGTATATAATAAAGCAATTAATACAATTCCTTCAAAGTTATCTTCTTCTGTATTAAGTAGTTTATATAGAATGTAGGGTACCTTAGCAACAATAGCGTAACTTTTTATTTATTGGAAGCTAAAAACAATTCCTCATTACCCAATTTGCACTCAAAAAAATAATTTAATAGCTTAAGAATACTAATGTATATTACATTAAGTCTTCTGCATTCCAACATAATGTGATCTGAGAATTGTTTAGTTTTCGTTATTATTTTATATAGTATACTAGTGTCTTTGATAGTGAATTTCTCCAATATAAAATATAATATCTAAACGTTAGGCACATTAAAAGCTTAACAATTGAAATATATAACATTTGTTTAAAAAATATTATATACAACATTTTTTTTAAATTTCCAGCTTAAACCATATTTTAATCATCCAAGCCCGTTGAATTTAAATACAATTTGAGAAAAAGTACTCGTTAATTTACTCTATCAATGGATTCAAACCGTACTTGACATATCTTCTTGGTATGTTGTTTTAAATTTTGGTACGTCTGAGTCAAATCATGATCCATGCAACTCCATCTCACCAATTAAAGGAACATTTAAAAAAAAAAGATTGGTTGTGGCACTGATCACGACGGAATTAGACTTCTTTTTTTAATGTTCTTCTAATTGGTTAGATGGAGTTGCACTGATTAAGTATAAGTAAATATTATAGTATTACATTTACTCCATCTAACCCATGAATCTTTTTGTGAAATCCATATACATGCGTAAAGTATTATTTATTTATTTCTCTGGGAATCACCTGGGATTGAACGCACATTGAATTCAAGAGAATAATATCTCCCAAGGACGTTGAAACCATTAAACTTTTGAGGCTAGTCCAGCCCAAACATGGGCTAAATTAGTTCAGTTTCAGAAAAACTTTTACGGTCTCAGACCACTCTAGTATTTCTAGAAGGAAACACAGCACTAATTTGATCTAAAGCAATTAAACGTATTATTATTTGCTATATAACAGCAAATGAAACCAAAGAAAAAATGCATAATATATAGAACTGAGCTCTTTAATAAAATAATTATAATTCTTATTAAAAATTAGTTTTTGACAAGTTTAATTAAACTCTTAACACCACAAAACTTTAATGAAATATTTTTTAATGAATTTAATACTTGTATGTTACCATCATTACCACATCATATATCTTTGAGGTTTACTTGACTAACATTATGTGGATGTATTTATATTTGTAATTGAAAAAAAATAACATCTTGTTAGTTATATATAAAATTTTAAATGACTTTGCATGTTTGTTCTGTATTAGTAGAATTTTTTTTTTTGTTATGTATAATCCGACTACTTTTTCTATTCAACTTAGTTATGGAATGTTATGAAATATGTATATCTCAAAAAATATCAATTAATTAATCCTTTAAAATGTATTCGAATTCCAATGGAAAATTATGATGAAAATAATTAAAAGAAAAAGTTATTGCCCTATCTATTTTTTTATACGGAAAAATAATAAAAATTCAACTGTCCATTCCCATCAACGAATTTTAATAGAAAAATGATAAAAACTATATGTATATTTTTTTATATAAATTCCAAAGACATGCTTATGATTATTTTTTAGAGATAAGAAAAAATATTGACCAGAATTTTTTATGTGAAAAAAATGTTAATCAACTATTATTTTTTTTATCTCTTTTTCTTTGATTTAAAAAAAACAACTTTTATTTTTTAATTAAAGTACATTGAATATAAAAAATATATTTTTTTCGAGTTTAGAATAGACGATGAATCTGTCTAGAGTATATATTAAATTACAAATGTATTTTTCTTATTAAACTGACTATTTATTTATACATATAGATACATAATTGAAGATGTATTTTGAAAGATTGAATAATGTAGTAATTTATTTATTGTGTATTTTTCTTCCCTACTGATTACTATCATCAATCAAATCTTGGTGGTTTTAGTTTTATGTGTGTACATATTGATAAATGTATTTTTGCAACATTTGGTTTTTTTTTTACTTTTTTTCAGAAATGAACTCAATTCTTTCAAAGAAGTTATCATTTTGCTCCTAAAAGAATTTCAACTATTTGTTGGGCACATTTGGAGTCATTAATTAATGTTAATTATGTTTTAGTTATAATCTTTTACATATTTGGAAGATATGTGTCTATTCAATGGTATTCTATGTTTAGAGTTTTTGCACTTTTTTGTACCATTTTTTTAATGAATTTTATGACAGAATATTTATCAAATACAAAAGAGAATTTATGCAGTATACTTGTGCAATGGTTCTCTGAAGAAATTATCATTGTTTTGGTTTATCTATTTATTTTATGTTATTCAGTATAATAATTAATAAAAAAAGTGATTTTGTTATTTAATTTCATAAGTATTTCACTAAAAAACCTCTAACCGGTAAAAAAAAAAGTATTGCATGTTCAATATATAGAGTATTCATTTAACTATCATACACATATATATCTTATATGTGGGTCGTTTTAAATAAAACCACTCCCAAAATACTAATTTTCTCATCTGGCCAGTTAATAATTTGATAAAATGTACTATATGTTCATTAAGGCAAATATGCCATCAGATGATTGGTTTCTGAGGCATGGAGAACTATATAAACTGTGTTGAATATCAAATTTATAATTTTTATGTCTTTTGAATCTGTGTTTCAGTTTAAAGTTTAATATTGCCTACTCATACCTTATATGACATTGTTTTAGGGACATAACCATAGTTGTTAGGTTTAATTTTGTGTATCAAGTGTTATCTTACTTTTTATAATTAATATGTTTGTTGAAATTAAACTGCAAGTTCAGAAAATATGATGATTTGTATTTTGATGTACAACCAAAAAATAAAATAAGATTGTAAAAATAATGGGCTATATATCTTAGTCAATCAATCATAAAACTTAAAATTATTTTTGACCTTGTACCTAAAAATGAGCATTTATCCAAAATTTGCATCAAATTCTGAAAAGTTGAAGTTTAAATCTTTTTGATGTGAAATTCCCATGCAGTTTACTTTTCTTTTATATAGAAGTTTACAACTTTATGTAAGGTTTACACCCGTGCAATCATTTGTAAATATATTTTTTGATAAATGAATCATTAGGTGTGAGAAATTTTCCTGGAACTTTTATGAGTTTAGAACAGCTTTCAAAAAATTAGAAATTCAGGTTAAAAATTGAGGAAATACTGGAATTATACATTTTTTTTTAATTCCGTGACGTATTTTCTAAAAAACAACTAAGAAAGTTTTTCACATATACAAATGTGTTAAGTCCATATTTTTGTATTTTTTATTATTCAGTCTCGAAATATTATTTGTTGTGCAATTTTGTATACGCAATTTATTCAGACATAAGAAGAACTAAGAAGAATGGATTGATTCAAAATATGAGGTTTCGTGACTTGTACTTTGCAGTAAAGGATAATTTATTTTCTGGTCAGTAAAATACAACTGGGATTGTTTATTAAACAAGCTTTTTTATCTAAGTATACATTATACTGTGACAAGTTATACTCAAATGTCATATAAATTACAAAAGTGTTTTTTTTTCCAATATGTTACTCAAAGTATTATTATTATTGGTTGTTGCAAATGCAATATACATGTCAAGGGTTTGTTTTTTCATCCCCTCCAAAAAAAAAATACATATATAAAAATAAAAACTTTTGTGAAATGCATTGATATATGTATTTATGCATGCATACATATAAACTCAAGCATCCTTTACATAATTTGAATTAAGTTTGTATGCATTATTAAATATCATTCGAAATTTGGGGGCATTTTACAATTTTTATTCATTTTACATTTCAATTTCCTATGCAGCCTTCATTTTATTTTATTTCTTAGATATTCATTCAAATAAATATCTTATTTTTTATAAGCAGATTATCCTTACATAAAAGATATATGATATTTTGCATATGTTATTATTTAAAAATATATCCATATAATATCTATTTATTTTTTGCAACGCTGACATATTCTTTTATAATATGTATATTATTAGAAACTAAAACTTAAATAATAGAAAAAACAGATAATAATTGAGTCAAATTTAATATGTTAGTATGGTGCAGGAGTTAACTTTGAGCCCAAGGTACCTGCCGTTCGTGTCGGGCTTTATATTTTTAACCAACAATTTTAAAACAAATGAGGTCTTTCATCACTTAGGAGTTACTTTTTTTATACTTAAAATGTTTCCCTATTACAAAACTCCCATTCTCAAACAATAGGATAAAAATTCACCGTTTTTCTTACTTTTTATGTCGTACATTAAATTAAAGAAAACTTTTTTTCAAATATAGAAGAGGTAACCTTGAATTTTATATCAGGGTATTATATTTGTAGACTAACATTGAATGTCAGGATTCAAGGTGAGAGGTTTCGTCATTTTTGTGACAAGTTGTTATAACATTATCGAATTACAGAGTTATATTTAAGACCATTATGACACAATAAAAAATAATGTAGACATTAATTGCATAATGATTGAAAAGATTTATTTGCAATTTTGTAAAATACACATAAGTTTCAATTATGTATTGATACATGTTTTATAAGTAAAAAGAAAGGAATATATGTATTATGTGTTTTAGTTCAATTTTCTTTACTAATAATAATTAGATAAAACATTGGCAGTTTATTTGGGTTACAGATTTCAAAAGATGCAGAAACCTCGGCCTCAAAAAATAAAAAACCTAAAATCACTAGTATGTATGTATATTTTTCTATTTTTACAAATAAGATTTTTTGTACTAAATAATATACAAAAATATTTGCCAAAAATCTTATTATTTAGTATTCATAATATTTGTTTTTGGAGTCACGTATGCATTAATTGATGTGAAAATGTTATAGAAATTATATACGTATTTTTAGAACTTTAAAAGGCCAATCCTTTTCTTCCCCTGACATCCTTGAAAATAAATGATTTATCTACTTACATTGTCGAAATGAAGTTGTATACAAATTGTTTCATAATTATAAATATACTGGTTGCATATGTACATTTCGTTGTATAACCTAAGCTTTAAAGACTTATAATTATTTATTTCCAAGTTTATTATAAAGGTCCCCCATTAGCTTTGACTATAGGCTAGACACCTCAATCATGGATATAGTCCTCAATATATTTGATCAACTCCTTGTTAATGGCAGACCTGAAAAAATCTATATTTTTTTATGAGGTTTGCCATTAACATATGTCTCAATGGCAGCTCATCAGAAAAAAATCAAATCTTAGTATAGTGGATACATGAGTTTAAGATACATGAAAAGTTTCTTCCACCTTTCCAAATTTTTTACATCAAAGTATATTTGGAGATTTGAAAAATGACTTCAGACCAACATTCTTATAGAGAGCATATATAACTGTGCTTTCTGTCACATTTAGGTCAGTGGAATAACGTGGGATCATTGAGACAAGTAAAAAAATAACTTTTTCGAAAATTAAATTTAAAAAATATTTAATTTTGATATTACTTTACAAGCTTTTCAGGAATCTGTAATTATTTTTATCGTATAAAATCTAGTTTTGGAGGATTTTTAGCATGTTGTATGACCTGAACAGAGCAAACATACAATGCAACAATCTTGGCAATATCTTTTTGATTATAGATCATTGTCTTTTTCCTTTGTGTTCACACTTTTTTTTTTAAATATTTTAGTCAAACTTTTGAATACCTTCCTATACTGTTTGTTAAAAAAAATATTCAAAAAGTTCACCAGATATTTTGCTATTTTCTTAATAAGTATGAAATAATTTAACTAACAATTTGCCGTACACACTCAATATATATTATGTAGACCTGTAAATATATTGTATACTAGTTCAAAAGAGGATTTTGAAGCATCTAAATAACAGCCTTTTACAATTTTATTTTTAGACTAATTTTAGACTACATGTCTATAAACATTTATATGCAATTGATTATTACTTTGTTTGTTAATGAAAGATAATTAACAATAAACTTTATAAAATTAACATAAAAAAGAGTATGTACGACTCCCATATAAAAATAAGTTTTATTAAATGAAGATTTTAATAAAATTAATGTGTGTTTGACTTCATATGTATGAAGCGCAGTAACATTGGTAGTTACTTTCCAAGTCACATATGTGCATTTAAATTAATTATATTAGTATGTGTTTCCTTAGAGACGTTTATGAATTCACCATATGTTTTTGACTTTTTCTTAATACAAAAACAAATGTATTTTTGTTTTATTTTTTAGAAAATTAAATGCATAACTTGCAAAGTTATATATATATTATAATGCAAGATTAAATGAGTATGTAGAAACGTGGATAAAAAAATAACAATAACTACTATAAGAAAATATAAGTATCTTAGATGATAAAATGTGTTTCTTCCTTTTTTCCAGTGGACATATTTTTATTTATCTATAATACATTAAATGAAATTGCGTTTTGTATAACATAAAAATGTATTTTAATCCAAAATTATTTTTTTTTACAGGCCTTAATTATAAGATGCGCACTAGCCAATGAATGATCAAAATAAAATATAGGAATGAATATAAAATTATTAAGAAATGATATCATCAAAAGAAGGCCATATTCAGAACACAAAACTAGGACAGTACAATAATAGACATCACAAAAGTGGGGAAAAGTCTACTACAAGTCCAAGTCAAGTTTAAAAATTGTTTACTACAAATTCAAGTCCTTGGATATCTATATTAGTTCAGATCGAGTCTTTAGATTTATTTTTGGTAATTTTTTAATTTCAAAATTATAATATAGGAGTAAAAGTCTTCAGTCTTTCAATAGCTTTTGTGTCATAGTCAAGTTTCGAGTTATAAGTCTTCAAATATGAAACAATTTCAAGTTTATTCGCATATCTCGAGTCTAACTCTTCATATCTGAGGATGAATCAAAATCATATTTCTATGTAAAAAAAATAGATATAGAATTATTTTTGTTGATGTACAAACTCCTTCAAAATAATAATAATATAAATTGCGATAAAAATTAATTGAAAGACAACATCAAAATATGAAAGCGTGTGTATATAAGTGATGCAATTTTTTTTTTTGATAAATTAGAAAGTTTAGCTTTTTTAAGATTACTTTAGAACTTACAAAGAAGTATTTTATCATATCACAGACTTACTTCTATGAAAATCCCTTTGGTTATGTATTATTTTATGATCAGCTTGAGTACAAAAGTTTTTTGTCTCTTATTATATAATAGATATTTTTTCCTGTTGTTTATTTTTAAATCCGTTTTTAACCCCCCCCCCTCTCCACTATGGCTCCTGGCTCACCATCTGTAGTCTTTTTTCCCCTATAAAAACCATTAGGAAGTAACAACTTGCACCCACCATGTGAGCATCAGATGTTTTTCCATTCTATTTATTTCCTAATCTCATGAATTCATTTCATAGTGCAATGCTTTTACATAATGAATATGCTATGTGTAAATAATAGAACTATATATTTATAATCAAACTACAATAAAAAACTAACAGACTTTTCAATTAACACTCTCAAAAAAATATCTACCAAGGTATTTGATACTTAAAACATAATAGTACAACATAACTACTAGTAATATCAAAATGCTCTATATATTTAGTAATTGCCTATTATTATTTGAGTAAATAGAAATTTCATCTGTAAATAAGTGTTAATTAATCTAAAGGAATGTTACCTTCAAAATAAAATAAAAATAATTCGTTACATTTAAGTAAGAACGAATGCCAAATATTATCATTGTGCTTGTTCTATGTACATAGATATGCTTATAGATTTTTTAATTTAAGAATTAATTGTTTTGGTTTTTTTTTTAAATCTACATTGATCCAAATTTTTTAGTTAGCTAAAATTAATGAATTCATAATCATACCAAATCAACAAAATTTTACTCTTATATTACATTTCTAATTTTGATTGTACTTGACAAGCTAAAGGTAAATACATTTTCTCTTTTACAGTTTAAGCTATTTGAGCATTAGTTGTAAAGAAAATAATATTATCTTTTTTTCATTCCATATATATACGGACTTACACGCAAAGTGTTATCCGGAGTTGCTCAAGCCAAGGAAATCACATTGACAATGGTCAAAATAGTGGAAAATTTATTTAGAAAATACTTCTATAGACTACATATACTAATAAATGTAAAATGAATGTTTCTTCGTTGTCGAGACAAATCCTTATAATTCTTATTCTTTTACTATGATAATAACGATGGAGTGGGAAATTGTATTAAGTTTATAATACATATACTAATCACTATTTATGACAATCTGCTGGTTTTTTTTAGCTGGCCCGTATTTTTAGAATTGATAATCTGAAGAATGAATTTTCTTTTCTTTAGCAGTTGTCATTATTATTTAATTCCTGTGTATTGAATGTTATTTCCAATATAAATTCAATTATATTCAAAACCTAATTGAACCATGCGTATGTGCTCATAGAAGACGGAGTGTAACCTTGAGGATTTTATACAGAGTCATAATTATAAGTTCGATCTTTTCTTTTTCTTGGAGTTCCTTCGTCTATTCTGTCTCTTTGTCATAATTTGCCTTCTTTAAAGGATATGAAAATCTTTTATATTAATTCTCAACATATCCTCTCCGTCCTCCCAGTATTCAGTGCTTCACTGTTTCCTCATATCTTCTGTTCCATCTCTGAGCATCTCTATCAAGTTCTATAATTAAAGGTTTTTTTGGCAATGTCTACATGCTTTCATTCTACATGGTATTCTTTATATGTTTCCATCTACCCCCCCTGTAAGTCTTTAAACTATTACAAAAGATATGTGCACTGTACTTTCTGATTAGAGAGTTATGTAGAGGCTGAACAACTCGTGAACTCCTTTATCCTCCAAATGTTGATGGAAGTTATCAGACAATCATATTGTTTTCCAGTTATGAACATTTAATATACTATTCTATTTTTTAAGAATTTAACAAAATAATGTGCCTGGCAACTATAAAATGACATTTTTTGTCAGATGTATGTAAACAAAATTGAATTTGAGCATTATATCTGTCTTAAAACATTCTGCATCTAAAAATCCTTCAGATAAAGTTTTTAGATTGTGTACTTACCTATTGCAGAAGCTGACATATAGATGATATTGTATTGAGAGTAAAAAAAAATTGTTTATGAGGGCAATGCTATTTTTTGTCATAATACGGCTAGATAGACTATTTATAAGTTAACAAAGTCTAAATTAAAGAAAATTTGTCCTCATACAGCCTAATCATATTATCAGGACTAAATTCAAAGCATATGACTTTTTAAAATCTTTACTACGGTGATAATAAAAAGTATACAGTTGCCGGAATGGCCATTCTAGAGCTTTAGATCGATCCTTTTATTAGTATTTCAAACATTAATTTAAACGGAAGAGTCAGTCAATTAATGGGTTATCGATGCTTTAACCTTGAATTAATGTTATCAATTTAAAATATCGGTCAAACTCCCATTACATAATATGTATTAGATAGCCCCTTATTCAATTTGTGAATTTAAAAAAGAAAACATGGCAAACTATACCTACAATTTGAAGAATCTATTAGAAGACTGCTGCTTAGCTTTCATGATTTTTTTTTATACGTACAAACTGCTATGAGCAGAGGGAAAAATACAAGTCACACTCTGTATCAAGAAAGGGCATGGCAGATATTACTCTGTTTTCAATCTTCAATTTTAATTTAAGTCCAATTTGGACTTACGCAAATAACTCCAAACACAACATACTTCATTATTCATGTGCAAACGAACTTTACACTTAATTGTTGCCTCGACATATATTAAATAATAATTTAAAAAAATTCTATTTAATTTCAAATACAAAAAGTATATTACTCGTTTTAGCCACTATTTTTTATAACTATATACTGCATAATTGTTATAAGGATGTGAATATAGGCTAAATACTGGTGAGTGTAAAAAACATGTCTGAGCGAATGTCATAAAAAATAGGGTAAATTTTAGAGACGAAATATCTGTTATAAGCTATTGTATCCCTTGCTCGTTGATTAGTTATCATTTTTAAAATAGGGATAAATAATTAATAAGTGCGTTCATATTTTGCTTATACCATTATACACTTTTTTTTATAAATTTACGCTCGCCGCTATTTAGCCAATATTAACATTCCCATATATATATAAATATGTAAGTTACAAAAAAGTCATTATTAGACATATTTTTCCATATTTATGTACATATTGAGATTAAATGAGTGAGGAATTGTGTCTAGTCACCATTGATATATTATGTTATAATATATCTTTATATATCTAATATACATTTAAAAAAGAAAAAAAAATGTTTACATATTTCTATGATTTCATTCTTCATTACATTTCCTTGATGTGTCTTGTTTACGTTATGTAATTCTCATATTACTGTTAGTTATGATGATGGATGATATATGAATTGAAAACGATGATACATATTACAATTACGTACAATAAAGTTTTATTTTATTTTTTCAATTATTTTAAATGAAAAGGGAAAAAAATATAAGTCACTTTTTACAGCTTCAAAAGACGAAAAAAAAGTTTACAATATATACTATATAAATACATTCTCCCCTCACATCTAGTTATCGATAATTGGAACGACATTTCAGAGAGGAATGAGCACACTCAATAATAAGGAAAAAATAATAATAATAATAATATCACCTCCCATTGAGTGAACTAATCATCTGCACAAAGATTTACTTCATTAATTGAAGGGTTCTTCTCTTTTGTGTGTACTTAATTAGTTGACTCGACAAGAGATATTTTTGAGATGCAAAAAGCGAGAAGTTAATGGCTATAATGCAAATGAAAACCCATTGTGTATTATTATTAACGTAGAATCAATTATATTTTTTTATAATACTAAGTTCTCCTACGTCTGAAATATATTTTGGGAAAAATTGATGATTGACAAAATTTGAACAACTTTAAAAAAGTTATAGTGGTCATGAAGTTAATGTGCGCTACGAGTTTTCAATACAATAGGTTTCGAATTTAATTAAAAAAGAAAAAAATTAATTTCAGTTTTCAAAAAAGGTTTCGAATTTTTCCCTTTCACTCCTATTCTAGTTACAATCTAATTATTAATTTCAGAAAAAAAAACATAAATATTTTTTTAAGATGTAAAATAAGTTATAATAAAAGTGAATAAAATTTTACTGCGTTTTGGAAGATAATCAAAGAAAAAAATATAAAATTTGAAAAAAAGATCAATTTCCAAAACTTCAAATACGTTGGTTGACATCATCATCTAAAAAAATGTATATTTTAGGCTTATGAGAGCTCAACATTTAAAAAAATATTCGTTTTCATTGGACCCCTTTAATATATATGTATTTATAATAAATTTATCAAACTCCAGACCGTATATATTCACTTTGTATTGATTTTTAATGTAAAGATTAATTAGATCAATATTTAATTAATTTCCATTAAAAAATTATATTACAACTTTCAAGTATATATTAGAAAAAAAAATAATTAAAGCTCCAACCCTTTCCTGCCTTATTTTAATTATACTTTTATCGATTAACTACATATGTACATTTCTTTATACTCAATTATAATCGTATTAAATAATACAATTTCTAGCAGAAAAAAATAATAATTACATTGATTTTTTTCTTAGTTCAATGACAGGGTTTTAAGAGCAATTTAAATAATAATAATTAATTAATATGTAAAATGTGCGGTGAAATAATCGTATATACACAACTGTGGTACTTCTCCCAACAAAAATTCAAATATAAAGATGCAAATATATTTTTTCTAAATAAAAAATCATAATTAGATTTTGGTAAAATAATATGTTATATATTTAGAGATATGCAAATGTAGACATTAATTATTTGGAACACTTATTAAGCTAAATATTTTATTTTAATATTATAATTATATAATTGGGTTAATTTGAACCATTATAACATATATTTTATCGTGACCAATAATTTCATTCCCTGTAAAATTCATCCCCGGACATTTCATTCCACTTTGAAGAGGGATATTTATTTTATGCCATACGATTTAAGTTTTTAAACTACTTATTAATTTTTCTGTGAGGCTCGAGAGTGTAGAAGGAGGTCTGGGCTGTTGGCACTGGAGATAAGTGATGACTAGTGATGGATGTGAGACGGTTATGAATGATAGGGTTCTTATGGATTAGAAAGGACGTCATGATAAATCTTAATAGTGAGTAGGAATGAAATCCGTGAATAATATTTATACCTTGGGAAATAGAAGTATATCCCGAATTACTATTCTGCTTATTCATTTTCAAATTAACACCATAAATCATTCATATCCGTCTCCCACCCATCACTAGTCATTGATGTATCACCACTTCTCTCCAGTGACGACTGCCCATCCCTCCCTCTACAGCCCTACACAAAAGCTACTATGTAGTTTAAAATCATTAACCGTATGGCGCCCCTTAATATCCCTCTTCAAAGTGGGAACGAAATGTGCAGGTATGATTTTTACATGGAATAAATTTACTGGGAATGAAATTATTAGGAATAAAAAGACAGGAAATGAATTTGCTAGGAATGAAATCACCTAAGACCAAATTTCATATAAAGAAATGGTTAATTCTTATTGGATTATAGAAGAAGGGGAGGAAGCAATCATGTGTTGATATCCTTCCCAAAACTAAAAATACTTAGAAGAAAAAAGAGAACAGGCAACTGAAAAAAAATGAAATAACAACATGTTTGTAAGTTAAGTTAACTTATTAAAATACCATCGATCAAGAAATGGCAATGATTAGGACTTTTGTGTAGATCGAAAAGAATAAAACTGTATTCATAGATAGCGAAATTACAGATCTATCACTTCAGACAAAATATGAAGATCGTGCAACAAAGTTTTTAATCGATCAGAATTCAAGGTAATAATTTTTTCCCATTAATATTCTTTTGCATCTTTCCTTAGACTCTATTAGCCAGTAAACAAATTAATAATTTTTAACGATAAATAAAAGGAACATTTTATTTTAAAAAAATATTTGACAAATAATCAATAGAATAAAAAACTGGTTACATTTAGCATCAATCTATAATTTATTAATATTCTATGACTTTATTTTTTTTATTTATAGATATGTATTATGGTCCATTTAGTTAAAAGTTGTCTCTAACAGCATCATAAAAATAAAGTATATATACTGATTCTTAGAAATGAGTTTAAATTAGAATGATTTGTATATTTTATGGGCAATGTAGAAAATTGGGCATTTTGGAAAATGCAAGTTAGAGTTGACAATGTGCAAAATGCCTGTTAGAGCGTGCAAAAAAAACTACCGGGCTTAAAAATGAGATACACTCCACCGGTGTTAATAAAGTTACTTTTAAGGGCCCCTCTCAACATCCCAATTTATTCAACAGAAATTCATTTTTTTAACTTTAATAACATTAAATATTCTTATTTATTTTATTATTTTCTTATACATATAAAATAGACATCTTCCCCCAATTTATATCCCGAAAGTTGGGATGTTTGCATGTATCGCCGGTACCAAAAAAGGATGAAACCTGTCATCGCCAGATAAGTTACCTTCAAATGTCACACCCAATACCTCAATTTATATTTAGGAAGTTGGAACTGCTTTTTGGGTAATGCCGGTTCCCTAAACGAGATCATTATCCGAAATACGTTAACTGCATGTATATAAAGTTGGTCAAAACACACCACCGTCACTTCCCTGACCATCAAGGACCCATTCTAGTATTCTATGATACACCCCATCCCCCAGTTTATGGAAGTGAACTGCTGGTCACAAGAAGGGTCAAAATCTAGCACCGCCACTTGCCTAACATTCAAGGTATCCTTCAAATATTTATATAATACACCTCAGCCCACGGGTTGTGCAAGTGAACCGCGGGTTCAAAAGGGGGTTGAAAACTCACCACCGCCATTGTCCTGATTATCATGGACCTTTGTTATTCTACACAACTCAAGGGCTGGAACTATTTGTGATATTATATTTATAGGGTTCTGGAAAGATATGTTAAATTTTTGTGGTGTTTTCCTGCATTTCCTTGAAGGTTAAGGTCTTTTTTAAAACTATAATCTACCAAACAGGTATGCTATTTAAATGTGCGAGATAAATTGTAGGTATTTCAGGATAACTACAGCAACAAGTAATGATCAAATAAAAATTTACAATACAATCGTTGATCCTATTTAATGATAAAAATACTATGCGGTTGTATATTTAATACAAACCTTATTTCCTTTCTTCAAAATAGACAAAAACAAAAACTTATTGACAATCAGTGCAAATAATAAATATACTTAAAATACAGAACATTTATTAATTTAAGTGTTTTTTAGTGTTAAGAGTAGGTACGAAACAGATTTGTTTTGTTTCGGTTATGAAATTTTTTGACATTTATTAATTCTAATTCAGATCCAAATATCACAATTTAGAAACTAGCACATATAGATACAAATATTTCTTAAATACAAACAATTCACGCGTGCAAATATGAACATTCGAAAACACATTTTTCAAGTTCGGTCGAACATGAGTTTTGAGTCTTACGTCGAATTGTAGTCTTGTTAGAACAGTACTTCAATCATTCAGTTCGGTTGAGTATGGGTTTTTGATCATTCCCTCATAATATGTATGTAATGTGGTTTCTATTTTTTTCATCAATTATCAACTCTATCTTAAATAAATATAAGAGTTTCTCATGTTTCTTACTGTCTTCTTGAGTAATACTATAATTTACACAACCCATAACTCTAATGTTTTGAGTGATTATTATTCAAATTTAAGTTACGTCAAATGTTTCTATAACATATTTTGGCTTTATAAACTAGAGTTTTTATCGAGTTTAAGTTTTATTCGAATCCATCACCATTATGTTCTAAGTACCAAGACACTATAATGAGTCATGTATTCATTTACATTATAATAATATGTATGTAACTATACGATATAGCATTTAAATCTACCAACTTCATCTTCAACAACTACTAATTAAAAAGAAAGAGATCAAAAGATATTTTCCATTAGATTAAAAAAAAGTAGCTTGTGCATGTTAATTCAATATTCTAACTAACTTATTTTAAAGAATTAGATTATCTCACTCCATTTTCTTCTTTTAATTATATATTTGATAAAAAAAATGAAACGAAAAATAACAATATGTCAACCATTTTGAAGGGAAAAAATTGCTTTTTCTTGTTAATGAAAAAAATACCCTAAAAACTATTTAGTAAATAATTGTTGTTTTGTCTTCCCTCTCAAAAAAAAAAATACTCTTTACCTTTAATTAAAAAGAGTAACAAATGCGTGATACATATTTTTTTTTTCTTTTTCGAATAAGTATAGTATTTAAAAAAAGTAAACTCATTTAGTAGTTAATTATGATTTCTTAGAAACCCACAATACTATTATGGGTTTATTCTATCGTAATAATTATTATTTTAGTTTTGAGTGTGGCTACAATTGCAATAGAGACACATAATAACGACTACTCTAACTAGTGTTGTGTCGACTTATTTCAAAAAGTTTAATTCATTAAGGGTCAACTCGATTAAAAGGGGTGGAGGATAGTGAAAACTATGCAACTACGCAAGCAAACTACACATTTATTAATTTATAATAATAATATACAGAAGATAGTTATTCCCCCTCCCAAAAAAAAAAAAAAAAAAGGTAAATATTTATATTTACTGAAGATGTTACTCATTCTAAGGGTTGATTCCTAAAGAATAAGAGGGAAAGGGGGCTTAAAAAGAAACAAGAACTTCTCCAACATTCTTCATATATCTTGGAAGTTGCATCTTATGTTCAGGGCAAGGGAGCTATATTAAGAGCAAAAATTTTTACTAAAATTTCAAAATAATAGCTACCACGTTTATTAGTTCAAATTTTTAAAATTGCTTTAAATGTTATAGAAATATCTAGTTTTAGAAGTTAACAAACTATTATTTTAAGGCCTTTTTTTTTAATTTTTAGCATATTTTATTAATTAATATTTTTAGAAAACAACATTATTAACTTTCTAAAAATGACTGATATTTTATATAAAAGTTAATTTTTTATTGTTTATGGACTTTACGTAAAAATTAATTTACTATGTACATATTTGAAACTCTACTCAGTGTTGGCACCAATCAAAAGCAGGGCCTCATTTCCCTTGGTCCAAGGGTTCCTCCCAAAACCGGCCCTATGCCTCAGTTAAGTTGTTCCTTTTTCGATTCGACACAACACTACTTCTAACATAGCTATGTAGTAAAGGAAGATGAGTTGACGTAGAAATAAAAAATATAAATATTACAAGGTAGAGGATACAAAGTAAGTATAATAATTTTATTGTAGGTACGTATTTTTTACAAGCCTCTGTATTTTAATTATGAGTTTGGCTTATACGTACAACATACATAGATTTGTACCTAGGTACATGTTGTAAAAGAAAAGTTATTAACAAAGTATATATATATGTATATATTTTGTATGTTGATTGCATTTTGTATATTTTTTTGTTTTTTTAATATAAAAATTGACACTAAAATAAAATGTTAGTATGTTACATACATGTAAGGAGTCTCTATGAAAATTATTCTAATTGAATGTTATTTTTTTAACTCAATTTACATTAATCTATTGTTTATTAAATTTTTTTTCCAAAAAAAGTTTATACCTGATTAAGTATGTATTTTAAAAAGTTTATAATTTATAAAATTTGAGTTTGATTTAAACTATTTACTTTAATATTGAAAATTATCATGGTTAATTAATCGCACATTATTACTAATTAAAGCCATACACAAATAAATTAACTCAATTTTCAATTAATAAAAAAAATTATATCATATATTTTGAATCTATTAATTTTTTTTAGAATGGTAACGAAATTATATCATTTTATAACTATATTATAAAAATCATCAATAATAGTAAAGTAATAAATAATGAAACTAGGTTAATATCAAATTAATACAATTATTTTTCAATTAAGTGAAGACATAACTAGTAATATTTATTTACTATATAAACAGCAACACTATTTATGTATGGGGCGTGACGAAAAAATATTTACATATTCATTCAAGAACTTTATCACTGTAGGTCCTCCTTCGCAGCAATGGGGTCTTCCGGGTGGCCACGAAGGCCTTGCACTCACTGCAGATGTAGTCCTAAGACATGACATTCAAGTGCTGGTTGGCACTGTCTTTGAGGATGTTGATATTTGGGTGACGAACGGTACAGGCCTTCGACTCAACATGCACCCAAAAAGTCAAAACGAATAGGTTGGCATCTGGTGAGTAGGCGTGCCACATTTTCTTTGGCTAGAAAGTTAAGTTGTCCTCCAATCACTTTTGGGCCTTTTTGGACGTGTTTCCAGGCAACCCATCTTGCTGGAACACCACGTTCATATCTGAGTAGATGGTCTAAACCCATGGTAACAATTTCTACTCCAAGACTTGCACGTAGTCGACCCCTGTGAGGCTTTGCCCGAACGGGAACCGGACGAGGGGAATGGCAATGCCATCTGAGGCAACAAAGCCTAGGTAAATGGTATATGCAGGGTGCTTTGCGGTAATGATAGTCAAGAGAGACTGATCAACCTCCTCAAAGAACAAATACACCTGTCATTTTGCCAGTTTTGCACGATGTCCACTGTCCTTGTCTTTTCAAAATTGAAAATCACAACCCGACTGGCCTTGGCCTCCTTTAAACAACATTCAACAGATTTTGCAACGTAGGAGATGGATCTCTTTCATGTCTAGTGTTATGAGGGTCTCTTCACCCTTACAAGGTTCTTGCCCCTAACCCTTTTAATGGTCCTGTGTACGGTTCAGTCTGAAAAGCCGAAGTTCTTGGTGTGCTCCGCTTCAACTTCAAAGGGTTGGCCTCCTTGACTTCTTTTAAATTCAATTTCATTTTTCTACCCGACCCCAGCTTTTTCTCCAACGTCTCCGACCAATTTTTTTTTGTCATGTTCACATGGGCTTCTAAGACCCTCAAGAAGATTTAGTTTTTTTCGTTTTTTTTCATTCGTTATTTTTTTTTAGTATTTGACCAAAACAATTTTACTGTATTCACAAAAACCTTGATTTATGTATCAAAAACGAAGTGTAAAGATTTTTTCACCGAACCTGATATATAAACTAAACATTAATAGATAGATGAAAAAAGGGTCGATGATTACTAACTAAAAAGTGACGACTTCTCCGCTAGTGTCTTACGGATCTCTTTTTGATTTCTTATGATATCATTTAAAAACTCCAAGGAAAATATATTAAAACTATAATTATAAACATGTTACTGAATATTTTAGACTCTGAGTAACTTTATTCTCTCGAATATTCTTCTATATCCAACTCTTTATTATTCGTAATCAATATCCCTTTATTCATACAAATAAAAGTATATTGTATAAAAAAATATGTATGTACATATGAATATTTATCACATATTGTAAAAATTGACTTCTTTGAATAGACATTGTAAAAGACAAAATTTACAACCTCCATGAATGAGACCTAATTACCTCTCCTTACAATATTTCATGGTACATACATATACAACCATTCAAATTGTATTATACATCTACATTTATTGATTCTGTTACTATTATTTTTTTGGAGCCTATCCAATCCTTGTAAGTACGTATCTTTGAAGAAGGTACCATATACTTATCTTTACATCTCCCATTTCTTGTTCATATCCTTAGTCTATTTTTTAAGAGATCTTATCGTTCTTTATAATCCTTTCAGACGACACTTCCTTTTGTATTTATTTATCAGGTATATATCATTATTCCAACTGGATGAATACAGCTGGAGAAAATTACATAATTATCTACATACATATGTATTTGTCTAATTAACCATTTCAGTCATTTATGTACTTACATACTTACCTTAATTTTTTTTTGTTTTTTAAATTATAATTAATGAGACAAAATATCATACATATATCGTAAAACCTTGAGATACAAGTTTAATTCGTTCCTTCACGGAGCTCACAAGTTAAAGCATTTATCTCATTAGAAATAACTAAAAAACTCACCCTTCAACGCGAATTATGTTAATGGAAATTAAGAATACATTTCTTTTATGTAATTCATTCAATGAAAATATAATATTTATGTACTATTTATAAAACTTTGAACAATTTATGCTACAGAGCAAATGATGTACAATGTGCATCTACAAAAATGATGCAAACGAAGCACCTAAAACATACAAACGAACATTTAATTACATATTACGGTAAACCCATCTAATAAAGGAAACATATATTAATTTTGCATCTTTCACGATATATGTAGTCATGGACAAAACTCGCTTTAAATTTATGTTTAACCTTTTTCAAATTTGATTACGACTAATGTGGAAAATCACTGAGAAAATAACGTATTGCATAAGTAAATATGGATGATTTGCGAATAGCAAGAATATTTTTTACATTTACAAGATCAATAATTAATGTTTAAAATTTCCTTAAATTAATATCTCTTTTTACTCCGTTGCATAACTCTAGAAAAACTTCTTTAACCCTATTTATAGGCTCAAATTATGTCCGATTACATGATTTTATACAAAATAACAATTTTTGGTTTCAATTTTTATTGTATAGATAAGGATTTTTGCTCATTTTAACGTAGGTTTATTTTATTACTCACTGACAACTTTTCTGCACTACACGTTGAAAGAGTTTAAGTATCCTGCTCATTATATGTAGCTTAATTAACATGATGATATTACAATGATGTATGATGCCTTCTCAATATTACTCCAATTACGACGGCGTTGTATGTAGAGAGTTGTCAAACCTAAGAGAGTCAAGATTGAATATTGTATACCTACATTGTATTTTGATTCTAGATATGTAACTAGCTAATAGCATTTATATATATATGCTTCTTTTCAGTGATGAAAAATATATTTAATGTGCACACTTACATACTTTTAGATGAGTTTAGTGCTAAAGATGTATTTTATTCTGGAAATAAAATGCATAAATCATGTTATCATATTACAATTTACAAATCTAGCCGATCCCTTATAGTTTTACTTATATATGTACCTACGGAGATATGGACTAAATTCATATTTGACAATAGTTTTGCATTTATTTATTTTTTTAAAGAGATTGTCATCATGAATTCGCTTTACCTCCCTATATATATGGTACTTTTAAAAAAAAGGAAAAAAGAAGTATATTAGTGAATTATGTGCATTGTAAAAGGCGTACATCTTATCGACACACATACAAAATTAATTGAAAACATATATGCACAAGAGTTGGCTCTAGAGCACAAAAATTATAATAAGAATAGTTAGTCAGTATGACTTTACTCTTTTGAATGAAGATGAAATAGTGATACTCCTGAAGGCTATGTTTTTAATTATTAATTATAACTAAGTAAGCGAATGGTAATGTTTAGATATACATATATATGTATATGGATAGTTAGCCTTTTTAAGAAGGTAGTAATAGGATTAGACACATTTTATGGTTAAGTGGAAATATAAAGGTCAAAATTATTGTCAAAGAAATTTTTTAAGAAATAATGTGTAAAAAACTAGCGTTCTCATGAGTATATTTCCATACAAGTATTCATCTGTCCATAAACATAAACAAATATAGATAAATAAATTAGAAATATAAGCTCAAGTTAGTTTCATAATTCATTTAGATAACATTTGCATAAATATAGGTAAGGTCAACAAAAAAACATGCTGCTAAATTATTTTTTAATATAGACTCCAAATTACACTTGAATTTTTAATCAATTTATCTTCAATTTCTATTAATAAATTATTTTTATATATCATTGAGTTTATCAATTTCCTAAACCTTCTTAGAAAAAGAATATGATAAATATACTTGAAAGGGCCATAAAAAGGGCTAAATAAAGTATTGTATTTTTTATGAAGACTCTATACTATAGTTAATGTTCCTTTGAAATATAAAGTCCATATTTGACCGAAATCAGTCTTTTACTTATTGATACATTTATACTTTTGATGAAAAATCAATATACGAGGTGTGTTCAAAAAGTGAAGTAATTTCTTTCAAATTTTTGTCAGGTAACGTACATTTGGTATGGTAATTTTTTTATATATTCGTTAGTACACTTGCCATGAACATATATTTACTGTTTCAACTATATAATATTTTTGGTTTATTTGTGAAAGTCAGAACGATTAGAAGAACAGAGATTTGCAACGATTGAGGAGATAAAGACTGCATCATTGGAAAAGTTCATGGCTATACCAAAAAGTGCTTTGAGGATTGAAAAAAGCATTGGCACAAGTACATTTTATATAAGGGAGGATTACTTTGAAGTGGACAACATCAATATTTATGAATGAATAAACATTTCTCCCTAAAAATACAAAGTCACCTTACTTTTTGAACACACTTCATATTAATTTTTTTGCAATGTCTTAATATTTGTTTGTAATTTTTTGTTTTGATGTACCACAAAATATATTTTATCAAATTAACCGTCATATATGTTAATTTGAGGTAATATATATTTCGTTTTTTGTTGTTCTTTCATTGAATGGGATACAAATTATACTTTAAAGAGAACCGTCACGTAGGTACATAGATACAAACATTTGTTGAGTGGATAACAACATATCCTATAACAAATTTTAATGAGTAAAAAGAAATAGGGGCCATAAACAACCAGAACATTCTATACATATTTCACAAGTCTGTGAGATAAACCAATATCCAATTTTTAGCAAAGGAACTGTATACGTACACAAAAATATGTACGTGTGTATGTGTTCCCAGTACCGTTTCAAATCTCAACTGGGTGTGGTACATATGTTTGTTTATATCAAGGGATTATGAAAGTTTGGTTTAGAATAATTATGGTTCGCTTTGAATCAGGTTTGTCTACATAGTATAATAAAAAAAGAAAGAAATAAAGCAATTATTTTAATTACCAGGTGAATCAATAAATAGATTGGTTTTATTGTTGAATAATATATTGATTCATTAAATGTGTATGAGATAAAAATATCAATCTAAATGTGCATTAAATGTCTCATTGTGGGATATTGATTTTACTGCACTATGGTATCTTTCAACAAAAGAATATAGTAAACCCTGTCTGATATGTTTTACATTCCTCATGATGTTCATTATGTCATAGTTAGAGATAAATTGTCGGATTCCTTGTGAGCAAACATTAAAAAAAGTATATCTTGTAACCTGCAACATATGGGGGATTTTCCTCATTCTTTCTCCCTTTTTTAAATAACAAATGTATTAGTGAGCAAGAAGAACTATAGTTTATTTTGTTATCTTTAGAGTTGTATAAAATATGACCTGCCGGTACGTTAAAAAATTATAAACCGAAATAATTTAAAATATATTTTTACTAAGCGCAGTTAAGCTCACAAGAAGCTTTATTAGATTAGCTCTAAGCAGACATGAAAGGATGATGAAGTAAAAAGACAGAAATCCCACTCTATATTTTGGAAGAACATATCAGAAATTTCTCGAATGTCGATTATAAATTCTACTCAGAGTCCAACGGCAACTTATCCGTATAACTTATCAACGAATCATCAGAGCTACTCTCAGTAATTCATGAGATCACACACTAGTGGTAACTTTATACTTAGATGTTCTCTCATAAAAGAATGAAAGAAAAATGATAATTGTTTTGCAATATAAAACACTCTTAGATTGCAAATTTTAAAAAATCTCGTACGCGTTAATATAATATATTATACAACACTAGTAATCTCTGTCAGCAGATATGTCGTCTCTCAAAATTACCAAGATATATATTTTTGACGTATACTTGCAAGAATCGGGAGAACTATTATATCTCTAGTCATAGTACTAAAACTTGAGTTATGAAAAAATCGTTTTTGTATTAAAATTGGCATATTTCTTACGGTTAGCATGATCTCGATTTTAATGCTAGTGGTTTAAAATTGGTTTATAGATCCAAAAGTATGTTTCATCTTTTAACAGTACACTCTAATATGCAAATAGTATAACTTAGCATTTAGTCTTAAAAGAAAAACAAAAACCAATTCAATAAAAATAAAATTAAGAAATTATGCTCTAAAACTATAAGCCAAGATCTTTTTTTTTCCTTTTGAACTTATCTTCATTGTGGTTACTAAATTTTTTAGTATCATCCATTATAAATTTTAGGATTTTATCTTTGTCTAAGGAAAGTTGATTTAGAACACAATTCAAGTGCAAAAATTCTCCTTTTTCAATCCATCAAAATTTTAGTCCAAAAAAAAATAAAAAATATTTGTTCGATTTCACATAATGATGAGCGACCGTGAATTACCAAAACAAAGTCTGTTGGAATTTACATTTATGTACTCGTATATTAACATAAGAATGTATAAAATGTCATTCCATGCATATTCATATGAAAATGGAAAAGACAGATGTCAATTTACTTTGAGTTATATTACAGGATGCAAGTGATGATAACATCTCATGATTATTATGGAAAAGTAGGAAATATTTTAAGCCATCTTTCGTTCCTGCAGTGTTTCTAAAAATTGGTATCAAAATAATGTCAATTTTTGTATAAAATTTGTTTGACTATTTACGACTAGAGTTGGGGTTCGGTCTGAAAATACAAGACCAGTCGGAGACCGTTATGATTTATGATGGACCGAACTAATTTGGTCCTTTAAAGAAGTTCATTTGTACCAGTTCAAAACAAAAATTCGGCCTGCATCTGTTTTATAAACAAAAAATGGTCCGGATTGGTCTATTTTAAAACTCTGTCCAGACCGATTCTATTGATGAATTGTTCATGAAGTGATGTTTGTTTGAAAAAAATTGAACATCGGAAAAATAACAACACTTAAATGTGTAGAATAAATCATACTTGAAAAACTCATAAATTGGAATGTATGAGCAATTCTGCCCATAGATTGAGACCGATAAAATTGCTCCACTGTTTTAATACGATTAAATTTTGTTCTACGGTCTCAAATCACGGTCTTAACCAAAATATTATTCAAATCCATATAGATAATCTCTCAAGACTGAACAGAGAAAATCCCGGTTTTGGGCCAAGTCTCAACACTAATTAGAACTAACATATATAATCTACATTAGTTTTAACTTGATTACAAAAAAAAAATCTTTTTTTTTTCGATATATACATATTTTCTATGCATTTATGATTTTTTTAATTATTATAAATTTTCATAATGTAAATGCTTCGATCTAATTAGTTTATTTTAGAAAATTATGTGTAAGCAAAATTTATTCAGCATAATTGAGTCTCTACTCATAATCATATATTAATGTATTATTTAAGTGTTTTATATGATCATATTTTAGCTAAATTTAGAGAGTTGTTTGATACAAATTAAGTTCCATTCGATACATTCTAAAGGCGAGTTACCACATTTATTTTGCATGTACACGTATATGTTCGGTAAGGTATAAAAATAAAATTTGTTTTTTTAGAGAATTAATATAGCTTTTCAAAAAAACTGATATTTTATTATTTAAAAATTTATTTTCTGTATTAATAAATCATTCCTAAATAAACGTCACTTCTCTGGGAAATATATTTTGATATAAAATGTAAACGGATTGTATAATAATATTATTCATAAATTTAATTTTTTTTTCGCAAAAGATGAGCTTGTTTACACTTTCTGGCAATAAACAAGACTGATTACCAGTCACAATATCGCCAGCTGGAGAAAAAAATATTTTGCTTGACACAGATATACTTGTAGTTGCAAGGTATCGTGAAGCTAACTAAAAACTATGGGAAATTTATTTCAATTATCCATCTACCTTACCATTGGGGTTTTTGTCAACTGGATTGTATTTTATCATTTTGTAAGTTATTTTCTCTTGCTTTATATACAAATAAATAAATGATTTCTTATATAAAAGGATGCTAATAGATTTTTTTATTACTGTTCTTTTATATTTACAAAGCAATTATATAAATAAAAATTATAGTTTAAAGTTATTCCTTCATTTAAGCTTCTTATATTGGAGTGACACGGATGGATAGAATTTCACTTCTCTTGCCCATAGGATCCAAGACTTGTCCACAGCATTGGGGATTTTCAAAGAAAGGGTGGTATATCTAGTAGCGGATGTTTTAAGTTTGTATGGATATATTGGCACATAGAACGTAAGCATTACAGCAATTAATTCCGTAGAGTTTAATAAAGCAAGATCAATGGCTTTAGACGTATGTGGACACTGTTTCCTCCTTTGAGATAATCAGAAGAGAACAGAAGTATTCAAAAGTCCATTTTTCTGACCCTTGATGTTGATGGCGACAAATCTTTGCATAATTTTGACATCCCTGCAATCCACAAAGGCATGCAGTATATTGTTAAAAATGGTCCAAGAATCTTTGCATGGCTTATAAAATTTGATACCATTGGTAGAAATCTGAAATTGAATGGTAAATTTCCTACCATCCGAAATATACATAAGTGAAGATAAGAATAAAAAAATTTAATTTCCTCGAATTCCTAACAAATTTAAATAGTAATCACAAATAGATTGAGCTTCTTGTATTGATTTAATACAAGTCATTTTAAGATGCCAGGGTCTAGTAACACTAAAATCTTTTGGCGCTCATTTTAAAGGGAAGTAAAAACGACCATTGCAAAAGGGGTATGCGCCTTTATGTTATGAAAGGTTAAAATATTTTTTCCAAGGGATTCTTCCTCTAATTCATTTGGTGTAGTAAGCTTCCTGAAGGAGACAGGTTTCTTAAACTTCCCTCAGATATATCCAGCATAGAATCCCCATTGAATAAAGGAACAGCTGACCAACTAATGAATTGAACTACATCCCATACCGGGAAGTGAGCAGCAATTTCCTTGTTGGTGAGGTCAGTATCAATCATGAGGCTATGGTAGAACTCGTTGGATAAAACCTGTCTCCTCCATTCAACGTCCGGTTTCCTGGGCATATCGATAAAAACTTTGATTTAAATTTTCGGAATTGTATTCACTTGAAGTGCAATTCCGCCTCCAATGAGTGATTTAGGCATTTTTATGGGGGTCAACTAGCATTGGCAAAATAGCTTATTAAAGCAACCGTGTTCCTCTTTCATCACCCTCACAACTTGAGGCGAAGCGGTGTCTTTGTATATAACTAGGGGAACTACTTGTGTATTATATAGATCAATTCTTCTCTGAAGATTCAAATTTCTCGACTTGGAGAGGTTTCGGTTAATAGAACAATTTATAGAATGCCAATTCAAAATAGAGGCGCATTGGCATTCCCAAATTACGCCCAAGATCTCAATTTTATTTTTGACTTTACAACTTCCTACTTTTTGATTCTCACTAGGCTTCCAAGCAAACAGAAAAAGAATGGAGGTATTTTGCCGTTTGAGTCTTAAACCAAATCTTATCCCATACTTTTCGAAGAACTCCAGCAGGATATTGATTCTTTAAAGAAGCTTTCAATCTTCATTAGCTTCTACTGTATCATCTGCATAAACATCGTTAAAATAAACACCAATCCGGCCATACTTTTTTAAATTATGTGTAATTAATTATTCTCTTGATGCAATGAATAAAAGAGGCGCAGTTAGGCAGCCTTGTCTGCAGATTTTTTTCAATAAATTATTTCACTTTCTTCGGCATTTTAACGAAATAGTACGTGAAGCATTTTATAAGAGTGGCCTCACAGGATTCAAAAACTTTTATGGATTAAAATTTTACTTCACTATCTAAAATTATTTATTTAAAAAAAAAAAGTTTGGCACTCTCGCATGACTTGTAGTGGAAAATATCTACAAATTTTAGAAGTTTGTATGGGGTCAAAAGTTCGGAAAAGGACTCGATTAAAGATAAGGAAAGTTCTAATAATTCATTTGTGCCTACAGTTGTTTCAACGAATGATGGGTCACCAAGCGAAGCAGTTTCTTGTATTGGTCCTCCTTCACTTATTGAAACAAATAGTGTAGGCACACCCGATGTTCCTAAGGAATGTTCTATTGATTATAATGGAAAGTTGCATCATGATGGGAAAAATAATGAAAACAACATCTCTGACATTGAGGCAATAAGGACTGATAAGGACTCTGAAGATAATACTCAACCAGAATCAAAATTTGATTCCCCACTTGTCGTTAAAGAGACTAATACGACTAAAAACTCACCTGTAAAAAAAGCATTTACTGGAATATTTGGATCAAAGGATGATCAAGTAACATGCAATTGAAACAAACCAAGCACTTGTATTGAGAATGAAAACAGAAGAACGAAAAAATAGGAAGTCCCTCGTCACTTAGAAATCAAAAAGGAACCAAGGTGACATTTATACTAAAAATATAGTAAGATCAAGAAGATATTTTTCTAATCCCAAAAGACCTGCATCTGACACAAGCAAAAAATGGCGAAGAACAGCCCATAAACATTCTAAACAACTATGATTTCATTTTTATCTTTAACTGTTAATTCCCTTCAAACCTTGGAGAGGAAATATCGTCTCTCTAGATTGCTAAAATTTATGAACTTCCCTGATGTAATCACTCTATGTGATACAAGATGCAACTTGTATAATCACTTTTCATTACCGGACTGCTATGTGCCTTACACAGCTTTTAATAAAAACCTATTAAATCCTAAAAGAGATGTATCATTATTGATTAAAAAATCCATTTTTACTACTGTTTTATGAAAAGGTAATGGGTCTAAAACTTTTTTCCCGACTTCTCTCCAAAGAGCCAAATTATTTTAATGCACAAAAAGGGCAAAGATTCAAGCTATCTTAAGAATTTACGTCCTCTTATGATAAAAAATTCCATTTATAAAATTTATTCATATATCCTCGCAAATCGCATTAAAAAAGTGTTAAATACAATCATACATTCTTCATAATATATTGGAGAAAAAAGTATATGCATTAAGTTCCTTTTACAATGCAGACTCTCTTAGAATAGGACCCCCAACACTTCAGTAATGGCCGTCGATTTCACTAAAGGTTTTGATACTGTATTGCATCAACATATAATACGCACCCTCTACAGAAAAGGATTTGGTGATTACATGATTTGCATGGTTGGAGTTATCTTATCAAAATCACAAATCTTAATTCAGTACAGAAATAGCCTTGAATATTTGAAACAAAGAAGGGAGTTCGTCAAGGTGATCCGGTGACATCATTGCTTTTTATTATATGTATTGATGAGCTACTGCATAATTTGCATAATGAGTCCCTAATTAAAGATTTCGACTTGATTCAGTACAAACTGAAGAGCTTGTGCTACACCGATGATTTAACAATGGTCTATTCCGGAACAGATTTTAAAACTTTGAAATCGATTAAGAAGACCTTGAATGTATAAGTTTATTTTCCACCAAAACAGGAGTAGCAATAAATTCTGAAAAACAGTTGATAAGTCATTATTACGGATTAATTGAAAAACAGTGGCCAGACTTCAGAATTTCGGGTTTTTTCATTGGAACCACAGCCTGGAAATGCATCTGTAGGATAGTTAATGAAGAATGAAAAAGAGAAAAAAACTTTTTATATTCTCTAATTTTGAACATGTGGGATAAAAACAAAGCCTGGAATATATATATTATTCCAAGTGCAGTGCATCTAGTTTTTTTTATCACTTTTCCATTGACATCTCCTTTTTTCCCACTTTAATATGATGTATCTATTGAAAAAGTGTGGGCCTTTCCATTTTTTCCAAATATAATGGAGGGTCTTTTCTAATAAATAATTTTTAATTGAATGTTGTTGTTTTTTTAGTCATTTTTCAATATATTTTTGATTACTTTTTTTGATAATGTTGAAGCTTTTTTTGGGTTCTTTGTACTAAACTCTGTTGATATTTAGTTTAATGACGAAAATAATCCAAAAAAAATTTACTAACGTACCCATTTTTGAGGACTCTAATAATTTATGTGGGGTGTGTCCCCCTTTTACTACCGATCATTGATGTATATAGGGATGTGGAGGTAAATTGGACATTTTTTTAAGGGCTATAAAATGGAAATTTTAACTTTACAGGATTTTTATTTTGTTACAAGAAATGTGAAGTTTGGTGTCTACTTTAAGTAGAAAAAGTTTTGTTCAAATAGATAAACATACAAATATGGAGGAAGGGAAAAAGTTGGCCGTTGTCAAAATTATTCGTGCGGGCACAAGTCTCCCTCAATCGCCAAGACGGTATCATAACCCATGTCGACAGTCTACAGTATCTACGAAGCTATACAATCAGTCCAAACAGAAGTCCCAAAAGGCCAGAAGCGACCAATAAGAGAAATTCTACGTTTGTGGGTGGTCTCAAACTATCGATTGAGGCAAACCCGCAGTCAGCAGGTGGTAAATCTAGAGGGATGTAAAGACCGACCCGAAGTCGACGTTCTACAAGTATTTAAAGAGGTACATCTTCACATCGAAAATGAAAGAAGTCCGGTTGACCAGGAGCAGCAAATTATTGAACCACCTCAAGGATAAGTATCTTTCTGTAACATTCTTCAGCGACGAGAAGAAGTGGACTGTAAACATGGTATACAAAAGCAAAAAGACCCGTTTCTTAATTGACAAGAAGGAAAAGGTTCCCATAGTCTACACAACTAAGGTTTCGTTATCGGTCATCGGGTCCAACAGGACGGTGATGCTGCCGATTTCTTTAACCAAAAAGAGTAGGCCGGCGCTGACAAGTACTACAAGGTGTTGAAGGACAAAGTCATAATGCGGATGAGAGCCAATGATTGGGGCAATGGGTTCACTTTCCAGCAGGAATCATCTCCCACTTTCAAGGCCAAAAAGACCCTTGACTTACTTAAAGAGGAAGACGTCTACTTCTGGTGCCCGCATACTTGGCCTTGAAACTCTTCCGATTTGAACCCTATGGACTACTTCTGTTCTGGTAAGTTAGAGTCTGCTCGAGACCCCACAACAGTTGGCCGACCGTGATCGTGAAGTACTGGACCCAGGTAAATCCCGCACACGTTGTTTACGCCTACTCCTCTTTTCGACAAAGTAATTGCCACTAACGCTGGACACATCGAATAGTCCTTTTTTTCCATCTATGTGTTTTCTATAAGTAACTTCTTAATTATTCAATTATTCTCCCTGTCATATAGTTAATATATAGTTAAACTGACCTGTGGAAAATATGTATACTATAGAAAAATGCCTTAAATTATTACTTCCATAAACTAATGATAAGTCGTGTCACAAAAATCTAATATATTGCTACTTTATTACATTTAACTCATCTTGTATTGCCATCAATTTTCGCAAAAAAAAATGCAATTTTTTCATCAAAAGTCATAGCCTATTGTTGTTATATTTTTATTTGTTGTACAACGTTGGAACCTCTTGTAACAAGTTAAAAAATCGATTTAAAGTCTCAATTTTCAAAATATATTAATAATCTTCTAAAGTTTAGTCTAATTTTTTAAATAAGTTGAGAATAATTTGGGTTACAGCCGTTAGCAACTCAAACTGTTTTTGTTTTTTTGCATGAAGGGAAAGAAACAAATTGATACTGTCTTAGAATTAAATATTAACTAATTCATTTTCCAAGATCATTCAAAATAAAACAAAAAAACTCGTATAAAATATATTCTGGAGCCCAGAGACATGCTAGTTGACAATTTTGTTAAAGAATTACTTCTGAGTCCACAACTTCTAATATATAAAAAATTTCATAAGTAGTGTCGAAACTCTCAGAAAAAAATGATAATAAGCCAAATAACTGTCTACCGTTGCTTTCAGAAATAATTTAGCTTGAAGGTTTAATATCTATCTTCCCAGTAATTATATATTTATACACATTTATAGCTACATAAAAATCTACAAAGCAAAAATATGCTATCTTTAGGGGGATCAAAACAAGCTAGAACAATTTTTCCCAAAAAAGAATCTGGATTACATTTGTATTCTAGGGAGAATTATTGTCCCTTTATATCAACAAAATATTACAATTAATCCTTTAGATGGCTTTAAACAGTACAAAAAAAATTAGCACAATCAAAGAAATTGATATGTTTGATTTGAAAAACAATATTTACTTCATTTAAGTACCATAAATTAAAAGAAAGTTTTAAACTATAGTTACCATATTAGTTGAATTGCTCCAAGAATCAATTCAATATTTAAATCTACTTTTGTACTTCCCTTAGTAAATGTTTTTCATTATATTAATTTTTTGAACGACACCGTATATTTAGACTAATTAGCACATATGTAAATATGCAATCAGAATTAGCAACCTAATTTTTTTTTTAAAGGAAACGGGAACAAAATATATTTTTCTTTTAGAAATAAGTATTATTTACTTAGTTTATCTTATATTTTGGATTAATCTACTAAATAATTTAAAATTTAGATTGAACTATGTGATAATTTTTAAAAGAATTTAGATATAAGCCTATATTATATTTAGGACAAAGGATTTCATTTTTATTTGACAAGCTTGACACCTTCTCATCTTAATGCATAAAATGATCCTATCCTTAAATTGTGTGAAATCTTTTAGAAGGAAAATGATTCTCAATTTATAAGGATAGTTTTGACTTTTTTCAATTATTATCATAAAAATATATGCAGTTTTTTATTAATATTATGGAATTATAGTTTGTAGTTATACCTGTGATGTAATAAAGAAAAAGAAATAGAAAAACAATAAAGTGTGTAGTTATGGTGTTTTATGTCTAACTGGGCGAAGGGATATTTAACTACTGTTAATTTATTTAGCCCTACTAAAATCATTTATTTGTTTTTTTACAAAAATGAATAAAAAAATAACTTCAACCATGCTTAGTTTCAGGTTTGAAATATAATTGTACTAGGAAATAGTGAGAAAAAGTATAATTACTCATTGTAAACATTTAGTATGAGACGCTTCATCAAAAATATGAAATATCATTATCAGACTTATTTGTAATATTACTCTGCAATAAAAAAAGAAGAGTATATTGAATAAAAATTTAGATTTTTAATTATTTATCTTCAAATATGCCCTTTCTTAATCTTGCATATTTAATTACGTTCATAGTTTTAATAGTTACTTGAGAGGAGCTCAACTTTAACCAAAATTTTGAATGTAACGCCTATAATTTGCCAAAATGTATTTATGAAGTATTTGGTTGTATGATACAAAAAAATTAATTGGCAATTTCTCATTTTCTTGATTTTGTGTTAACTCACTACAAATCATTTTTATTTTAGCTACAAAAATCAATGGTAAAATAAGTATTTTAGAATGTATTAAATAATAATACGAATGACTAACTAATAATTTCCATTCATTTTTTCAAATGAATGCTCCCCAAGTCCATTTTATGTTAAAATAGTAGTACCACATACTTTGGGTGGTATTTTGGAAGTTTACAGCTCCTTTTTTTAACTTAAAAAGAAAAAGAACGTATCCCAAAAAAGACTACATCATTTCAGTAAATATGGTAAACTTTCATTCATCGATATTTTGTGTGTTTGGAGGGCCTTAATCTTTATCAGATGGGGTAACTTTAGTTCATACTTCATTATGGAGTGATCATCTAAGAAAGTTTCTAATGGTGCAGGGCGTTGATTACTTGACGGATCCTTGTGCTGGACTATCAAAAAATTTGAAAAAACTAAGTATGTATTCATGAAGAATACATTTGTTTTGTGAAGGCTCGAAAGAAGTCAACAAAAACTTTGAAAAATATTTGGAGTGGGAAATGCCAGTAATTGTATTGATCAACTGGATGTGAAAAGTAAAGGTTTGCACATTGCTGCTGATGCTGCAATGTCCCCGACTCTTAGTTATCAAATTGCATTAAGCTAGTTTTGTTCCATCTTCCGTGGGGAAAAAAAGTGTAAAGCAAGCAATTGTTCCCTTCAAAATGAGAATTTCAATGGTGCTGGTGTCCTTACCTAGGAGAATAGGTACCTTCAAATGTAAACTCGATAAGGATGATTTTTTTTAACCTTTTTTAATAATACAGGGCATGGGAAGATCAATGCTATGTTAACAAACTCCAGTATGTGTTATATACTATGAGAACGCAAAGGAAAATTGACACCAACGGATTAGTATTTATTGCAAATCATTATATTCGGGTTTCATTAATATATCTAGATGTATTTTCTTTGAGATTATTTAATTTTTTATTTCTGTAACAATTTTTCATGCCCTACTTTTGGAGCTTTTGTTTTGTTTTTTATATCCCTGTTTACCGACGTCCTTTTTTATACCAAATTGGGTTTTAATTTATTTTTTGTTTAGTTTAATGTAATTAAATGAACGCCACAAATAATAGCCGATAGAAAATAAAATAAAAATAGTACCATTTATTATATTGCTCCTGCGGATCAACCATTATATCAATATACAGTTTATTTCGAATATATTGTTTGACTATTAAGAAATTTCACTTTTTACCACCGCAAAATGTACTTAAAAGTTAAATATAACCAATAATATGAAGAAATTTTTATTTTGATTACACAAATCTTTAAAAATATTTATTATAAATACAGCCAATCCGTAATTACTTCCCAAATAACAAATTTGTTGAATAGATGTATGTATTGTACATAGAAACATATATTGATAAAATGTAAAACTAGTTGAATGAAATTGTTTTTTTTTAATTACTAGGATTTTCCAACTGTTTTTTTACCTATATATTATGTAGCTATTGTTTTATGTACGTACAATAATAATAATAATTACAATTACTATTATTTCAACAACAAAAATTGCAAATGAAATAATTAGACATAGATAGGTATATACCTAAATATATAACTACCTATTATATATATGGTACAAGATTAGATCCCTTTGGATACATATACGTAATATTCCTTATGCCCATATCTTCATGTATCCTGGAGAAATAATCAAATGTAAAACTTTATAATACTATATGCAAAAAAAATTAGAAAGGCCTATTTATAAATAAATATAAACTGTTGTCCGTGTGCGGTGTACAAATTGTGATTTATGTACAAGTTATAAATGGAATAAACAGATCGTTCATGGTACAATTTGTACAACAGAATCATTATTAAATTATAACATTTTTTTTATTTAGCTACTAGCTAATGCTATCACTTCGTTTGATATATTAATATGACTTATTCATTTTTTATTTACGAGTAATATAACTTTGGAAGTTTGAACTTTATTACGTGTCACACAATATTTGTTGCCTAATTAGCTTACTAATTAGGCAACAATTACATTACTAATTTATTAAGACCCCATGGAATATTTAATTTTTGAATTATACTTATTTCAGGTACTCTAAATTATTTATTTAAATTATCATTTGATTGTAATACTTACGATTTCCTTTTACAAGATACAACTTGTACACTTTATACTTAGTCAGAAAAAAAAACCTTTTTTTAAATTATGGTTTGATGTCAAGTTCCTTTGGCATTATTGTCTATGTGCATTTGCTTTATTAGTAGATGTTACTCTTTAATTTATAAAATGGTTTTGTATACCTAAAATAATTTATGCCCCATGACTTTGAACTTTATGTCCTTACTTGTTAATGTATCAATGTTGTAAATCATATTATTATTATCTATGAAGAAATATTTCCGATAATATTTTTTTTTATTACAATACTATATTTTCATCCATGAAATCAACTATTTTCACGCTTTAAACCAAAATAAGACTTTAGTGGTTTTTACCCCCTACCTTTTGATTTTGAAATAGTTTTGCCTCATTAACTATAAACTGGATTTGTTTCTATCAATAAAGTATTTAACAAATATAATTAACAATATTTTTTCCTATTAATATATATATGTTTTGTGTACAACTTTCGATTTTTTACAAGTTGTAACTTGTATGAGCAGATTGTACTAGTTGTTATTCAAAAATAAGATGAATAATTTTAGATGAAGATTGGGAATTACTTTTAAAATAATAATGGTGTAATTTTTAATCATTTTTGTTGAAATTTATTTATTAATAACTAACATTCTGTGGCATGATATAATGATCAAATGTCCACAGTTATAAAACTCCTAAATACACAATAAAACAAAACAAAAAATAATAGATTGTTTTTATTGATATCATGAATTGCATCAGCTTTTAAGGAACCGTCATTTCGGGACCTCATAGTCAATATTTTTAATACATAAAATGCACAAATTTCCAAAAAATTCTAATGAAGCTCCATCAAATGGTTTTATGAATAAACAAGACTTCACAACTGCATTGAATACTACGAATACCTATGATATATAGTGATATTATAGTATAATTAATGTAAAATGTATTAAAAATGACCACATTTGTAGAATTGTTATTATTATATTGGACCCATTAGGGATGATATTATTAGGTTAACTAGAGAAAAATACCTTATTCTTTAGATTTTACTTTTTATATATAATATAGAAATTTTATTGTATAACAATCTACTAACAGATTTTTAATACGTATTAGAGTCTTATATATTTTAAAACTTGCCAATAAAATGATATTTTTTAATAGTAAGTAGGGTTGAAGACTTTTTATTTATTGGTCCAATTTTCACATACAATAGCTCACTATTTTCATTAATATTATTAGAAATTAAGTTTCAATCTTATAAAACTGGGTCGATGATGCCCCAAATATGTCCGACATCAACAATGCTTATGCCTTGTGAAAACGCTTTATAGAACAAAATGATCTGAAATTAGTTTGTAATTAATAATTAAAATGACTAATGTTGTAATAGAATAAAGCGTATTTGCACTTATAAATTGTAACTCGTACAATCTGATGATACAAGTTATATAATTTACAAAAATAGCAACTTGTACAAAATATATACGGTCTTATATGTATACTTATATAAAGTTATAAAGATTTATAGGTGAGTAACCTTATACATATTATATATATATATATGTATCTATGTTCAAATATAGTTACTTGGAAGCATTTACATAATTGAGGGGCTTTTGCATAATTTTATTGCAGATTAAATTCCCTCTAATGGTGTAATTTTTTGTATGTGTGATTTATCTACACAACGGTTATCCCTTTGTCTCTTTTTGGAGTCCTTCTTTTTTTTTTTTTTTTTTTTTTTTGATAAGAATCATATTTTGCAAGTTATATTTATTTCTTAAAATGGTAGTTGATGCACATCTAAAAAGTTTTTTTTCTTGTTTTTTTTTCTTTTTTTTTCTTAAATGGGTACATACATAAGTTTGCGTCTACACTCTACATACATTGTAATTTAAAACCTATGAAGAATAAATTTAAAAAGTCACGAACTTAAAAAGAATAAATAAAGTTCAAGTTATATTATATATACATATTGCATAGTATGTGAACCTTCTCCTCCTCCAAGGAGAATAAGCGATTATTTAGATATAGTGAATTTATTACAATACCGAATCAAATTTAATTTCATTAGATTAAGTCTTACGATCAATTTATAGTGGAAGTGAGTACAAACATACATATGTGTAACCTTTAAGAGTTTTTATGTAATGCAAAGTCTTTTAAAAACTTGGTAAATAGAGAATAAACCATGGGAGGCAAAATAACTCAATCATGTCGTAATGCAATCAACTTAAACTCTCATTTGGATCAAATATAAAAATTAATATAAATCTTTGTTCTTCCTTCTTTTTTTTTATCTGACTATAAAGGGGGGGGGGGAAATATTTACAAATACAAGTGTTCAGTGTGTTTATAACCATAACTCAAGATATTGAACAATAAAGACTACAGAAAAATAGGTGACCTTTTTTCTTTAGTTTTGGTCTTAATTCTTAGATCAAAAAATTAATTGAACTTTGAAAAGTTAAGGCAAAAGAACGAGACTTTAAGAGTTTGAGAATAAGCCAATTTTTCGGTTTTGATTCTTTTTTTTTAGCAAAATTTTGATAGACATTTTGAAAAAATAGTCTTGCCACTGAGACCAAGATATGATCTAAGCTTGGAAGGGTTGATACCAGTACAAGAAAAAACTATGAGGGATAAAGACTAACTCTTAAAATACCAGACAATTTACTTCACGTATAATATCACCTCGGTTGATTGAACCCATGTTTACTAATTAGTGTATTTGTATGCCTTCATCACAAAAGATGGGTTTTATTTCGAGTTGTCTTCCTGAGCAAGGTATAATCCATAATAGAATCGATTACATATGTATATGGAATAACCGATTTATATCCGAAGGAAAAAAAACTTTATAATAGAGATTTATTCTTATATTTCCTGTAAGTAGCTAATTACTAATGGACAAACAACATTGAAATGAGCTTTTGAAGCTTATTTGGAAAAAAGTTTAAATTAGTCGACTTTTATTTTTTGTAAATATGGGATCTTCTTTTACTCTACTTATTTTATAGTAGGTTTTATGGTTTGTAAATTTGTGGATAAGTTTCCATTGGACCAATTAGTATTACATACCTATATGCTGATAAGGAGAGTAATATATTAGACTGAGGAAGTAAAAAATCTATGTTTAATTTAATATCTAAAGGTATAATAAAGTGTCTAAATTATTTTTCGCTAGGACCCATACTTAAGTAGGATAAACAATCAAATTTAAAAAATGTGTAAAATTGACCCATTTGATATTTATAAGGGCTCATAAATAATTAATCCTATTATTACTATTTTTGAAAGGAAAATTTTTAATTGTTTGCTTTAGTTTTGATCTTAACAACCCCCCCCAAAAAAAAAAAAAAAAAAAAAAAAAAAAACTATGACCTTGGGAAGCCAAATTAAAAACAAGGAACAACTTGGAAGGATTAAGGCTAAGAAATTGATTATTTTTTTGAGTTTTATGAAATTAGTAGAAAATCATAATTATTCATTCAGTGCAAAAATTTATAAGATATTATTACAAATTAAAATTTATCATCATTCTTATGCATTAATATTTTTTGAATAAAATATAATTCTCATTTATTATTTTTTTAATCCAATAATTGATACTTTTTGTATACAAATACTATGTATATTAATTTATAAATGATTTGTAATTATTAATATAAACTAAATTAATATATTTTTAGATATTTTCTTCTCGAAAAAAAAGTCCAATTGTAACTCCTAGATCTGTGATTCTCAACCTTTTATATCACTGCTAAGCCCCTATGCCTAATTTTATTTGAAATTTAAATATTTGGTTATTTTTTTTTTTGTTTGTTACATTAAAAAAAAAGACATTTTCTTAAAGACCTTGATAATCCCACAGAGCACTTGTGCTCCGCAGTGTCTCGGTCAAGAATCAATGTGCTAGTTTATCATTCATCTAAGAGTAACTTATACGGCCTATAAACGACGCTCGTTAGTGGTGTTACTTATATAAAAATATAAAACACTCATACATTGTATAGAGTTTATTTTTAGCCTTTATTGTAATTACTATTGTTATTTACAGTTGCAATTTAAAAAATATTATATCACTTATTTTAAACTCAATCATACTTCAAAACTATTATTTCTCTTAATGCAAGAGTCAATTTAGCAGAATGTATTTTATTTTTATATCGGTTAACCTGTCTACTGATATATAATGTATATCCAACATTATCTTATTACAAAACAAAAAAATTTTATAAGTAATGATTATATTGAATCTATTTCGCTTTTCTTTTTTGACTTGACATTTAAGATATTATGTTAACAACCATTGTTTTTTTACCAAATAAAAATTAACTTTCTATGAACATTGAATATACGAGTGCTTAAAAATAACTTCTTATATAAAAAAATAAAATAACTATGATTCGACTATTATAATCTTTTCTTTTTTTTTCTTATTTTTTTGAGAGTCAAAATGTTGCATTGTATGGTCAAGGATTTAGAAATATAAAAAATATGCTTCTTTCATTTCAATATTTTTGTTTAATTAACTATTGGAATGATAAAGCAGGGGTAATTACAAAAGAATACTATTTTAATGAGTATCAAGGGGGATACATATCTTTTATTGTGATAACATCAAATTTTTTCCTTTTGTTTTTATATAAAACTTGCCAATGATTCCCAAACTTTTTTACTGACGTCTCACTTTAATATCATCTAAAATGGCAGCACGTTTTCCTCAAAATATAGTTCATTTACATTTTTTTATAAGATTTTTTTTGCCATTTTTTCGAATTTATTCAATCTTTCAAACCTTTCTCTAATCAGAGATAGAAAAAAAACTCGAAATGATGAGATAGTTAGACAATGTTTGGACTATTAAATAGTAATTTCTAAGAATATCTACAACTTAATAAGATATAATTCGCTTCACCAGGCTCAAAATCACTAATAATAAGGTATTTTTGAAGTATATAAATCGACATATGTCAAATAAAAAGGTAAACAGTTGGTACATTGTATTATTGTTTCTTTATACTATAACTATACTAATATTGGCATTGGAACTGGTAAGCCAGCCCATTACTTTTTCAAAAAATTGGGCTCTCAATGTCTCCTTAGAAAATATCAGAAATGAAAGTTGTCTTCCTTTTTTATATAAACATCAACACATTTTTGAGCTAGCCCCAAACAAAAATACTGCAGACGCACTAGACGAAATTATTGTTTTATATTTTTATCCGAAAAAAATATCAAAACATTAATATCAATTTTGGTGCCAGAATGCGTACAAAAGTTTAGGTACCATCACAACACTAGTACATAGTACATTGTTGGATGACAACACGTTTCTGATTTATATTTCTCCAATAAAGATATTTAGATATTGATTTTTTTTACCCGCATTCACTTTCTTTGGATTTCATTTCATTGTTTGAGAAGTACTGAACCAAAGTTAAATGAAGGGTAAATATGTTAAACTAAACATTATGTCATTTTTATTTAATTATTATTTACTTCATTTATGAAAAAAAACTAATGCGACATTCATAAAGATAACTATTACACACACAAAAATAGATTAATAATAATATAAATATAATTTTTTATTCTTCATTTTTTAAAAGTTAAGTGGGAGCTCATTGTACTCATGTATGAGTATGTACAAATATAACTGAACTGTCATAATTCAACAAAAAGTAATGGCTTTAAAAAACCTAACATCTGAAGTTCATATAGTTGCACTTTTCATATCTCTCTAGCTACTGACTTCATTATTGTTCACTATTCTCAAAAACAGACATTTTAAATTAATTATGTGTATGCAAGATCGGGTACAGTTGCAACAGTCACTATCTTTTTAAATATAAAATAAGTTACAATGATATAATTTATATAACGCATTGGAATTTAATTATTGCACATAATTAAAACTTTAAAAATTTAATCAATACTAGACATATCTTGAATGTTGAAACCGGGACGGAGCTTTTGAGACAGTTGCAGCAATGGGCAAGGCCCATTTCAGTTCAACTTGTTGAAAAACTACTAACAATTATAAGTTTTAACTCTTTAATGACCATTTGTCACATATGTGGCATCGTCATAAATTATACTTATCCTTTGCATACTTTATTTTCTGTCAGTTTTTAAATTGTTGTTACTTTATATGTTCTAGTAATCCTTTGTTTCAATTTTGAAACACTTCATTGTGCTTGCCTATTTTCCGTATTCTTTGAAACATGGAGATATAATGGAATGGTTATTTTTTATTATATGATTGCATATTTAATTTAAAATATTTTTAATAATATTTTAAACTCATATCTATTCTTTACTACACCAGTGTTTCTCAAAATTTTTAGTTAGGGCACCTTTCAAAAGTGCATAAAATCTCAAAGCACCCTAACGGATATGATAAAAAGTTACTATACGTAGCCTAAATGCAAACGTACTGATTACTTAGATGAGACAGTAACGACAGACTACAATATGAAATGAAATTAATAATAACTTTATCCATTAAAATACTGTTTTACAAATTTCCTGAACCGCCAAAGTTATACAACAACAGAAAACTCAAATGATTTACATAAAGTGGGATGTGGCTCTATTTCACAGTCAATCATGTCCAGTCTTTGTGGAGCTTTTGTTCTTAGAAAACAATCTATGATTGTACAGCTTGTTCCTTGTACTCTGTGAAATAAAATGGAATTTTGCAGTTGAATGATAAAACAATATGATACACACTGCAGTCACACTGACTCCAGTGGCCTATAGATATGACACATTTTTAACAATTAGTACATGATTCAGAATTTTACGGTTAATTTTATATATTTATATATATAAAATGAGTATAAATGTAATCATTTCATATGAAAAATAATCTATTGATATATAAAATGTCAGATTTTTTAAATTTGATGTCAAAATAAGTATTTTTTTAGATTGTGCCTCTGACGCAGTCAGGGGGACCCCATGTGTCTCTACCCACTTTTAGAAAAGCTATACTAGACTCTTGAGAATAATCTATAGTCCCTATTATACGTTTTAACCAAGATGTATAACCATTAAAATGCCTGAAATATCTGAAAATCAAGGATACAAATTCAATAATAGATTAAAATTCTTATATATTCAATTAAAAATACCTATGCAAATAATTCATCTTGAGATCTTTATTCTTTGCACCTTCCTCGTTAAATAATTAAATAGATTCAAAAAATAGCAAACAAATATTGGTATGTTGTTGTCAAATATAGCAAATTTCTGTCAAACCAGCTTGGAGTAGGTGAGCCAAAAACAAAAAGTGTTGCAACGGCACCCCCTACAACTTATCTTTTATGCATTTCTTAATTGTAATTTTTAAAGTAATTTATTATTTCCTTCCATGTTTCTCTGCAAAATGCAATTAAAAAATGTCCATTTAAATTTTAAAAAATATATACATATAATGTAGTTACTATTATTATTAGATATTTTTATCATTAAAGTCTGTTTCGGCTTTGTTTTACTCCCCATGAATTAGAAATATTTTTATTTGACGATAAGAATCTTTTCTTTTCTTTCGTATGTTTGAAATTGTTTTCTATAAAAATATCTATGTAATATCTCCCCAGGGAACTTAAAAATAAAGAGAAGGAGGTAGAATGTAATATTATCTAAGGGAGAGAGAGATAGTTTCTTGCCATAAAGAGTTCTATCTATAAACAACAAAGACATCTGAATCTTTCTTTCAATTTATGTATGAATACGTAATTTTGAGATCCTATTATGTGTGATATCATTGTTCTTTTAGAACATCCCTATATCTTAATACTATTGCAAAAAAAAAATGTTTTTATGAATGGTACAATGCCTATTCTTTCTTCCTTCCTTCCTTCATTATTCTTTGTTCTCAATTAGAATCTAAGCTTGGGGAATAAGACTTTCATTATCGACAACAATAAGACTCATTATTCCAGATGCGTAGCTTTTCTTCATAATTTTTTTTTCTAAAAATAAAATAAAAATACCAACAATGAGCTTTAACTGAACCTTTAAAAATTAAAGAATAAAAAATTAAATATATATTTTTGTTAATCTTTTTTTTGTGTGTGTAATAGTTATCTGTATGAATGTCACATTAGGTTTATTTTCATAAATGAAGTAAATAATAATTAAATAAAAATGGCATAATGTTTAGTTTTACATATTTACCCTACATTTACCTATGGTGCAGTACTTCTCAAACAGTGAAATGCAATCCAAAAAAAGTGACTCGAAAGCTATTTTATACTTAAATCAAGTAAAGCTTTAATGCTATACACTCTACATTATAAATAGATACTTTTAAAATGAGATCCAAAGGATTTAAAAGGACAGCATTGGATGAAAATATTAAAGAACTTGGACTTGCGAGCAAAGACTTGAGACTTAAGTTTGAATTGTAGTTATATACTTTTTTACAACTCCGTTAAAAAATTTAATTAGACTCAGCTATAACAGATTAAAGATTGATTACTTTATAGTGAACACCTCTAGCTTGCTCTTTATTCGTCTAAGAAATTTCATTCATATATGAAAGATGATTCCAGTCATTATTTATTAAAGCATAATGACCTTATTTATTAAGCAAGGCACCTCATAGCTTAGAACATATTCTATAACTATATGGCCAGGTTTTTGTATAAAAGACGTTTTCAGAAAATCATCAAGAGTATAGAATAAAGTGTAACTAAGCTGAATTTATAGACACCCCAAAGATGTCAATGCACTTTGAACAAAAAAAAAGACCTATGTCTTGGTCATTGTCCTGAAAGTGTTAAATGCTAAAAATCAGATAAATCCATTAATAAGTTTTGGAGACTTTACGTCACTGACAGACAAATGGAACTCTACAAATACATATAGTATAATACTAATTACCTAACTGACCCAATTATTCATTATTTGTGCTATTTAATGACCTATAAAAAAACAGATACAAGCAATACAAATACCAGGTTACAATACATAATTTGTAAAATTTTATAAATTGACTTTTAAGAGCTGGAGCAATGGAATTAATGATATACAGCATTTAATTTTATATTTACCTTTAGTTTGACCTTTTTACATCCCATTATTATATATTTTACCCATGGACAAACGTGGATTGAACGTGCAATTTCTGTTTGAGCCAATGAAATTGAATCCTCTTTATCAAGTTTTTGATTTGATTTATAAATAAGAAATAAATTTAATTCAAGGGTACTTCTAGCTTAATGCATAGTTATATAAAAGAGTTTTAGATTAAGTTAATTAATGAAAGGATAGATAAAAATACGACTCAAGTGTGTTTCATTGTAAGCATGTAGCTTACACGGGATTCTACTTATTACTTATAAGCCTCATCATGTTCATGTATTATTTTTATTCAAAAAATTCATTAAAGTAATTTTTACTTATAAATAGTTTATAATTAGAAATTCTTTTAGAGGGATTTTCTACAAAAAGAAGGAGGGTGAAGTCAAGAGAGATCTTTCATCCTCGAAACCGTCGTTTCAAAAATTAACAATAATTTATACTCCATATGCAAGGAATTATATGTTATTAGAGATGCACGCTTCTTTAATTAATCCTTTGTGCGACAATTTTTTCTGAATGTGTGATAGACTGACTCTTTTCTAAAACTATTGTATTACTTTGTAAATAAAAGCAAAAAGCGATGTATCTATCCATTGTTTCTCGATTTAAAGCAATATTTTGTCAAATAGGTGGAAAAAAATAAACAAATTTTCTATTCATAGTGTTAGTGTACAAAATATTAATGTAACCAATACTACAACGAAGTTTTTTTAATTAAAGTAGCTAATCAAACTCATGCTCTGTTTAGGTAAATAATATAATTTCAACTTTTGACCAATCATTCATGATATCAAGAGTGTTTTCCTGAAAACTTCGAATAGTCAAATATAATTTTGTATATACTTGAAGACACGATTAATTTATTGTCACTTGTCATAAAAGCTTAAGACATGTATCGTTAATTGTTTATTTCAGCAAGGTTCAGTCGTTTTCTCCAAAAAAACATATTAATAAGTGAAATTGATAAAAATATTATAAATGTCATTTAACTACGTCCCTGGAATTTGCATTTTGCCCAAATTTACGAAATTATTGAATATAATCGGCGGACATTCTTTTCCCAAAAATTATCGTACAAGTTCTTTTTTACATAATAAAAAAATATCTTTACACACCTCAGAAATCTATTTTTTTTTTTTTTTACATCTATTTGATATTTTACGCATTGTGACTTGCTTAATGAGATTAACAAAACTAAAATACTGTTTTTCTCAGTTTATTATTTCTAATTTAAAAAAACTGACAGTTAAATAATATTAATACTGTTTACGGTTGTTCGATGGTAATATGGCATAGCAAAACTTTATTAAGCTACAAAAAATTATTGACCAATTTTCCATTTATTTTAAAATTCGAGGCTTCATGGGGACAAAAAGCTCGTCCTATATATTGATTAAAAAATGAACAAAAATGAAATAAAGATATGGTTTTCTAGGTCTTTGATGAAGGAAATTGTATTTATTAAATTAATTAAGTCTTCAGTAAGCAGTCTACTTTCAAAGAAAAAAAAAAGTTTCCGAAGATAAGCAAAACGGGCGTCAATGAAAGCAAATAAACTATGATAAATACCATCAATGTTTTGTTAACAAAACTGATAAATAGTTGGGAATTATTTTGAGTAGTATTTTACTACAATAATTTGTTAATCTATTTTACTATGTATCACTCGCAATTGGAAAGCTCAATAACTTTATTATACTATGGTTGTAAAGGTAATTAATGGGAGACTTAAAATCACTCTAATCACGTCCTGTCTTATCTAATCCCTGTTATCAGTTTTCAAAAAAGAATAAAAAATTTAAAACGCCCTCTACTTGGCTAAATTTTCACTAATATTACAATAAAGCATAGGAGTTTACCAATTTAGTTATTTTATTAAAACTTTAAGTATCATTCATCCACAAGAATAGTGTGCTATTATTCTTAATTTAGACTAAATTGAACAATTATTTATTATTCTTTTAAATATTATAGCATTGATTGTCAAAATTGATTGATGATGACATCACTGGCAGATATCTATGATTATGTCTTGTTATTTAGAAAAGTCCATTTCTATGAGACAGCTTTTACGTCCAATTTGGACGCATCCTTAAGATTTACTACAGAACTGGGCGGGATGTCAACTTTTGGATCAATTCCTACATTTTATGTAGTAAAATAAAAAGAAACGCATAGGCAATTAAAATGATCGTAGATTATTGGTAGGTTGACTTACTGGTTACGTATTTACTATTTACCTACGTATATATCGAAGGAGGTCTTCTTGTGAAGTCCTTAGTATACATAGTATACAATAATAGTAGTAATAATAATGGTTTTATAATCATCTTCATCTCCCCGAAATATTTTATTATTATTACCTATTTCATTCGCCCTCCTCCTCTTCTTTGTCTAGGTAATCAGAGATTTATCTGATTCATCGTCTCCCTAGTTCTTTAACGGCTGTAGTTGTTGTTGTAATTCGGCTCACACACAGTGAGAAAAAGATCTCCTCATATAAATTTTACATTAAAATCCATTCAGAACATCAGCAGCATCAACTCTTGGCTTGAATCAATGTTAGATGAATAGAATTATAATTAAGAGAATGCTTGTAGGAGGTGGGTGAAGGGCTCTTTCTCTCTCTATATATATTTACATAATTGTACCTAGTATAAATGTATTATATGAAAATATCATAGTTTTTTCTTATTATATACATAGTACATACGTCTTTGAGGAGAAAAGGAGCAGTAATTACAGGGAGTGTTATGTTGTTGAATTATAGAGATGCATGAGTCAGGATTTTTTCTATTCTAAAAAATATAGGGTTTATGATGTTGCTAACATCAACAATTACTTGAAGAAGTTATTCTCTCTCAAGTTATAATTGAGCCTTTTGAAATATCCGTATATAATAATACCTACATTTTTGGATGATGTATGATGAAAAATAGTTCATCATCAATAGGTCCAAGTGCACTTATGTTGTATTTATGTATACACCACATTAAGGACCTGATTGTACATCTAAATATACCTTTTTTACTCAATCATACTTAGATTATACATTATAACTATGTAAGAACAAGTGATGTTTCGCATATTTTGAAATTAGAAGCAGTGTTAAAAGTGAATACTAGATATGATAAAATTAATACATATTTTTATATCAAAAATGACATTAAAATGTGTCATATTGCAGCTTGTTTCACATCGGTAACAACCTTATTGGTAAGAATAAGCATTATGTTGCATCATCACATCTAGTAAATAAGTAATTTGTATCTTAGACGTCACAGGTGAGTGAGGATGTGTCGTCTACCTTAGCCGAGAGAATAAAGTTTAATAATAATAGTATTAAAAAAATATTATTTAATTATCTATATTATTATGGTTATTTAAATTATTGTAAATGTAAAATTTCATAACTCTTTTTCTTATACTGCATATGTGAACAATACAAGTCAAGGTAAATTTTTATATCTTTTACTTGATAAATTTTTGTTTCAGAATTTGTTTCTTCAAAACTCATTTATTCTATATTATATTACCCCTATGAAACATTTATTTTCAGTTGATAAAACTTTTTTCGAACCAAAATTTAAAATAAAGTATTCCAAGATGAAGTGATTTTTCTAAGTCGATATTTCAGTTAAGAATCGGTTCCAGCCCGTGACTGAAATTGAACTGTTCTCTCACTGTGAACGCAAACTTTATTGGTCATCTGTAAGACTTCGTATTTTAAATCACAATTCACATCATCAACAGTTTAATAAAAACGAATGATAGACTACACAAATCAATATCGATCTTTTTCTCAGGACCGGTTTAGAGCCAGATTAAATTGGTTCAAATAAATTTGTTCTTGTACAAATACGAGTTTTGTTAAAGCATTAGTTTACCTTATCAGTAGCATTATGACTCAGGAAGAGATTGGTTTAATTTTGGTTTTTGTCGTTAGTAATTACATTATGCCCAATTTTTTGATCGAGCACATCGGTATCAGACAATGTTAAAAAATAAATGTGTCGATCTCAACCAACCGTTATTTATACTTTCTACCAAGACTGTGGACTGACAATTTTATCGGTCAGCTTACATCAAAATGAATCATTATAAAACTTATTATGACGGCCATGTTTGGTCCATTAAAAAAATAACGTCATCAACTGCAGGTCATTTAAATATCGATTCAGATAATTTATTTCAAATGAAATTGATCTTTTCTCAGAACTAATTCAGAGACTCAATCAAATTGGTTCGAGAAAAAAATTATTACGATATTGGAAAAATTCTGGAATGAATCAAAACTCTAATCAATAGTATGATTATATGTATGTATGTATATATATAAGCTCTTTCAGCAGTATTTAAAGGTTGACCAGTAGGAAATACTATATGTATAAGTAGGTAAACACATTATAATTTACTAATTTAGAGATTGACTGGTATTTTTGTAGGATTGTTGTATTTGATAAAAAAAAATCATGAATCTATAGCTAATTTGTCATTCAAAAGATGATCACCACTCCTTTTTCTTTTTTAGACAATCTAATGAATAATATTTTTTTAACATATCTTAAAAACAAAAAATAAAGAATGAATTTAGATTTTATTTTTTGACCAAGAAGCTATAATTATAACAAATTAATATTATATGTATCTATATATTTAAATACATAGATGTATAAAATATATGAATAATATATTTGAGTACCACACTCATACATTAAGTCTCTAGTAGGTGGTAGAAGGCAGATAATATTTTTTATTTATTAACCTTCATGTAAATGCAGTTATTGAATTTTTTTTTTCTAATTATAATATCAACTTTTTTTGCACAAACTATGTAAATTAGACTGTCCCGTTTTCGGGGTACTATTTTATTGATCTACGCAAAGACATGTTCTGATTTAGAAAATCAAAAAACTGATTTTTGCAAAATTTCATTGAAAAACTTCAATGAGATGAGATAGTTGTTGAACAACAAAAAACAATATTATCTTTGATAAAACAGACAAAATGTATATAATTATGTTCATCATAGACTCTGTAAGTAATTAAAAGCAAGGTGCATCATATTTTTAACTAATAAGTATCGAAAGTACAATTTTCAACCCATTGCATCATAATTAGGATGTTAAAAAAATTGGCCAATTTCGACTCAAAAATTCAATTAAAAAAAATAAAATAGTATGTACAACAGAAAAAATAAATTGAGAGGTCTCAATTAGTTAGTTTTTGAATTCTCCTAAACAGAAAATTGTTGACCCGAAATTATGATAGTATGTATATTGTATATGATTCAATTGTTTTTAATGAATAGTGAAATATAACGTACGTTTAATTTATTTTTAATATATCTTTGTGTACAAACAGGGTAAGGACTCAAAAAATAGAATTCTCTTCGAAACCGTCTAGCTTCAATTCTAAAAGTCTGACAATTTTGTACTTGGCGCCATTTAAAAGAGCTGACAAAAAGCTACAATTAATGTTTTTTTTTTTTTTTTTTTTTTGTGCCATCAAAAATGTCCGAACAACAAGCAAAACGGCATAGGGTATACAATCACCACTTCCCACAACTCTATATAAGACAAGAATATCTTCACAGCGGACGCTCTTCTGAGCAGAAGAAATGATCGCTTCTGGGCTGAATCAAGATAACTGGTCGAGGGAACTTTCAGGGCCAAACAACCAACTCCGGTCATGTTCCTCGGCGTCGTGGTGTCTGACGGCATCAAGATGCATCCCTACTTCTTCAAGGCCAATGAGAAAGACAACCCGGACGTCTACTACAAGGTCCTTAGGTACAATGTAGTGTCATAGTTGAAGAGCACGTTCCTAAGGGACAATTACGTGCTTACCTAAGACATCGCCCGGAACACACGTTCAAGAAGGTGCTGCATTTCTGCATGAAGAACATGGCTGCCTTTTTGCTGGCAGACTTCTGGACATTGTTGTTTGGTGCGTCTTGGGAAGCAAGACGAAGAAGACTTTTCCGCCGAATGCCAATACTCTGAAGGCCGTGATCACGGAGGAGTGAAACAAATTGTCCTTGTACCTCATCAAGGCCAGTTTTGCTTCTGTCCCCCCCCGTATTGAAGCTATCATTCGGAATGGAGGCTGAGGCTGACTTATTTGATAAAAAGTGTAAAAAATTGTTGAATTGTCAACTTTTGCTTTAAAATTTTGGCATAAAAATTTGTAGTAGGGAAACGACTTTTAAAACTTTCTAATTTTTGCGTCCTCATATTGTACATACTCGTATATTTATGTCCTTAATATATGTATGATCACAATAGCATTTTCACACCATCCATTATTTAGAACATAAAATAATCGTAACATGACTTTTTTTTTCTAACCAATAAATCAAACCCAATTGAATTTTATTTATTGATAAAAAATTTGCTTTCCTTGAAGAGACATTTTGTAATATTACTAAATCAAAAGGATGCTCCAACAAACGTTCTAATCCATTGTATATTTTTTTCAATCATAGTACATTTCACTATACTAGAACTTTCGAACTTTTGACTCTTATTTTCTTTTAACTATAATTTCACAATGGTATCTTTATAACTGCAAATATTATTTGCAGTGTGATTTATATGTTTTAATCAACCTTTCCCCCCACAAGCAGAAAAAAAGTTTCGAAATTAGTTAACAGTTTACATCATTCTGGGTTTACTCCTTGGCAAATTAAAATCTGAGTTCAACAAATCAACGTTCACAACACTAATTATGAACTAGAGCAAAGAAGTTTACCGCAGACCCAAAAAGAAATAGTTAATTTTCAAATTAGTTGGCATATAGTATTTTTCATTGTAATCCTCAATCTTTCTCTGCTTAGAATACTAATGAGTGTTCTTACTACTAAATTCAAATGTTGCACTATGAACAGTGAACAAATTTTATAAGATGTACATCTTAGACATTTTTTTTAGTTCTACGAAGAAAGGTTGAGAGATCAGGTGTAAATTGCTCTGTGAATATAATTTCCATTTAATTTGCTCGCAAATGGATTATTGTCTACATAACAAAGAAAAATATGTATGACAAGGTTTTATTAAGAATGAATTGTATTATATAAGCCGCATCTGTATTCATCCTATTAAATTCTATGTCATAGTTAGTGTAAACAACTTTACATACTTACATTTATCATTTAAAACATTACAAGTACAAAATACACATCCTTCCAAGAAAATAAAGAAATAAGTTATTTTTGTATTTTTTTATGTAAAATGTAAATGAACATTGTATATTAAATTAGATTGACACATTATTTCATAAATAATTTGTAATGGTAAATAACTTTGTGTATATGAATAAAAGTTTAACCAACATTAATTGGATTAACATGCATACACACATGAAAATAGTTCTAAGAAATTATCATTGATGAATCAGAATAATAATATATTGATTTGTAAGATTAATCATAATTTTAGATTGCTATTTCACAAGTTCTTTTTTGAACCAAGATTTCGGGAAATTTGAATTTTATCACGGGGTTGTGGGAGAACACCAGAAATTCCGTAATATCTTTATAATAGTTTGTTTTTTATAAAAAAAATGTAACAATATCCGATGTTAATAACACAGCCTATTGAGAATTAAAATAGGTATTTTAAAAAGCTTAAATAACCAACATTCTTATTACTTGAATGAGTTACCTTTCTCAAAACAAATTATTAAACTGCTGAAAAAGCTTTTTCTTATTCCACATATGTGTTTGAAATGGATTGCAATAAGCTTTTAATTCCACTAATATTTGTTGTTTATGTTTGGGTAATGAAAATATTAGTTTTATGTATTATAAATACATAAAAAACGTACTAGTCAATAAAATTGTTTTTAACTAGAGAAACATAAAAATAACCTTATTTGCTCAAAATTTATATTTCTGCGGTCAACATAAAATATCAGTTAATATACTACCAATAAGTCTTGATAACTCCAGCCAGCTACCACCTCCCTTCCTTATATTTAAATATCGACAGCAAATATGTTGTTTTTCAGAAATAAGGCCTATCATTTAATTATTTTTTAAGGCGTTGTTATTTTTTTAAATTTGTTTCATGGATGAAAAAAAATATACATCAATTCATTAAGGGGTTAATACTTGCTAATTAGAAAAATCAATGTTTTTATTAGATAAGACATTTTAAGACGACAAAAGCTCAACTTGTACAATTTGCTTATACAAACCGTAACTTGTACACAACATATATATGTTTACATTTAGAAAAATTATCAAACGATGTTTTTATAAACCCGTATTTTTATTTCAAATCTAATTACGAAAATTCACTCCATTCAGAGTATTTTTTCAGTTGATAGTTATGAGTTGAAAAGTAATAAAGATTTCCTTAATACTTTTTATCTATATGAGTATATTTATGTGTATGACAAAAGATCTTTGATAAATGCCGAGGGATTTTTGGGCAAATATTTTTTTTCTTTGCGTATATATTTATAATGAATCTTCATTTTTTTTATATTTATGCATATTTAGGTACATATATATATAATATATACATTAGGAACTACATAGATGCACATAGTAGATTTTAATCAGATAATTACTGTATTTTCTAGCAAACTCTGTGCTATGTACATTGTACAAGTTTTGATAAGTTGTAATTTTTACTCTAGACAGATTTTACAAGTTGCAATCAAAATTGCAATAATGCATTTTTGTATGAATAATTCATAAGTATAATGCAATTTTATTATATTAAGTTATCAGGTATAACTTTGTTATTAGATAACTGACGATCCGAATGAATAAAACAGACACAACATGGAATAAAATAAGCAAAGAAAAAATGTATATTTAAAAACATAATTGCAATAAGATGCGAAAAAAAAGTCAAAGTTTTATTTTAAACAAAAAAAAAGTTTATGCAACGTCACAAAATCAACAAAATTATAACGTAAATCAAGAACACATTATGTATAATGCAATTATTGAAATTCCTTTAAATTATGGGTATATTAATAGTGTAATTTATACATTGTCTCGTAAAAATTAACAAAAAAAGGGCTCATTATAAAGTTCAAAGGCAGTTGTCTCACTTATGTTAAATATTATTTAATAACATAAAAGCAACACCATTTTAGAAGCATAGTTATTAAATAAAATCGACATTTTTCCAGAAAAAATCTAAAATAAATTTCTTATGATGAATTTAAAAATGAAAAAACTAAATTATTTTATAGAAGCAATTGTTATTATTATCAAAAAAATTGTTTATTTTTATTTCCAAAATGCACAAATTTCCAACCATTTTTTTATTTATTATTTTCAATTAAGTTTCCATACAGAGATCAATTTAATGACAAAAAACTGTCGTAATCTAATGAAATCAAACTACGAGATGGTGATGATCCATAGAATATTGATTTTTTAGTGTTTAAATAAAATAAGGAGATTGTGTTCAATTAATAATAATTGATAAAATTTTCTTAATTTAATTGAAACAAAAGGCACAATTCTTATCAACTTTAGTTAATTGTTAATACTTTCAAGATGGTGAATTTACATATTGAGGACGTCAAGTGAAAATACTACTAATAAAACACATTAAAATGAATATAATGTTATTAATAATTATGATATTATGTGAAGTTCAAATTCTAGCTTGAACATACAATTGTTTGTATTCAACACAGTATATATTTCCAGTTTTGAGGAAAAATAATAATTAAAAATACATAATATATTTATTTATATTAAAAAGGAAAGGGAAAAGTTATACGCCTACATATATAAGGGAATTGTAATAATCAAAATTAAATAGAACTAGATCCTAATTTATCGGTTCTATGATCTTGATTCCAAATCAAAGCATAACTTTTTTAGATATTATGCATTAGAAAAAAAATCATTTGAATGAATATTTTAACATAAGTGTACATACTATTATTCTATCCCTTATATGTATCTCAATAAACGGCACTCTAGCTTACAGACTAGGAAAAATAAGATTAAATGGTTCTTCTATATTTAACAATGTAATTAAGATAATAATAATAACAAAAAGAGGGGGGGGGGGTATATAGGATTCTTGTTGTTTTCTATCTTTAAATAACATCAAATTAAATGAAAGGACATAAATCAATGTAAATAACTCAATGGACAAAGTCACTCATCCAATTATGTTTACGATATTTTAACGATGTGAAATATATCTACCTAAAACATACATATTAAATATATAAAAGCGATAGAAAACTAATGAAGGAACAAATTATTTAGGTTACATTAGTAAGTTGGTTCGTGAGTATGTAGATAATGTAATTTATTTGTGAGAAAGTTTGTATAAACACATGTCAAACTACATACATTGATACTTATTGTTACTTATCCATTTACGTTTAATTTTGTTTGTAAGCGCATTTCCTTTTTAATGGATTTTATTTGTAGGCTGTATATAGTAATGATGTATTTGTATCTAAATTCGTGGATTATTTTTGCATTTATTAATTCAGATAAATGCTTTCTCCATGCACAACTTCCTTATGTATCAACTTGCATCCCGTTTAGTTTATAATAATTTTTAGAGATTTAATACATCCCTAAGACGGATGTTATCTTTTCTTTTCAAACAACCCTTATAACACTTATCTCTCGTACAATTCAATTTGTAAAAATACTTGTATCCCTAAATTTTAATCCCGATATATTACTCCTCTATTAGGTACATATTAGTGATACAGAGAGATAATTTTAACGCCACGTATTGTGTCGGACTGTGTATTTTCAACCCGAAATTCCAAGAAAAATCAACTCATTCATCCATTAGTTGTTAAGTTTTCTTCACACCTTAAATATCATATTTGTTACTAAATAAGTGTCTCCATTCCAGGGATCTCAAGTCAAACACCAAAGTCGTACAAGTTTATCTTTTCTCACTTTTCTATGCCACACCTTGAATTTTGCAAACATAGAAAAGGTACTTTTTTTTACCTAACATTAAAAAAAACATTGATGATGGCGGGTTCTTACATTTCTGCGACAATTTTTTTATATAAATTAGGGAGGAATAGAAGGTTGTATATAAAAAGTTACGTTATACAAAAAAAGTATATCGGAAAGGAATTTTGAATATGAGTAAAGATACTTATGGATAGTTTTATAAACAAAATTTTGAATTTTATTTAAATACATTGAATCTATATCTATTTAAAAAGTATGTAGGGATTGTAATAATGTTTTATGTATTTTGTCAAAAATTTTATAGTACTCAAAATAAATAAAATGTTTTAAATCGGGTCGGATTATAGAATTCAAAAGATGAAGAACCCACAGGTTCAAAAAAAGCCTTAACACACATCACTTGTACATATTTCAAAATATTACAAATGTGTTGAATTAATGTGTTTATCTTATACAAGTAGTTATAAGATGTCTTGAATTAATATCATAAATATCTATGTAGGTACGACATTAATATATATTGCTGTTGTTTTTTATATGTAACTCAACCCCCCTCCCATCTCTTTATATCAAATTAGATCACTTTTTTTTATTTTGTTGTGAAAAGGCTTTTCTAATAAATGTGTAACAGAAAATTTGAAGAAATAAAATAAAAGGTATATTTGATCAAATAAACGAAAAAATAACATATTTTACAAAGGCAATCATCTTTAATGTAATTCGCCTTTCAATTTTATAAAACACCACTTAAGTAGAAAAAAAAATATAAAAAGTTTTTGGTCAAATAGAGGCATAAGAAGGTACTTTCATTTTTTTCATCTCTTTCATTCGTCGTTCTATTTTGAATGTTCATTAAAATACTATAGTGAATACTGAGTAGCATGAAACGAAATAATGACAACGTCCATGTTATTATTGAGTTCACCCTTAAGAGATTTTTTTTAAAAGAAGTTTCTTAATAGATAACAAGGCACTTAAGTTAAATATGTATCTAACTACATACGTTCATAAAGTTTTTTTTTTGTTTTTTGTCAAAGTAATTACAACTTACATATATGAGAATAAAAGAAGCCATTGGGAACTTAAACAATGAGAGTTAACTTCTTTTTTAAATGTATATTGTATAGATCATTTGAGACATAAAGAACTTATCTAAGTATTTTTTATTTTATTTATGATTGTATTCAATTAAATGTAATATTAAAGTTTCTTCTATGCTTGTGAGCAAATAAAGTTATAATACGATAATATGATCTACAAATCAAACTCAAAGAAAAGTTAGTTGAACTCATTTGACTAAAAGTGCATGTACACATGTTGCATTGCGTATTAAAACTTTATGTACATAACTTTGTATGAGCATTGAGCATACCAATTGTATTTCATTACGCTCTTAGGCTAGTTTATTATTGTATAAAATGAAAAAGTCACGTTCTTAAAGAATAACTAAATGTATAGTTGTATGCATGTGAATATATATATATACAATGTATATACATACATAGTGAATGAAATATTATACAGAGCTTTAATTAGCTTTCATTCATGCCATATTATATGTATGTGTACTCGTAGTCTTTTACTTTTAAGAACAATCTGCTTTGGAAATAGCATTATTACCTAAAGAGATTACACATTATATTGTATGTATATAAACTTTTTAATTGTTCTTGTTCTAGATGATTTGTGGGACAATGGGGAATTGTATTATCAAGTAGTTATGGATTTGTTTATTTTTTTAAATCTTTTATTTTTGTTAATGTCACTGTACATATTTGAAATGCCGACATAATTATGTAATAGATTCACGACACAATATAAAACAAGTGTTTTAAAATATAATTATAAAAGTGTACTTAATAGATTAACTGGTTAACTATGTACCTTTTACTAATACCGCTGCTATGAACATGTCTGTAGTCTGGGTATTCTTGATTTAAGGATCAAGATAAGACTCTTTTTTATTAATAATATGCATTATTATTTTTTACATTAGTTTTAATAATATACTAATTATCTAAAAAAATCCCCAATAAGACAAAAAGATTAATTTCCAGTTGAGTATGTATATACATTTGTAAATTACTGGCCATAGAGTACAAAATTAGAAAATTCCATATTTCAGATGTATATGCACATTTCAGATCTATACATTAATTTTCTATGAAAACAGTTTTAACCCATTAATATGAAATTGTAATAGTAATAATGGCAGCTGTAGATCTTTATATTCTTTTTGCGTTTATTGATTGAACTCGAATTAAACTTTAGTTTTTAAGCTATAAACCTAGTGAGTTTTTACTAATTCTCGGTTCGTTATTTGTGGATTCAATTATTCACAGCTATATTTTTGGAAGATGAATACTCATTATTCACGAAATAATTATTTGTGGATTTTTACATTACTTACATATTAACAATTGAATTTGTATAGTTTTGTAACAACATTTTTTTAAACAGATCACAATATTTATTGAATATTGAATGTTATAATACATATTTGGTTCATATTGCAATGAGTTTTAAAATATAGAAACATTATAAATGAACCATTTAAATATACTTATTGAGTTTAAACAACATTTAAATTTATTTATTAGTACTTATAGTAAAGGTTTAAGTCATGTATCAACTGAAAATAACAAGAGATCACATTATTATTGAAAAATAATACATTAGTCTAGAAAAAAAGTCAATCATAAATAAACCATAAATTCCAGCCCTTTATTTATTTTTCAATTTCTGAGGAAAAGTTACAAGATTCAAAAGATGACGTCCATAAATTAATAAAGGTCGATGATGTCAAATAGGTATTAGAAAGAATATCACAAATACCAACCGTGAAGGAATTTAAGTCAACATTACATTGAACCCCTAGTAGGTACCCACATAATATTAAAAATGTTAAAAGTATTTCATAAAATGTTTGTATACTCTAGTCAACAAAGTGTTTATATATATAACCGATTCTAGAAGCTTCTGTCAATCCCATAAATACCTTTTCATGTCATAAAATAATATGACGAGGGCACACACCTTAGAGAAAACAATTAATGTAACTTGCCAGGATACATACATACAAGCGCTATTTTACGTTTTGAAGAGTATCATAAAATGAATATGAGAATTTTTGGCGAGGTCGTTTCTTCATCTTATGTTTTAATTATATGGACCATTATTAAAAACACTGTTGATGAACAATGGACATAGCTATGTTGTGTAGATTTATGATTATGGTTGAGAAGAAAGAAAGAAAAAGAAAGAAAAATATGAGGAATTAGTGGTTTTATGGCTATTAGTAAAAAGTATTGTTCAACATAGCTGACATAGTTGGGTTATTCCACGTCAAGTGTACACACTTTTTTGGAATTTACGACATGATCATCACCAATTTTGATGACTTTTGGTGAGCTACCATTTTTATATAAAATAAGAAAGTGTGTGAAATATTAGAGTACTGTGACTCACCTGAGCCGTTTTAGGCCTAATCCGTTGGACCAGTGTTGTTCAGAAAGCCATAATTCCCTAGTAGCGGCTCGATTTCGACAAAAATTACGTCAAAAGATGAACACAAACTATAATTTATATTCAATCATAATCTTATTTTAATCAAAAATAAAAGTTTTGGGCTCTGATGCGGCATTCAAAATGGTTTGCTGCTTGGGAGGGGCACAATTTGAAGGAAGCACCAAAGACCCAAACTTATATTTTCGATTAAAATAAGATTATGGGCGAATATAAATTATAGTTTGTGTTGTTGTGCATCTTTTGAGATAACTTTTGTTATAATCGATCAACTACAAGCGGAATTATGGTTTTCTGAACAACACTGTTCAACGCCTTAGGCCCAACTTTGAGCAGGCCTAGAACACCCCAGGTAAGTTACAGAACCTAATATTTCACACACTCTCTTATTTCATATAGCAAAGCTAGCTCACCAAAAATCATCAGAATCGGTGATGGTCATGCCGTGAGGGTGTGTACACTTGATGTGGAATGACCCAGTTACTTTTTTCAAAAATACTAGCATAAAATCAATATGCTTTCAGGTTATTTCAATATATTTAAGGGCAAACGAGTAATTTTTGCAACTATCCTCGGGTTAAGATATGAAGAAGACAAATAATTACAGGATATGACCTTAGTTGTACCTCTCAACCTTTTCACCCAAAAAAAAAAAAATACCCAAAATCAATTGATAGTTAGTCAAGTCCTTCCAAAAAATTTTATTAATTGGAATTTAATCTACCAAGATTCAAAACACTAATATAAAGCAAGCTCTGTAGTAGTTGATAGCTGACAAGAAGATTTGTAGTCAAATTTCATGTCAGTGGGAATACAAGATGATAAAAATTATATCTTACACACGTCGTTACCTTTATTGCATCACGAAACCTTTTAATAAAAAATAAAGAGAAAAAAGGACCAAAATCAGGTGGTCGTTAGCCAATTTTTCCAAACTATGACATTATTATTCAATAATTGCTTAAAAGTGTTCTCAATTTAACAAGAGCTAATTATAACTCAACCAATCTACGTTCAGACCAATGATTAGAGAAAAAGAAGCAGACACATCGACACCTGACAACAAAATACCCTGGATATTTTTGTATATGCAAAACATCAACTTTTTCCAAGAATTATCTTCTAACTGATTACTTTTTCTACGTATATGGGCAATTCCATGATAAATTTTTACAATGAAACAGATTTGACTCAAATTCAGTATGTGGTATACCAAAGTATCCCATCTCAGAAATGAAATTTGTATATGTAACTCAATCCAAACCTGAGTTATAACGTTTTAAAGATGAAGATTTTAGCATTTGGATGAATTTTTGCAATATTTTTTTTTTACATCTCGTAAGCCAAAGCAATGGTATGAAAATATAATCCATCATTGAAACACTATCTAATAGCTTTACGAGAATAATGTTAAATTTTATTTTTATTTTTGTTATGAAAAACAAATGATAACTATGACATCAATTTTTCAAGGTTTATGTTATTTATTTATTTTTTTTAATTATAACCTTCTAAAACACATTTAAAAAATTTTAAAAACTATAAATTGGAAAAACTATTGAATTATGAGTAATGGTGAGATTTATAAAAAATTTCAGTTCATTTATATAATATTTTTGTACATTTTTGTCCACCTTAAACTTTTTTTTAAAGATTTATAGTTAATTTAGATGCTAAAATTTCAAAAAAACAAGGACTATATACTTTGAAAAATTTAAGGTCATGTCTTACTTTTTTTATAATACAGCAAAATAATAGTCGCCATAAGTTAGAATTTACTATTTTAAAGCTTTTCAAGCTTTGATTTACCATATAACACTCATCAAAATGAGAATTTCTTTATCTTTAAGGCCTCAGAACTCAAAATTGGAATTACCTCCATATAAAAAATTATATTTCTAGACTAGTCTACTGTAAATAGCACTACCTACAAAATGTTAGTCATATTTGTTTCCTCGAGAAAATTTGTCTAATTTACCATGAATCTTGATTTTAACTCTATCAAATGACTTTCAAATTAAATCAAAATTTTATACATATATAACAATGATAAATATAAATATTTTAATGAAATAACATACAATGAAAGTTCCAATCAAATTCAAAATTCAGATTTATTTTTATCAAATAGAGACAACAAAAGTAGAATAATTACAAAAAATATATTATTATTTTCAAAGTAAGAACAACTGTTGGTGAAATTTTGACATGGAATAGATCACTATTTCCACTCATATTAATGAATATATGATTTTTATTATTATAACACTTGGTTGCTTAGGCCTCCAAAATGGTCATCATCAGCAATCCTGACGTCATTCAGAAAACTTATTTGGAAAGAAAGAGATAAAAAAAAAGGATGAAGGTATAAATAAAATTGAAATGAATAAAGACATCATCATGATTTCTCAATTACCGATATGTAACTAAATTGAAATAAACTTAATTCTAAATTATTAATAAGCATTCAGAGTATTTAAATGTTAATAAGACATTAGCAAACAATAAAAATAAACAATTTTACACCATAGATGGCGCAGATGTAACATACAAATTACTAATAAATAATAAATATCCTCGAGTATATAAAAAAAATACAGTTATGGAAACAAATTTAATGCCACCCTTGATTTATTAAACTTTATTTTAGCTTAAACATTTTGAAAAATACTAAGTTTTGTAACCACACGATAATATTTTCTTATTGTGTTGGAAAAATTCGCAATATAAATTTCGTACTATAATATTAAGTTAGACTAACGGAAGGTTAAGGAAAATTTACATAATTACGTCACAATTAATAGTCAATTATTTAATTTAAAGCTCATTTTTAGTCAAATGAAAAATCATGACATCATTATTTATTTTAACATAATGCAAGTTTTTTTTGTTCCTTTCATCCTCTTTTTATCTTTACTCTTTTTTCATGTAAAACATTTTTCATAATCTTAATATTTTATGGGAAACCAAAATAACTTTGTTTTTTCACAAAACCTCGAATAAAAATTGAAAAATGGCTTCAAATCGAGATGCTAATATTCTAATATCGCAAAAATCTATATATATAAAAGAGTGATTTTTTTTTGGGTTGGGGATCATAAATGCCCAAACCCCAAGAACCGTTTTATGCAACTCATGGAGAATAAATAGGGGTTAAAGTTTTTTATCAAAAAGAGATTGGCATTTCAAACAACAACTATATGAATAACTACATTTTTTAAATTTATTCAAAATAAAGTTATGGGCAAAGAAATGAATCGGTGAAAATTGCAATTTTTTTTATTTCAGGTGCAAAAAAATAACTTCCAATGGAATATGAGATTAGTAAATAGAATAAAGTTTGTAGTAATTTGTCTGGAGATGGGTTTGCATATAAATTTGCCAAACAAAAATTGATGTTGAACTGAAATATCTGTCATTTTCTGAATCATTTTTTCATTTTTTCTCCTCTATTTTTCATCAAATGTCAATTTTCAATATTTTTAAAAGAAATGCCACAAAACGACAAATTGTGGATGGTAGATTTGAGACTATCGCCGTTCATTTAATTATTTTCAATTTCCGGAACATTTTGTTAAATAATTTCTGTAATATTTGCAAAAATGAACCAGTTGTCGAGGGTTATTTTTTCACAACATTATTTTTCATAGCTTTTTTGTTTTTCCAAGTACGAAAAAAATATTAATAGATTTGTGTTTCTTTTACAATTCTAATAAATACTATTAACTATTTTTTGTAAAATTAGTGCAAAAAAAGTTTTTGCAATTTACATCGCGAATTTTGATTAGGGAATTTTTTTAAGTAAATAGAAAATGGACTTCTCATATAGACAATTTTTTAGATATATATGGTGGTATATTATTTGAAGTTTATAACACATTGTTTTTATATTCATAATAATAATACTAAGGTTACAAGAGGCAATAATAAGAGTTTGTGTTTTTTCGGGGGGGAGAGGGGGGGGGAGAATTTGCTATGATGAGACCTTGTAAATTGTCTTACTCAACCGTATTGATATAGCATGAAGAATCCAAGAGAAATAGAATTAGAGTTATCCGGATCTTTTTCGACAACAACAAAACATTCATATTATGATGACTAGTATATAGAAGTATTTTATTAAATTTTCTTAATTAATTTGACCATTTTCAATGTAATTTCCCTCTCCTTCCTTAGCCCGAGCAACGCGGGGTAATCCTTAGCTAGTATAATATATTTTTGGAATGATAATTTAGGGATTGACATAAAAATTTATGGATAACAACTCATCCAAAAGAAAGATATTCTGGTTTTTGTAAATTGTGGGATTCATCCAGCTAACTGAGTTTATGAAAAAAAAAAATTTTTTTTTTTTTGATAATGCCCATAAAAAATACGTTCTTAATTGTAGTATTTAATATTATATTTTCGTCAGGAGCTGAAGAAGACTTATAATTTATTATACTTTCCTTCTTTCAAACATCATCATCCTACTTCATTCTCATCTTCCTTAGAGAATTGTAAGTAATAATTATTTACTAGATAGATCCTTTAAAAAAGAAGAGGAGGGAGTTTCTTTGAATGAGTCTTAACATTTTTTTCTAAAATACATCCATATTATATTTGTTTACAATGTTCTACTCCTTTAATTCTTTTAAAGCTCTACTTAAAATTAAATAAAGGAGTGACCTAGATAGTCATATTATGTAGTTTTTTATCATTATATTGGATTTTTTTTCTTTCCATTTCACCAAAGTCATCCATAATAGTTATTTATACTTTTATTGGTATGGCTAATGATAGAACATAACGGTTTTATACAACCATTCATTTTCACAGTGTTTGCTTATGATGAACAATTTTTATCAAGAATAATAAATGGCAGAGCTTTACAAATTTGCTTTTGGGAAATGTGGAACACCACTTAATGGCTAAAAGATTTTTTTTAAAGTATTGTTATTTTTTAAAGTTAGTATTTGATAAATCCTTGTTTAATCTGTCTATGGAACTTCACTATGGATTTATTGGATGATTTTTGTGTCTAATTCCGACCCGTCCATAATATTTAAAAAAAAATACATCAAAATCTCATGGACTCATAAAATTAATGTATATTTTGTGTGGTAATAACCACGAGCGTATAGTGGATTATAATCATTGATTGTAAGGAAAAAATAGAACGAATTTATTCTGATTAATGAGATAAGGTTTATTTTTGTTAACTAAGATTAGAATGAAGCACGTATGGAGTGAACTATCTTACCCTGTCTAATTCAAGATTGTACATTAATTAAGTAGTCATAAATAATTCCCGCTATAACCAAAAAGTAATAGCGTAATTAAAGTAATAAACAACCACATCTAAGAATCCTATTTCAATGATAAATGATGTAGATAGTTTTTGGATCACCTGTTATAAATATACGACAATAATGAATTATATAGATTTTTATGTTAATTTGTTTTTTTTATTATTAATGAATGTAAACTCCCACTTTTTAAGGGTTTAAGGAGTCACTTTTATTAAACTACAAAAAGTGCAATTGCTATACCTAGAATGTTCATTGTATTTAAATTATATGTATTTTTGAAATATTGATGGACTTGTCATAATGCCTTATTTATAGTTATATGTCCTATAGAGTATAAAATAACTTAAGGCAAAGCACAATGGGGGAAGTATCAACGCCTCTTTATTTATGTATTTAAAAAGTGGGTGGTGCTGTTTCTTTAATAGGGCATATTAAATAATCCTTTCTGACTTAAAAAATATTGTACTTCCATATTAAAAATATCTAATTACATTTATTGCTAAGCAGTAGTCAATAAGATTTGTAGTGTTCCCATTTTTTAAAATGTGACACATTAACAAAGTTACGAAAAAGAAAAAAGTTATAGAATAAAAAGTCATGTCAAATATTTTATTTAATGTTTTGATTGATTTTAGACTATTTTAAACTTTTGTGTATTGTGGGTGTAATTATTTTTGCTTCTTGTTTTCTCCTTCTTTAGTGTTTGAATAGCCGAAATTTTTTATCTACTTTTTACTATGTAAAAAAAAATTGTTTACAAATGGTAATGTTATTTTTTATACCGATACTTTTGTGATACTGAAGTACTGACGCATTTAAATCGGTACTATACTCAATTGACATAGGAGCCGATATTTTTATTGCCTTTTTTGTCTTGAGGTTCTATAACTTTTGCAACCATTGTTATATTCGCCATACAACGTTCTGTGTTTGGAAACTTTTTTGTACTGTTGAAAAAAAGTTTAATAAGAACTAAATTATCAAAAAGTAACTTTAAAATTTAATTGATACAAGTCTTAGCTATTTGTATGAATGTAGTTCCTAAATTTCTTTAAAAATAATTTAACTCTTAATGTTGTTACTCTTTCAGAAAATAAGTTTTTGTAATAAAATAAAGCAACTTTTATTTCTAAAAAAATCTCAAAGATACCAAAAATTGATTAATAAATATCCTAATCATATTTCAACATCAATTTACGTAGATGTGAACCACTTAATGAACCTTTTAAACTTGAAGAATTTTATTTGAAATTAGTATTTTTTTAAATTTGGATGACATTTTTTTTTTCTTCAAGATAACAAATTAATTTAATTTGAGTACTTGGATTAATCAAGTAGCTAAATTAACTTTTGTTATTAGTTTTATTCCTTATGGTAGTCCTGCGTAATTTTTTTGCACCATTCAGTGAATAAAACTTTACAGTACTAGCATATTCTTTCAATATTAATTGGTTACAAAAGTAACCGAAACTCAAATAAAGTATAAACTCTGAATTTTACCTTTGTGTGCATTCATTTATACTATAAAGAGTAATTAAACTTGAGAAATGGGCTCCTTTGCAAAGTATAAAAACCTTCTGTTCTCTTTAGTATGTATAGTTTATTTTATATTAAGAGGATCATTATAGTAGTACTATAGTAAGTAATAAGAACATGGCATGGAAACAGTCATTTATATTCTATAAGAGTCAGGTTTCATGATGTTGAAACTTTGGTTTTTTTTCTTTTTGTGTGTCTTTCGCATATGCTTTTGACAATTACTTGAGATTAAAAAAAAAAAGTAAATCCTATGACATTAGAATAAGTAAGAGGGAAAAAAGGATTATAATGATTTGGAATTTTAATCTCAATCCTTGAACAAGAAGTAAAGACAGGCAAATTGACATAAGTAGTGATTTTTCTTTCATTTCAAGTGCTAATATATGTTACATACATATCCATATCAACTGTGGTTGAAAGCTTTTTTTGATAAATAGTCCACACGATGTTCATAACATTTATATATAAGCTAAATTTTACTTGGTCTTATTTATAACCCTACAAAAGACGAATGTTTCTTAAGATTTAGAATATATATATATATATATATATTTCCAGTCTTTATAGTCGTAATACTTTACTCATCATTATGCAATCAAAATAGAATCTGAAGTTACTGCAGTCGAATTAAACTTGTGTGTTACTTAAGTGTATGTTCACATACTCGTATATCTCATACATTCATCATTATTGATATATATAGAAATACACATTTGGAACGTAGAAATCTATGTTGTTACGACTAGTTCCGAAATGTTGAAATAACTTTTCGTATCCTTATAGTAACTTAAGCTATACAAAAATCAAAATTGATGTCTTTAAGGCTCATAAAAATATACAAAATTTGTTGTTTATTCAGTAAAAGTTCCTTTTTTCCAATATAAATCATTTTATAGTATTATAAAAGTAGAAGAGCAAAATGTGGACTGTTCTCATCATTATGCAAAGGGTTATTGATTATTTTTTGATATTCTGTTTTCCCTGTCCTTTTTACATAACTAAACTATACTAATAGTTTAGCTATTTCATAATAATGAGGGGAGAACCAAGCAAATTGGCAGCGCATCTCCAATCTCCTAAATGCTGGAATTACTTTAATTAAGATTACGGAAATTAGTTTTTTAGTAAATTTCTTGTTAAGTTTGGAGAAGAATATAAAGCAGGATCCTACTAAGTCGATGAATCACCTCCCCAACTACTTCTCTGTGGCTCCTAAGACCATCAGGAGGGCTATAAAGCACATTATTGTCCTTCACAAGAAGCCCCATGCCACCTTCTGAAAGATAGCATGAACGCCAGGAGGCTCCAAAGGTGCAAGAAAATCCTCACAAAGATTAAGGCAAAGGGATTAACTGTGAAAATTTTCTTGGACAAAAAAATTTCACTGTTGATCAATTCCAGAAATGCCAGAACAACCGCTGGTTTGCAAAAAACAAAGGATGGTATACAAAGGGGTTACCAAGCCAAATACCACCTCAAACAATGGTCCTCGGCGTTGCAGCTTCAGATGGAAAGAAGACGCCTAATTTATTTTCCTTGGCTGGATAGAAAATCAGCCAGGAGCCTACTATAAAGTGCTAAGGTACACCATCTTTCCATTGCTGAAGACCAACTATGTGGAGGGTAATTACGTGTGGACTCAGGATGGTGCCTCTAACACGTCCGTCAAGTGCCAAAAGTTTAGCGCAAATAACATGGATCGATTCTAGTTCAAAAAGATATGGCCCATTCCTCACCAGATTTGAACCCACTTGACTTTTCTATATACAACACTTTAGAAATGGAAGCCAACAGGACCTCACACTTAAATGTGGACTCACTAAAGTCCTCCATAGTGGCTGCATGGAACAATTTGTCAGAGGAGATTGTCATCAACGCCTGCATGGGCTTCAAGCGATGTGTAAAGGATGTGATTGATAATGAAGGCCATATTGAGTTAAATTTTTTGCAAGAACCTTGTCTACATATTTTGTTAACATAATTTTTTCCCTATTATTGAATATATAAAATTATTGATGTATTTCCAAATCCATCTTTTGCCTCCACTTTTTGCTGCCCTACCCTATAAATGTTTTAAAGAAGGCAAAAAATTACGAAACACATGCTTTAACGTTTTGGCCTTGAAGGAAAAATAAGATAGAAATTATCATTTTATTTGAAGAGGAAAGTGCGTGCAAATATCTTACTAGCCCACGAATAATGTTTGTAATAGCAGTCCGAGTTGATTCTGTAGTCTTTGTTTAATTAGAATAAAAGGAAGTTTGAAGCCGAGTTGCAAGTAGGAGTGCCCAAGGTTTTGCTTTTGTATTAGAAATGTCACTCTCATTTTATCCAGGCAATTTTGTATTTAAAAAATTAAAAATAATATTTTTGAAATATGAAATGTTGTTGATAATTGTTTTAACAAGATAGTAGAAAATTTTTTTTTTGCAGTTTTTATTGGTTTTAACAAAAATTGAAGTGTTCCAAAATGTTTCATCCCCATTATTTTTTTTTCTCTTTTAATTACACTTCATGGTTTAAAAATCTTATTTTGTGTGTCTAATTAGAGAGTTGAAAAAAGTTGAATTCGAGCCTTCCTTCCCTCTAATTTATCTAATTATTCCACCCTCTTTCCTCCCATTTTTCTATATAATACTCATTCATATAATGTGTGTTTTACTACATGCATTCATCTTCCCCTATCTAATATATATATTCCAAGTTCTCAAAATATGCTGAAATATAAATATTTATTTTCCTTTTATTCATGAAGGTTTGCATATACATATGTCATTAAAAATTAATACTTGTTGTACATTCATTTTCGAAAAAAACCACATGTAATGGAACAAAGAAATAAAATTTCCAATTTTATTTGAGGAAAGAAAAAAAAATTTTATCATAATTATTTAATTGGAGTAGGTTTTTTGTTTTTTTGTTTGAAACAATCGTTAAAAAATACATATTTTAGTATTGTACAAAATTGGAGAGTATTATTTTGAAGGTAATTGTATTTGGGAAATAATGGTTTGGGCTTATGGTTGTTTTCAAGAGAAAAAAAAAGGAAAATGACTCTAATATATTTTTGTGGTTATATTTCTTTCAATTAAGGTTTTATTTTACATGTACAATTGTATTTATATAGCCATAATTATGAGAATTTGTATGTAGCTTTTATTAGGGGATCCAACTTTAATAATGTCTTCTTCATTATTACATATATTGAGAAATAACTCTCAACTTAGTATCAGGACCAATATTTTGACGCTCCACTGACTACGTTCTGATTCATAAAGACGCATTCAAGCCGGGTAGAAAAGATAATTAATCATGAAACAGTTTTGCTAAATGATGTCTTTGTAAAAATTAACAAATGACGTAATTATAAACCAGGAACATATACATTAGCTCTCTAGCTTATGTACTCCAAGCAGTTTGGCATATCCAGGGCTACCGTCTACACTATCAACAAGTCTGAAACGTTAAAGAGGAAGAAAGGGTCCGTCAAAAATACCAAACTGGACACAGAGGAGTTAAAAAAAACAGCCCAGGCTAACTCCCTCACGACCATGAGGGTCCATTAGGGTGGAGCTTATTTTCTAAATTCGAATAATGTGAATTTGCAGGGCTATAATTTTTTTTTCTTTTAGACAATAGACATTGTATAAAAATTTTGCACGGCTTTGAAAAATATTTAGAGGTAGAACAGCGGCTTTAAAGTTTTGAAATTTTACAATTTTTTCAAAAATCAATGCTTTGACCTAAATATCGTTTAAACAATTAGTGTTACAATAAACCTTAAAAGAAACTAAATTTTGTTAAATAATCCATATTAACAATTTATGTGTCCCATATTATAAGCGATAATTAATATATCACTCGAAGTAACAAAATCAGGTTAGGCTAGGATAAATTTAACCCTTTCCGATATTTTACTTATCTTTTTTTTATAAAAAGACTTTATAACCTAAATCCGTTTAATAATTCTTAATTGAGTAGTAAGAAATACACATTGCAAATAAGTTGAACTTTTTCTTTCCTTTCCGCGATCCAAAAAATCTTAATAGTCAGATTTTAATTTTCAATTAAAGTAACGAAACCTTATTTTATTTTAAACTGAGATAAAATTTCTGAGCACTTCTATTTAGTTCTAATTTTTCATAACAGAAAATACTGTATTAAATTCAAGCTATGTGCTTTGATACGAAAAATTCAAATACGGGTAGGACTGCTAGAACTTGTGTTTTTCAGAAGAAAAAAAAATAGGAAAAAACCTTTTACCTCTCGTATGTGGACACCACATTATGAAATTAATAATAAGCACAGCATTCCAGTCATATTTTGGACCTACGTTTTCTCCTGATTTTCAAATGTTCAAAAGATTTCAAGAAAAATGGCCATATATTGATATAGCTAAGTATGATATTTGAGTGGAAGATCGTGAAATAGCTAGTCTCGTAGAAGATGGGGGACAAAAGACCCTTGATTATGCGAAGAAATGTATAGAAAAAAATCATCCTTGACACGACTAAAAAGAATTCCTTAACCTAGTGATTATACTCATTGGTGATGTTCAGCCACAACAGGTCAAATTTATGACACCTGGTTGCTATACACCACGCCCAATGGCTATCAAGAGTTTTATACTGCTTAAAAATTTAGTTGTTTTGATCACAATTCTAATTGACCCACATAGAGGAGCGAGGATTACTGAATATTTGTGTGCTTATAGTGATAGTGTATTTTTGAGTCTAGTTGTCTGCTCCTCAAGCATTGAGTACAAGTAATAATAACCTGAATTTGAAAAAATCCCTCCATAAATATTCTTCCATTAATTGAGACATATCCAATCTCAACATAAAAAAAAATATTTATGCACTTATGGTACTTGTCTGAGAAATTTCTTGGATTATCTCTATTTGATAGTTCATTAGGTTCAGAATCAAAAATACAATTAATAAAGGTAATCTAAAATTTGAATAATGCAACTCAATAAAGGCCGTGCTTTACTCTCAAAGAAATTAAAATACAAAAACTTGCAAGATTTCGCTACAGAAAAATCAAAGAAACTGTTTCAAAGTCTGCACCGCCCAGAGAAATTTCTTTGAGGCGATCCAGAATTATGGAATGATCAAGATGAATACCGACAAGCTCTTCATACTATAATTCATTTAAAAGTTGTTAATTCTCTTGCTGAGCGTGAAGTGGGTTTCATTAAAGAATACTGTGGTCTATTAACATCTGATGAATCGCAGCTCCAATTCCTCCTCCAAGTGGTCGAAGATCATCCAAGCTAATTTGTCCTTGTTCCAAAGAAAAATACTCTTTAAAGATTTTCATCTACAAAGATATTTGCACTAGATATTACTAGAACTTTATTACGTTATATTCAAATTTAGATTAGCAATAAATTAGAAAAATATATGAAAGTTTTATCATTGACAAAAAAAAATTATATTTTCTTTACGTTGTGATTTTTTCTTCAGCTTACCCCATAACAATCTTGTTTTAAAAAGATAATTTTAACTAAAACTACTCCCATAGTTGTTCTTAATTACGAATACTACAAAGGTTTTGAATAAATAAGATGAATTTAAGTTTTGAAGGCTTTTTTTATCGAAAAAGGTCAAATTTATGGTAATTTAAACTGCTCTATCTACTTCAAGTAAAAAATTGACTATTGTCAATTTTGAAAACATAAATTATAAATATGGATAATATTTCTTTTACGAGGAGACAAATAGACATATAGCAAAAAATGCAAGTTATGAAAATATTTGCTCTTTTGAACAATTAAAACCAAAAAAAAATTACAAAATTTTTTAGATTGTAAATTTATTTAAATAAATTTATTGTGTTATCAAGTTTGTTGTAACACAAAAGGTAATTTGATATTCAGGTAAAAAAGATTTTTTTTAAATAGTAAAATTTGAAAACATTCGAGCGGTTGAGCTATCTCTAAATATTTTTCAAAGTCGTTCAAAATTTATATACGAAGTCTTTCGCTTGAAAGGAATAACTTGCAACCGTCGAAACTCCACATTTTTCAAATTTAAAAATAAGCTCTAGAGATTTCAGGGTTTCATACCAAAGTGTCCAGAGAGCTATAAAAAAGTGTCTGGAAATAACCTTGAGAGGGGAGAGGCAACTACCAATGAAAGAACCCCATCTCCTTCGTTGTTAGACTCTTTTGTTTCAGTCCTTCGAGTTCTTTTGAACTCTTTTTTTACACTTTTGGTCTGATGTCAACCCCTTGACTACATCTCTTGGGTACATGTTGAGGGACAGCCCTGTAGTGTCCGTCATCCAAGCACTGAGGCCCTCAAAGCCGCTGTCAGCCAGAACTGGGACGACATGACAGATGACAACATCCGCAGTGGTTGCCCGCCACCTGAAAGCCATCATTGCTGCTAAGGGCGTTTACATTAATTATAAAGATAGCTCAGACACACATCTATTTATAGTATTAATTTTTTTGAATTTATATTGCTAACTAATAAATTATATATTGTTGAAGTTTAAAATTCAAAGTGTTCACATTTTAATAGAGCACTTGGTACATATATATTTCGTTCATATATATATATATATATCTTACAATCATACTTATGAGCCTTTATGAACCTATTTTTGTCTGTTGTTGATTTTCTACTTCTCCCCAAGGTGTATATAATAATGAAAAGATAACAGTAAATATAATGACGCCACTTGTATATATAGTTGAGACTACTTTTTGAATAAAATTGTGCTGAATATTGATAATGAATTTCTTAAATGAAAATATATTTTCGTGGAGATAAACAAATTTTTTTTCTAATAATACTAAAAATTAAAATTTATTCTCAATTTTATATTGGAGATACAGACATTTAATTATTATATTATAATGTTTTAATTGAGAATATTATATTCAACTAATTCAATCATTGAATTAATATAGTTTAGTTACAGATTACATAAAAATAATGCATTTTAGAAGAGACTTTTATTGAGACTTTTTAAGGACCAATAATTAATATAAACAGGCCGATGAAATGCCTCAAATTAATATTTCTACTGATTTTTCATTCATATGAATGGTATTTAGGAGTTTATTTTTCAAATAATTTATAAATACATGTACATATGTATATGTATTTACTTGAAAAGTTAACTTCACAACTAATAAATGCATTAGGTTTCTTTTATTTCACGTAACAAACCCTAGGTACTGATAATACCTGAGGGGAATAAGATTTAGCAGGGTCTGTCATTTCTGTGACAAGTTGTTTTATAATTATTATTATTTTTTTTTTTTTTGGGGGTAGAAGGCTCTATTCATAAGTTTTCTGTTTATCTCAAAAATGAATTTAGCAGCTAATTTCATCATGAAATATGTTAAATTGTGAGTTCCAAAGTTTATGGCAATTTTCTAAGCAAACTGTCAATTAAAAAAATTCATATAGAGGTATTTGATAAATATTTAAGGCACAATACAATAAAATATCATGTTTTTGTTAAAAAAATTATAATAGTCAAAGTAGATTAAATGTTGGTAGCGGGTTGCATATTTCAAAAAAGAAAGAAAAACGTTCATAACTATCACCTACATACATATATATATGTGCAGAAATGATGCCACTACAAATAACTTATGTAGATTGAAGCTAATGATTATTATATACCTCCAAAAATAACCTTAAATAGAATCTAATACAGAGTATCTGATAATGCCATTATCATATAATTCATTCATGTATAACGAATATTGATAATTTTTAGGTATATATTTACCATATTAATTTTAATATTATGAAGTATATTTTAGTATGAGTGTAAGAGAACTGATGATTCTATATATTTGTGATGATATTTTCATTACGCAAATATTGCAAATTTTCTTTTTAAAAAGAGAGAAAAAATCACTTAGTAGTAAGCCAGTTCGACCTAAATTTTGGAAAATTATTCATTTAATGGTAGGAAATTTTTCACAATAGCTTAACGAATGTTCACCAATCAAGAGTTAAAAACTACTGATAAGTGGGAGAATAGTAGAAAAATCAGCAGCTGACAAGAAAATACAATGTTAATTTAAATATCAGTTTGTTAGAGTGATGATATATATATACAAGGGTTATTTAAAATTGATATTGGATTCGAGAATTACACAAACTAAAAAAACTAGACATTACAAAAGCCGACAATTTTCAGAAATAATACCAATTTATAAATAATTTTTTTGGAAAGTTGAATTTACTCAAATAATCATCAAAACTCGAAACATTTGTATAATAATTAGTAAAATTTCTTGTAGTATCACTCAAAAGGACAGTGAAAACTTCCAATGCTTCTCTTTTCTTTTTTAAAGTAGAGTTAATGTATAAAAAAGGAAAAGTCATATTATGTACATAAATATGTAGAGATTATTTAAAACTCAAACTCGAAAATAGGTATATTGTCATAACAGGAACTCGACTTCACGCAGAACTCAAAAACTGGAACTCGAACAAACTAGAAAATTTTGACTTGCATTCTAGCACTGGTTACATATAGTATACGCATTATGTTCAACAATATAAAATAATATTTCTTAAGCTATATTAAAATTAAGGACTTAAATTGAAAGAAACGTCAGAACCCATATTACGCAATAATTTTTTGAAAAAAGAATGAGAACCTTTGAATACGAAAAAGTACTCAAAAAAACAATATAAGAACGTCTTTCATCCAAAGTATAAAAATACCCTAATAACATGAGTTCCAATGTTAATGCTATTATCACTTCAAACGAATCCAATTCAGTGCATGAGGAGGAGGGAGTGTTGGATGATAATATGACTGGATTGAAACGCACTGTTACTCTGTCACAAGTCTCACATGATGATCCTAATCTTGATTCTATTATCATCAATGAGCGTAATATTAGTAGTCCTCTAATTTAAATTACACCAAGGAATGTCTCCCTGAGTGTATCATCCCAATAATAGCCTAACCTCACAATCTAAAGGAGTCCTTTTGGATGAGGTATTGCAAAAGGCGAAGTAGGTTAGTCCTAAAAACCGTACAAATCACATGTAGATTTGTCAAAGGTATTGGAACAGTCAGTGAAAAAAAACAGAAAGCTGAACTGATTCAAAGAAATTAGGATGACACGGGCCATTCTTCTAGAAGGAGTGGAAAGCAATTAAAGGATTCCAATTCCCCACTTCAGGCATTGAAGTCTTTGTTTTTGCTTTATTTCTAAATCTATCATTATGAATAAAGATCTAGAACCATTATTATATTCTCTGAATTGTAAACTGACTTGAATCACGGATTTTTATTTGGAACCCTTATCCAATGATTTTAAATCGAACATGGGCATTGAATAATATACTTTCTTTAAACACCAGAGATGGAAAAGATAGGAAATCGAGGCATGCATTAACCAGCCATCTTCTGCCTATGGATCCATCGATCATGTGTCTTCAGGACATAAAATCAAAAGTTTCATCCTCTTAAAATCCAAATTGTGCGTTCTCCCTTCTGAAAAAATCATGCCTTTTTTACTGGAGATAACGACAGTAGAGGTCTTCTGACACTAGTCACTAAAAAAGTTAATGATATTATTTTTATAAAGGGTTTCTCCGGTAAGAGTGACTGGATTAAAATATATATCCAAATGTGATGTTTACTCCTTTTTCTAATCTATCATCAATATTCAAAAGAAAGGCCGTTTTCCTTCATATTGATTGGAAACTTGAATGTTGACGGGTTTAAAAATTGATATCTAAATTCAAAAGTATTGGATGAGCTTTGGGTTAGATTCATCTTAAAAAAGCACTGGCCAACGAAGAAAGTACCTTGGCAAAGAAACAAACAGTCTTCTGGGATTGACTTGGCATTGATGTCCTACAACCTAAACAAAACTATAGACTAAGTAATATATAGGCCTAAGTCAGCATCAGATCATAAACTAATAGAGATCAACTTCCATTGCTATTGAAAAAGATCGATTCTGGGCGAAGAAAGTTTTAAGTAAAAATTTGAAAAATATCATTCAATGTTATAAGTCCAAATTCAATGCAATGCAAGCAATGCATGTTCTATCTCGAGCTCTTCAAACTTCGGCTCCGGAATTCTTGCAGAAAAGGAGATGGAAAAAACGAATATATCAAAACGAAGTTTTAAAATTGTTAAATTCTAGCTATTTATTTACTCTAACCTTTATGTCCATTACTGTTAATTCATTTAGAATAGCAGAAATAGCCGAGAAAGAGATGAATAACAAAGTTATGGTTAAGAGTGATTCAAATAGAAGACTTAAAAATTTGTACAGACAAAAAAAAAATACTCAGCTTCTAGAATAAAAAAATTGGCTATTGGCAAAGGAATTACTAGCACAAAAGATATTGTATAATATTTTCATTCGGATTTCCAAACCAGTAGTCCAAATTAAGATAATATTATTTCCCTAAAAGAAGTAGATATGAATAGAATGATAACATTTATTCAATCTAAAAGGTTAAGTATTTTATCATGAAAAAAATTAAAGCTAACAATGTGGCAGGCCCAGATGGAGTTTTTGGAGAGCTTTTTACCATGTTACCATGTTATTTAAAAAAAGTACGGCGGGTTTGGCGTTTATTTTAGTGACAAGACTTATCTAATCGATGTTCATGTGGATGAGCTCACTTTAACCGTAGAAGCTAATCCAGAGTCGCAGCAGCTTCTCAAAAGAATCAATATCTTGCCAGACTTCTTCAAAAATTATTATAAAAGATCAATTTTAAGGCCCAACAGGCAAAAGACATCCATTCTACCTGTAGGTGCTTGGAATCCAAGTGAGGATAAAAAAGTAAGAAGTTGTGAAGTCAAAAATAAAATTGAAATCTTGAACATGATTTGGAAGTGTCAAGGGACTCATATTTTAATTGGCATTCTATAAATTGTGCTATTTACCGAAATTTGCCTATGTGGAAAAATTTGAATATTCAGAAGAGAATGGATCTATACATATAAAAGAGAGATTGTGTGTGTATATGTCCTTTATACGTTCCCAGACCATTGAATCTAGGAGGCTGAAATTTGTGCTGGGTCCCTCTTTTGAGCTTACACAGACTAAGACGGGGGTGTCGATTTTTGGGGAGGTCATATAAGGGTGGCTCATGCTATACCCAAAACCCAAAAATCATTTTTATAGCTCAAGAAGACTAGATAGGGGGTTGAGTTATACGAACTACGTTTTCTAAATTTATTCAAAATCAAAAAGTTATTGGCTTAAAAAGAAATCGGTGAAAATTGCAATTTCGTTTATTTCAGGTGCAAAAAAATGAACTTCCACTAGAATATGTGATTAGTAAACAGAATAAAGTTTGTAGTAATTTGTCTGGAGATTGGTTTGCAAATAAATTTACCAACAAAAAATTGATGTTTAACTGAAAGATCTGTCCTTTTTGTATATTTTTTTCTTTTTCCATTTTTTCATCAAGTGTCAATTTTCAGTTTCTTTTTTTTAAATGCCACAAAACGATGCTTTATACCCAAAAAAATCAAAAGACAACTTTATTTTTTAATGTTAATAATAATACCACTAAGGTAACAAGAGGCATTAATAAGAGTATTTGGTTTCTCGGTGGGGGGAATCTGCTATGATGAGACAAATTAGATTGCTTTACTTCGCCGGATTGATATAGTGAGAAAAATCCAAGAAAATTAGAATTATCAGGATATTTTTGGGCATGAACGAAACATTCATATACTAATTATTATATTAGTATATAGAAGTATTTTCTGCATGATTTTTATTTTCTCTACTAATTTGACCATTCACAATGTGATTTTCCTTCCCCTCCTTAGCCCGAGCAACGCTGGATAATCCTTAGCTAATGAACTATATAACACACTAGTAGTTCCCCTAGTTATAAACAAAGCTGTTGCTTCCCCTCAATTTTCTATGAGAATGATGAAAGAGGAACAAGAGTGGCTTAAAATCAATTACACAATTGCTATTTGGCCCCCATAAAAAGGCCTAAATCACTCATTGGAGTTGGAATTGCACTTCTTGTGAATATAATACCAAAAGTTCATATCAAGATTTTTATCGATATGTCCAAGAAACCAGACGTTGAATGGAGGAAACAGGTTTCATCAAGTTATTTCGACTATAGGCTCATGATTGGTACTAACCTCACTAACAAGAAAATTGCTACTGACTCCCTGGTATGGGCTGCAGCTCAACTTATTTGGTAAGATGTTCCTTTATTCAATAAAGATTTTATTTTGGATGTAATCCGAGGCAAGGTTAAGAAGTCCTTCTTCTTTATGAATCTTAGCACTCCGAAGAATTTAAAGGAAGAAGGATTAAATACACAGATACAATACATATACAATACAAATTTAATTTTTTATAATTTTAATGGAAATGTTAATTAATCGACCAAATATCACAAGAAATATAAATAAACAAAAACCTACATGGTTTAATTATTAAGATTATTATGAATGTGATTTTCCTAACAACCATAATGGTTTATTAATTATAGTGTTGCACTACTTTTTTCATTTATAACTTTAAGAATTGTTGAAAATCCCCTTCCCCCCTCTTCTCCATTTGAATGGAAACAACTTCTAGGAGAAGTGAAATTAATAAAGTTTAATGTCCTTTAATAAAGTTCGTTAGACCTGGGTAACAGAGAAATTTTAAATAGCATTTAGGGTAAATTTTAATAAGTACTATAAAAGTATGTTCCTTGTTGTGTGTTAGATTAAATAATTTTTATTGCATCATAAACTGAAGAAAAGGCTTTCTTATATTATATTATAATAAAGTTAACATAAGCATTATTAGATTACATAAACTTCTGCAAATCAAATTAAAGTTATAATATTAGAAATCCACACTAACTATGTCCAACCCTTGAAAGAGAGAGCAGTAATTGCTTGTTTAGTATAGATTGGAACATTCTAGGTTTTGTTAAAGTACAGGGTTTTATTCCATTTTATAAAATGCATATTAACTGCAAAATTAAATAAAAAATATTAGTTAGTTTCTAGTGAGGACTAGATTATCTAGTCTGTTTAGAGTAATTTCAGCAAACTTATTTTTTAATAATGACTACACAAAGAAAATATTAAGTCAAAAATATAATTTTTCCCTGTTTCACATGACTTCTTCATAAAATATTTTTTCTTACTCAGTGAAGTGCACATGTATATATTATATACTACTCTGATCAATAAGAACCCGGTGTTTTCTCATCTCAAATTACATTATAATAATATAATAATTCTCTATGCTGGTACGCATGTCTACAACGTATGTTGGCAATATCAGTTATTTTACTATGTTAATTTATTTTTGACTGATAAAAAAGTTAGACGTCTTTTGGTGTGCTCTGCGAATTTCTGGTCTTTCTGGCGAAAAAAATGGAAAGAAAAATAAATTTTGGACAAAATCATTTTAAATGGCTATTCTTTACAAAATGGTAAATTTTGAAGAATAAACAATCTTTCAAAATACTTTAAAGAACTTAACTCTAAATTATTTTCTTTCTTTCCATTGTTTACATAGTAGAAAGTAGTAGAGCATACAAAAAAGTGTGTCTCATTATTTTATCGGTCAGGAAAAAACTTGTGTGCATGTATATCACCATAATAATAAAAAAACATTTTAGACGTTTTAGTTTAAAATCATTTTGTGAAGTTAAAAATGGTTTTTTTAATTGAGGAAGGCGTTCGATACAAGTTACAAACTGTACAATATATCCACATGTAGACGACATTTGTACATTATACAAAGATGCTAGTAAAATATTAATGTCAAAAATTATATCTAACTTGTTTTTTGAGAAAGTATGTTTGTATTTCAGTTGAGTATTTATGAAATATGCTTGTTTATAACGTATTTAAAAAAAATATGATTGAAAAATATTATTCCTAGTTGTTTTTGACTTAAATCATAGCAATGTGTATATGAATAATATGAAGAAAAAAAGTTCAAATATTTTATTTCTTATATAAAATACAAATATATTTGTATTAAAAAATATATATTTTTGTACAATATAGCTTTTAAAATAATAATAGTATATTTTTTTAAATTTAGTATTTTGTAAATTAAAATAATATATTTTAAGTGCATTTCATTCAAATATGTATGTGTATAGATAAGAAACAAAAGGCATATGTGTACAATGTAAATATATGTATAATGTATATACATTAAATATACTCTGCTGGTGTTTAGAGCATGGAACGAAACTCCGTTTATAAGGGGTCATAAACTACAAACTGATAACTGCTTGAAAATAAAGATTTAATGATTTTGCCAAGCGACATACATATATAGTATATGCAATAAAGACTCGCATACAATAAAATACTTAGAAGGACCAGATATTCAATGCTTAGTCTCTGCCACTGAAAATTTTAGAAGTATCTTATTAGAATCATGGTTATAATTGTAAAAAATATGACTTGTCAGTATTTAAGAAATTTTTAAACGAAAATTAACGTGGTAACCTTGATATTTTGAAAAATACGTGAGAGAATAACATCTTAGCTGTAAAAAGTTTTAGTAGATTATTTACATGCTGCTTTAAGAGAGCAAAGAAGGAAATAAAACACAAATCCCACTCTGTATCTAGTGAGTACAAGATGTCGATATAGATCCTACCCCAAGTCCAACATGGACTTAGAACGATAACTCTCCAACAAACCATCAGTGTTACTTTGTGTAATTCATGAGCACAAACACTTAATACTTAGACGTTCCGGACTCATATTTTTTACATCTCTAACCATGATCAATATGATGCAGTTATTTATTGAATCCAAGTTTGTCAAAATTTCATAAGCTAAATATAGCTAATAGGCAGAGCATTGTTAGAATTAATTATACGAGTATCATCTGTTGTTGTTTTTTTGGGGTTGTTGGTTGGTTTATGTACATTGTACATTATACTCGTATATCCGATAACAACATACTTTCAGAACAGATGATGCCACGGTAAAAAGTCAAAATAAGAAGTTATTATAAATATTTATACAAATATTTTACTGCAAGTATTTTGCTAATGGTTTAATTGTCCAGCAATAAACACCCATTTGCGTTTACAACGCGTCGTAAACTTATCTTCAATAGAGTTCCCATTCTTCCCTGAACACGTGATGTTCCATTGAACATTACTCATTAACATTCATATGCATAGTAATTACAACTTACATATATTTATGTACAAGGTAGACATTTAAAAACAAAGTTTTATCTATATGTAGGCATGTAGGTTTTTTTTAAATACCAATATGTATCATTATAGTCCTTCTTCAGATGTAAACTAAATCAAGGAGAAAATTAAAATAGGAAATATTATTAGAGGAATGTACTTTTAATTGAAAAATTAATTAAAAATTTTATGATTTTCATTTAGAATGATGATATTTTGTTCAAGCCTCAAGGTGAGTTTTTTCATGATGTATATGCTTATAATAATGTATACTGGACATCAGGTCACCTAGAGAAAATTATAATATTAAGTAAAAGCACAATACAATGAATAGTTGGGGAAAAATAGAGATGTTTTAAACAACTAAATTGATAAGAAAAATAATTATCTCTAAAAAAATTGCCCTTAATAGCTGTATACATATATGTTGTGTACAAGTATATCATCTGGAAAATCTTTGTCGTCCATCTTCTTCTACCAGGGTAGGCACAGAAAAGGGGTAGTGTAATGAGTCATCCAGGACGATATTGAACCAAAACTTACAGTCATGACAACAAATGCGAGACTCTAGAAGAAACATATTGAGATCTTGCAGTGGTCAAGCCAGTCTCCGTACCTCAATTCCATAGAAAATATTTATCAGTGGACAAACTTATAAAATCGGCAAGGGGTCAAATACTTATTTCCAGTACTATATTGACTATATGTTAGATCAATATACTGTTGGCATTTGGACATTATAATGTACCACTGAATACTTATCAATCAGTAATATTTGTAAAAGGAATCAAAAATTAGACGATAAATATATCGAACAACTAAGGAAAATACAATATTTGCATTATCCTCATAAAAAGTGGTGTAAATTATTCACCTCATATTATCGTTGTAACTTTTACACGACAAATCTATGTTACGTATCTGAAGTTTTACATTCTTATTAGGTTGTAAAAAGGCTTGTGAACAGGAATACGCATTTTAATTAACGCTAAACTTTGAACACTAAAAATTGAATTTTAACTTTCTGTTTCACTAATTCTTACGGCATTTAACACTTAAAATTGAAATTACATGAACGATTCCACAATATAAAAAAGTAACGTCTTTCAAGGATACCTTCAGAACACAAGCCTTTTTGACATATTTTTTGTGCAATCGGGAAGAAAAATACTGGATTTGTGATGATGTATTATCAAAATCATATTTTTTTAATCCAAAAAGTTTGTCAATATCTAAAAAATATAATTGACAGCGGTTCTGGTCGTATTTTGACTTTTTTAGAGTGGATTGGACGGATTGTCAAAATTACTAACCTCTGCATCATTAATATACAAGCATATGTCTGAACAAATTACTCCACAGATACCTGATTATCTGATATAGTTTAATTTAAAAGGTATGGAGTGGGCATTGAATTGTTGAGTCGTAAATAAATAATTTTAAGTGATTTGAATCGAGTTATTAAAATTTTAAAAATTAAATTTTGAACCGTTAAAGTATTCTCCGACTTCACATCTTAAAAAGCAGGACTATATCTGGTCCGTTTATATAGTTATTTCAGCAAAGTAGTTGGATTCTTAACTGGAACGAATGCATTAAAGTGTTGTCAAAAATTTTATTGGGTGGAGTTTGGTCTAAATCGTAGCATATTTAATTAACTTATGTTAAAATCTTTATTATTAATCAACCTTACAACTAGAAGCATGATTCCTAACATACTTCTTTTTTAAACTAATAAATAAAAGCTAATTTATAAGTTCACTTGATAAAATTTTAGAAACAAGGATTTATTTGAATAGCTCCAAATTCGTTCTAAACTATGACTGTTCCTCAAATAAAAAGTATGCTCAGCTGTATAATTATATTTCACTAAGCTTTTATAAGAGAGTATAGCTCAATCTACCAATTCACCCTGATATATAGCTTGTAACCCCAATTTATTTTTACAAATTCATTAATTGAAAGGTGAACGGAGCCCTAAAAACGGCTGAACTCTAGAAAAATTAATTAAACGGAATGCCAAAAAAGTGGAACACCTAAAAATCTGAGTAAATATGATATATGAACATAGATAGATAGATACAGCATGAGTTATAAGTCTCCATGATAATTGTTTCACTTGATGAATTTATATAATTTTTATTTACTCTAAGTTTTTGATTGCCTATTGACAGAGAGAGAGAGAAAGAAGGAAAAAATCTTTATCTGATGAGTTTTTATTTACATCTTTAATGAATAGAAACAAACGAGGTAGGTGGTATTATAATCAACATTCTTTAAATAAACAATAAATTTCTAAATAGTATTTATTTGACCAAATAAATTAATATTTACTTTTTGACCTTTTATGTAATTAGTAATATGAGTTCCAAACAAAACAAGACCCATGATATTCCCATATTTGCAACTTCATTGTTTATCAATCCTCTATACTTTCACTTCCATGACATGGATATACATATATACAATGTACATAACTACTTCTTAAAACACCGGATACTCAATGGACTATGATAAATAAAACATACTAACATTACATAGCTATATTTTCCTTAACGTTTGTTCAAAACCTTCCAGGCATGAATCTCTCACGATAAGCATACACATGAAACATGAACAATGTATATAGAATGTAAATGGTGCACCATTTTGCGTATTTTTTATGTAGGAAAAAGATCACAAAAGTGAATGCAAAAATATTCTATAGATAAAGTATTTTCACATATTTGGCTATAATGGAAGTCTGTCATTTTAGAAGAGGTATAGCATACAAAAATACATATATAAGTATAATAATATGCAACATCAAGAGTGCAACTATATGAATAATTTTTTCTTTAAATTTGTCCATTTTATTGAATAAATATACTGGGTGCACTGTGCAGCATCATAACTTCCTTTTTTATAGTGTGGCAATCAAACTGTAGAAACTGTAGCAAGGGGGGAGGGGCTGAGTTTTAATTCTAGAACCAAGATTTTAAAGTTTTTGGAAATACAGTCAGTTGCGTGGAGTAGTGAGAAACGAGCGTTTGTCGTCGAAAATAAATATTTCCAAAAAACGATTTAAAAGGAAATTTTTATATAATGAAACTAATTGGTATTTACCTCCTGACTTTTTCTTAGTGTGATTTATGAAAATCAATTTCTATTAAACAAAACACCATTTTTTCAATTCATTTTCATAATTTGAAATTTTTAAAATTCTTTGAAACCCAATAACTACACGAATAATGATGCAAGTTATTTGATTTGATGGCATGTGAAAATTCTCATTTGGTGCAATTTGTTTAAACCTTTTTATCGGAACCGGATTTATTCCGGAAACCTCAGCATTTCTATTACTTTTTCAAAATGCCGAAAAACTTATTATTTAATCAACTAACCAATCCCTTGTATAAAATAAGACATGTTGTTTATTGAATGTGGTATTTTTTATAAAATAATTATAACTCTTAAACTTCCTTATGAAAATTTATTTAAAGAGAAACAAAAAAATGAAAAAAATACTAGTTATTAAAATATATCTTACCTGAAAATGCATTCAAAATATGTTAATACAGCAATATGCAATCTTATTTCTATAGTGTGAACAATAAATTAACTATAATAATGGAAAAAAAACCAGATGTTTTTTAATTATCCTACTTTTCTCGTCACCGACCAAAAAAAAAAGTAACATGGAAGCTATTTTATAGATATTTCCAATATGTATTACTTTTTTTAAATTCAAATATCAATGTCAATCATCAGCATCAAGTAATATTCAATGCAAGTATAAAGTTTTATTTATTCATAATGCCATTTTATGGAGTTTAATCAAGATTTAATGGAAATTTGTCCATTTCATGTAATAATTAATTAACTTTGCACCCTCAGGATGACATCTCCTTCAATATGATGAAATTTATAATTTTGAAGAAAATGCCATCTTGGAAGCTCATAGTTGATATATTTGAAAAATAAAATCGACCAATTTTCCAAAATACATTGATTAAATTTTTTTTCATACTTTTAAGGGAAAAAAAAGACTTAATAGCTGTATAGTATACTCCTAGAATGCCAAAGAAATATAGTAATACTTTAATTAAATATTTGTAAAATTATATTTAAGTTGATATATTTGTACAATTTTTTTTTTTTTTTTTGGATCGATGAGAGACGGAAAATTAGGATAAGTGGAGGAAAATATCTGATAATTGTAATAATTAATTTATTGTAACAAGATGTAATAACATACTTTTAATACATACATTAGGGGCTGAAATATAATAAAGCTAGACCCTAAAAAATTGATTTTTGATAGACGGTAATATTTTAGTTCTTTTATTTGTGATTTCTTTTTGACACCCAAATACAAAGTAATAGCTCATCATTTTCTGTCTTATTAATTTAAAAAAAGAGGTTTCATTTTTATAAAAATATTTTTTTCAGGCCTCCCCCATCAACATGACCAACATCAACCATCCTGGGATAACGTGAAAAAAAACTTTATTTGCCAATTTGATTAATAGTTATAATAATTCTAATATTTTTCCAAAATAAAAAAATGGTGACGAATATGTTGGCTCTGGCTGTGGGACAGGAGGATTAATTCATATTATTAAACAATGAAATAATTCGACGTACGTTTTGTTGTTGTTATTGATGATTCTGTCATTTCCACATTTCAAAAGCCCGTCAAAGCTCTTAAATATATATATATGTATGTAGACAAAAAATAAAAATAAAAACCTCCCAGTTGGAACTATCTAAATTTTTATTGTTATTGTTATTATTCCCAATACAATAAGAGTGGATTTATGTGGAACATGGTTGGGAGAGAAGATACCATCACCCTAAACCCATCTTCCTTCCCCTTCCTTTCACTTTAATACCGAAAGAAAATCTACAAATACCATCAAAGTCTTATGAATATCTACACTAGACTGGATCTTAAATTTACTTTTCTTAATGTGGGTGGAATATAATTTAAGCAAAAAAAAGGGACAAAAAAATGTACAACATAAACGCACTATTTTTATAAAATATAATCCTTTTAGGGGAAAACTAAAAAAAAAAAATTAAGTATTGCTTATTCATTTTTATCTAGAGGAACATTCTTGGACCATGTCCCCTATATATTTCGAAAAAACAAGTGATTAAGAAACATTTTAATCTGTATACATAACATGTAGGTACTCATAGAGTATATGACAATGTTGTTGTTGTTTTTTACGAGATTCTTCAAACTGAAGTACATCTTGAGTTGTTTCATGTGAATATATACATATTATCTACTTTCTACATTATACAATAGTTACCATATGAAGAACACATCAATAAAAATCAGTAGTCATTTGTATAGAAAATTGGAAACCATAAAAAAATGTTTCAAAAAAGATTACATCTGTATTTTACATCAAGGAAAAATACAAACTATATAATATATATATTTCTAGGTACATACAAGTAGATAGGCTCAAAATACACTGTATGAAGACAACAAAATATACTTACATACATAAATATACTTTCTTTCATATTAATTATCAACCAATTATTGAGATTGCTGCAACAAAGGACCACATTGTGTATGACCCTTAGACATGCAAGACCAGCTATATACATCATTGAAAAGCTTTTTAATTAACTTTTATATCCAACATTTATTTATTCCTACAATGTTTCGTGTTTACATGTAGATCGTCACTTTGGTACATATTTACACTTGTACTAGTATATATTATGTTTTATACAATAAAATGTCTCATTTTTTGATGTAATCCTTTTATTTAATGTACTATATTTTTATGTTGAAGGGCAAAATTTTTATACAGTTTCCGGTCCATCATACAGTTTTTTTAGCATGATTACTCTAAATATGAAAAAATTGTCATATATAACTCAAAATTGACCTTTCTCAGACATTTTCTAACATCTTAATTATTTATGTATAGACCACGCAGGACTATTGAACCAAGGATTATTAGAGTAGGATAATTGGGATTTATGTAAGAAAATTTGGATTCATGAATATGGATTTTTTCTAAAATAAAAATAAAAGATTGGTCTTTTCTGAAAAAGGTCATTCTAAAAATAAAATAAAACATTATTTTATTTTCGACAAATATTACTAAAAATTTATAAAATAGACCAAACAAATGTCATAGGAACGGCCCTGGGTCCAAGTATTGTGATTTCATTCTTGGATAGCTAATAATATGCCAATAAGATCTATAATTCATTATGAATTTAAAAATAGGAACTTGTAGCACATTATATTTTTTTCTTTACTCAAAATGAAATGCAACATAAGATGAGTAATGCAAAATTAAGATTTTATCAAATTTAAATTATAATAATAGAGTATATAGGTAGTTTATGCCTTTTGCAACGAAAATTAATAATTGATATGTAGGCTCTGTGGCACATAATGTTCAAATACTCACATATGGGTGACACATATTGATAAATAATCAATTAATCATTTTAATATATAAAATTGAATTGTATACAATGTACATAGCATCAATATTTAGACATAAATTGAATTAACTGAATGATATTATAAAAGTTGTGCATGAGACGTACAAATTGCAACCTTTATAATCTGGTTGTACAAGTTACAACTTGTACAAAATCTCTAATTATACACAACCTATATCCTACTTAGCTAACATGTAGATAAAAATATCTTATTTTGTAAAGCTCACTTCACCATTTAAAAGATATATGTATGGCTACGCCAATTAAATAAAGATAGACAACAGAGTATATAATTATGAATTGTATTAGTATTTTTATTCTTTTTGTGAAAAATGTGACTTTTAAAGAGATAGAGATAATGTTAATTTCAAAAAAAAAAAAAAAAGTAATAATTTGAAAAGTGTCGGCAAATCTTTTTTAACAGATAATAATTATCATTACATTTATCCCTTGAATAGACGATTATGTGTGTTATTTCAATCTTTGTGGAAGATAAACGCGTAGAATGTACATACATTTATATAAAAGGCCGACACTCTCATTCAACAAATCATATTATTTCTATTGTTATTATTATAAGGGTGGGTTCCTGGTAGGTGTTAAAAGTCCCTTTCAAAAATTATTATTAAAGTTTGTACAATTATGTATAAAAACGCCTAAGAAACAGCAGCTCCCTACTCTTTTCTTCCGTCTAAATTGCTGCAGAATGACATTATTAATAATAATAGAAGAACGTATGGCTGAAACTAATGTATAAATTTCAATGAATAGTTTCATGAAACGTGACAAGAAGGAGGAGATCATCATCCAAGGTGTGAGGGGGGTAGGCGTATGAGAAATTTTTATTTTTATTTATAGCTATTATGTACATATGTACGTTCATTTAAGTGACGATGTAAAATTCAACCATACACCGTCCATACATATATACTGTTTTGAACAACTGCTGTTCATAATGAATTCAAAGGGGGATGGATAATGGTGTGACGGAAAGACATAAGAGTACTGCTACTATTTGATTCCAATTTTTCATTAATCCCTCCTTTTTTAATGGTTGTGTCCCTTTGTGATATACAAATATGCCTTGAGGATCAGGGCATCAATAACCATTATAGGGTGGGACACATATTTTTTACAATGCTTCCTACAATATATAAACATTTTAGATTCTTACAAAATCCGAATGTTCATTTGTTACATATGTAAGTATAAAATAATAAAATTAGGAGCGTTTTAATGACAGAAACCCCTCTCCAAAATAGCTGAATAGTCGTCTTGATACATAATAATTTTTTGCAAAAATCAAGTGTTATCACACACGCTACAGATTGCATACTGAACTAAAAACGATGTTATATTATAGGCATAGCTGATGGTATGGTCATTAAACTGTAAATGATTAAATTTCCATAAAAAATCTGAAGCAAAACTGCCTCTAATGCAAGTTACTGGATAATATAGGTATGTCGGTTAGCGTCTGCATTCTCATTAGTTGAGCTGGGTGACGTCACATATGTTGTGTTAACTCAAAAATTAAAACAATAATATTATTATAACAACGTGAATTAAGAATTTATCAAGGTGGTGGATGATATAACTCTGGAAAGATCGTACATTGTGGAGGTACCTCTTCATATCAAGGTGACTTGTGACTAGTGACTTCTGATTTCGTTAATAATTATATAAGCTGGACACTTCGAGCTCACGCCTGATTATTTTAGTACTACTGTGTCACTTAGCATTGGAAATTAAGTGGAAAATTATTCTAGACTGGTAAAGATAATGAATGAGCTTCTCGTTTCTCGATATTTTGGTCTGCAATGCATATTCTACTCATCTATTACATATAAATAGTTATTCGGAGCTGTTAAGTGATTTGTTTTTACAGAATAAATTTTCAATGATATTCTTTAAAATTTACATACCATATTTATGAATTCTCTGTTATTTTATTTTTTTATCTTATTTATTAATTCTGTTTTATTTTGGACATGGAAATGCTATTTTTTTATTGTGATTGTTGTCAGTTGATTAGAAATTTCAAAATCCTTCCTATTATTAGTTGTAGAAATATTATTGGTCTGTATTACAAACTATGGCAAGCAATATAAAAGTAGGAAATCTGTAGAAAATTTGATTTCCCCAGTATTATTCAAATTTTTAGTAAAATTAAATATATATCTCTTTCTGGGGAGTTAAGTAAAAATCACAAGGCAACAGAGGCTTATTCAATTAATCATCTTCAGTTCTGTTTGCAAGATAAACTCGGTTTCAACATAAATAACAAATTAAGATCTAGTTGTAAGTTTATTTTTTTCAAATGAGTGTTTCATGTTAATAAAAAATAATATCCACTTATTTTTAATATATAATTGATTTATTCGATATAATGACTGCTTCTTTATTATAAAACTATTCCTAATATTAAGATAATGGTTTATATTCCATATCCAAAGAAAATTGAAAAATATTCACAAATGATTAGATACAGTTGTTCAAACTTATAAGTACAATGCAAGATATAGAAATAGTCGTTTACCATATTCTATTCATAAACGTAGATAGATGTTTAACTTTTTATTTTATTTTTCATACCTACAAGGGTATAGTATGAAATAAAATTTAATTCTTTATATAGTACCAAGCCCAGTTTGCAAGTAGAAAATCTTACATTTTGAGTTAGATTTCTTGCAATCTTAGAGCAAAATACAAGTGCGGCCTAGCGTTTTCCACACATATGTGACGTCATTAAAATGGGATGCTTACTTCTGTCAAATTATAAGTCGTAAGCGACACACCTTTATAATACAGTACCTTGCTCTAATAGATTAAAAAATTTATCTTGTTTTGATGTGGTATAACAGTAAAAATTTATATTCTTATAAAATTTGGTTATTGTTGCCTCCAAAATGGACGACTTGTAGTATGATGGTGTCAAGTAGAAAAAATAAGGGTCGACCAAGGTTAATAGAAATACAAGGTTAGACCATCATGTAATCGGTCTAACTAGAATTTTCAATTTAATGTATCGTACCGACTACTGGGCAAAAAACACAGATTTTGACAAAACACACAACCACTCATTTACAATGATGTCAATATACAAAGTGTGGTTAAAGTCAAACATCAGTCTTACACGTGTTTTTGTATAACCTTGTATTTCTATTAACCTTGGGGTCGACAGTTTCTTAATTAAACTATCAAAATATGGTAATATTTTTATTACAATTTTTTTTAATAAATTGTTCTTCACGTTTAAGCTTTTTTCAAATTATATCTCTAAAAAAGTTTCAAAAAGTTTTTATTTATAGAAACGAGTCACAATCGACAAAGTATTGGAGAAAAGGAAGATAATATAAACATGGATTTTTGAAATTTTTCAAAAATAATTTAACAGCATTTTACAGGGGCGTATGCAAGGATGGCTTTAATAATTTTCTTTTCGAATTTAGTCAATTATCCTCCCCCCCCACACACACAAACAAATAAAAATTCTAATTAGGGACCTGCCGTCTCGTCAAAGGAAAATACAATCCTGCAGACGGCCCATCTAAATATAGTTATCCATTTCAAATGTTAAGCAGTTTCCTATCCCCCTCCGCCCCCCTCTCATTGAATTCATAATGTTGTGGAGCATATTAGTCTAGATATAAACTTTAACTATTATAACTAAATTGTATTTCAATATAAAAAAAATATTGAGCATGCATCAAATTTACTTTGAAATAATTGCTCAAAAGTACAATAAATAGTAATAACTAATATTGTTTATATAAAGGGTAGCCACAAATTAAGAAATCAACATACACAAAAATATGGGTATGAAGTATGGGTGTATACAAGATGTTGTTACGTAATAAGTATAGTTAATTATAGGCATATAATATGACCTTGCTTATATTGATGATTTTTACTTAGAACATTATAATAATAAGTCCATAAAGAGTCAATTAACATGATGTTCTATAACCGAGACCTTTATTCAATAACCTAGAATTTATTATTATATATCATCAATCAGCATTCAATTAAATAACTATAACCCACATAATCAATTATCTTTTTCAAATAAACAATAAATGGATTTATTGCTTTCAACAACCTACACACATGTATCGACAACAAATGCTTTTCGTAGAGTAGATACTCATGTGGAATATCAGAACACAACACAATATCGATCATATTGATTACACGTTATATGTATATATATACACGGAAGGAGTTACTTTTTAATCAAAGTATGTGTCAACACCTGCAGAGAAATGTAATCACATGTTTGTATTTACCAAGAGTGAGGGAGGGATGTTTTAATTATCCGAAGAGCTTGAATAGAGCAGAAAAATAGTCAATAACAATGTAGGCCATACAGTTCGTTAATTTTTTGAAATAATTGGTATTTTCAATATATACATATTCAAATAGAATAATTATATGTGTTACCAGATAAAATAAGAATTAGTGAGGCCGAAACAGGCTCATATCGAATTTGAAATCTTAAAGGCCCCATGTGCATATGTATATCAAAGACAATGTCTCATGAAGGAATTGGAAAAATATGTAATGTACCTAAAAATTTTAGATTTATAACTGTAGACATGCCTACCTGTCTGCCTACTTATACCTATAAAGAGAATGAATGCCTATAACCACGATGAGAAAGAAGTTAGAAGTCCAGGACTGGAATTAGTCAAAAGAGATAATAGTTTACTAATAAATAATAACGAAGAAAAGAAAAAATACCGAATAGATAATCTACCATCAAAGAAGATTATTTTTAACTATAAATTAAAGTATTATAGCCATCGTATGCTATTAGGGATACACATTTGGCTATAGTTATTACTATCTTATCAAAAAGCTATAATTTATAGAATATATCCATAGTTGATTAATTAACTTTTCTTCATTTCTTTTTTGTCTGTGGTGATTGTAAAAAAGAAGAAGAAGTACATAAGTAAAAGCACACATAAAAAGGTTGCAAGTATATTGTTTAATTTTGGTTGTTAAATGTACATGGTAAATTTAAGAATTTAAATTTGTTTAATGATATTTCTTGATAACCTTTTTTAGAAACACATTTCCCAATTACGTGTTTTTATAAGATACAGTTATTGATGATGTAATAAAAATAAGTATAGCATTGCCCAAATATACTATAGAACATGTCTGAACATATAATAAATATTGTTAATTTTTCTCAGAATCTCAGCCTTCAAACCCCTTGCCTCATAAATACAATTAGATGCATGGGAAAGGATTACGGGCAACTCAACGCAACTCTTATAAGGAATTCATAATTACCATTGTAGAATTACAATATAGTTTTTTAATCGATCAAAGACAATAATGAAAGATTATCATTAGAAGAATATTATCTGAAAGAATGTTATTATCATTTCATCAAGAGAAATAAATTCATCTCTTTAAATCCAAAATTTAACATTTTAATTACTCTCTACATTTTGTTGCTTCATCATTGAGATTATTTTTGGATGAACAGAGAAGGAATTCACGTTTATATTATATCCTTGTCTAAAATATCAAGAAGACTCCATTTTGTATATATAATAATGTAAATAGATTTTGTGAGAGGGGTTAAAGAAAGTTTTAATTTCGAGGAAAATCTCAAAGGCGTCAAATGAAAAAAATAGGGAGGGAGAAAATCAGATTATTAGTAGATGAAATCAAAATTTATCTTCGTCATGATTGTTCATTCTTTTTCAACAATAATAAGAATAAAAGGATTTTAGTTTTAGTTAATCAGATGATAAAATGATGGATTACCACCTGGACTTCTTAACCATCATACTTACGATCATCCACAGACAATAAAATTTAATTAAGACCGGATACAAGATTAAAAAGGGAATTGTGTTTCTTATTAATAAAAAAAGTTTGTTTTTTGTTTATTCACTACAACTAAGAACGTTTTGTTATATATAGTAATAACGGCAAAATATGTGTTTAAGCTTATTGTTAGTAGCACAACTAATCAAATTTAAAAAAGTTTCATGTCTTATCGTATTTGTTCAAAATATTTATGTAAATAAATCATACTAAAAGAGGAAATTGAGGATAAAATTGAGCTTTAAATTAAATAATATAATCTTCAAATGGTGTTTCCATAAATGTAATATATATGTATTTATTGTGTACAAGATGAGATTTATATACAACTTGGAACTTGCATAAGGACATGTATACATGTTACAAAACAAATATGAAATTAAGAATTTAGGGAATTATTTTTGATTGAAGATAATACAATAATTGAATATTCTATGGATGGTCGATATAATAATTATGTAACTTTTGACTTTTTTTATTGAAAATTACAAATTGATATGTAGTTTGTGAGATATTTTTAAGTTTCTATGCCCACAGTTATATTACTCGTTAATTTCAATAGATCAAAATGAAATTATAGTATCATTTGATATTTTCTAATAGAATTGACTGATGCAAATATATAAAGTGTAACGAGACGTGGAAATTGTACAATCTTTGGTACAAATAACAGCTTGTACAAGAATTGCAACTTGTACACAACATTAATATTTTTATATATGGTTAGTAAACACAATAGCAGTTTTGAAAAAAGTCAAGAAAAGAGAAATTACTGCTTCATCTTTTTAATAAATAACTATACTAACTACCCCATATTGAAGTGATATTAAGGTCGATTACGGAATTAATCATTCCATTTTCTTGAATAAATTGATATGTCTATATTGCAAATCTAAATTTTAGAGAATTTCTCGGATTTATGAGACTTCATTTGACCAACAATTGACCTTTCAAACAAGGTAGAACATATCCTTTGATATTTCTTTAATTAAGACAAATAATTTTTCAACATTTAAGTTCAATTTGTAATCCCTCAGAAGGACTGATTAGATCAATTTATTAATAGTAATTGAGTATGATTAGATATAATTCAAGAATATAAAATATATTCAGATTCTTTTTTTTTTTTACAAAATCCTCCTCTAACTTGCTTTTGTGTAGACGAGCCACATGTTAACACCAAACACACCTCAATTTTTAATGAATATAATGACACATAATAAAGTAACGTTTTGAAAAAGTAAAGGTATTACCTCATTTGAGCAAAAATAAAGATGAATATAGACCAATTAAAGAATAACCAATATAGATCCATGAGTAAGACTATGGACCCTAATTAACTATAATTTATTAATTTATATACGATTTGAAGAAATTAATTCGATCCAGTGTAATATGATTGATTGAACAGACTTAAAGAAAATTATTGTGTTTTTTTAAAAATATCTCTTTTTATTTGATATTGAATAACTGAATTTAACAAGTTTCTTTTTGTAAAACGAATATTTAACTATTCTAAATAATTTTATAGAACAACCCAATGAATATTAATTAAATCAGGGATAACTCAAATAATATCGACAGATCCCAAAGACTATTGTTATTAACTGGATCAAGTTTCATATAATAATCATTAATATAATTCATTAATTAAATAATAAGGTATGTCTTATTAAAGATCAGTTAGGGGAGAAAAAGTGACGATACGACTGAAATCATCATTGCCATATAACAAAATTTAAAATTTGTCATAGAATTAAGTAAAATTGAAATTTTACTTTCTTTTCTTTCTGGTAGAAAAAAAAAAATTCTTTCCAGAAATAGGTATATCCATGATAAGAAAGAAAAAATATTCATACTTTGCTTTTTGGTTTGTTTTATTCTTCAGTCATCAATTATAACACATCAACAAACAGCAAATCAATGAGCAAAATATTTTAGTTAAATCATAGTGCATAATATAATACATAAGGTGTGCCGATCAGAGATTTCTTTGCTTTTGTTTACAATTGTACTGGCTATTTTGATGACGTCATAATGAGTCAATTGAGTAAGAAATTCAAATTTATATAACTAATTGTATTAATGCATCGTATAATAGTATTTTATTTTGTTATCAAACAATTCTATTAATGTAAATTTTTACCATTCGACGAAATTCAAAAAAAAAATTAAAAGTTGTTTTGAATGAAAAAAATTTAAAAAAATACAGAACATACATTTTGAAATAAATATAGTATAGCGAAGAAATCAATAATATAATAAAAATAAGTGGATATCATGCAGTAGAAATTAAATGCTAATTTGAAAAACATAAACTAACAATAAGATAAAAAATTGTCATTTATCTTGAATGTAATAAAAATAGAGTTTAATGTAATTATCTTGAGAACATAACCTATTATGAGGGCTTGAATAAGCCTCTTTTGCCATACGATTGTATCTATTCTTCTTACCATATATATTTTAATGATATTAGGGAAATCAAGTTTTCTTAAGCATCACCTCTTTTATGTAGCATAGAATAGTTAGTAATACAGACTAATAATTGTTATTTAACTAATAATAGGAATAATTTTGAAGTATCTACTCGCCTAACAAGAATCTCAATAACGAAATAGCATTTACAAGTCCAAAATAAAACCGAATGAATCAAATAATCGTGACATGATTTTGATACATTATATTGTCTTCAATCAAACAAATTATAATTAGCTCGTATTGCACACACTTAGTAATTTATTTATTTTTATATGGTTCCATATTTTCGAGAGAGTAATATTCTAATAAAATAACAAGCAATTTAGCTGCTGAGAAGAGGATTCATAAGTCAATAAGTTTAAAAATCGCAACGATATTCAAATGTTCTAATAAAATCTACAAAGGCTAAGAAGTCACTTGTATATTTAACACATAATCACTTAATAGTTTCCAATAACTATTTATAAGCATTAGCAGAATATAATATGCTTTGTAGACAAAAAAAAAAGCACATTATTTTTAAAGTCTAGAATAATTTTCCACTTGTTTTCCAATCACAAAAGGGACTAACACGTAATACAGAAATCAATATTCAGGTGTGAGGCTTAAATTATCCATGTAGACCATACATTTCTGCATTATATGCATAAAATACTCTTATGAAGGAAATAGTTTTCTTAGAGTAGAAGACGAAGCAGAGTTGGCTTAAGGAGAAAAGGACTCAAGAACTTCCATTAAGAAGCAGTGGGTAGAGAATGAGAACCATGCATGTTCCTCACTGAATCTTTCAGTCGATTATTCTGTCGTTTTATGAACTTCCATATAGTGTATGTACACTTTATCTTCCTCTCCCCTTCTCCTTATGTTCTTCTTATTATTATTATTTAATATGATATATATCATATGATTATATGTAAAGTACCACTGTTATATTCTTATGGTATAAATAGCCTGACAGTGACATCACTTATGTATGTAGAGTAGTTTATATGATGTACTAAGATAATATACGTCATGTGTTCCTATTAGATCTATCGTAGTATTACCTATTATTTCACTACGGCTTCTTTTTGTTTCTCTAGGTCGTTCCTGGATTCCCTGTATTAATAGTTTGTGTATTATCAACCTCGTCAAGACACAACACTCCATAGTTCTTATTAGAAGAAAGAAGTATACGATGATCTTCTATAACATCTGGAATAATTTATGTATTCTTGAGCATAGAGGCAATGATTGACGTGGTTAGAAGTCACTATCATAGACCTGGATGTTTGCTCAATGCAGGATTCATTAAATAAGATCATATCCACCGAGTGAGGCACAAATACTAAGAGGCAATATCCCTTTAATACAAAGTTGATGAGAGGATCAGAAGACGTATTGGGTATCCAAATGGAAAAAATATGAATTCCTAGGAACGGAAAGGATAGATGGATGTGTATAAATATATCCGAATCCTTCGTACGAAAGATCTATCCAAATCACTATGAATTAAATATATTTCCACGCAGTCGAAACTTTTCACAACTTTTTATCCTCCTTCGGCATCTAGTCTGTATCTATAATTATAAATTCATACTTATCACTCAGTCAATGAGTTCTTATACCATCGAACTCATTGGTCAATGAGTTCTTATACTATCATTAGTGAGTAACATTGAACTTGGATCCGTTGTGACGTCATGAAAAAGTTTTGAGGTAACGTCAACCTAGAGCCCCATATTTTTATAGGGCTCTGCGTCAACCAGACTGCGTTGCGAGTTTCTTAACGACATACCTTATAAGTTATATATAGTCACCTTGACTTGGACTCGATAATTGCAACTCAGTTTAATTGCATAATCAAAAAATGAAAGTTAGTTCAATTTTTTCACTGGATATAATGTAGTCAATAAAGCACCTTTTATTTTCTGAAGACTTGGAACTGAACTCGTTGAAAATATTCCACGACTTGAACTTTTGAGCAAAGATCTAAGACTCGACTTGGACTTGCAGTATAAGGACTATTTTAGCACCTCTGATAAATACTGGTATTAAATTTTATGTTAGTCAAGTAACGTTGAGAGCCATATAGACCATACAACTGAATACCACCTTTTGCAATCCTGAAAGAAAGAGTTTTTGTGATTGCTATGACGTGTTTCCTAATAAAAGAATTAACGATAAGTTTAATATTATATAATATCTTCATATTACAAACATTGCCGTTATGGATCATTAAGCAATTATCATTTTGACGATATTGTTGTTATTGTTACCGACTTTCGGGGGAGAAGAAAAAGAAAAGTATTGTTATCTACTTCATTTGTTCAAATATTAATGTATAGGAAATATTATTTGATCTACATACACATAATATCATCAGTGTGTTAATTTTAAATATTATTGTGTCGAGTAGAACAATTATTGACACAATTTTTTGAATCAAATCATGGTACGTTTTTCAAATTCGAAAAAAGCTAAGTTTTTCTCTCTTTTAGTTGGCTTGAATTTGGTTTCTAAACTCACTAAATATTTTAGTTTTGGGCGTTGCTGTACTTAAGTGAATTTATAATCAATCCTAATTTAGCCTACTTATGGACTCAAATTAGATTTTATGAATTTTTGCGAAGGAGTTATAAGACATTTTTATAGAAATTTTAAGCATTCCAACTATTATTATGCGTGGTAGCTATTATTAGTTAATTTTAGTAAAAATTGTCTGTAAAACATGGTTCTCTCACTCGTTATAAGATGCAATTTATAAGACATTTTAATAATATTACAGGGATTCTACAACTTTTTCCCCAGCCAGGACCAAAATTCAATTCATTTTATACCCCCTCCCTAACCATAGAAATTAACCTTAGCAACAAATAAACAATAATATTTATCCATACTTTTTTGTAATATCTACCTATCCTCAGTCTATTAATAGTTATTTCTCATCATTTAAAACTAAAACAACATTACAAGAATAAAACAGTCAATAAAGTATTGAAAATTATTATAATTTAATAGTGTAGAATTGAGGATCGAGATCGGAGAAATTTCTGCCTATGTCCTTGCTATATACGGAATTATTCGGGACTCTGACTCTCATAGTTGCTTACACCTAATCTAATAACCCATCATGAAATATAAGCTGCATTGCTCCTAAACAGTTTTCCAATTGTCTGGGTTAACAACATAATTTTTGGTTTCTTTTATTTTTAAATACTGCCATTTAATAATTTATACAACTCTACTTATGAAGTTATTTTAGATTTGCTGCAAGTAACCATGATATGAATGGAAATGAACGCAAATCACACTCCGTATTAATCAAGGACATAGACAAGAATTTCTCCGATGTCGATTATCCATTCTAGCCCGACCCTATCAATGACTTATATATCCTCCGCGTTACTCTCAGTCATTCATGATCACATACACTCGTGGCTACATTTTTTACGTATCACCATTCTTTTATTATTTAGAAGAGAATATATAACAGCTTTAGAAAATACTGTTGAGGTTACCAAAATAACAACAAAGAAGTTCGCACACGAAAAAATACTTAGAGTATTACAACCTTCAGAAAGGAAAAATAACTCAAATCGCACTCCATATCAAGCATAGACAGACAGGAATTATTCAGATGTCGATCATCAGTTCTACTTTGAGTCCATCAAGGTTATATGTTTACAGTTCTAGACAATGGACATGCGTAGCATTTTAATCTTCCTCTCACCCTATTTGTTTTTCTAATTGATCGACTCAAGTCAATCCTTAGCGATTTGACTCAATCGAAAGAACACTATTTTAAATAATAATAAATTAATTAGTATGAATATTTTGTGATTGTATATTTCACGTATATTTCAATTTCTAAAACACGTCAGGTTCTTGTATTTTTTTTCCTTCATATAGAAAAAAAAATAATTTAATAATATATTATAATATATAAGTATATATCACAGTGGTACAGGAATAAGTAATTAATAGAATAATAATATTAAAATTAATATATGAAACAAAAGATATATTTGTAAGTATATATTTGGAGTTTTACTAACAAAAAGGACATATTTATTCCTTTTTTTTTTTTTTTTAATATTTTTTTCTTTTTTCATAAGCACAGCAGATATACATCGACGAAAAATCAGTCAATATCACAATTATAAAAATATGAATATAAAAGACATTTATTATATCTATATTTTACCAAAGGGAAGGGGGAAATAACATTGAGGGTGAAAGATTGTATTTTTTTTTATAAAGGGGTTGAAGAAGCCAAATTATGTGTTTGAAAAAAAAATTAATGAAATAAATACGGGTAAAAATAATAAAAAACGATGACATAAAAATGGAATTGAATGCAACGGCGAGGTCTTCAATAATTATAATAATGTAGGTCCTTGATATAAAAAATATTGTATTATTTTTTTTTGTTAAAAAATTAATGTACACCAAAAGAAGCGTTCTATAAGTTGTTTTTTATTAGAAGAGAAAAAATTAAAATTTTTAACCCGTAAAATGAAATGATTATGACTATATATTTTATTTGGTGGGATTGGCTTTCATATATATATATATATAGAAGAAGTTTTACTCTCTGTGAGAACTACTTTTTGTTGAATTTGATATTAATTATTTAATTATGTATTATATAACATAATATTGATTTTTTTATATATATAAAAAAAAAAACATGAATAAATAATTGTATTAAATTTGTCCTGTAAAAAATTTTCAGGAAAAAAACCCAAAAAAAAACCATAAACAAAATTGTTTGTATAATAAAGCGACTTGACATAATCACAACAATTCTTAACCCTTTGAAAAAAGTTATGAAAGACTTAATAAAAAATATATAATAAATTAAACAGAAAGATTTAGAAAAAGAAACACACTTCTTTTTTGGGAGAGATTTAGGGGAGGAAAGGATCCTTTAAAGGGATCGCATGAACCCAAGATTCTCCTTATTCCAAGCCACTTGAGAGCATTTCCCTTGGACACAATCCAAACAAAAGGTATTCTGCTGTTGTTGTCCTTGTGGAGGCGCTGCTTGTTGAGAAAATGACTTGATAAATGATTCCTGTTGTCTCATTCGGATCTGTGCCTTGTAATAGGCCATGGTCGCAGCGGCAGCAGCGTTGGAGGTATTTGGAAGCCAACAGCAGTAGTTGTTGCTTACACGCTGTTGTTGCTGTCTCAACTGTTGATGCTGTTGTTGTGAATAGTTGTTCATGGTTTGCCAATAATAGTGCTGTTGTTGTTGTCTCAACTGTTGTTCTTGTTGTTGCTGTTTGACTACTTCTGAGTTGAGGAGTCCAGGACAACATCTCTTGGCTGGAGGAATTTGCTCATAGCGAGGAGGAAGTGCTGGGGCTGGACAACAAGCAGGGCCATGGTTGTTACTACTAAAATGTAATTGATGTTGTAATAACGCAGCAGCTGTAATGAAAAATATAATTGATTAGATTGAAGTCATTTTATAAATAAGTTTTATTGATGTACATATTTAAGGGAATAATATCTAAGGGGAAATAAATTTGAAGAGAAAATTATTCAAGAAAGGGATTTTTCCTCTCCAAATCTAGAACTATGTTATTTATAAATAAAATATACATAATAATATCTCATTTCCTTTCTCTAGAGTTAATACCATTTTAATAAAAAGACGGAAGTAAATAGGAGGAAGAGAAATAGCTAGATAACTTTTATAAGGAGGGATTCTGCATAGAAGAGTATTTTAGAAACCTCAAAAGACAGTACACACCTTGATTAGACATGATGGCATCCGTTGATGTACACTGACTATGTGTTCTCTTAACTCCTTTGGATTTAGCGTTACTTATTCCTCCTCTCCCAGAAGATGATTTACTAATACTCGTACCAGAGGAACCCGAGGAAGTAGTAGATGTGGAAGCTCGCTTTGAAGATGATCGAACCGACTGCTGTGGTTGTTTGTAGGCGGGATGAATCATTAGGATTGGTTCACTGTTTTTAGGAATTTTGGGTGCATTGGGTAACTCATACTCAATGGAACAGTCCACAAATAGAGGCTTAGAGTAATCTTTGGGAGATTGTGTGCTGATCATTCCAGGTGAACAGCGAGATTCTCCTCGGTTTCTACTACTACTCAGACTACTGGAGTTGTTATTTGCAGCAGTCGTTGTCGTACTCTGGTGATTTGAGGGTGCTACGATGGAGTTGGAAGTGGATCGACATGGGGACATATAATTGTAGAACTTAAAGCTCGGATGATGTGCACTCTCCCCACCAAAAACTGTTGAACTGTTGCTATACTGAGGAGTTTGTTGAAATAAATATGGTGAAGAGGATGAAGTAGTGGAGGCAACAACACCAGGCCATTGAAGCTGCTGGGAGTGATGGCCAACAGCAGGGGTTGCCCATTTTAAAGGGTTGTTATATTTATTACAACTACTACTGCTAATAACACTAGGATTTGATGAGGATGGAAATCCAAAAACCGACTCACTAGAAGGATATGAGGAGTTCATGGAACGAAAGGTCCCTCCAATGTGCTGCGTAGAACTAGGATGGATCACAGACAACATCTTCAATATGATGATTTATTTACTTTTTTAACTCTACGATGACTGTAGAAATAAGCGTATGAAAAACGGGAATAACAGTTTTTTATAAAAAAAATATAAATTCACTTAAACAATTTTTTTAGTAACTTCTCAATAAAAAAATTGTGTTCTCTGTGTTCACTCATGAATTGATGCAATTAGACTGACGGCGACTGCAATATTTCTTCTTGTTGTTTTATCATCCTCTTTAATCAAAAAAGGAAGGAGGGATCGTCCCCGGCGTACGTACGACTTGCGCTTTACGAGGTAGTTGTAGTCAGTACAACTTACTCCATTTTTTTTCAAGTGCAAGTACGAAATTCTTTCTTCTCCTTTTTTATTATTATTTTAATTACAGCAGTAACACTCCAACCAATTTTCTACTACATCATAGGGTTTCATTTATGTTAATTGAGCATCTCCCGTGGTTTACCTTCAAGTGATCCTTTCTGGAATTTTAATTCATTAGATCGGGGATATGGGTAGTACACAGTTCTTAGGCAGAGTCTCTCAATAGTCATATAATAAATTGAAGAAAAAAAATCCTTTCATTAATTTTAAATAAAGAAAAGGAATATTCATAACAATTCATCTCATTTAAGGGAAATTTCATATGACCAATGGGATAATTAAATGAACTCACACAACCTAGGCAGAAAAAATATAAACACTCCGTAGAGTCTAAAAATTATTATATTTAATGGAATAATAGATTCGAGTACCAATATATAATAGTAATATCAGTGGCGTCCGCAAGATTTTTTTTTGTTTGGAGGGGCTTTTTTACCCATAGAAGTTATTTTTTTTAAATTTTCTCCATTTTGAGGGAGCTACAGCCTGCGGACGCCCTTGAATACTTATGTTATAATTTTGTAAATTGAGAGGGCAATGTGTGTGTAATTTAACATTTTTTCGAATGTATTATTTAATATTATGATTATTACTAATAATAGTAGTTACCTTATCTGAGCTACTCTAGAGCCATTATCTAGACGTTGGAAAAAAGGGATAAATTAATATTTTCTTATAAAAAAATAAATTGTCAGATTTAAAGCATTTGTCCTCCTTCCATAGATGGCATATGTATTTCCATACTACAAGAAATAAACGTCCATGTCTAATTAATATAATATGTATAGCTATATCTAATAATAAAAGTATTTTTGGCGTGACGAATGGAGGTTCTTTTTTGAAATGTGTTGTTTTTGAAGAAGCAGAAGGCAAGGGGAGGAGGGGAAAGGGGCAAAAACTGCATCATTCATCTATAATTAAGCATGCATGTCCCTTTTCAATGGATAAAAAATTAATTTCCCTTCTCTATGACAACATTTGACAGAATGTAATTAATATTTTTTAAGAAAAAAAAAAAAATAAGGATATTTGCTGGCAATCTATAATTATATACAAATGTTTTTGCCCACACAGAAACTTAATTATAACGATTTTTTTTTTCAAATAACCGAATCATCCAGAAATATATACAATTATATAATTATTAGAAGACGCCTTCAATAATATCATCTTTGTATTGAAAGTCTTTCAAACCAAGTCACGAAAAATTACATCAACCCATATGGCCCGTGAACACATGAATAGTAACCAAAGATGATTTTTCTCAAAAATGAGTCTACATAATAGATGGATTTGTTTTTTTAAACTAATGATGGGATAAAAACATTTCTAGTTATATGGTACTTGAGATCGATCTTGGTCTATAGAGAAAAACAACTAGATTCACTTTTCATTAAAAAGAAAAGCGATTATTTTTTTCCTCATTACCTCAGGTACGCTGGGTTTGACCACAACCAGGGGTGCCGGAACCAACATATCAATAACCTGCCAATTTTTATTGATCCTTCGAATCTATACCGAATTGCACATAATCTTTGCAAAAAAAAAAATCAAATTATTTGATTGAAATTCCATATTGGACACAAATAAAGGCATCAATAAAATAAACGTCTAAGATATCTCAAACAATCCCAGAAACGTATATATGTAGTTGATAACTTACCGGAATGTCCATCCAATATTTGGATGTTTATTTTTCGAAAAAGTTAATAATTCGAAGAAGTTGCAACTTGTACAATTTATTTATACAATTTGCAGCTTGTACACTACATATTTAATATATATTTTGGGGAGGTTAGCCATAGGTATTATAGCCAACGTGGAATCAATTCCATTTGAATTAGGTATAAAATACATACCTTTGTAAAATAATGTTGAATTCTTTTAGTAATGGGTAAAAAAATTCGTGAGTTTTTTTTTCCTTTTTTAAAAAAAATCTACGTAGACGTACTTTGGTATGGGGAAGATTCCTTCCCATTGTTGTTTGATGACTATCAAATTGGTAGGTAGGTTCAAATATTATATATTATGTATATCCATGTACATTATACATATATATCATTATTATATATAGACGAAGCAAAGACCGAGGGATATTTTATTATATAAACGTCCATTGCTTTCATGGCGTATTGTATATGTATAGAAACGAACGAACGTGACTTATATTATTAAAAATATATATGACACATAGGGACTGAGGATATACAAAAATTCAAATAAGCAACCAGCAATTAGTACATACATACATATATAATGACAACACTGATGGTCTCGCTCTATCCAAAAATTGTATATAGCTACATACAAATTCATTAAATACGACGATAATATAAAGAGGTAAATTTATTCCCATAAATTATGCAAATACCCAATAACCATACAAGCACTACATTTGAAAAATGTGTTGTATGATAGTGTTATTCACTATCCCGGTACTATAATAATGCTACCGGAGTACTGACAATTTGCATTTAAAACATTGCTATACTAAGCTTATATTAGAACAGGAAACTTGCAGCTCCATACCGTCATAAAAAGTTGTCTACCCATTAGAAATGAGTATACACCAGTACAACATATGTGGTCGCAGTAGGCCTGCACTTCCATTAGGCTCCATGGGGGGGGGTGGAAGGTATATTTTCATTAATAAATATTATATTGGCAAATGAAGAAATATTTTAAAGGACTCTGCATTTTATTTTCTAAGCAAAAGTTATAAAAAAACAACTAAAATCAATTTTATTTTCAAAGAATATTAGATTCGATTTGAATTCAAATTTTTTAAAAGAAAGAAAGAAAAGAGCCCACACACTTAAGATTGAATCATGGCAGCTCACATTAAAACTGGTACTCGGTTCAGTTAATATTCTTCATCTTTACCGAAATTGGGATTACAATCCGTTTTGCATAGGGACCCCAATATTTAATATCGGCCCCACTACCGATGGTGTAACACCTCAAATTTCTGAGCCCACTCCTAACAAAGTTGTCTTTTACAAAAAAAAAAAAAAAAAAAAACCTGCCCATTTAAGTCAATGTCAATTGCCTATACCGGCATTTTCGTATTATATTTTCAGTTGAAAAATTATTTAAAGTACTGTTACCTATATTGGTATCAAAACGGGTACATGCATATTGGTTTCACAACAACAACATTCATTTTTGATGACGCATAAGCTAATTCACTGGGCATTTGCAGTTGCACATACGTATTGTAAAAATGAATGACCCATAAAAGCAATATGAAACACATTCCAGAATATATTTGTATTTTATAATCTACGTCATACATATTAATATAGACACAAAACTTTATTTTTTGCTACGTCTCTCTCTAATTCATTCTCATTTTCTATATCCTATCACCCATGGGATTATGACAAGTTCTAATAATAATAAAAATAATTCATGGTAAAACCTTCAATAAATCTTCTTGTAATAACGATTCTTATCGTCAATTTGGGATGGCTACTTCGCCTTTCTTCCTTTGATGAGGAGTTTAATTGTCATGTGTATAATAATCCCACGTATGTACAAAAAAGATATAGAAAATAGGTTATAGATATACGTATACACACATACATGGAAAAAAATATAAAATTGGAAAGGCCTTTGACAACAATAAAAGGGGACGAATATGGAGGATGAGACATTCCTCACTCACTAAATTTTGAAAAACGGTTAAAGGGGGGATTTATAACATGTTATGTATATATGGTTTTAATTTATAATTCGATGTCATGCCACATTGTGAACTCCTTAAAAACAAAACAAAAAAGGTATTACTTATATATCCAATACAAATTAACATTTGTATTGAATTACACGTGGGTGGAATGAGTCCAAGTCGAGTCTTAAGTCTTTGTTCCTAAGTCCAGTCTAAGTAATTGAATATTTTCATCGAGTCTTCATATTTCTTTTGACCTCACTTAAAGTCCATAATTATGATATAGGGTCCAAAGTGTTTAGGGTTGACTTTAGTTCAGTATAAAATAATTTTTGAGTGCAAGTCAAGTCCCGTATTTTTGATTGTGAGATCCACTGGAATGGCAAGCCTTCAAAATATGAACTTAAGTCCATGTCGAATTGCAAGTCTGGATCCAAGGTCCCACATTGATAATTACGCTAGCGAGCAGTTAGAAGATCTGTATATGAACTATCTGCATTTTTAGAAATTTTTGATCCCACACGTTAAGACAAAAATGTCATCATTCCCATTTGCATTCTAAAATTGTGAATATTACTTTCCCTTATCTGATTCCACATTCAACAATTACTGAGACATCAGAGAGAGTTACAGAAAGGGTTGTGAAGGTTAGTGGTATCAATGAAAATGCTTCTAAAGATTGGCTTTAGTCACTCTCGAGAGCAATTTTTAAAGGTTGAACACATCTGGACTCCTCAAGTCTAGGTGTCGATCCATGAAATTCTTCGATATTGCAGTTGAAACGAAAATTATAGCAATTTGATCAAAACATACTTTATCTAAAGGAATATAAAGTTGATTTTTTATTTCTCAAGTTGATAGTCCCTATCCCTCAATGTCTTTTCTTCTCCTTGTCTTGGCTTCCCAAAGGCTTGATTTTGACTAGGTTTCAGATATCAGAGGCGTCCACAGAGAGAGACTAAAGAGCTCTAGCCTTCCTCCCCCAAAAATATATTTTATCTAATTTTAAAAACTAGCTCCTCTCCCAGACAAAAATCCAGCAGGTGCCTCTGAATGTGGCCTTGACCACTACCCTAGTCAATGGTGTAGTTGAAAATCTGGGGCACTTACACAAGATTAACCATAGGATCCTCAGAAATAAAAAAAATCATTTTGTTTTTATGGTTGGGGAGCCCCATGCTTAAAGCTTAACTAGCATTCCACCCTTTGTTGACGGGAACGCCACTTTACGTCATTGGTAAAGACCAAATAGAACTCCCACCACTGTCTTTTGTCCCCCATCAAGACAAATCACAATGACGCTTATTTGAACAATGATGTATCGAATGTTCACATTCGTATTGACCGATTATTTACATTTTAGATATTTTTGTTTGCAGATGTGCATAACTGCATTTA